>NC_044499.1:27078314-27733314 GCF_902362185.1 Chanos chanos | reverse complement strand
AAACAGGGAACAAGAAATGTTTAACAGGTGAACATTTTGGTCTTTTAGAATGCCTGTAAGTATTACTGTGGCTTAGCATCCCCCTGGTGTCTCTCTGTCTGTGCTTTTCCTGAATTCATGTTTGCTCAGTCATCAGTATGTGGGGCTTTGCTTATAAAGTTAAGTTGAGGGTTTTGTCATATGTTTACTCAAAGCCTTAAAGCCATGGACTTAAACAGTTAATCCTCTTACCACCCTTTAAAGAGTGTGGACACACATAAGAAACCTGGTTGAAGAGCACATTCACTAATGCTTTATGAGTTATTCTGACCATTTGAATGGTGTCTGTTCTGCTTTACTACACATACACTGGTTACTGAGACACCAGTTGTCACTTATGGGAGGTGGCACGTTATTGTGTAGTAGGGAGATAAAGCAGCTTCACCACCCATTCTACTTTTATAGTGTATGAATGCTCATGAATAACTGTGCAGTTGATTTAGTGGCCAATGATCTCTTTCCTGCTGCATGTGTAATTACCTCTAAACAACCCAGACTGCTGGCATATGTGAGACAGGTCAAGCAGCTATGATGAAGCATCATAATAACAAAAAAAAAGAAAAAAAAAACCTACCTGAGAGAAGAGTTGGGTAGGACTGCAGGGGGCTTAACCCACCACAGCATGGCTGGAGCAGCTGAGGAGCCAGCAGCAAGATGCCACTCATCATCGCTGCAAAGAGAATGAGAGAGAGAGAAAGAGAGAGAAAGAGAGAGAGAGAGAGAGAATGAGGGAAAGGGATGAAGAGAATGAGAGAGATTATTACTTTACATATGTCAGTCAGTGGAAAGTACACTTCAGTCAGGGACTAAAACACTTTAGTTGGGTACTACTAATTGCCACGTAATACAACATGGTACCACATAACACCACATAATACCACACTTTACCACATAAAACCAAACGTTACCACATAATACAACACTATACTACACTGTACCAAATTATACCTCACAATACCACACTATACCACATAATACCTCACGATACCACACTTTACCACATAATACCACACAATACCACACAACACTTCACTACACAAGTCTGTACCATATAATACCACACAATACCACACAACACCTCACTACACCACACTGTACCACATAATACCACACTATACCAGATAATACCACATAATACCACACTGTACCACATAATACCATGTAATACCACACGTAGGGAAAAAATTACACTTGATCTTGAAATATTCTCTGTAAGCCATGTTGCATGTGGCTCAACACTCTTAGTATTGAAAAGATTTTGACACCGCTAGCAGAGTAAGCTATTGACCAGAATCAAGCAGTGACAGATAAAGCAGAAATGACTTGATAGTTCTCACCCTGCTGGAGATTTAATTTTAAAATGCAGTGCCACACACTGCCCACCACACTAATTGTGAACAAAGACAGAGGGATCTTGGGAGATTATGGTTTATGGTACATTTGGTAAGCTTTGTTTATTCTCAGTAGTTTGAGTACTTTGTACAGGTGCATTTCAAGTGTTATTTTTTCCCAGCGTACGGTGTTACGAGGCACCATGTAGTATTATGTGGTAACGTGTTGTTTTATGGTCTTATCTGGAACAGCGTGGTATAGTGTGGTAACATGTGGTTTTATGTGGTAAAGTGTAGTACAGTGTGGCAAGTGTGGTATTATGTGGTATCATGTGGTTATGCGTGGGTTTATGTGGTACAGTGTGGTATTATGTGGTATAATGTGGTACAGTGTAGTATTACACCTCCTGGAATTGCAACCTTATTGTGGTAGAGGGGTTTGTGTGCTCCTGTGATCCTGGGAACTGTGCTGTCTGGAGAATGTAGCTCCTGGTAGGGTCACCCAAGGCAGAGAGGTCTCAGGTGAGGGGCCAGACAATTTGTGATTCATAAAAGGTCTTATGAACAGTCCTCATATAAATAAAGGTACCTCGCCCAGAACAGGGAAACCGGGGCCCTCTCCTGGAGCCAGGCCTGGGAGGGGAGCACATTGACGAACACCTAGTGTCTGGACCTGCCATGGGGTCCACCACTAGTGGGCCCACCACTTGCGAGGGGAGAAATAGGGGCCGGGTGCAATGCCACACGGGTGGTGGGATCGGGGCGAAGGCCCCAGTGGACTGGACCTACGGTACAGAGACTGGCTTTTGGTATATGGAATGTCACCTCTCTGGGGGAGAAATAGCCAGAATTTGTATGGGCGGTCAAGTGGAGGCTCTGGAGAAGGCTTACGACCGTGTTCCACGAGGTGTCCTGTGGGAGGTGCTGCGAGAGTATGGGGTGCCGGGCTCGCAACTGTGAGCCATTCAGTCCCTGTATAACCACAGTGAGAGGTGTGTCCACATTCTTGGCACCAAGTCAAGCTTGTTCCCAGTGGGTGCTGGGCTCCACCAAGGCTGTACCCTGTCTCCAATTCTGTTTGTGATTTTCATGGACAGGAATTCAAGGCGCAGTTGGGAGGTGGAGGGCATCCAGTATGGTGGCCTCAGGATTGCTTCTCTGCTCTTTGCAGATGATGTGGTACTGTTGGCCTCATCAAGCTGTGACCTCCAGCATGCACTGGGGCGGTTTGCAGCTGAGTGTGAAGCAGTTGGGAAGAGGATCAGCAACTCCAAGTCAGAGGCCATGGTCCTATGGTCACGAGCTATGGGTAGTGACCAAAAGAATGAGATCATGGATGCAAGCGGCGGAAATGAGTTTCCTCCGCAGAGTGGCTGGGCGCACCCTTAGGGATAGGGTGAGGAGCTCAGACATTCGGGAGGAGCTCGGAGTAGAGCTGCTGTTCCTTCACATTGAAAGGAGCCAGTTGAGGTGGTTCGGGCACCTAGTCAGGATCCCTCCTGGACGCCTCCCTGTGGAGGTGTTCTGGACACGACCAACTGGGAGGAGACCCCGGGGAAGACCCAGAACACGCTGGAAGGATTACATATCCCAGCTGGCCTGGGAACCCCTTGGGATCCCCCAACTGGAGCTAGTGGATGTGGCTGGGGAAAGAAATGCCTGGGCTGCCCTCCTCAGCCTGCTACCACTGCGACCCAATCCTGGAAAAGCGGTGGAATATGATGATGATGAGTGTGGTATTATGTGGTACAGTGTGATATTATGTGGAATTATGTGGTGCAATGTGGTATTATGTGGTTCAGTGTGGTATTATGTGGTATTATGCGGTACAGTGTAGTATTATATGGCACAGTGTGGTAAAGTGTGGTATTATGTGGTACAGTGTGGTATAGTGTGGCACAGTGTTGTATTATGTGGTACAGGGTGGTATAGTGTGGTATAATGTGGTATTATTGGTATAGTGTGGTATTATGTGGTACAGTGTCTTATGGTGCGGTAGTATTGGTATAGTGTGCTATTATGTAGTATAGTGTGGCAGTATTGTAGTACTCGAGATCGGTCTTTTTCAAGGTCTCTGTCTCTGTCGACCACATTTTTACCTGGTCTTGTCTCAGTCTCAGACATAGAGGAATCAGGATTTTATTTCAAGACCGGTCAAGACCACAACTGCTGGGATAACCGCGGTGAAGTTAGCTTGAAATTAGACATTTGCCTGACATTCACCACATAGCTAGATCTCTATCTCATTAAAACTTAAATAAATTACTTACACATTATGTTACCCTGCCTTATATTCAGTTGTGAAATTATAAATAATTTTTCAAACATGACGTTAAATGCAAATCAATAACAATTTAAGGCACATTGTTGCATCCTACTGTTTATTCCATCATTCGTCTTACATGGAGATGCTGTTTCAAATAAAAGTCCCTCGAAAGTTCATGCAGACTGAAGGGTAATTTTTGTGTTGCAAATAGAATATCGGTGAAGCATGTATAAGGCCAGGCTTGGTCAACAAATTTTGAATATTTTTATTTTATGTTCAGGTTTTCTTCAAACAGTAGTAAAGGATTACTCATGTTTGCTCTTCTGAATAATAACAATAACTTTTGAAAACACATTTTGGGACCTTTCTGTTCAAAGGTTCGACCTAGCTCTAGCGACCAACCAGGTATCTAGACATTTTATATCAACTTAGCTTTCATTAACTTACTAGTATTGATGAGATGACCATAAAAGTATGATTGTGAAATTTCTCAAAAATAAAAAAATGAAATTGAAATATATTTCTAAAATGAATCTGGGTCAACTTCAAAGGTCAGGCCTGGTCCGAGTGACTAAAGGATGTAAACATGTCATTTCATCTTAAATATCAGTAACACCCTGGAATTGATGAAAGAAACACATAAATACAGTTTTGAAACTTCTCAGAAATTTGTGGAAATCACATAACGTGTGAAAAAAGTGTTTTTTCGGTCCCTCTCTTGCTCGCTGTTTACATGTTCCCTTTGGGTGACATTATTCGTAGTTACAACATTAACTTCCATTGTTATGCTGATGATACTCAGACTTTCGTACCTTTCAAGGACAATGGGCCTCATTCACCAACCATTCTTACCAAGAAATTTGTTCTTAAAACCCACTTATGCGGGTTTCTAACATTCACCAATGTTTTCTTATTTGGAATTTGTTCCTAGGTAAGAATAGAATCTACGCACACACAAGAGCACTCTTACGCACATTTGAGTGCTGATATGTATGTGCAAAATAATTGTTTATTGCATTTTCTACAGTTCTACAATGTTATAGGATTTAAATTACAATAATATTTATAATTTATAATATTTTTAATAATTATTTTCATTATTTTAAAAAGCATTATGGTCTTTTCGAATACAGAAACACTACACTAGCACTGACACTCCAGAATGTAATGTATATTTACCTCTGCCAAGGAGGTTATGTTTTCGGTGAGGTTTGTTGGTTGGTTTGTCTGTCCGTTTGTCAGCAGCATTATGGAAAAACTGCCCGGCTGATTTTCATGAAACTTGGTGGAAGGGTGGAGCATGGGCCAAGAAAGAACCCATTAAATTTTGGAATGGATCCGAGTCACGGGTTGGATCCACATATTATTTTCCACTTTCGTAACATGGGTGTCCATGGCAGAATGAACAGAAATTGTCGTGCACAGGCAAACCTGTCGTCATTACAGGGAGTGGTGTGCCGAGATGCGACTTAAAGAGTGGACTATTGGCCTTGGTGGAGGTCTGTGCTCTCCGAGTGCCCTTCTAGGTATTCATACTTTTGTACAATGAACAAAAAAAGCAACATGAGAATATAAAAGTTGATGGAAACTGCGATAAGTGAACAATAGTTTTACATACACTACTTATGGGTTATCCCATCTGAAACCAGACAGGTTGTAAAGCAGGTGTGTGACAATCAGTCAGTTTTACTTTTATTCATGTGGATAAATATTAAAATACCTGGACAGAGCAGATGCAGCTATTGTAGCCTTCGCTCCTGTCTGCTACTGTATGCGCGTTGCATTGAACCATTAAAGCCGGAGCAGAATAAAGTTGGAATTCCGAGGGGGGAAAAGTCAGAATTGCGATATATAAAGTCGGAACTGAGAGAAATAAAGTCAGAATTCCAATTAAGCAAACTTTTCTGTTTTTAATGTGGCAGAAACGGGCTTCCATAGATTTCTGTGTGCACAGGCGGCCCTGCAGTCTTGTGCCCTTTTATGGGGATTGGCGGACGTTTACCTGTGCTATTTAGGAACAACTGGCATGCGCCTTCAACTTACGAGTACAATGAGATTTATCATTATAAAAACAAAGGTGCGAACAATTTTGCGGCTTAAGAACATGTCATGAATCTGGCGTAGACTTTTTCTTAGGACCTCTCTCAAGAACAAATTTAAGAAAAAATTCAGGAAGATATTGGTGAATGAGGCCCAATGACTGCTCTGAATTGGCTAACCTTGAGGCCCGTCTTTGTGCTATTAAGGGTTGGATGTTTTCAAATTTCCTGATGCTTAACACAGGCAAGACTGAAATGTTGGTCATTGGTCCCCCTATGCATAAGCATCTTTTTAGTGATCTTATCCTAAATTTTGACAACTGCATCATCTCTCAAAACACAACTAAAACTGCCTTTTATCACCTATTAGGCCCCCTCTAAGTATGGCTGATGCAGAAACCATTTTTACGCATTGTCTCGCCTCGATTACTGCACAGTTCTGTACTCTGGTCTGCCTGCTTCTATTACCAGAAGTCCTCAGCTGGTCCAGAATGCTGCTGCCAGAATCCTGACTAGAACAAGGAGGTTGCAACGGTATATTTTAAGGTCCTCTTATTAACATATAAAATTCTACATGTACTTGTGCCGGCCTACCTACCTAACTTACCTTTTTTGTTACAATTGCTAGCAACTGTTTACCTATACTTAAGATGCTTTTTCTAAACTCTTAACACAACAACACACCTACATCACACAATTAGCCAAAGAGTCCATTTTCTGCTCAAATCCACATTTTGTTCATTAAATACCAATTCTACATTTCAAAATGCAAAAAAATTTTCTCTACGTACACTGACTCTGTCAACACATGGCAAACCTGACTCAATATCAAATCATTCTTTCAAAACACTAGCACATGCTTTCTATGCAAGAGGAACATATAGTCAATCATAGCACACTGACACAGACAGTATGAAATCCATTTTACTGTGAACCACTCTACATTTTTTGGTTGAGTGTCAAATTTTTGGCAGCATACTATCTAAAAATGAATGAGTCATCTTTACTTCATAGAATTTGCTGCAGTAAAAGCTTTATTAGCAAAATGAAATTGCTGCCAGTGATCAACAAAATATCAAACACACATGACCTTTGGTCCCAAATGTGTAAAAATCAAATACACAAAAAACCCACAGCTACTCCCCTGCCTGGTCCAGCTACTCCTCTCCCTGGTCCTCTTCCTCTCCCTCATTCAGCTATTCCTCTCCCTTGTCCAGACATTATTTTTTCTCTCTCTGCTCCTCTGTGTAGTTCTGTATCCACATTAAAATAAATAAATCCAAAAAGTTCCCTTTTTAATGTGTATGTACATGTAGTTGAAAGAACTTCAGCACCTGGATATTACAGTAAATTAGCTATTTCTCAATGTTTCAATGATCTGTTCATTCAAAAATGCTTATAGGCTGTTTCAACATAGCTTCTGAGCTGCTGTTGTTGCAGAAGTAGAGCCTCTATACTATATTTAAGGTTTTTAACATTAGGTTTTAATTTCTGGCATTCTATGTGCAAGCATTTGAAAATAAGACAAGGAAGATCCATAACTGTGGTATTGGGTAAGCTTGTATGTAAAGAAAATTTAAGCATTTTAGAAATGTGTTAATTGATTGTATGTTCTGTGAAAACAACATGAATTGTGTTAATGGTATGGTCCACAACAGATGGATGTTGAGCTAATTGTGTTTAGATTTTTGAAAATATGATTACAGATTGGACAAAAGGATGTTAGCGATTGTAAAAAACTGTAATTACACCCTATAATTCCCTTCGTACCCTGAGCTCTCAAGATTCTGGACTATTAGTTGTTCTAAGAAATTAGGGAGGCAAACTCTCTTCATAACTGTAAAACCAAACTAAAGACTTATCTATTTTCTCGAACTTATGGATGATATCATTTTGATTTGACTTCGTTATGGACATGTAAAGCCCCTTGAGACTATAAATAGTGATATTGGGCTCTAAATAAACTTGTATCAGTAGTTGTAGTAGTAGTAGTTGTAGTAGTAGTCAGAGATGGGCAGTATTTCAATTAAATGTATTTAAAATATGTATTTAATTACTTTTGAGCATTTTGTCATTTGTACTTGGCTGGATGGAAAATAATTAGATGCAATTTGTAACAAAATACTCTGAGAGATTGTATTTTGTGCATTTAAAATTCTTAAAACACTTAATCAAATATGTCATTTAATTCTAAGGTAAGACATGGACTTTCATCACCAGGCTTACAATAGGACTACAAACTAGAGGACTTCTAAATATAGCCTGTCACAGATATAAATATCACATCATTGTGAACTGTTTGTTTTCTTCATGACCAGTAACCCAAGGAAAGAAGCTGCTTCGGTACTTGGTGCAAATTGCCTTGAGGCAGTGGTTCTGAAATCCAACCCTGGGAGCCCACTGTCCTGCACGTCTTTGTTCAAAAGGCAAATTTATACTTCTGTGTCGAATCTACGCCGTAGGTACGGCATAGGCTCTGCGTAGCCACATACCCTACACTGTAGCCTACGCCATAGCCTGACGCGCACCTCCCCAGAAATGTAACTACGCGTCGCTGCAATGCGCATCGACTCAGACCACAACAACTGTGATTGGTCCACTTGGTCGCATCACCCTGATTCTACCTCAGTCAGTTCAATGGTCGTACACACCATCTCCTCTGATGTCTTCTCTCTTTTCTGTGTTGCAGTAATTTCCATAAAAGTAACTGTTGTTCAACATTTATTACCTCCAACTCAAACATGATCAGCTCAGTTTCAGTCGCCATTGAAAATATTCGGCAAAACTGCGAACTGAACGCATGTTATTTTGAGAGCTTGGGTTTTTTGTTCCTCAAAGTTTAGAAACTAGTCCTTCTTTTGAGTGCAAAACTTGTTTTACAGATATTGCTGTGCAAGGACTGAATTCTGACTTTTTATGTAACATTGTTCTCACAATTGTTTGTAATGCACAAAGAAAATCAACACAGTGGCATAGAAATCCCACCGCAAACTAGCATTTTGGCGATGTAATTACAGAGCGATGCTGACACACCAACGCAGAAGAATACCACAACGGCACAGGCCACTCACGTAGGCTACGGCGTAGGCTCCGCATAGAGCCTGCGCAGAAATATAAATCGGCCTTAACTCTCCTGAGCTCAGGACTGACACGCCTGACTCCACTGATCAATTAATCATCAAGCTTGATTAGCTCGATTAACCGTGATAATGATAAGTGCAGGACAGTGGGCCCTGCGGTCTGGAGTTGAGAACCACTGCCTTAAGGTAAAGTATGTAGTAAAATATACTATCCGATATTGCTTACTGAATGTCATTATAGGACAGAAGAATAGAGCAATTAGCAAGTAGCTGTGCTCTAAAATGTGTGAATTTACTTGCGAGCTTGCTAGTGGCATTTTAGCTAATGCCATAGGCATGCTCAGACAGCTTGGGACAGTGGCATCTTGTGGTTAGTCTTATGTAAGCCCTCATTAGCGATAAATCAGGCTAGCTACTTTTGTTCCTAAGGAGAAACTTAATTTCTAACAGCTAAATTTAGGCGCCGTTTAGGTCTTGGTTTGATTCCTGGCCAGGCGGCCAGGGTCCTTTCTGTGTAGAGTTTGCATGTTCTCCCTCTGTCTGCATGGGTTTCCTCCAGGAGCTCTGGTTTCCTCACACAGTCCAAAGACATGCAGGTTAGGCGAATTGGAGACATTAAATTGCCCCTAGGTTTGTCTGTGTGTCTGCCCTGCGATGAACTGGTGACCTGTCCAGGGTGTTTCCCTGCCTTTTGCCCTATGAATGCTGGGATAGGCTCCAGCACCCCCCGGACACACATTTAGTCAGGCACTGAGACACTTTAGTCAGGTCATAATACAGTTCAGGCAGGCAGTTGTTTGTTGTTGTGACCTACTGTTACTGATTCTCACAACAAACTGCACTGGTTTCCAAAGCAATTTCAATAATTCACTGACATGGTCTTCTGTCCACTTAGCCTACTCACTGTCACTCATCACCTCTGACATTACCTCAGTCTCACTTTGACCAGTTCATGATGAGCCAATGTGAATATATCAAAACCTGTGTGCTTTGCTCTGACTGGAGAACTAAATGTACTCAGTGAAACTGGACATAAGTTATTCAACACATCTTTCTGTGAGCTTAAACATACATTTGCTCTGGCAGCTCCAGACCTGAAGTAAAGCTTGTTGTGGCTTGGCAGTAAGTAGGCGAACAGATTTCACACATAACATGATGTGCATTCCACAGCTGTTTATCCCTTAACTCTTTAGGAATGTTATTGTTAGCATGGCTTTAACTCACAACCTTAGTGTATGTGCGCTCAGGAGCCACCGACGCTCTTCCTCTTCTCACAAATTATCACTGGCATAACATAATATTCAATCTCATGACACTCATTAGAAATACATGAACTCCATCCTGTCTGGGACAGGTTTGAGTGCCATCATTTTCCCTAAGTAACACAGCAGAAGCAGTGTACCCACTACTACAGCACAGCCTAGTGTGTATTGCGAGGCACTGACCCTTCAGAATGTTTCTCCTGTGTCCTCTGTGTTCATTCTAACTTCTCTGCTGCCCCCCCCCCCCCCCCCAACACACACACACAAACAACTCCCCCTCCAAATATATCCAAAGTAAACACTATTGAACCACTGGGCTTACAGAACCACTCATCTTTTGAGTACACTGCCCCTCACACACACACACACACACACACAAATGCACGGATACACACAAATTATTTTACCATCGCATTAATTTAGTCAATAACTAAAATGTCTGTGGTCATTTTTAGTTATGAGATTTCTAATTCATGTTTAAACATGCAAAGAGGCTGCTGATAAGCTGACCTGCACAGTTGGAAACCTGTGTGCTTTGTTCAGACTGGAGAACTAACTGTCCCCTTTCTGAGTTTTGACAAAGCATTATACAGTGTGTCTGGACTGAATGAACTGTGTCAGCTCAGAAAATAAAGCAGAAATAAAGCCGGGCATCGTCTTGAAAGGAACCACACACTGAGAATTAATAATTATAAGCCTGACCTTTATTCCTTACATATTAATTATCTTATTATCTAGATCTATTCATTATACATTTTATTAACATCAGATTTAATTAACAACAACAAAAAAATAATCTATGACTGTTCACATTGCATGGCTCCTCCCATCAGTCAAATATTCCTGAGAGCTAGTAAAACAGCCTTAATATTTTGTACTTACCCAGCTGAGAGCCCGCTGTTTGTCTGTCCAGGCCACAGCTGTGATCCATGGGCAGTACAGCTGGAGAGCCCCACATCCTCACAGGGACCAGTGGCACACTCTGACTGCTCTTCAGAGCCACTCTCTGGGAAATGGACGAAAGGTGCCCTGGATAAAGTAAATTATCAATCAGGAAACTTTTCCCAGAATTCCCAAACCCAGGATGTCTGGTTGGTGAAGCAGCCATTTCCCTGTGTTTATCAATGATAGATAGAATCATGTTGTTCACTCAGATCACCAAGCAAAGAGTTTAGACAGACAGGGCAAACTTAATTAAAACCCAAAGAAAACAAAAAGGCCTCTCCCTTCTCTCTCTGTATATTGCTGGCAGCTCCCTGATTGGCCCAGAGTTTTCGAAGATAGGAGCAAGGCAGCATTGATCGGCGGAAGGTGGGTCCACTTCATTCATTATGTCAGCTCACCCGCTAAGTGATAGACACTGGGAACAATGGGCTGCCGGCCAAAGTTTAACTCACTCACCAAACACTTCTCTGTCAGTAATTCCCTCTCTTTTTGCCATCCAGCTCTGGGGTACCTTTCTTCTTGACATTTGGGAGTGGACTCCTGAGAGCAATTTCTGTTTAAACTGATTTTGTTTGTCATCTACAAAAGCAGCATGATGTTTCGCAGGCTCATTCCCCTGAATTAACCACACAGAGCAAAGATGTGAATAAGTGTGATTCCTTCTCAAATACCTGGATACACATGAACACACTATCATTGTAACCATGTTTATTCATAAACAACTGTTTTGATCATTGTTATCACTGATTTGGGAAAAAATGTGTAAATATGATTCTTCTTTTTAACAGCGTGTGAGTGCACTGAGTTCAGGTCGCGCAACAATTTAATAAAATATGTAATAGGACTAAAAACAGCATCATCCCAGTTTTCCAATTCAGGCCTGTATTAAAGAGCTTCATGGCATGGTCATTTTATTAGCCATTTGAAAATCTGCATTAGAACGTGCACATATAAAAAGAAACAAAACAAAAACAAGCAACAGAACAAAGCAAAAAACAGAAACAAAATAAAAAGGAGAAACTGAACACTGCTGCACACCCTCATTGTGACCATAGTCCATTACATATGAAGTTTACACCGAAGACTTATAGGATGAAACACTGCCCTGTATCATATCTAAATAAAATAACCAGAGTAGAATATGAAAGTTCTCCTTTCTTTCATCTGAAAAATGAGCCTGAGAAAATCTGAAAGAAGTCCTAAAATTTAACTATCAAATATTTGGAGGAATTGTAATTCTGCCAAACTAATTTTGATTGTATACGATTATATCACTTGAAATACAAATAATGTGTGTCAGTTTTGATACATACTCTTTCCAAATCTAAATCAGATAGATAGATAGATAGATAGATAGATAGATAGATAGATAGATAGATAGATAGATAGATTACTTAAATACAATCAAAACTTTCATATTATTAGATAATAATTTTCTACCAATTCAAAAATCCAAATTTTCTGATTCAAAAACTATTGTTAAAATATGATCCAAGTTATGGTAAATGCAGTTATATATGTTTCCGATAGCAAACGTTTTTACCCAATAACCATTTTGTAAATATCTCATTGATACAAATAAATAACCAGATTACATACATGTCATAATGCTTTCAGTAGAGTGTCATTTTCAAACATTTGAATGTCTGGCACAAGGCAGCTAACTGTCTGAATATTTTAGCACTATGCTAGCTGCACTTCAACAAAACAGCAAGATGACTGCGGAACTTAAAATCCAAATAAGTATATATCACCAAAACATCCTTAAAAATTAAATACTCAAAATGAGTAATTTATTTTTGCTGTTGCACCAGTGTTTTGCATGGTTTGTTCATGCACATCTAGGAGAAGCAGTCCATTTGGAAAAATTATTATGCACTTAACATGTATACCCCATTTGCTCTGTCTCCCAAATCCAGACCCCTTTTTCCTTCTTTTTTCCAAGCCTCAGTTTGAAATATGGCCTTTTGGTTTAGAGATACTTTAGAATTCAGCTGTCACTTTGTCCCTGTGGACACTTGCCATCACCTTTGCCTGGCCTTGACCGTAATCCTCCAGAACATTCCTGGAACTGTGCTATGAGAATTAACGACAAGCACCTCACGTGTAAACATGCTGCTGTCCTGCTGATACGGCTAATGACTCCTCCAATTGAACACGGTCAAACCGCTAAGAGGCCCGGAGAAGAGACAAGACTGAACAAGCATGTCTTGGCCAAGGGGGACGGAAGGGGCTGAGATGCCAAAATCTGGACACACACAAACCACATGCTGAGCATAGAAATCGCTCTGGACAGCTGAACCCATTGTTGTAGGGCCTGAAAGGCAAAGGTTACTTGTAATTAAATCTGGTGTGTTTTTAACTCCCTATTTTAGCGGAATGGAAACTTCACCCTACATGCTCTCCGAATGAACATATCATTTGTTTAAATGATGTAAGCAGTGTGTGGGGATGCTGTGAAGGTTTTGTGTCAGTGTGGTGCGGAGGACGACACAGAGGTATTTGTGGATGAATAAAGAAAATAACTGTGACAGGTCTTTGAGCGTGTCTGACAGGAATAAACACATTACCTGGGAAGTAAAAGTGAAAACGTGACAGTCCTGTGACTGTTAAAGAGGACAATAATACAGAGATTTAGTGACAGATATCTATCTATCTATCTATCTATCTATCTATCTATCTATCTATCTATCTAAAATTCTGTTTAATTATGCTACTCATCACATCCTCACTGTGTTCTGTGGTCATCACTGGACATCCACCTCCATGCATCCATCAGTTCTCTTTAATCATTCTCAACCTATTAATGTCTTTTCTAAAGTGAGATAATCGTTCCATTATCATCTTGAACTTTTGGAAATGTCCAAAAACTAAAGTTCATGTGAATTCATTTGATGTTTTTTATCCCCTTTATAGGATTTTAGAAAACTGAACATTCCCATTCAGGTCCCACCCACAAAGCCCAAATCCACCACTCAGATGACCAGCTCTATATTGTCTCTCTTCTTTTCTCTCCTTAAAACCTTGAAAAATGCAACGTGTGACTATGAGTTCAGTTGGTGCCGCCCTCTTGCATTTAATATTGTGAATGGTGGGGCCCAACTCCATATATTAGCAATGACAAAGTGCTTCGCCCAGTGACCAAAATGGTCTTTTTTGCTGTGGTCTGTCCGGCTCTGCGTGAAAGTGTCTAATGTGTGACTCTCAATTGTGTCTCTATAGAGTTCTAATGAGGTGCAGTGAGGAGAATGAATTGCCCTGGTCTATTCATGCCCAGTGCTGGAAATTTAGGCTTTTCTCACATTCACACAAAGGCAGCGGAGGATGGGGGGCCATGAAGACAACTGCATTATCATAACAGCTGACAACCAAATGGAGAGAGAAAGACCAAAATCCAAAAGCCTCTAGAGAACTGAATTACATTTCATGAGGACAGCAGATATTTTATTTGGTTTGAATCCCCATTTGGATATTTTCGGAGTTTTATCTAGCTGATAAAATGTCAAACTAATATGTGTCCTTGATCACATATACAAGAAACAGTAGGATTGATAGTATCGTTTGGTTTTGATTGTGGAAATACTTCAGAGTCTCAAAAAAGCTGGAGTTTCTGACTCTAAAACAGTAACTTTAATCCATTAAAAACATGGAGTGGGAGTGTATGTGCGAGGCTGGTCGGTCTCAGGTCACCTATCACCGTCACAGATACATTGTCAGGTTGGTAGTACTAATATTTTACAGGAGCTCTCCTGCATTCATATTTTATTCAGAAGTGCTTCCACACTTTATATTTTAATGTGACTGGTGCACTGAATATTAAATCTTAGCCAGGGGTAGGGAGGTAAAAGGGGGGAAGGCTGTGTATGGGCCAGTACCAGTTGCCTGGAGCCAACTTTAGCCTGCTTCTGGTTATGCATAGTCATGTGATAAATGCATTCGTTAGATCCATTAGATCCATTCTGAGACTGGACCAGGTCCAGCTGCAGAATTGCAACCAGATCAGTCAGGGCTGGCATTACACAGCTGGCTTGCTGGCACCTGACAAAGAATGACTCGATCAGTTAAGTTACTACATTGCTGGCAAGCAATCGATAAGACATGCTAACTTACTAACAACTGTGATGTGATTGACTAATGCTGCAAAATTATGGTCAATCTCAGACAGCAAATAACACCAACTATCCTATCTCATGATTAAACACCATTAACTATCCATTCTCATGATTAAACACCATTAACGATCATTTCTCATGATTAAACACCATTAACTATCCATTCTCATGATTAAACACCATTAACAATCATTTCTCATGATTAAATACCATTAACTATCCTTTTCAGGATTAAACACCATTAGCTATCCTTTTCAGGATTAAACACCATTAACTATCCTTTTCAGGATTAAACACTAGTAACTACCCTTTCTCATGATTAAACACAATTACCTATCCTATCTCATGACTAAAGTTATCCTTTTACACAATAAAATGTGGAAGAAAGACTACTGGCAATGCTATTAATATACACTGTTTGTCTTGCACCAGGTTTCACCTCAGGGACAATTGACAATGTGCAGACTAACCACTTAACCTGGTGGATTTTGGAAATATTGACATAAATGTACATTTATCTATTAGCAATTTAATAATTATATTTATGCATTTAAAAAATTAAAATGAGGTACATTTCAAAATTATTGAGAAATTAATGGCATAATTTTCACATTGCCCTTTAAAGATGTTGTGTTATTACATATATATTTTGTATGCAAATCAATCGGACCATGCGCACTCCTGCAGGTGTGTAAACGCAGGTGCAAATCACAAGATGGATGTTTGAATTCTCTCAATCATTTTGATCTGTAACATTTTTACTGAAGTATTTTTTTCAAGCCATACAAGTAGCTAATTTAGGTTTGACTGAACATACACACACACACACACACACACACACATAGCAGCATAACTGAAACTTGATACAAAAAATATGCTTTTATTATGAGACAGACATTGGCTGCTCACTGCACCCCCCTCCACACATTCAGACATCCTGTCCAACCCATCTCTGTTCCCCAATGGGCTCTGAGTCACAACACAGTCCAGGCTTGCTTTCTGGAGGTTACTGAAAAGTTGCCTTCATGAGTAGACTGCTCCCCCCACTGGGCTGTGTTAGCACCTCATCAAGAGGCTGACATCAGTAACAGGCAAAGGCCAAGCCCCGTAAACCCTACAGCAAAAGTCATCTCCTTCTCCTTCACATCCTTACAGAGCTCACTGTGGCAAATAGTAGCAGGCTAACACAGGTTGAAATCTTTGTGACCTCAGTTATTTTTTTTAAATCTAATACATGTTTTATCCTCCCCCCCCTCCCACAGGATTATACACAGCATAACTGAACATCTTGGTAGAAAAGGCTTGTTTCTGTTCAGACCAAAATTTCCAGCAAAATCTTCTTGATCTTCCCACTCGCTGCTGCAGAAAGGAAACGATAACCTTGCCTCACCAAAACCAAGCTGAGTGCCTTCATGAGCATTAACCTCACACAAACCTATTGGAAACAACCCAGGATCCATACAGACAGCTCAGCAAATCCAGGGCTTCTGCAGAATTCCAAGACATTTATAACAAACGAGAGAAGATGATGGGGTACCTCTGCTTTGTTGGCAGTTTTAATGAACATAATGAAAGTTGTTTGAAATCCCCCCTCTGCTGAAGACTTCCACTCAGTTTATGAGCAGATTATTCTCTCCCAGGGCCATTAATCCACTAAGCAGGACTTCCAAATGGAACCAAAGCCTTGGAGTTTCAAGTGGTGGATAGGAACTGGGTTGTCAGAACACACATACACAGGCCTGAGTTATGGTATCTCAGGCGGCAGGGCTGAGGTTGAAGAACGTGGCATGTGGATACATTTGCATATTTGGCCATCTAATGGGAGCACAAAAAGAAGTGAAATGTCCAAAAACACAGTGAAAAGGGGAGAGGGACTTCATACATGGTGAGTGCAGAGGAAAACATCACTGTATACTGCTGGAGTGTCAGTCACGTGGCAGCCGCCTGCGCAGACCAGCAGCCACAGATCTCACTGACATTCATTAACATGATGGACCACACAGCTGTAGTTTGCTATGCCACCTCAATTTCCCCTCTTATTTCAAGGCACAAAAAGTTTGATTTTGTGATTTAACAGAAATAAAATTTAAATATTTGTTTCATACAAATATCTTGATGCCAGGGCTGTGTCTATCCTATATCATGTCTTTGTACAGCCCCACACAGCAGCAAATATTTACTCTCATCTTCTTGCCTGTGCTCCCTACCATCAGTTCATTCTGTTACCCACACTCAAGAGGACCATAAGCTTCTGTCTTCTGCCCACAGGGTAGTGTGGTTGAGACTGTCAAACTATTAGAGATGTCTTGGTCGTTAATAAACAGCATCAAACTAAATTTATGGATAAGTTGTCAAAAACTTGGCTTCTGCTGCACTGCTCAGCCTGAGAGTCTCCTCTCTGTCTGGCTTTCTTATCAGATTTGTTACCAATAACACTGAGTCCTATTCCCCAATTCCACATGTGTATGCATGTGTATACTTGTGGGACTTCAAATGAACAGGATTCAACTGGACACAAAGAACAACTAATAAAATATAGGACATGGTTTAATTTAGTACAGGTACATCATTTTTTTACAAACATAAACAAACATAAATATCCTAATATATGATAGAAAAAATACTCTACTAATCATTTACTTTCTATGTACAAAATTCAGAGTGCACTGGATTTCCAACTGCTCAAAGGGCTGTACATGCATGTGCTGGTGTAACCAGAGCAGGGGAAGCGGGAGATCACTGGAGAAGCCAGCTCCAGGTCAGAACTCCTTACCAGCCCATATGTTTGAGTCATGGTCAAACTAACAAGCCAACAGTCTAACTGCTCTCCGTGTCTCTCCTCTCTAAGGTCACAGGGATGCTAACTCACCAGAGATCTATTTCTTTTCAGTTTTCAATCACATTAGCTTAACACTTGTGATGCTTCCATTTTCGTGTTGCCACGGCGATGTGGATGTCCTTCTTGTGCCAGGGGAACAGGTTGGTAAGGGAGATGGTGCCATCGCCCTGAAGCACCCCTGTGATCAGGTACAGCTGGGCACGGCCAGGCCGCACAACGCTGTGGGCACAGCGAATATTGATGAGTAGCCAC
The DNA here is from genome assembly GCF_902362185.1 of Chanos chanos. Taxonomy (NCBI): domain Eukaryota; kingdom Metazoa; phylum Chordata; class Actinopteri; order Gonorynchiformes; family Chanidae; genus Chanos; species Chanos chanos. The sequence continues at coordinate 27,715,149 of NC_044499.1, read as the reverse complement.
TGCTGCAAGAGGCTGTGTGTGTGGTAGGGCAGAAGAGGACCACGCCTGATGAACTCCACCTGCCCCTCCACCTCAAACTCAGGCTCTGCCGAGGTAAAGCGGCGACGAGACAACTTTGCCTTGATCACTGAAGCATAAGAATAATGAGGAGTGTCAACAGCACAGCAATAACATTCATCTGATTAGGGCACACCGAAATGTTTAAAGTCACTAATGACAGGCTCCTACATGGACAGCATGAGATGATCTCAGGTTTAAGACAGCAGGGCATGCTAAGGCTTACCAAAGTCATTCAGGTTTAAGACAGCAGGACATGCTAAGACTTACCAAAGTCATTCAGGCACAGAGCATCTGATAGTGTTTTCAGAGATGGAAACTCCTCCACTGGAGGGCAGGCTTGGCACACAGGCTGAGGCACATCTGGGGTAGAAATGAGTCAATAGTCAGCTCCAGTATGCAGAACATGGAAAAGATACTAATGATTCCAACAACCCACTAGACTGACATTTAATTGTGCACTGCAGAGACAGAGAGGGTTGATTAACCTTTGGATGAGTAGGTCCTGTGTTTAGGAAGGGGTGTAAGACACATATCCTCTAGGGCAGGAAAGCGATTGCAGTCCAGAGCTTCAGGCCAGGCCCGTCCCTGACAGGCCAGAACTGGAGAGCAGCTGTCCCGTACAGCTACACACAGACTACGGCACGGCTGGATAAAGCTAGAGAAATAATGGAACAACAGACCATGGTTACAAAGTGGAGAAAAAGGGAGCAGTTATTAACCGCTCTTTCGTTCCAATTTGGCTGAAAAAATTAGACATGTAAATATGTACCAGAGACTTATCCTTCACTGTAGATAGGCAAGAGAATCAAGGGAAAAGCACAAATGTGGAATAAAGAGCAAAAAGGTGAAAAACAGAAAAATAATCAAAGTTACAGATGTAAATAAGCAGTTAAAACAGCAACAAGAAGAGGTACTTACGTGTCAAGGCAGACAGGAGCAATGAGTGAGCAGAGGAAAGCTTGGGCCTGAGGGTGGCAGCCGGTCTGCAGGAGTGGGCGCCAGGCTTCCGAACCGGGCACCACTTCTGTCTCCAGACTGCTGTGTCCCAGAAAATTTGGCAGTCGCATTTCTGAATAACCCACATCCTGACACATGCTCATCTGAGGTGGGATTGGAACGCAGCGGGTGGACTGCCCCAGGTCAAATGCTGTGCAGTGGGTTAAGATTGCTATGACAGTGACTAGATGAAGAAAGAAATGCATGGTCTCCCAAAAAAGAGTGTGAGTGAGACAGAATGAGAGAGGAAGCGAAGGAGGGTGCTGGATGGTGCTGCAGAGAAGCTGCTGTTTGAGGGAATGTGGGAATGTAGCAGGCCCACTATATATAGAGCCAGGCCAGTCCAAGCTGGTCTTGTTATCAATGGCCTATCAAAGAGGGGCAGACAACGTGTAAGGCAGGAGATAATAGGGCCCAGACAATGTGTGAAGTGGGGGGTGGGAGTGCACTAAATAAACAAAGGCTTAGAATACCCCTGCTTTGTTCATTTGGAATCTGCCCCCACCTTGTGGATGTATGAAAAAAGATTATGGATGAAACTCATATAAGCAATGTTGTATTGCATTACATACTTATACCTGCTCATTGGATATGTTGACTTACTCAAATATATGACCAAAATCGTATGCATGTCTTTCACTTTGACAAATCACTATGCCTATCTACACCAGGACACACTCCCTTTATCACTCTTATTCAGAAGGAGACCAAAATAATAAATAAATACGACAACAACAACAAAACTTAAAAATGCTGAGGTGCAGTAATACTGTATTTTTCCCTCTCGATGCATAGGGTGCATACTAACAACTTAAACAAACATATTTTTACCATCTGTGTGGACAAAAAAGTAATTCATCCTCTTTTAATTTCTCCTCTGATGTGTGACATGAGTGGATTGCATATGCATTAGGACAAACTGCTTTTTGACTTTGAGAATAATTAATGAACTGATTCCCATATGAACATGTCCCAGTTCTGAGTATGATCTATGATATGAATAGAATGATGATTATATATATATATATATATATATATATATATATATATATATATATATGTGTGTGTGTGTGTGTGTGTGTGTGTGTATGTATGTATGTATGTACACACACACGCAGTGTTAAAATAGCATGAACATCCTGTACGAACTCTGCTTATTGAAGCACATAATATTCTAATGTAACTGCTACATCTTAGTGTACAAGTTGCTACATCCCCCACATAAAGGTAAAATTCAAAGAATGGCCATTATCCATTTCAGTTTCTGTTAGTCTGAGCTCATCAGTAGAGAGTATGCGTCTAGTCTCTTGGGGACAGAGTGGACAGACTGGCAGTCTCCTCCAAGATGACAGTGCCTCCCTTGTCTCCTCTATGTTAATTTGAGTACTTCCTAAGTTTTCCACACAGCTTACCTCCCATTACTGATGCCTGACCTGTCTACCTGTCCACAAGCCAGGCTTTGATCTGATAACAGGCCACATTCATATTCAAATGATACATGTTACCCTACCATTTATCTACTGTTTTACTGATTATGTACACAACTTCCAGAGCTAGACCGGGCTATTGTATTAAGTTACTAATGTTAGTTTTAGTCATTCCTTCATCTTTAAGCCACCAACTGAAGTCTAAAGACCCTACATGGATGGGAAATGACTAGAAAGAATACAAGGGCCACTCCAATTTTTAATTTTGGTTTAGTTTCTATAAATACAACATCTACATATAGGTGCTTTTACAAAGAAGGTCACCCACAGAGCAGCTACAATATATAATCACACCAGTGCCTCAGTTTTACGCCATTCTTAACCAGGGAACATGGGATGCAATGAACCCATAGACCAGGCACATGGCATGCGGTGGAGTGAGAGCAATTAAAAACTCCTACTGCAGCTTAAAAATCAGGTGTCTGCCCAAACTTTCCCTCACTTAGTCTCAGGCCCAGAATCTGTAGATCTGTATCTCACATGGCGTCTCCAGCCTGGAGACCTGAGACGTTGCTGTCTGTAGGAAAACTACTCTGGATTGCTTACTGCTACTTCAGTCTCTGAGCAGTTGGCCTGCCAGTCAGTGCTTTTCAGGGCCCGGCCAAAGCCATCAGTCTCCATTTCTGCCGCCCCGGCCCCAGCTCCAATTGGCCCCTTTACTGTCCCAGCCAGTCTGCTCTGAATTAAAGGTAGACAGCAGTCAGCAAGGGGGACTAACCAGCCAAATAGAGACACAGACCAATTGAGAGAAACAATAAAGAACATGCATTAAGTTACAACCCCATACCCCAAACACAATAGTGCCCCCAGCATTTGTTTCTTTTTCTGTTAATTGCCCTCTGCAGAGATGTGTGTTTGTGTAGTTAATTGTTGTGACTTGTATCCAGGAGCTTACACAGCCAAGGCACCTGTCTCTCAACACAGTAACAATGCCTGAAACCACAGGCAATCCCTGTCAAACTCACTTATGCTCTACTGATTTAAATTCGGCTGATGAAGCCCGAGTTTCAAATAAATTCAGAATTCTGCTGGGCTGTCCCTGAAACACACATAAAACAAGATACTTAGTGAAAAATGATCTGCACTAGAGCTCTAAATCTACTGTAGTGTAATGATCACCTGGTAAACATCACTCATTCCAGACCATGCGCACTCTGCTGCGTCACTGTCAGGGAACAATCAGACCTCACTGTCAAAGCCTTCATTCTCTTATCTTTATTTAGAAACTGTCAAGACCACTCTGGATCAACAATCAGAGCTGCACTCAGAGATGTATAAGCAAGGACTTTTATTTATCTTAGAAATACCCAGCTGCCAAGAAGTACCAAATTCAACCTTCACTAAACTCAAGGTTGATGGAGATGGTACCTGAACGCTGTCAGGTCTGGTTTGAAGCCCGAGGCTACAGCGGTGTAAACAGATACATACAGCTTACTGCAGTCAGGCAGAGTACAGCTACAGCCAAGAGAGACAGACACACCAGCACCTTGATGTGAGACATTCCATTAGGCTAAAGTGACTCTGTGGCCACTAACTATCAGATCAAAAGCCAGCCACTGTCCCGGCACATGCAGATAAAAGCTGTCTCCTCTTCACAAATTAGGGTCCTGCTGAGGGTGCCCCCATGCTCATTAGACCCTCAGCATTAGACCCTCAGCACAGACTCCAGTAGGCGCTTTTGGACCGAACAGTTCCAGGGTCTCATTGGATAGGAACTACCCCCTAGGGAGTTTCCCCTAGAACTACATACGTACTAGGGCTTTTTTTCTGTTTGCATTCGCACCGCCAGTAGGAACGCTGAAGTGACGTAAGCCGGCCGACGGTATAGCAGCTAAGAGCTGTTGTTTACGGCTAACCAGGATAGCAGCACATTTTTGAGTACAAATTTAATGACTTTTAAGACCTTTTAAATACCTACAAAAGGAAAAAAAATACCATTGCTGCGGCAAAAGAAATCGACAAACTAGACAGTATACACAATTAATGAGTTTATTGAATTTTGTGGGTGAAATTCTCAGCCTGGGCCAAATGAGACTGAGTCCCAACGCCACACGACACCTGTTCTGTGACAAAACAACAGGAGTCTAACAATGAGTCAGATGCAGTGTAAGTTTATTGTATAGTTCAAAAGGCATACAACAAACTGAGTCAGGTCCCGGGGAGTGACTGACTCCATCTCACAAAGCACCGGCCTTTATACACGTTTTCTTAAAAAAGATACGCATTCCTTAGTCTCTTTGTATGTAGGGCACCTCGGCCAGCCTGTCTTCACAGACTCCTCTTATCATCATTATTTTCTAGCTCCTTTTAGTCCTAGCATAAGTTGTCACCAATAGTTACTGCCCTGCTAAGACGTACCATGAGACCTTGAACATTTCGCCATCTGCCTGCGTTGTTAATGACAACACTCTGGCAGGGGCTCCTTCCTTATCTCACAGGCAGTCCTTAAGAGCCTCACTGACCTCTTCTTTTTGAACACAGAGAACGTGATATTTCTTGTAATAAAAAAAGATTGTATAGTTATAACTTTTAATATAAATGATTACATTGATTCACCCCTATAATAATGAATACATTGTGGTTACATTGTTTATCATGGTTACTATGGTTAGCTTAAAGGAGAGTAATAATTTTCCAACAATTTGAATGACAGAAATATTGACTGCACATTAGATAACATATAACTGCCTTCTCATTAACGAAAATAAAACTGTATTGCGACAGACCCAGTCCAATGGTCAAAAAATGTCCCCCTGCATTTACCACCGCAGTAGCAGTGAATGACTCGATGGGCATAGTACTTTTCGGGTGCTAGCATAGCGCTTGTGCCAGACGCTTGCTGGCAGCATCGTGTTTTTCCCCCCGCCGCAGCCCTCAAATCGTAAGCTGGATAAACACATTCTTATTTTAAGATAAAATGCGGATCACAGCCACACAAGCCGACACACAAGCACCTACCGAAGCGGAGCGTACCCTACCTCTTCAATGTACAAATATACATTGGACGTTGCAGAGATGGTCGTTGTTGGGGGATATAAAATACCGGTAAAATAAAACAAAAACCATGTCTCCCCTCCTACAATTCCAGACATTTTAAGACATGTTTAGACATGAATATCAAAAACTAAATGTAATATGTTCTAAGACTTTATATTTTGCACGGATCTTTAAAAATGGCGGTTGCAATCATCGTATATCTGCGTCTGGACCGATGGCTGTACGCCCACGTCACAGGCTTTCTATTGCGCTGCGAAAGTATCTACCCTAAAGTAGGAGCTAAAAAAGCCCCTCAAAACGGCGTTCTAAGAAGTATGATCGTTCTAAGTTCCTGCGGTGCGAACACGCGAAAAATGGGGTACTTTCCAAGTTCTAAGTTTATAGTTCTAAGAACTGTGGAAAAGTTCCTCCAGCTCTCTAGCTCTCACTTTGAGGAGATGCTACCAAGTCAGATATACATACACAGACAGACAAAATTCAGATATACACACACAGACCGACAAAAGACAGACAATACATGGACAGACGAATGACCTACTCAGCTGATGTTGAGCTCATATGTAATGACTTGGAATGAGTCTCTGGGTTTGAAAGTCCAAGGAACGATTAACTAATTTTCCTTTTGAAATGCAGTCTTTATTTGTGAGAATAACTACAATAAAAACATCAAAAAAGCAGCAGCAGATCCAGTCCAACGTCCTGAAATCTGTCAAACACATTCATCTAAATGACATATCAAATATCCAAATTTCCCTCTGAGGAAATGATACAACATTATCACCTACATTTTGAAAACATAAGAGTGATAAAATGCTGGTTTACCAAAAACCTGGGATAGAAAATGAGCTCAGATCTGATACCTCAATTCAGAATGAGGCATGTTTGTAAACATTTTTGCTAAAGTATGCGATTATGACACTAAAAATGATTTAACTGTGGTGTGTATTTTTGAGATGCACACACACAGGGCTGTACACTTAGTAAAATAAGATGAGGTTAACAAATGGACAGGGCAGAAGAAGTACAAAACCGCAAATAAAAAAGGGACTGTTTAAAATTTAATTTTACATCCATGTTTATTAGCATGTTTAAAGGCATGTTTGTCAACAAACATCAAAATGATCTTGTTAATTGTAGAAAATGATCTAACATCAAAATGATCTCGTTAACCATAGAAAAATAATCTAGCATCAAAATGATCTTGATTACTATGGATAATGTAAAATAATGTGTGTTGCATCAGGATGAGAGCATTGGACAAGCTCCTTCATCTGAAATCACGGTGATTTACCTAGATTCATATCTAAACAAGCATCAGTCACAGGTTCAAATTTGCGAAAAGGTTTTATTGACATTAAATTAGGCAATGTTGATTTAACATGGAATGATCCTCAATACAGTTTTAGTTCCGCATCAAAAGAGAGTAGGTCTAGCCTGTCACTCAGACTCACTCTGCTGACATAAGAGCAAGACAAAATAAACTAAGCCGAAAAGGAACACTTCAAACATCAGGAACATACTCCATCACCAGATTTGGACAGAGAGCAATATTACTGTTTTAATTATTTTGCTCAGTCAACACTAACCCCTAAACATCTTCAAAGAACGTGTGAAGGTGAGGCTTTTGTTAATGTTGCTTTCGTTAATGATGCAATATTTTGGTTAACATGAAAGGCATAGGCAAATATGTTCAGAGAGCATATGTGAGGTTTGAAAAATCTGAAATGAAATGAAACATTATCAGAGAATTAAGCACAAGAGAAAATCTTTGACCGTCAGGTATTGCTTTTAGATTTTATTAAAAACTAGAGCCACAGTATAACAGTCCATTTGAGGAGATGGATGAAAGGCTGAAAACATCGAAAGAAAGAGGTCCTTAACAGGGCTCAGACCGTGTGAATGCAGAAATTTACTGAACTAAACAATATGCCTGCAGTGGGAAAATCATTTCTCCTACTTCTGAGATCCAGTCCTGAGGAGAAGAAAAAAAAAAAAAAAAGATATAAACCATGAAAGATCTTGTGAAATTAAATATTTCGAAAAGTATTCATTAGAAACACCATAACCATTGTATTTCATGTCAAACCACAGAGACAAACCTGTGAGAGGCTCTGAGAGATACTGGGGGATCACAGCCAATGAATGCTCCGTTCTCATAACAGTACTGGAGCAGGGCACGGAAACACGGGTCCTAGAAACACACGGACACACACACACACACAGACACACACACAAACAGACAGTCATTATATATAGACACATACACATTCACATCCACACACATTTGCATACACAGACACACACATCCACATTCAGCCACATACACAAATACACAAGCACACACTCATCAACATTAATACACGCACATTCACATCATATAGACAGACACAAACACAAGCAAATGGTCATCCATGATCAATCCAGGATATAAAAGATGTAAGCTCAATGGGTCCATAACTATTAGCGTAATATGTAAATATTTTTGTGAATAATTGGTAAATGTCCTGTGGAAGACCTGGACTTCTCAGGAGAGATGATACCAGTCCTCCTTCTGTAAGGCTGCTGCTCTCCCATCTTGAGATTTGGTCTGTCTTAAACTAGGTCCACTAAAAGAGATCTGGTCTATAGTCTTTAACTAGACCTTTCAGTAAAAGAGATTTGGTCTAAAACTAGGCTCTCCACAAAGACATGTGGTCTATAGTCTTAAACCAGGCCTTTCAGTAAAAGAGATTTGGTGCAGGTAGCTGACAGACTGGTTAAACAAGGTGGAATTCCATGCCCTCTCAAGCCCCTGCTATGACAATGTGGTACCAGTCTGGGAGGGAAAATACTAGCACATATGGACTTGGTCCAACATGGAATAAGTCACCACATTTCACCTCCCAACCATAAAAAAAAAAAGAAAGATATTAATCACAAGACAACACTGGTACTATAGCTTATGCATACAGTTTATTTGCTGAATCAGGCAAGAATAAGATTGTACAGAAGTTCTCCAAAATTCTGTTAAACGATGAAGAGGCTCACCTTAATCAAAACGTGTGGGTTGCCAATGATGATGAGGAGAGCTTTAGGACGGGTGATAGCCACATTAAAGCGTTTGGGATTTGATATAAACCCCAGAACACTCTGCAGGTCATCACTCAGTGCATCCTCATTTGAACGGACCTGTTGAAAGAATAGCATAAAACATGCATGCTTGCACAAACACACACACACACACACACACACACACACACACACACACACACACTAATGCCTGAAACATGCACACTTACATGAACACACACACCAACACATAGCACATGCACACTTGCACATAAACACACACTGATTCATAAAACACACATGCTTACACAAACACACTCGCGCTAATGCATAAGACATGCACGCTTACACATGAGCACACGCACGCTGATGCAAAGAACATGCATGCTTACACATATGCATTACATTAATAAATATCTATATATATACACACACACACACATATATACATATACACACACACACGCACATGGTATGGCAGGAAAACATGCAGTTGTACATATACACATACGCTAATGTTGGCACTGCAGTGATAGACCATAAAAGGATGAGGTAATATATAAAACCTCAGGTAAGCCCATTGCAATAGCTGTGAAAATAACCTTAAATGACACATACAGGCGTTAAGCCATTACTCCACTTTGAAATTTAAAATTATGTTCCAGGACACTTTAACATTACTGCTTCTCTGATTTTGTTTCTGTTCCCTGAAAAGTGTTGGTCTCTTTATTCTGTTTCTGACTTTGAGCCATGTTTCAGCACTACATTCTACTCTCCAGGCTCCAAGACCTCTCCTTAGCTTTTATGAGCTGTAGAAGAATGATGCAGATCTGACAGGACCAGTTATGAGGACGGGGCATGACTGAGGCGTACAGTAGACAAGATGATGACCAGAAACTCCTGGCCTTGGAACTCTTCCACAGAGCCAACTTTGATATCAGCCAGGCCCACCCTTTGCAACAGTACACGGATCTTCTCCGCCTTATTAAGAGAACAAACAAAAGTGAAAAAAAAAAGCACTGACATAAGACACAAACAAAAACAATCTGATGAAATACCCACATCAAAGCATCCCCTCTGGCATTTGTTGCTGTGGCTGGAATACAGCTGTCACTAAGCAGTTGTTCATTTTAAAGAATGAGTGATTCAGAGGAGGGCTTTTGTACATTCTCGTTTAACATTTATTAATCTCTCTTAATGTTGTTAAAAAGCTTCAGGTGTAGCTGCCCGGAGCACATATATGTTTTGATGCTGTCTGTAACGTGGGACAATCAGGTTCTGACAAGCAAACCTGAAGGAACGAGGCTGTAAGAGAATCAAATTCTCAGGCAGTGGGGCTCACCTGTTTCCTGTAGGGAGCAATGATGCCAATGTCACAGGCAAGGACAGGGTTGTAGAGCCTTTTGGACAGTCGGCAGCAGTAGAGCATCACCTGGACTGCCTCACCAGGGTTAAACCAGGACGGGTTATTACCCTCCCTTAGCTCTGTGCCCTGATCAGGAGAGGAATTGGTTAAGTCAAAACCTGTCAAGTTGTCTCCCTGACTGTCTTAGTGCGTTTTTATGATCTTACGATCTCTATGAGCTTCTGCTATGAGCAAATCAGAGAACAGAACCAGTGCAGTGCACAGGGCACAGCAGAAAAGCACAATCCGTCTCTAGCATCTCAAATATGTAATGTTTCCAGTGCATGTATTTCACTGAGGAGTTCGGTGGTGAAGGTATACATCTGATAGTCAAATCTACATCAATATTCCAAGGAGCCTTTGTATACTTAATGTTCAGTCTCACCAAAAGTCACATATATTTGAAAAGCAACACTTTGGTCTAAAATGGAAAAAAAGAAAATAGAAAAAAGAAAAACCTGAAGCACCCCTGCAACAGTACACTGATGAAGACTTTGCAGTCGAAACATGTAGGCATGTAGCCAGTGGTCAATAAAGGCTTTTTATACTATTGCAGGAATGCCTCAGTTTTTTTCTTTTTTCCCCCCCAGAGTTGCTTATAGGCCCAATCTGATGAGCACCCTGCATTTTTACAAAGATTGTAAGAATTTCTCTGATCCAGGGACGCATTCCCTAGCTCCTTACTTGACTTGAGTCTGTTTGTGGACCATTATCTACATGCCTCGTACCCTAACACCATGGAATATAAGGGGAAAACCCTTGGTGGGCAGTTGGTTCCAGTGACAGAAGGAGTCCACCACCACTCGCTGAGCACGCACACACAGGTCGCCGGCATAGAACAGCTGTGATGGCAGCGCCAGCAGGGCCTCATGGGAGCGATAATTGTACACCAGCTTAGTCACCTGAGGAGAGAGAGGACAAAACAGCAAGCAGAAGAGCGTGTGTTTAATCATATCCTCATAGACAGGATGGCACAGAGGCCACTGATAAACCATAAGTACTCCCAAAAAGAGACTTTTTCAAAAAGTGAGATATATTTTAGATTACTTTTGGCCATAGAGCATAAATTGCCCTCTTTGTGTTGTAATCACAAACCAGTCTGCATGCAGTTATAAGATAATGGAATTACTTATGACCATTTTGTCAGGAGGGTTTGGTGAAAGCAATGTGTTTTCTCACCAACAGTGGGTTGTAACCTTTGTCTTCACATGAGTAAAGAGGTAAGGCCATCAGCCTCTCGAGGAGGGATACACCAAGGCCAAACGCCCTAGCCACTGTAGACTTCACCACTGGACCCAGCTGCTGAGGGTCTCCTGCTAACACTATCTATGGAAGAGAAGGGTTCTCATGTTACTTTTATTCACTTTGCGTTTTCTCTCTGAAATGGCTATGCTTCTAACCCTCCCTGTCCCATGGTCACTGCCTGACAGGAAGACGGCCAGAGCAATATCTCTGTGATATGAGCCAGACATGTCACTGTTTCTTGCCAAGATTAATCAGTTACAATAATTACATTAATTAATCAATTAAAAAATATAATTGAATCATAATCACCAGAGGACAGGGAGCCAGTCAGTGCAAGCTCTCTGTGATATGAGCTTTTCTTACTATGAGTAGCCAAACAGTGCAGCTCAGCGGGATGACAGAATTATTCACTCCGTTTTGCACACGATCTTCAATCAGCCCCTAGAGTTTTTTTTATTAAGAACATTGTCACCTAGGGTTCACATTATCCAGACTCTGTTCCTCATTAGTTGAAAAAAGGTTGTGCACTACCTGCTTTAACAATGTAATTAACATTAGTACAGCCCAAACTTCAGATAAGACTCGTGTTTATGCTCAGTTAAAGTCAGGATTACTGAATGCTAGATTTTACACTCAGAACACTTTAAATGAACATCAGTGATCTCAGTCTTAGTATCTTGAGCCTGACAGAAATCTGGTGAAAACCAAAGGAACAAGACTAATCCTCCCAGATATTGCTACAACATAACAACCGCCTGAATCGTCCAGACGGTCACCATAACCTCCGCCTGAATCGTCCAGACAGTCACCATAACCTCCGCCTGAATCGTCCAAATGGTCACCATAACCTCCGCCTGAATCGTCCAAATGGTCACCATAGGGTTGGGCAGTATTTCAGTATTACAGTTGACTACAGTATTACATCATGGCGCCACATGAATTTTGCAATACCGTCAATACCAGGATATTTTTTAAAATCATGAAATAAAGCATACGAATTTCCCAGAATTTCGTCTGTCAGAGAATTGATTGGTGTAAACAACGATTTCATCGGAACATCTGTAAAGCAAAGTGATACATAATAAATGTCCCAGTGCTACATAGAAATATATACTCAATATCAGCACTCATGGAATGCATCTTGTCCCATCAAACTGGCCTACTTGGTCAGAACTAACTGTTATACAAGGCTAGTTTAAAATCAAAGTGCTATAAAAACGGTTGTATGGACCGAGCATCACGTCGGATTTTTATCTGGCTATTTTGGAGCGATCAGAAGTAGGGTGAGCACATTTTCAAATCCCCAAAACCGGGACCCTTAAGTGCACGTTCATGCACGTGCACATGTACTGTTTATATTTATGCACCCACCATAGGCGTTTTCATCAATGTGATCTTTTATGTCAGCATCTCCACCGTGCACGACCGAAAATGGAGTGTGCAGAACGCAGCGTTTTCGTTGCTGGCTACTTCACGAAGAAACAGATAAGCCCTCTGGAGGTCTTTAGAAAAGCCTGACTTTCTTTTCGGCGAGATGCTAACTGTTAGCGTACTGGCAGACTCTGTCAGACAGAGCCACAAGCATCACAGCAACAGCCTTGACAATGATACATTGATTGACACACAGACAAATCAGTGTTGAATTCAGATGCGTGGTGCAATGCTTGTGTTTTTGATTGGGTTAGGTAATAATGAGTAGGACAGAACATGATAAATGTCTATATAAGCGATGAAAACAAGTATAATAGTATTGTTATTATTTTAATTGTGGTGAAAGCCGGGACAACTTGGTAGTCCCGAATCCCGAATACTGTACCTGGCCATCCCCGCCAGAAGTTCCCCCCTGAGCATGCTTTCAGCACGGGGGGCAAAGTTATAACATGCACCAGAGCATCCCTCAAGCCAGAAAATGTTAACAGGCTGGTGCTCCTGCCTAAGACCTTTGAGGGCTAATTGTTATTTTGATGACTTTTCATTGAAGTTTTAGTTTCCTGTTTTTGTAATTTCAGTCCTACATAGGAAAGCTGGTATATTGTTTTAGTAATTAGGGGCCTCATCATGATTATTGTTTGATTGTGACTGTTCATTTGGACAAACTCTTCACGCCCTTTACATGTTTATAATGTTAATTAAGAAATAGTTGTCATGCTTTAATTTTTCTTGATCTTCATCTTACTCTTTGAAATGTTTCTTTTTTTAAATAAATACTTTTGAAATACATAATTTTGGTGCTCTTGCTACTGTACAGTTAAAATAGTATTTTGTATGGACTTAAAATAATAAATACCGTGATATCCTACCGATACCATCCATACAGTTGAAAATACCACGATAAAAATTTTAGTCCATATCGCCCAACCCTTGGTCAACAAAACCTGCGCCTGAATTGTCCAGACGGTCAACATACCCTCCACCTGAATCGTCCAGACGGTGGTGTTGCCGCCATTTATAAATCCGGTCTCAGCATTACGCCAAAGTCCGCTTGCAAAATTAACTCATTTAAAGTGCTCATTTACAGTGTCGTCGTTAATAATGTATCTTCTCCGTGTTTTAGTCTTGTGACTGTTTACAGGCCCCCGGGACCTTATACTGAACTCTTACAGGAGTTTATAGCCTTCATGTCTAACCTGGTCACTAGCACTGATAAGGCAATGGTTGTTGGGGACTTTAATACAAATGGATGATGAAAGTGACTGAGAATAGCTTTTGTTTCTCTTCTGCTGGCGTCAGTCAGAATGTACTAGAGCCGACAAATACCTATAAAAAAAATTTTACTTGATTTTAAACTATGGTAGCCATTGGTTCCCCCTCGGACTCCCCCTTTTTACCTGCTGCCCTAGCTAAGCATGCTGGAGTCCCATACTATACTCAGTTATGCTCCTTTTTTTCTTCTCCTTCCACCACTGCAGAGTGCATCCTCCCTGAGATCGAGTCATGCCCAATCCAGCTCATCCCTCTCTGTATACCTTGCTAAGTACAAACATGCAACATACCAGCCATAGACCAGTTCATCTCTCTCTGCATGCTTAACTGAGGACAACAGTGACCCTATTTCCCAAGATACTAGCTACTTGCAATCCAGCACACACGTCTATCTGCCAGCTTTGACCATGTAACACACCATGCAGCACTTGTGTCTAAGGATAACAGACCACAATCATGGGGTTTTTTGTTTCTGTTTATATATCAATCTATCACTTAATCCAACCATCCTGGTTAGATTATTCAATGCAATATAAACTTTTAGGTCACGTAATATCAATTAATCTAACCACCTCAGATCAACCGGAGAAGGATAGGCTCCCCCTGCTGAGTCTTAGATCTTCCCATCTCAGTCTAAGGGAGCTTTTCTTTGCCACTGTCACCCTAAATTTGTTCACTGGGGGTATCAGATCTGGCGTCCTGTAGAGCTGCTTTGTGACAATGTCCATTGTGAAAAGTGGTATTAACATAAAACTGAACTTCAAGTGAATTCCATTTTCAGATACAGGATATTTATATAATTCAATTAAATGGTGGGTGTTTCAGTTTGTCTGTATATTTCCTGATGGCGGACTGCTGTTAGTTGCTGTGGGTTAATATCTGACCTGTCCGTCTCTCTCACACAGCAGTCCTAGCGGGATCAAACACTCGGGCTCAGTAGCTTGGCCAGCCTCATCCAGAAACACATGGGTGAAATGCCCTGCCCTGCCAAACACAACACACAGACACACAATGAACATAAAGCAAACGAACCATCCGAAAACATCACCACTGAAAACAAGCATACTTAACATTGATATAATTTTTCTAAATCTCTGAGATGAAAGGACTTGAGACACAGGAGAAAATGCGTCAGTTTTACTCTGCAGTATCATTCAAACTACTCTCATCGACTGAACAAAACGCATTGTTCCATGAAACTACAAAATGCAAGTAATAACCACACGCAGAACTAGCCAAGTGTTTAAAGTAATTGGGCTACAGCGAGTATTCAAACACTTTGAGAAATTGAAGAGAAATTCTCTCCGGGCAGTTTCGTTTTGGTTGTTGGAAAAAGCATGTACACAGATAAGAACACTCCTACCACATTGGTTAGAAATCAGCTGGGCTTCAAATAGTGAATTCCTGATGTAGGACACATCTCTGCCTTGGACAAGTTCTCTCTAGAACACTGAGTCACAGAATGTGCACGAGACATACTGCCCTTTTCACTCAAACAAAAGAACAATTATTATATCCCAGTCATAGTCTTACTGCAGACCAATCTGGTAGAACATTCCAGCACTGGAGCAGGTGCTGACAACGATTCTATGAAAAGACGCATGTCGAATATCCTCTCCTGCCCTGGAATACTGCTGCAGCAGCCCTGGGATGGACTAAACACAAGGCAACAATTACTTGAGTGGATTTCTGTGTGTTCACATGTTTTTATAAAAGCACACTGCAGACCTGACCAGTATGTTTGACACATTAAGAGCTAATGTTAAAATCAGAGGAAATTAGGTCAAATTAAGTAAAAAAAGCTACTGTAGTCATTCTATATACAACAAAAGCATATTTTCTGAAAATTTTCATTTTCATTGACCAGTTCATTTTGATAGAGTCCTGTCTCTGAACATCAAGCCCGAGAGCGTGTTTTTGCCAGCCACAATTCAGTGTGCTAAGCAATACACATACATCTCTCTAGAGCCATCAGTGTGTATAACATGTAAATGATTTTACAGTGACTAGCACTACATTTCAGACACAGCCCTCATTTGGTGTAAGATTCCCATGCAGTTTAATCAATACTACAGAGCATGTGATCAAACACAGAATTGTTTTACTAACATTTAGTCAGGTAAAGGTAAACAACAAACTGTTTGTAAATGAACCAATTAATTCATCTGTCACTGTGTTAGGCATTCAAGCCATTTTGAAACCATACAATTATAATTAGGAGTGGTTTTCAATCAGCTCTGAGAGATGACCTCTAGTTGACCCATTGTATGGTGTAATACCTCTTCTGGTCTACAGGTGGCATTGACACGTGCCAGGCTTGCAGTATGCAGGTAGCCACATTCATGAAGGCGAATGCAAATGAGGTCAGCAGCACTGTTGGAGGGGGTGCACACTAATATTCGACTACTGGGCAAACGATGATACACCTGGAGAAGGAAGACAAATGACATGGACTAATTACTGATACACTTTTCTCAACTACACAAAAGTCATCTACAAAAATTACTTATATTCACTGGGATAATTCAACTATGAGGACATAACACAATGATTGAGAAGACACAAGTACAAGTCAAATTGCATTTTTTAACCGGAAATTTAAAAAATACAACTGCCGACTGGTTGGTTGCCAGTTTCTGTTAACCCTAACAGTAGACTTCTGTAAAGGGGATGGGGTGTTAGGTATTGTGTGTTAGGTTACTGGGTCCTTATTTTGGCCATTGGGTGAGCAGCAGTTGTTTATACTGACAGATATTATTGAGGAGAAGGAAACTGTCAAAACTATGACAGTGGTTTGGTTCAAAGTAAGTAAAAGGTACTGATGTTTCCATTTCTGCCACTCAGTGTTAAGGAGAAGAGCAATAAAATAGCAGTTGCTCAATTTTAGTTACATTGGAAACCGCTTATAGTGATCATGATTATAGTGATCAACCGCTTATATGGATCAAAAAGCTTGGGACAGAATCATTCCTATACAAGTACAGTACTGTATAATTTGCTTACAGTAATCAAGTTGTCAGCTTACAGTGTTCATTTGGGGTCTTTTTATACATGACAACATATGAATAAAAATTAAAACTACGATAATCCTTTTTTTTTTTTTTTTAAACTTTACTTTGGCAGGCCTACTTTGTCTTGCAGTAACCCCGTCTGCTTGTGACTAGCCACTTGAGGCTAATGCTGCGTGCACAGAAATCATGACAGGAAAAAGTAAGTCATTTTCTCTCAGTAACAAACGTAGACTCATCGAAGCTTCTGACAAACTGCCAAAAACAAGCCAATGAGATGCAGCAGCGAAACTTGGTGTTCCTCAGAATATATTACAGATAAGTTTGATTTCAAACTCTGCGACCAGTTCGGCACCGACACCCTACAATTGATTTTCAATTCTGTTAAAAGTTGAGAAATGCACCGAAACCCCAGCCAAGCCATGGCTTAGCCTGTATTTCTACTACTGACACTACTGTATTTTGTAAACCGCACATTACGTTTACGTTTTAGGATATAGCCTAATTACAATTTGATCTACAATAAGCTATATTTTATATACAGTACTGTACTGTATTTGAAATATACATAGTTCAGTAATTTAATTTGTACAGTACTGTAATTTGAAAAGTGTTTGAAACTGCTGTAGTCCTACAGAAAAATTCTAAAATTCTGCTTTTAATAGGGATGTAAAGGTTCACTGCGTATTGGGTGACGTGTTACACCTCTAGTAAAAGCAGAATGTACAAAACCAGACTGAACTGTTTTTGTGACCTGTAGTATGGCCTCTATGAGGGTGACAGTTTTTCCTGTGCCTGGGGGTCCAAAGAGGATGTAAGGTGTGGGCCGACACTCTCCACTAAGGATGTGCATTACTGCCCTCTTCTGGGCGGGATTAAGATGATCGCTGAAGAACTGGCCAGGCCTCGGGACAACACTTGGCCCCATCCTTGAATCTGATGAGATTATGAAGAGATTCTACACAGTTACTGAGATTCTACAAGTTTACTGAGCAAGACAAAAATTCTCAAGGCAGTTAAGATTAATATTACATAAAGGGTACAAACATATAGCACACAAACATCATGGCCTCAATACAAACTCAAGACTGTGTAGTACTTTCTCCTCCACCTCAAAAACAAAACACACACACAAACTATTTTTCCCTCCATTACCCTCCAAGATGTTCCGTGTTTTTGTCTGAGTTGCCACAGAGACCATATCCATACTCAGAGCTGATGGCTGTTCCTTGCAGTGCTTGGGATCACCTTCCTCCTGCTAACAACACAGGGCAATCATGTCAGGCACTATTCAGGGCTACATACTGTGGAAGAAATTTTTCATGCAATTACTCTCATTATCACCTTACCTTGTCAGTGGCCTGACACTTTTTCTCCCCTTCAACTAAGTCCTCAGGACCCCATTCTCCAACCCACTGTGGACTCTGTAGAACTAAACTGCTAGGGAAGAGTACTACACAAAACAAAAAAGAAAAGATGAATCTACCAGTGTTACTTTTAAAAAGTATTAGACACCATTAGAGCAGCAATCAATTTGATTTTAATTCATTTGGTAATGGAACTGTGAGTGACTGCTTTCAGGGTAGTAAGAAAATAACATGTTATTTATTTGATGAACTGGCATTTGATAGCATGATAAAAAAAAAAGAAAAAGGATAAAGAACAAAAAAAAAAACCCAATCTATTTGCTATTTTCACAAAAACACTACCCAACCCTCCTCACCATTTTCACCAAAGTGTTTGGATTGCTCAAGCGCAGAGTGGCATCTGCGCACGGTCAACCTGTACGCACAAATAAGATTAGTAGTAAATAGTAATCTTATTGTGTATAGTAATCATTAAGTAAATGTAGCTCATAGACCTAAAATGTTCTGTCTAACTGTATGGTTACCGGTTAAGGGTGAACTCCACATCCAAGGGCTCCCCAAGGTAGCTCTGCTGAAACTCTGTGTTTACTCTCAAACTCACATCCTCCTCAGTGATCTGTGGATGGAAATAATAAACAAAACAAAACTCACATCATCCTCACTGTAATATTAGGGACGAATGTAATGTTGTGTTATGTAATGTAATTCTTATATGACTCATATTACCTCTGCGACATAGCCGATATACTCAATAACCACACCTCTATTTGACGGCTTCTTCAGAAGAACTTTGTCGCCTGAAGGGGAACAAGCAAAAATGTGCACAAATACATACAAATACATAGTACTGACACTTGGGGACAAGGAAGAGCAGACCAGCTACATACAGTATGATCACAACAACACAACATGAAAATGTATCTATGTTCTTCATGGTCTCTGATGTTCTTTAAGATGGAAATTCAACTATGTTTATGTTCTTAAAGATGGAAATGTATCTGTTAGAGGTGCCCAAATCCAGACCTGGAGGGCCAAAAGCCTGCTGCTTTTTGTTATCACCTCTTAATTAGAGGCTGATTTTTAGATGAAAAGCAGCGGGACTTTGGGCTTCCAAGACAGGATTTGGGCATCTCTAACCTATGTTCTTCATGTTTTTTAAGATAGTACTGTGTCCATGTCCTTTAAGATGGAACTGTATCTATGTTCTTCATGTTCTTTTTAAGAAGCACCTGATCTTTTCTGTGAGACCCTTAACTCCACAAGCCACTAACTAAATCCCCCTTCTGCACTTTACCCCTACCTACCACCCTGATGATTCTATCCTCAAATGCACATAGTATAACTGACCAATGACAGCACTGACTCCTTTTACTACATAGATCAATCGAACACTTAACTGTGATACCCAGCACACAATAGTTTATACTACTTGTCACTCTATTATTAACTTACTTGTGTGTGTATCTAGCCTGATAATGAATTTAGCACCTATGGCACCTATGAAATAATCAGCTCCTTCATGGCAATTTAGTTGTTTTTTTACTCTACTGGTATTGGAAGCCGCTTTGGATAAAAACACCTGCGAAAGGAATGAATGTAAATTTATCCAATACACTGCATGGCTTTTAATTTCTACACATATACAAAATTACTTAAATTTATTTATACAGGTTGATGTTAAGTATTTCCAGGGTAAACTGTTAGTCATTGCATTTCAGAACAGAGGCTCAGCAGTGAGCAACATGGAGCTTTCATGAGAACCTAAAGTTAGTGGGAGGCAGAGTATAAACAAACTGTATTTGTGTGCATGAACTGAGTGAATTAGGCACAAGGCACACATTCACAGCATTCAGCAAGTGTAGGACAGCTTTTTAGACCAACACACGATAATCAAAATTTTGACAGCATAAAATTGCATAAACCATTCTTCTCCTTTCATTTATTTTAGATCCACGTTTTAGAACATAAACTGAAATGTTTAGAAGGTGAATTCATAAAACAAAATGTAGGAATCCTGTCAGACTTTGCTAATTTGGTCTATTTCAGGTTAGTAACTACAGATTACTTCATTGTCTTTGGACTCAGATGCAAGAATTCTGAGTTTCTAAAAAGTGGAAAACTGTGCTTCTGGGAAACAGTTCTTTGTGGCTGTTAGTCTGTTACATTACCTGGCTTGCTTGCTAGCCTATTTTGCTACAGTCTCGGTAATTGGGTAGCTAGTCAGCTATTAAGGTCAGCAAAAAACTCTGATTTTGCTAGATTTTTTCTTTGAACTTCATTAAGAGATATTCGCTGTGTGAACTGTATTTGCCATTATGCTTGCTACCTAACAACAGCATATAACCAACACTGCATGGGAATTATGACTAGCCCAGTACAACACCACCACCATTCACCCACTCATTATCTAAGCCGCTTATCTTGATTAGGGTTGTGGGGGGTGCTGGAGCCTATCCCAGCGCTCATAGGGTGAAAGGCGGGGAGTCCATCGCAGGGCAGACACACAGACAAACACACTCACACACACATTCATACCTAGGGGCAATTTAGTGTCTCCAATTCACCTAACCTGCATGTCTTTGGACTGAGGGAGGAAACTGGAGCTTCCGGAGGAAACCCACACAGACACGGGGAGAACATGCAAACCCGACATTGAACCTGAGACCTTCTTGCTGTGAGGCGACAGCGCTACCCACTGCACCACCGTGCCACCCCCATCACCATTCAGATGCTGTTTAATATTAAGAATTGGCAGACTGTGGTCAAACCGTGGTCACTGTCAAAATGTCTAATCCGATTTAGTTACAGCAGTTACCTGTCTTTATGGTGCAATGCACTTGGATGCTGTTTGTATGTAGTTAATACTCTGTCCAGCTTGCTTTAATGGGTGACTGTGGACACCCCAGTATGCATGAAACAGTAAAACCAGTGGACGGTGACCATTGATTTCAGGTACAGCAAGCTATCAGTTTTCAGGATAGACAGCAGGTGCACACTTGGCTTAGTTACACAGCTAGAGGTTATCAGTCAAACTTCTGCAGATCCTACTGGTCTGATCACCCAGGTCAAGGGGGCCAAACATACCAGCGTAGAGGCTAGGTCTTCCCTCGGCAAGTCCTGGCACCTCTAGGTGAAGATGAGTTGCTCCCTTTCTGAGCAGAGCTCCGCTGATGGTGAACTCCTTCAGCTCCATCTCTGCTTGCAGCTCCTCCAACCACAGCAGCATTGAGAAGCGTGGCAGCATGTTGGCCAAAGAGAGTGTCTGGGAAATAACCACTAGCATAAATTAGTAATGTGCACAATGAAATCAGAATGAAAATACTGGCACCTGGGCAGTGATAATAATGATGTTATTCCTCCCTGAGTGGTATCTGATGCTCCTACTTAAAAAAAAAAAAAAAAGGGGGAAAAAAGAAAAAAAAAAGGTCACATTAAAGTCCTGTTTCTGTACTGTTGCGAGAATCGATCAGACTGGGCGACTCACCTCCCCCAGGGCAGGCTGAGCCACCAGAACATCACCCCCTGTTTCCACACACTCCCTTAAGGCCTGTGGCACAGGGTACGGACCCAGGAAATTAGGCAGGTGACGCCTGGACAGTCTGCCCAAATATCACAGGTCATTAGATAGCACTATACAATAACATGATACTTTAAAATGTATTATTTCAAATCTTTTTCATTTAGAGATCAGAGTAAGAACCTTTGAAGATTATGGAAATGATGACATAGATGTCATCCAGAAGACTAGGAGGAGAAGAAAAAACAACAACAAAAAAAAAAAACAGAAAATAGAAACCTTACCAACCATACATTACATTTCAAGTTTATACCTGCATCTACCAAGCATGTCTATTTCATGCTTATATCTGCGTGTTGTCTATCTAACTAACGTGTCTATTTCATATTCATACCTGTGTGTTGTCTGTCTAACAGGGTTGGCACTTAAAACACAGTCCACACTGAATACAGTCATCGGAGAAGGTGTAAATACTGATCAAGAGGCCAATTCATAAGCCTGAGCCCACTCACTCGCAGTAACATGTCTAACATGTCCCTAATTACAACAGGTGACATGGGCCCATATTCTGAGAGGAGTATAAAAGCAATAATACATTTATTACATAGAAAAACAGAATACTCAATTGCCTGTGAGAGCATGAATGAGGCAGTATGAGGTGTATCATAATTTACATTACACATTCACCTGCGTGATGGGGGGGGAGCCATGACTGTGACCACTTGTTTAGGCTGTGGTTGAGGAGGAGGCAGGGGGGAAGCAGGACAATACGGGGCACTGGGCTGCAAGTGCCTCTCCTCTCTGCTGTTCACCGCTACGTCTAAACGCCTGCCGATGGTAAAGGATGAAAAGTGCAACAGGAGAAGCTCTGTACTTCGTCCCATGCTCCTGGTTGTATAAAGGGAAAGGACGGTCAAAAATATCAACATGGAGACACTCAACATCTCCAACACTCCCCACACATAGACAATGCATCAAATTTTCACAGAACTATTAATGCTGGGATTGATTGGGATTTGTGCTGGGATTTTCACATTTATTTTGTGACGGTCACAACACACATGCACAACAGGTAAAGTCAAAGTTGGCACTTTTTGTACAAAATGGCACAAGCAACTTTTTTGATGAAAAAAATATAAAATATAATTTTACAGCGATGCCAAAGCCACTGACACTGACAGACACTTCTCTGTAACACAGAGCAGCCGTGTAGTCATGCAGCAAGGTATCCACAGTATTCCATAAGGATTCACAGTTTTACATGAGGATTCTGGGCAAAACATCAGCCTGGCATGGGAATCACATCATTCATCAGACCATTTCTGCTTACACGCAAACCAGTCAAAATACACAGTAAGCTAAAAGTTTATTTTCAGAGCTGAAACACAAAAAAATGTCTCCAGCTGATTCAGAAAAGAAATGTAGAGTCACTGTAAACCCACTTTGCTTGGCAGCTGACAGCAACAGATGTTTTTCCTCCTGGCACAATTTCCAAATCTCGCTGCACCATCCGAATCACTGAGGTCTTCTTGGCTGTTTCTGGAATACCATCAGTCTCCAACTCAACAGTTCCATCCACAAGTAACTGGAAACCCCACCCATACAAAAAAAACCAACAACAAATAAACAACAAAAAAAAACATTAGTAAAGCTAATGTTAGTGACGTTAGTACAGCTTCAGTGGACCTCAGGCCGTAACTGAGACTGCCATGGCATATGGTTTACACTGTTTTAATGTTCATCAAACCATACAGCATATGTGAAGGAACCGCCACAATAAAAACCACAGCAAAAATGGCATTTTCTCTACAAGGGTTTGTTTTTCCCTTTAAGGGTATTTAGTGGACCTAAACCACAGCACAAAAATACATCCCACCACAACATGGGACTACTAAAACCCTTCACTCTGGGATGCATGCAATCAAATCTGTGAATTTCTTACAGCCTGTGCCACATGAACTTTTGAGAAGAAGTTGTGTCTGGCTGTGTTCTTACTCGCTGCTTTACTCAAAAATGAGCATTTTAAGGGCCTGATAAAAGCGTGTCTGTCCATGAGGCTCTGGGCCTAGACTGATATTCACACCTGATTGGCTCAGCCATGACTGAACAGCTTTATTAATTCAGGACCCTCACTGGTGTGGCAGCAACTGCTTTTAAAACATTTGTGCTATTCACTTCCTAAAGCAATCCTCTCACCGCTGGAGTTAGCTGCACTTCACTGACATCTTGCAGGCCATCTTCAGAAGGCCCAAAAGCTATGGGGACCAGGTGACATCTGTAGCTAGACAATGGGCCTATCACTGGGGTGCATGTGGTGTCTGTAGGGGTTGGTGAGAAACGTTGCTCCATACGTAACCTGGGTAATGGCGGGCTGCTGTTTGCTGAGATCAGGTGTGTGGGTGACAGTATCAGCTACGTGAGCCAGAGAGAACTGTCGCTCAGTGTCCCAGCCTGCAAACTCATAACACTTAAGAGTCTGTCTCTCCAAACCCTGGTTCCTACAACACAGAGCATGTGATTGCTTGATTGTGCACAAACGTGAACCAAACAGCAACAAGCAATACTAATACAGGTGTTACCTGACTTATGATGGTTCGACTTTACGATGGTGCGAAAGCGATAAACATTCTGTAGAAACTGTACTTCGAATTTTGAATTTGAACTCTGGCATGCGGTATGCAGGGTTCATACACAATTTTACCAATAAATTTCCATGACTTTTGCATGACTTTTCCATGCCTTTGAGGCAAAATTTCATGGCCATACATTCTCTGAAAGGTCTGTGTATACATGAAAAATAAGGATAAAAATCCACGTAAAAATTTACCACAACATATTTTAACTAAAATTAACAACAGGAAAATAAAATCGCCATTTTCCTGGCATTGTGCGAATTTACATTTTGTTAAGTACAAGCTGCAACTCAGGTCGGAGGCTGATGTTACCCCACGCAGAGAACAAAGTAAAGTACCGTGACTGATCTGCCCGAATATTGAAGTATTGTTTAACCAATATTAATTTTTCTCTGTGGATCTTAACTGTACCACATTCTGTTATTAGGATGGGTGCTCGGTTGCAGTTTTAAGGTTATTGCTACTGTAATGCTGTCAAAAGTGGCCTACTTTTATCATTTAAAATAAACAATTTTGCCAGTGAACACATTTGCACTTTTTGAATTTCAGTAACAGAAGCCTCCTGTTGCTCTCCACCAAGGCGTCATTATTCCTAGCTTATGCACGAATTTATGTTCGTTTGTGATTCTCAGTCCTGGACCAAAAAAAAGTCCAAAAAACCCTGGTTTGGAAGCATTTTAAGCTTACTGAAGATAAAAAAAGCGGATAAAATTTGCGTACCAACACTCAACTACAAATCCGGGAAACCATCTGAAAAGTGCAAGTTTACCTCTGAATTCGTAAAATGGCTCTCTTAGTAAATTAAGGTCTACACTAAATTTAGTTTAGCCTACTGTGCAGATAATCACTGTATTATTTGTGAATAAAAGGTGCGTCCTAAGCTATGGAAGGAATGCCAACCGTCGACACCGCAAAGACAGTGAACTCTGGATCAAATTATGTAAATAACGTCTATTGAAGAGTGTCAAACTTAAAAAAGAAAAAAAAAAAAGTGTTCATATTACTGAGTAGAAAGTAGAGTATTCCAAAACAACAGGCCAAAACGATGCCATGACGTTACCGACACAAAGCTTCGCTCGAAAAGGGTTGGCCAAAATTCGATTGGCAAAAAAGTGGCATTCGATACAGCAAATTTCCATGACTTTTTAAAAAACTATCTAGGTTTATTTATTTTTCCAAAGCTATTTTCAAATTCCATAACTTCTCTAGGTTTTCCATGACCGTACGAACTCTGGGTATGATACTCTCTCGTGATGCTGGGCAGCAGCAGCAGCGAGCCATGGCTCCCAGTTGTCATGTGAGTGTACTGTCCAGGGACTATTTTATGTGTATGTTTACATTTACAGTGATGAGGGGTGTCATATAGTGTTACACAGGATATGGGTAGTTGGTTGTGATCTGTCAAACTGTTTAGCTGGTTGATGAATTGCACTAATAAAAACATCTCAAGCACGGAATAATATGCAAGGCCTAAGATGCCAACAGCTCGAGTTCAAGTGAACCGTATCCCAGACCCCCGTTTTCTGGAGGACTTGGGTATGGTCCCTTGGTCCGCACCAGGGTTCGGAAAACAGTGTTCACACCAACAAAACGAACCGTACAGACGGCTGAAGTGGACTCGGGTCCGCACCAAAAACTCTAGTGTAAAAGAACCCTAACACAATTAGGGTTCAATTACAATATTGGTTTCATTACAATATTGGTTTGTCTGGTTGTATAAAGTTTGACACATGTTACTCACTCTATCCAGATTTGTAGTTCTTTGTGCTCTCCCAGGAAGAGTGATCCAAAATGGGTGTTTTCACTAACCACCACGCCTGCCTTGTTATCCAGCAGAGTCTGCACCTTATTCTCTGACATGCCAACGCCAGCATCCACGGAAAGACTGTCAGACAAAAAAGGTAAACAAACGAAAACAAACTAAATTGGTATGATAAGGAAGAATCAGTGACGCAGTAGCCTAACTGAAACAGATGGTCTGGCCTCTTCCTTCCCACCCTGCACCTGCTCCCAACAATTTAACATAAGTCATTGCGATTGCAGCAGTGACACAATCTGAACAAGGGGCCTGCTGACTTATTGACTGATATAGTCACATGAACTAAGAATGAAGCAGAATGAATATGTGGACTGTGCTAAAGCTACTGTGTATATACCCATGGTCTTAGACTGTTCTCAGTGTGAAATGCCTGGAAACACAAGATAATGGTAGCTAGCCTCGCCTTAAAGACAATGTGGGAATTTTTTAATCTACAGCTAATACCATTACCATTAATTAGTCCATTGAGATTTGCAGAGATTTAGGAACAACGGCAGGGTACAGCCTAAGGAAAGGACCTGTGTCTTCGTAGACAGGGGCAGGTCTGGATGGTTCTTTGACATAGATTTCACTTTGATTCAATTCATGTTTGATTGAGTGGACTAGCATGGATCACATGCTGCCCTCTTCTGTGCCACTGACCTGCCTGTCAGCTGATCTAGCGTCCCTAAATAACAACTGTCTACAAAGTGATCAGCAAGTTACTGAACTTTATGATGGCTTGTTCAGAGCACTGTGACAGCTTTTAACTGGCCAGACCTCAAACTAACATGTCCCCTTTTTCGCCAACACGTAACTCCCACTATGCTAAACATGTTCAGATGTTCAAAGACAACTCTGAGTTGCCCGCAGCATGTTCAAAGGTAGTCGGTCAGGCTTAGTTAGGTGAGGGTGCCTTGCCTGGGTTGACTGGGGGCCATACACAGAGCTCTCCAGCAGTAAAACGACTGGCTGCTCTCCACCATCACCACATTCACCAAGTCTCCAGGCAAAGGCCTGTACTGAGCAGGCAGCAGCAGGGAGTCCAGGCTGAAAAACACACTGTCCTCTACCACGCCGTTGCTTCCAAACACACTTGACACACGCACCTAAAAGGTATAGAAAAATCTTCTAAAAGGAATACACAAACCCAGCTTCAATTCAGACTTTTCTTCTTGTAACTCTCAATACAGAGAAACGTAGAAACTCCTCTAATTTCTACGCATTGTTGTATTTTGTCAGAATAAAACCACATTTCCCCTTAAAAGTATTCAAGTTGAAGTAAGATGGGAAAATCCTCATTGAAATGCGAAGTATTAAGACATACCAAAAATTGGTCATTTTCTACAAAGCAACCAGACAAGTTGAAGGCAATGGTAAGACGAAAAGTAGAGAAAATAACAAAGAGAAAAAGACAACAACTGAGAAATGACAGACTTTATCCAAGCGACGGTAACGCAATGGTACGACATGGGAAGCCTGACTGCTCCACTGGGTCGGACTTATGAAGTACTGGGCCTGTACCCAATCCCCTTTCATTGGCTCAAAACCTGACAGACACCAGGAAAAGATCAGACAAATACAACAGTATTTCAAGCAGGAAAGCTGTTTTTTTGTTTTCTCAAGATCAGTGTCCAAATTGCAAGGTTCACATTTGAGTTCAAGGTAAATATAACTCCACTGCATTGATAACGCTACTGATGTACCTTCACACAGAGCTGAATGTGAAAAGAATGTGTTTTGATTGATGAATCCGCCATCCTTGTTGAACGATGTAACTGTTCCAATCAGAGGCCTGAGCCGACTGGTTTCTGACTCCAGCGATACTCCACCTCCATCCTCCCATGCATCAGCCTGCTTTTCCACCTGCAGGCAGAAGATCAGTGCAACAACAAGGAAGTTAGTCAGTTGCATCCATGCATGTTTTCAAAATTTGATTCAAATTTAACACATAAAGCATGTAAAACAATGTATTTTGCAATGTTGTCAGATGTAACACCCACAATAAAGAGCAAAACAAGGGCTCTATGAGCTGACTATATTGAAAGGTACATAACACCACCATATCTGTGAATTGAAGAACAAAGCTGCTACCAAAGGATCTCATCTGGATTTGGATGCTCTGCTAACAGTGCTCACCCTAAGTGCCTTCCATCCTCCATGTGCTCCATCTCGTACTACAGTGGCATGAACAGTGTCTCCCACGCAGAGTGGCACACCTCCCAGGACCTCGCCAAATGTGAAGTAAATGGAGTCATTGATGAGCCCGTAATCCTGGCACAGCTGGGACACCAACCCTCCATGCACCTGTTTGACCTCCTCCTCAGCTGTGAGGGAATGGTCAAATACAACTGACCTGATTAATAAGCTACCGATGCTCTATGATTTTTGGAAAGGAGAAATCTTAGTAAGCCTGTTGTTGGGACATTTTCTGATAGTCACAGAAAACGCCTCATGCAGTCCAACTACTTTCACTTAACAATGAATAAATAAAACCAGAGTTATAATAACATATTTTTAGGACACAAACCTCCATAGTTATAACCGATATATTCATCGTAGTCGTCAACCGCTCTCCTCCAAAGGGGCGAAAACAGTTTGGAAATCACAAACTGTACTACTGTAACCATATCTTCGCTGGGAAAATAGTAAGAATAAGTATACCTGTTTAAAAAAAACGATACGACAAACTTTATATTATGTAAAAAGTAAGTGCATTAAGTAGTCAGAGATATATTACAGCCCGGGCCAGTTAACCGTCTAGCGACTTCTCTGCAACCGTCACACTTAGCTCGCATTTTCAGCGATTACCATTAACTGTTATATGCATGCAGTGCAGTAACAAAATAATTTGTTTAAAAACAGCTTAATGCCGTTTGATGCATGGCAACTCCTAACTTGTTATCAATCGTAGAGCGGTAAAACACTGGGTACTTGCAAATGTTAGATAGTATACTGTGGTAAGATAACGTTGCGACTGGTTCACAAATCATTAGCTCTTTGTTTCTTCGGCCGCAGTAAGTACAATAACTTCGTACCCTCCGAAAGAATAAACGTGTCCCTCGGCTTGTGGCTGCACAGATTAAACACAAAGGCAAACAAGTCACTTTGACCGCCGTCTTCTTCTTTGTTGAGTTTTGGTGGTCACGTGCGGGTAATTTCAGCGCTGCTTAACCGCGTGTAAGCAGTTAAAAAATGGCCTTATTTACACCGGTTCAAAACACAAACCATGGGAAACGCAAGTGTATAAAATATGTGTAAAACAAAATAAGATCAAATAAAATAAACACATAAAATAAAATAAACAAAATTAACCTGGAAATCGCAAAGTAAGAGCAGGCTGCGCCGTTATCGCTCATGTGACGTCATGCCAGTCGACAGGATCTGCGGTGCTGGGAATAGCATTTCTTGTTTTTAGGTTCAAGCAATGGCGTGTAATACACATGCATTGTTTCACTTAAAAATCTTTATACAAGAGGCAGGTGCCACTAAACCTTGGCTGTTAGAGGAGTGGTCTCACTGTAGACGTTCCTTTTGCATGTGTGTGGGCCCTGTTTCAGTGAAAACTCAGAGTTAGTTCACTCAGAGTTGAAAGAAACTGGGTTTTAAATTTCACAAAGCCAGTTTAGCTTAACTCTGAGTCAGTTACTATGGCAACATACTCAGTGAAGCTAACCTGCTCGCTGCCAGCTTTTCTTCAACTAACCCTGAGTTTCTTTCCTTAAAGAGCCGGTCCTTTAAAGAGCGTGTCCTTTCCTTAAAGAGCCGGTTGATATTGAAGCACAAATACTCCGCAGAAATCTCCGTCGGGAGAGGGCGATCAGACCACGCTTGGATGTTTTATCATACCTTGATGATTATCTGTTTAGGCGTTATCGTTTTTCTGTACAGTCGATCATTTATCTGAACAATATTCTCAGCCCTCATATTGTTCATATCATATGACACATCGTGGACATGCTCTCAGATCACACACCCATAAGATTCATCAAAGAGTAATTCCACAGAATTGCAGGTATCAGTCTAAGAAATACTTAATTTATTTAGTGTGAAGCTTTGAGACTTGAAACACTAACCAGTTAATTTGATATATTTTAGGGTTTCCAGGTGTCACCGGCTGCATAGATGGCACTCATATTCCTATCACAGCTCCTTCAGTCAATGAAGGAGATTAATGTGATTAGGAAGTCTTTCAACAGCTTTAATGTGCAGGTAGGCCTAAATAGTAGACTTCAGCATTCCAAATGAAATATACTTCACAATACAGCTACTGCAGTGAATTACAGTTCTGCACTGTGAAGATCATATGTGATGCAGCCCACATCATCAGAAACGTGGAAGCAAAGTGGTCTGGGTCTGTATGTGACTTGCCAATTTTTCATGAATGTCCACTGAGTGCTAGATTTGCCTGTAGTGAGTTTATATGTGTATATATATATATATTGTGTGTGTGTATATATATATATATTCTATTAAAATCAATATTTTGTTTTCTTCTATTGCAACTGCAAATTTAGACTGTATCCTCATATTATCATAGGAGAGTTTGATGGTTACCTGCTCGGTGACAGAGGGCACCCCTGCCAGCCCTATTTGCTGACCCCTTATCCCGATCCTGAGCCGGACCCACAGCAACATTATAACTTGGCTCACTGCAGGACACGAGCCAGGGTAGAGATGACCATTGGGACGCTCAAGGTCCGGTTCCAGTGCCTTCATAGGCTCAGGCTCACCCCACAGAGGGCAAGTGACATGTGTGATTCTCCACAATATTGCCAATTAGAAGGGAACAATGTCCTACTCAGCCAGTCAACGATCCTGATAATGAGCCTGACCACCCCACTGACGCACGAAATAAAGAGCAGTTGGAGACATAATATGCTACCATCATATATGCTACCCATCACCTCCCCAGTGTCACATAAAGACAATATGCCTTTCTTATGATGAAGTCCTCTTTATTTCCTGCAAGTACAAATGCAGTACAGTATTTTTTATGTTGTTCATACAAGTAGAATCATCCACCTGTGAGCACCTCACCCACTGTTAACTGATGTTATTTCTATTTTTGTCTTTTTTTATCTGCAGCCTTATGTGATCCATTTCTAAACTAGATTTTTCAGTTTGTTTCTCTAAGTACACCTGTTTCACAGGGAGCTATAGGAACATAAAAAATTACATTGAATTTCACAGTGCCAGGTCTGCTTAGTCAGGGGCCAATGCTGAACAACATCTTACTGAGGTACTTTGTGCTGTGGTGGTGGACCTACTTCCTCATTGTAATTTCCAGCATTGCTCTGTTAGAGAGGAAGAAGGTGCAAGTTTTATGATGGTACAATACTATCATCAACTGTTAGATGTTATTTTTAAGGTGTGAACAATCTGCGGAGTATTAGGAGTACTTACAACTGCATGGAGGTCTGTTATGTCAGAGGGCTCAGTTAAATTATAACTTTACCAAGAGGAGTACCCCACCTAATTTGAATTTTGTTTTTACAGCAGTGTGCAGGCCATGTCACAATTTTTCAAATATATAACTCTGAGTCACCTTAAAACAGATTATGATGTCTGAAGGACAACTAAGAGTCCGAAAAAGTAACAGCAGCCAATTACAAAGAATTGTACCGCTACAAGAAAATCAGTGTGCCAAGCTGCGTCTATGATGGATGGGTGGGTGTCACTGAGCTAACACTGCAAAAACATTAATGTACATATATCATTCATTTGAACAACTAACATCTTATGAATGCCCTTGTGTCCCAGGGCTGGTTTGGTCAGATGAGCCCCCTGAGATGCCTTTAGCACTAGGTTGCCTACTGTTTTGACAGAGGGCCATCTCTTCAGCCTCTGTGATGGTGGTGGTGGACCCCCACCTGTTTTTCAGCCCTCAGCCCTTTTTCTATTGGCTATAATGGAGGTCAAATTTGAACATATCCAGTAAGCACAAATTTGGAGACTTGTATGTATAAAGGCATTTAGGTGTTGCAATATTAAAGACAATATTAAATACTGGCAGTGTTGGGATGGCTGAAAAATGTACTTTATTTTGCTTAAAAAATGTCACTAACTACTTAAATATATCGCATGTAATTAAACGATACCTTACCTGTTTGAACTATATTTTTATATTTCATCTTCAGTTGCTACACATATCCACAGTATATATATATATGTATGTATGTGTGTGTGTGTGTGTGTGTGTGTGTGTGTGTGTGTGCATGTGTGCGTATGTGTATGTGTGTGGAATAACTGGAACACTTGAAATAAAACTTTTCTTTTTTTTTTTCAATTAATGTTCACGCATTGACTCAAGCAGCAATTTTCTGCCACGCCAGCTCACACTCTTTTGCCGCTGATATTGTATTGCTTTTTCTTAAATATACTATATACTCATATTCTGCATATGCATTCATTGATATTTCTAACTCCACTGGGGAGAAGTAGGAGGATCGAGCCCTTTTTTTCTCCTGTTGCCATGATGAATCATGTTATCTGCTTTCCATTAATGAGGGCTTTTTATCTCCTTGTTCGCGTGCTTTTCTCAGGGTTAATTTAACTCAGAGTTCATTGAACTAATTGTTATCCCTTGTTCTACAACCAAAAATTCTGAGTTTGACAGAGGCAACCCAGAGTTCAGATTTAAACTCAGAGTTTGTTAAGCCTGCTTTCTGATACAGGCCCCAAGCTCCTGACACAGTAAGGGAAGACTATTTATAAGGAGCAATTTACTATTTATAACAATTTTCAAGAATTTCCAT
Source organism: Chanos chanos (assembly GCF_902362185.1). NCBI lineage: Eukaryota > Metazoa > Chordata > Actinopteri > Gonorynchiformes > Chanidae > Chanos > Chanos chanos. The sequence continues at coordinate 27,682,127 of NC_044499.1, read as the reverse complement.
GACATTTGAAATACATTTCCCTTGATAAAGTGAGAGGTGGATGATTTGCCACCTTTTGGCAAAAGTGAGACATTGTCACCACCGACATCATAAGACAGTATCAATACCATGGGACTTCAACTGCTGGGTCAACTGCAAGAAGAGTATTTATGAGATAAACGTTATCTTATTATTAAATTAAAATCTTATATTAGTGCCATTTTCTGTAGTAATTGAACCAATGAGCAAACAATGTTATTTGGGGAAAGGAGAGATAGTTATGACATAAAATGATTCATCTACAGGCCATGGGTGATGATCCAACATTGAGACTAGAGTTAATTTTTCATAGAGATAAAAAGTTTCAGTCAATGCACTGTCATCATTGCTGTGAAGAAAGGTACATACCCTTCTGTAAATACATCACAGGGATACTAACAAATCACGCATGGATGTAAACAGTGATAAACACACATCACAGAGATGTGTGTTTTCGCAGTCTAGGATGGTTTGCCATTAGTTTCAAAAGAAACATTTCCATGTTTCTCTACATGTGTTTCATCTATAAACCATACACAGTAGACAGGAAGAGAATACACATCACCAACATATTATTTGGATCAAAGGGGGATTACATAATATTGGATTTTCTTGTGATTTTACAAGTAAAGGAACCGGACCAAAAGCGCGCTTGGAGAAAATCTTTATTTGGTGGTGGCGGAATCCGGCAGCACGTCTGCTTGCGCTGAAGCTTAACTCAGAGAACTGTTGCCGTGATCAGCCTTTTATACCATGAAGCAAACAGACACTAGGTGTACAACGTTGCTTGATGCAAATCAAAATCTAGGTGTTAATGCTAAAGTCCCCTTTTGTCTGTGATGGCTGCCATTTGCCCATTACCGGGTGTATTTTGCCTTAATCAATTGCTCTTGGCTCCAACTGTAACGTGGCACCAAAGGTGTGAAGCTTTTTTTGTATCTATGGTAATACGACCATCAGGTTAAACAGTTCTCTTATCCTGAACCATGTCTGTTCAAATGTCACTATAATCTTACAATAACTTCATCATCATTGTAGGTGCAATTGCAGTCCTAACACAGGGACACCAAAAGATGTAGGTGTGATAGGATTAATAAATCAGTCTCATAAAATTTATTAACTATTAATTTGGGTGTTCAATATTTTATTAATTAAACAACCAAGATTAATGGGGTAAGCTAGCTGTAACACTGTGCTACAGTCTTAGAGAGTATTGCAGTACTAATGTATTACAATTACACTACTAAATCCATAACACTCATGAACAACCAGGTTGGTGAAGGTAATTGGGAGTGCTTTGATGGCAGAGGTTGGCATTCAGTGAATACTGTGGCAGAAACAGACAGGACAACAGTTTATTTCAATGATACTATTTATTAACACAATCAATACTACTTGGCAAACTAATACTGATATGGTACAATCAATAATCAGCAGCAAATAGAATGATCAAAGGGTAAATGGTAACAAAATAGTGATGAGTCTATGTACAGGTATTCAGTGTAGGACTGAATGAGTGTTAGACCAGAGATGAGTGAGTGTGTGTGTGTGTGTGTATGTGTGTGTGTGTGTGTGTGAGTGTGAGAGAGAGAGAGAGAGAGAGAGCGCGCGTGCGTGTATGTGGGCGTGTGCCCAGCTGCGCACTGAAGAGAGAGGGAGGAGTTCTTTAGGGAGAAGCTGTGTGCAGGCGCACAGAAAAGAGGAGGAGGAGCGAGGGAGAGAGGCTGTGCGCATGTGCACAGCAAGAAATATGTGTGGTATGAGGACGTAGTGCGCGAGCGTGTGTGCTAGGCACCAACTAGAGTGGGGGTGGCACCGAGAAGCGCATGTGTGCGAGAGACCAAAGAATGTCTAACTTGAGAGCTAGTCTTAAGTAAGTAGGCCCCGAACTCAACAATTCTACCCAACCCTTAAGTCATGCTGCAATCCCAATGTTGGAGGTGTGCAATCAGAAAAAGGGAGTTAGAGAGAACGCATGCCAGATCTATCCTTCATTAGTTGTGACCAAAAGAAAATAGCAAACGGCTATCGTACATGAAATAGAGAATTCATAAAAGAATTCAAATAACAACACTTCCTTCACGTTAACTGCATGTAATCTTAATACTAAAGTATGCCCAGATGCCAGCCTTACTTTGAACAGCTTATTGCGTGGCGACCGAAGGTGCGTCTTTGGTAGTCTGATGAACAGTGCGATTCGCAGGTCCAGGGAGAAGTTCCTTTCCTTGTCACTTGAAGATCTTCGGGGCTCCGTTACTCGTCCGATGATCTTTAAGGGTTCTTGATTTAGTTCGTCGACATTTAAAGAAGTAAAAAGGGATCCGGTCGCCTTTTCTTCCGTCGATTACTGTGTGCGTTACAATGTAACTAGCCGGTAGAAGTTAAAGTTGCAACTGCGCGAGAGAAAGTAAATTAAACTTTGGTTGTACAAATGTCTCGCTTCTTTGTTACGCTGTCCTTTTCTTCGGTGGAGAAAAGAGACACCCGTTGCTAGCGAGCTGCTACTAGAGCGAGCCACTGCTAGGGAGTTGCAGAACTGAAGCTGGAAAGAGGTGGAAAAGAGACTGGAAAAGAGTTTGGAATTTTCCGTGGTTTTATGGCGAAAATTGCGTAATCACTGTATGGTATCTGCTGTAACCAATACCGTTACAGTGAAACCTGAGAAGATGGGTACAGATTACCCATGCGGTCAAGCAGGGAATTATGGGTAATGTTCTTCGGCCTGACGACCCCTACATCATCATCTTCTGCCGTTTATCCGGGACCAGGTCGCGTTGGCAGCAGGCTGAGGAGGGTAGCCCAGACATCCCTTTTCCGGCATAGGACCATGGCCTCGGACTTGGAGGTGCTGATCCTCATCCCGACCGCTTCACACTCGGAATCCACATTGTTCCTCCTGAATCTGAGGTTCGACAATCGTTCGCAGTCTCCTTTCCAGTACCCTCGAGTAGGCTTTCCCAGGGAGGCTGAGCAGTGTGATACCCCGATAATTGGAGCACACTCTCCGGTCCTCTTTTTTAAAAATGGGGACAACCACCCCCATCTGCCACTCCACAGGCACTGTCCCTGACTCCCACGCAACATTGAAGAGGCGTGTCAGCCATTACAGCCCAACAACATCCAAAGCCTTCAGCATTTCAGGGCGGATCTCATCCGCTCCTGGTGCCTTGCCACTGCGGAGGTTTCTAACTGCCTCAGTGACCTCTGCCAGAGAGATGGGTGACGACCCTCCTGAATCTTCTGGCTCTGCCTCCTCTGTGGAGGGCGTGTTAGTCGGGTTTAGGAGCTCCTCAAAGTGTTCCTTCCATCGTCCGACCACATCCTCAGTTGAGGTCAGAACCTCCCCATCCATGCTGAGAACAGCCTGGACGAGGCCCTGCCTGCCCCTCCTGAGTTGCCTGACGGTTTGCCAGAACCTCTTTGAGGCCAACCAAAAGTCCTTTTCCATGGCCTCCCCAAACTCCTCCCATACCCGAGTTTTTGCTTCCATGACAGCCGTCGCTGCAGCCCTTTTGGCATGCCGGTACCTCTCAGCCAATTCCGGAGTCCCCCGTGATGGCCAAGCCAGGAAGGCCTCCTTTTTCAGTCTGACGGCTTCCCTCACCGGTGGCGTCCACCACTGGGTCCTTGGGTTGCCGCCACGACAGGCACCGACAACTGTCTGACCACAGCTCAAAGGTGCCGCTTCAACAATGGAGGCTCTGAACAGGGTCCATTCGGACTCCATGTCCCCAGCCACCCTCAGGATCAGGGAGAAGCTCCTCCAGAGCTGTGAGTTGAAGATCTTCCGGACAGGGTCCTCAGCCAGCCGTTCCCAGTTCACCCTCACTATGCACTTGGGTTTACCAGGTCTGTCTGGCAGCTTCCCCCCGCCATCTGATCCAACTCACCACCGGGTGGTGATCAGTTGACAGCTCTGCCCCTCTCTTCACCCGAGTGTCCAGAACATACGGGCGCAGGTCTGATGAGACGATTACAAAGTCGATCATCGACTGTTGGCCTAAGGAGCTCTGGTACCAGGTACAAGCCTTATGCTTGAACATGGTGTTCGTTATGGACAATCTGTGACTCGCACAGAAGTCCAACAACAAAGCACCACTCAGGTCAGATCGGGTAGGCCGCTCCTCCCAAACACTCCCCTCCAAGTCTCTCCATCATTGCCAACGTGAGCATTGAAATCTCCCAGTGGAACTACAGAGTCCCCAGATGGTGTCTTCACTAGGACACTTTCCAGTGTATCTAGGAAAGCTGGGTACTCTGAGCTGCTGTTCGGCACGTACGCTGTCACAACAGTCAGAGATTTCCCCCCTGCAACCCGAAGGCGCAGTGAGGCGACCCTTTCGTTCACCAGGACAAACTCCAACACAGCGGTGCTCAGTCGGGGGCTAACAAGTAACCCCACACCTGCCCGTCGCCTCTCACCCCAGGCAACTCCAGAGAAGGACAGGGTCTAGCCCCCATCCAGGAGTTTGGTTCCAGAGCCAAGGCTGTGCGTAGAAGTGAGCCCAACTATATATAGTTGGTATCGCTCCACCTCCTGCACAAGTTCCAGCTCCTTCCCCCCAGAGAGGTGACATTCCACGTACCAAAAGCCAGTTTCTGTACTGTAAGTCCAGTCTGCCAGGGCCCTTGCCCCATCCTGCCACCCGTGTGGCATCGCACCCGGCCCCTCGCAGGTGGTGGGCCCACGAGAGTGCAGCCCCACGTGGCTCATTTGGGCTGAGCCTGGCCAGACCCCGTGGCAGGCCCGACCATCAGGCGCTCGCCTACGAGCTGCCCTCCCAGGCCTGGCTCCAGGAGGGGGTCCCGGTCTCCCTATTCCAGGCAAGGTGCCTGTTTCTATGTGCGTGCTGATCATAAGGGCTTTCAGAATCGCTTTTTGTCTGGCCCCTCACCTGGGACCTCTCTGCCTTGCGTGACCCTACCAGGAGCTACATGCTCCAGGCAGCACAGCTCCCAGGATCACAGGGGCTCACAAACCCCTCCACCACGATAAGGTTGCGATTCCAGGAGGGGTTACAATAACTTAACAAGAGCAATTCAGGAATAGATTTGTATTGCTGCAGAAATAGGATGACTGCTGTAGGAGCCATGTTTAGAAAATGTATTTGTGCAGTGCTAGCCTTGATAATTCTTTGACACCTAGAAGGTTTGGAGAAGGTGCTGCTTTGAGTTCTTTTTTTTTTTTTTTTTTCCCTTGGAAGACACCAGTAGGTGATTGACTTTTCATTTGAGATTGAAACTGCATCCCGGCCAGGACTCAAACCCAAGACCCTCTTGCTGTGTGGCAATAGCTCTACCCAGTGCACCGCCCCATTTCAGATCTCACAATTGCATTTTCTGACATGTCCGTCATATCAACTAACCATTTCGGATATGTGGACATCATATCATTAAAGTACAAAGCCATTGGTATCACAAAGCCATTGGTCGACTTTTAAATAGGCTATGTCTACCTTGTGAATGTTCAACGAGAAGGCATGTGACGCATGCACACATTTCATAGCAGCTTACATTGGCGTGGGACTCAGATGCTCTCTAATGAGTGCGCGAAGACTTTGTAATGGTCACAAACTCAAATGGGGAACATCTGATGCTCATCTGGAAATAGATGGGTTACTGAAATAGGCCTACCATTATTGCAAATGCTGCTTATTTGCAGTGAATGATATTAGGGGGCAGGGTGAAAACATGTCAGACTGTTACTGGAGGGTTACTTCACGAAGGGTCTAATTGGACAAATTAGTTCAATTTTCTAGTTCTAGTTTTAAACGTTCTATAACTACAATATATTATGAAAGCAAAATAAAGCCATTTCTGTTTTTCTCTTTTAATCGTATGAATCAGAAAATGAAACTGACACCTTTTCTGGAATTAGATTTCACGTCCAAAAATACAATAATGAATGAACGCAAAAGTACACAGACCTGTTAGCTAATGGCTAGCTCTAGCTGTTGACATTATCATTAGCTCACCAGACATTCGATGTCGGGATCAACGGAACAGAAGTCTTGTAGGAACAAGGATGTCATTGTTACCGCTCTGGAACAACTTTTGTCTCGCTTGATTCGCCATATTAAAAATTCTTTCCTTCTCGCTCAATTTTTTCTCGTCATTGTTCCCCAAATTACTATATTCATTTCGGATATGTAGCCAAATTACCATATTAATTTCAGATATCTGGAATGCAATTCTAGATATCTGAAATTACATTCTTACTAGTTACAATTCCAAGCCAACATATCAATAATTTAATTTTGACTAGTAAGAACTGAATTTTACTCACTCACTCATTATCTAAGCTGCTTATCCTGATTAGGGTCGCAGGGGGTGCTGGAGCCTATCCCAGCACTCATAGGGTGAAAGGTGGGGAAACACCCTGGACAGGTCGTCAGTCCATCGCAGGGCAATTTAGTGTCTCCAATTCACCTAACCTGCATGTCTTTGGAAGGAAACCCACACAGACACAGGGAGAACATACAAACTCCACGCAGAAAGGACCTTCTTGCTGTGAGGTGACAGCGCTACCCACTGCGCTACTGTGCCGCCCAGTTGAATTTTATATATCTAGAATTCCATTTATATAAGAACAATTGTAGCTGAACAATTGTACAATGAACATTGTCACTAGTCAGAATTTAATTGTTGATATCAACAACTGACATTTCCACCGGTAAGAATTGAATTGTTGATATCAATACCTAACATCTGACTACTGAGAACTGAGTTGTAGATGTCTTTAATTAGAATTGCTACTAGTCAAAATTACATTGTGGATATGTTGGTTTGGAATTCTAACCAGTGAAAAAGCAGTTGTTGATATCTACAATTGCTATTACCTCTACTGATTAAATGTTAAAATGGCTTGTCATAATGTCCTGTGTTTAATGATATTTCCTGTGTTTAACGTACGCCCGTGTTTACTGCACTCCCATGTTTAGTGATATGTCATGTGTTCACTGCACTCCGGTGTTTATCAGAAAATTCCTAATAAATCCTTTGCTAACCAGAGTCCAGGTAACACACAAACCAGTTAAGCCAAGTGCCTTATGGTTGGACAGAGGCTTCCCATAGGTTTCATATTATTGAGGATTCGTCTTTCTGCCGTCCCCTAAAAATGAAATGTGATGGCCTAGATACAGTCGTACTGATGAGGAGAAAAGAGTTAGTGATCAAAAATGAACACCCTGATAAACAGACTTCACTCATGCACTCAAACAAGCGTCACCCAAACTGGGATGCAGATTGTGCTCCACTGAATTTGACATAGTTCAGGAAAGAAGGAAAGAAAAACATTTTAATGAAAAGTGCCATCATTTCACCAATCTGAGAATAACAAGAATAATCCCAGGCACCATTCAGTGAGTTGAACCAGGGGACCCTGGAGGTCCAATGGATCATAGTGAAACTTTTGTGTATTTTTTCAATGTGGATATAGTGGAGACCATAAATAAATTTCCTCATTGCTTAAGAACTCCGTGCTCAGTGAGGTAGCCGCTAAATCTAATAAGCCTTTTCATTCTTTGATCCTGTTTTCAGCAGCAACTGGAGGAGAGACTTTTTACATTGCAATGGGCTAATAAATGTTTCACTGATTCTGAGGTACTTTCTGACTCAGAGACTGAAATGTGCATATTGTTCTTTTTATTCCCCTCACATAGTTCTACAAAATAAATTCACGTTCTATATATATACATTTTAAAGTAGACCGTTGAAGGTTTCGGAGGATATGTTTTTCATGTTTCTTGGGGAAAAAACTGGCGGAGTTTTAGAAGCGGTTTGTCGAAATTTCTGTTTCATCCCACGGGTGAGATGGCTGACTGCAAAGGGTTAAACATTGTACAGCCTCTTCCCTTGTCCCCCTGTTTCTCTCTCGCTCTCTGACCCTCTGTCCTCTTCCCACTCTGTTCCTTTGACCCTTTTTGTGGCCCAAGCCCCTCTGCATTCAGGACCAGTGCACACAAAAGCAAAAACCGTTCGTCTTAACACTTGACAGACACCAGGCTCGATGTTTTAGTGCAGAAACATCTGTACAATCTCGTCACATGTTGTTAACAATCAACCCCAAAGAACACCAGATCACCTCAGAGGTTAGTTTCTGTGAATGGAATTCAGACCATGCAACGAGTCTGCATTCTTCCACTTGTTCACTAACTATGTAGAACAAAAGAAAATTTAAACTAACTTATCGAACCTGTAATGAATGATACAGCTGTAAACATGCTATAGGGCTGTTAAATAACCACTGGCCGATTAACCAACAGTTGAGTCTCAACCTGTCTTTGAACGTAAGCCGCTCGCAATGTTAAAGCAATTATATTTGATATCGCTCATAAGCATAAAATACCACGAATATGAGTAGGCTACCCTTACAAAAATGAAGTTTATTCAAGTATATTTGGCCTATACTTACACTTACTTACGTATACTTGGCTTATACCAACAAGTATACGGAAAAGTCTAAGTATATTTTGCCTATTCTTGTACTTAATCTTTTGATTGAGATATACTTAAGAAAAGTATAACTAGTATTCTTGCCTTTTACGTAAAGTTTAAGTATACTTAGCTTGTAGTTGTGTATACTCTTTTGATAGAGTAGCCTATTAAATACTTATTTCACACATATTGGTTTCTTTGAGGTAGTACTTCAGCATATCTTTTACATATTATCTCATAAACTTACAAACTTCCAGTTTATAGTAACAAGTCAGCGTTAGGGTGTAATAGTTTTGAATAAATAGTACATGGGTGGAACTATGTGCACAATGTTATTAACCAACACAGAAACAGATAAACATCTTGCTGATTTTATTGACAATTCTTTCAAGGGATGTGAGAGTATTGTAACAGACTTGATTCATAGTGGCTGATATTATAATCCATTACCATATATATATTGTAGGAGCCATTTCTTTGATCTTTTATAGTGCTTAAATGAATAAATTCTTTTGTATTTCTGTTCTGTGAGTATGTGCCCTCTACTGGTCAAAAGGTCTTTAAATAGGAAAAGGGGGAGGCAGAGGGTGTGGCTGACTAGGAGCACACAGCTTTTGACCTTGTAGTTGCTGGCTTATTTTTTCCTGTGCCCTAGTATTTTCTATTTTTCTTTTATATACTTTAATTTCATTTTATTTTACTGGTTAAATGACCTGTAACATTTCAAGCATGTAATAAACCAGATCTTAATTTTGGAAATCCCGTTGGACCTCATTTTTTGCAACAAACAAGTGTCAAGAGATTCCCTAGTCAACACCAATTGTGGCTTACAAATGGACACAAAATTAGGATAAATGGTCACTTCATATATATATATATATATATATATATATATATATATATATATATATATATATATATATATATATATATGTGTGTGTGTGTGTGTGTGTGTGTGCACATATATTTTTTTTTCTTTTTTAATCTCATCACAAAACGTCGTCAAATCGCAAAAGGAGCAAGTCTCTCTAAGTAATACATAAATCATTGGCTACAACACTGGACTTTTGATATGACTCATGACAGATCTTTTAGTCTGATTCATATCGATTTGGCAAAGGTGTAATGTACATTTTGTCAGCTGTTTCAGTGACAACACATTTCATTGTTATCATATCTGGCCATATAGCACTGATGTTACCAGTCTTCCTAACCTCATGTATTAAAGTACTTTTTACATTTATTTATGAATCTTTACATCAAGACCTGCCAGATTTAGCAAGTACCTCAACTATAACACAGCAATGTTTGTCACATGCACAATATGCAGGACTTTGATGTGCAGTCATTAATTAAACACAATGCACTATCTTTCAAGTGTACAGCACTGTTGTATCTTTTCTTTCGTTTGCCATATTTTTGACTGTGACACAAAACTCCATCAACCAAAAAATGGTTGTAAGACCAGAGGCAGTTACTTAGATTTCCACATAACTTGGCAATGGCAAGCCTGAAGTTGTGATATTTTCTTGCAATGGGGGATGCCCAAAACCCTTGACAATCAGAGATGGGCAGTATTTCAATTAAATGTATTTAAAATATGTATTTAATTACTTTTGAGTATTTTGTAATTAGTACTTTGCTGGATGGAAAATAGTCAGATGAAATTTGTAACAAAATACTTTGAGAGATTGTATTTTGTGCATTTAAAATACTTAATATACTTAATCAAATATGTCATTTTATTCTCGGGTAAGACATGGACTTTCATCAGGCTTACAATAGGACTACGAACTAGAGGACTTCTAAATATAGCCTATTGCTGTCTTTGGCTTGATGCAAGTAAATCAGCCATCAGCCAGCCACTGACAGCCACTGGCACACCCATACGCAATGGTAAAGAAGTAGCTCAATTGCTAGACGCTCTTAAACTACCAGATGTTGTAGCAGTACTCAAGGTCAAAGCACACTCCAGACAAAAGGACGAGATCAATAAGGGAAATGCGGTAGCAGATGAAGCTGCTAAAGCTGCCGCAAGGAGGGGTGATGAAAAACGTGATGAAACGAGTGATGAAAACTCTGACAGCAGCAATGATGACTCAGCTCCAAATGGCATGGACGAGACTTTTAATGGTGGCAGCACAAGAATGCCCACCAGCAAAACTGAGGAATTGCGACATGTTGTTGTCGACCTTAAACACATCTCTGAATTACAAGACAATTCAAGCCGAGAGGAACGATGGACTTGGATGGAGAATGGTGCAAAGCTGCATGATGACTTAGTATGGAGGAAAGGTGACAAGGTAGTTCCCCCCTCCTGTCTCTTGTCATATCTGGCTCAGCAGATACATAGCGTTGGTCACATTGGACCTAAAGCAATGGTCTCAAGATTTTCTTCAATCTGGTATAATCCGCTCTTCAGAGCAGAGGCTCAGAAAATCAAAGACGCTTGTATCATCTGTCAAAAACATGACCCTTCTCCCGGAGCTCCAGTCCCAATGCTCCGACCGAATGCACCGCCTGGACCTTTTAGGCAGCTGCAAGTCGATTACATTACCTTGCCAAAGGTGAAAGGGAAACAGGACATCCTAGTCATCGTGGATAAGTTCTCCAGATGGATTGAAGCTTACCCAACAAAGAAAGGGACGGCCTCTCGCACAGCTAAAGTGCTGGCACAGGACATCATTCCCCGATGGGGGCTCCCTGACAGCATAGACTCAGACCAAGGAACACACTTCACAGGAAGAGTGTGTCAGGAAGTGTGCCGACTGCTGGGTGTCCAATGGTCGTTACATTGCGCTCACCACCCCCAATCGTCTGACATGGAGGAACGGGTCAATGGCGTTCTCAAAGCACGACTTTCTAAAATGCACTCAGAAGGACTTTCATGGGTTGATGCTCTCCCTATGGCTCTCTGCAGCATGAGAGCGACAGCTAATCGAACGACAGGACTCAGCCCTTTTGAAATCGTCACAGGACGACCAATGAAGCTTCCTGGTACACCAGATTTACGCGAAGCTGACGTTCACCTTCTCTCTGACTCTCTTCTTCAATACTGTTGCGAGCTCACCAAAGCTGTCTCAGCAGCAGAAGCACAGGTTAAGCAGGCCTGGGGAGAGCCACCAGAGGGGGGACATTCTTTAGTGCCAGGACAGTGTGTCATGATTAAGAAATTTCCACGCTCAGGTCTAGAACCAAGATGGGAAGGGCCATTCCCAGTCTTATTAGTTACACCATCAGCAGTTAAAGTACAGGGCAAGAAACGTTGGATTCATGCTTCACATTGTAAACCAATTAAGGGTGTTCAAAGTGTAGGAGCTAGTGGGAAGAACTGAGCTGTTTAGAGGCTCAGGGGCCACCCCACAGTGAAGATAGTTAATTGTCAATACTATTAGCTCCCACCTGCACTTTGATTAGCTTCCGCCCTGTCTTTTTAGACTTTATGGTTAATAATATATGTTGTAACGACATGTTGTTACTCCCAAAATTGTTTTCTGTTTTCTTGTTTTGCAGGCCTGAGATACATCGACGCCTTCCGATAACGCACCACGATTGGTTCCTAAGGTGCCCTCGTCTGGATAAACCGCGAGGGTTGAGTTTATTGGGTCATTTTAGTTCACCAGCTCTTCAACTAACTGAGATAGGGAAAGCTGCTAAGTGGTTATTTGAAGATCCCTGTGTTATAGCAGTAGGATTTGTCTCATCTTATCAACAGACAATTGAACGCCCTCTTGAGCCATTAACAGATTTGGTTGCTGATAGAGTAACAGAACTTGCTTTCTTTACTCAGTATGCATATTGGTTAAATGTAGATTTAAACACAGGTCATTTATACTGTAAACCACATAGTCAGTGGACTAAAACTCGTCCAGGGGATAGGCATAGCTCTGCAGTAGCGTTTTTCACATACACTTCTGCTCCTTATCCTGCTAATTAGGTGAGACCAGATTCATCGCTACCAGGTGATGTGCTAGCAACCTCTCCCTGGCAAGCCCGCGCTGCTGATCTATGGCTCACAAAGGGTCACATCAGCCAGAAGACTGAAGACGAGAAGGAGACGAAGATCTTCCTCACCATCCTTCATCATGAAGCACATTGTTGTGTTTATGATTCGTTGTTCTCTGGTGTTGTCTTTTAACCCAAAAGATAACTATTTTGAGAGTGTATTGACTAAAACACGCCACATGTTGTATGGTAATTGTAGTGTGTGTGTACCACATGTTCAGAGTGTTGGGGCGGGAATTCCATGGGTAGCCCATCAGGTGTCTGATTGTGATACTTGTTCTCTCCTACACACTGATCCCAGCACTCCAAGGCGTTTTACATTTTCTCCTTGTCATAATATGTCTGGTCTAGAAGTAGGTGCATGTTGCCAACCAGGGGTAAAACCGTGTGACACCACTCATGCTCCATCTGTAGGTGTGTCTGACATTCTAACACCTTTGACTTTCTCTTGGTGCATCCAGCAGGAGGGGGAATCTCCTCCTCTGGGTGAAATTTTTCGACCTAAGTGCTCATACATTTATGAAATACATGGTACCATATCCTCTCATGCTAAGGCTCCAGTTCATGGCTATGACTCGGTCATGGGCTGTGTAACTGACTCCACGGCATGGTTTAAGCTGCTATCCATCAATCACTTTTGTCGAATAGGAGCCCCTCCTGGTACCCAGTGGCTCTGTGGGCATACTACATATGGCGAATTACCAGCTCGTTTTAATGGTCGGTGTACATTGGTTTACCTATTACCTGCTATTAGGCCTAGATTTCTGAATCAGACGTTTACACCTTCTAACACCTCTAACACACTGAATCAAGGGCAGCGTGGTCACTCGCTCATATTAAGGGCAGGTCAGCATGTTAAATGCTCCTTTAGTGTAGTTAGTGGGTCTCAGGTGATATTGGCTAGACACCCTTCCTCTCGAATCTGTTGGTATTTCACACCTGTAAACAGTCAGAGGTTAGGTGAAGAAACAAAACCGTTTCAGTGTTTGTTTCCTGATGGTACTAATTCCTGGTATTCATCTGTGATTCCGTCATGGTACAGAGGTCATAATGATCCTCTGGTAGATGGCACGTACGGACCTGCTGGTATTGTCCTGATTTTCACATCTAAAATGCAGGGTAATTTTAGCTGGCGACACGAAATTGATCCTGACTTAAAGAAACCAATTGCTATACAGGTAATGTTAACCACACTTAGAGATCGCCGTAGTACAGACGATTCAATGGGTTGTGTAGAATCTTTTACCTGTGAACAAACTTGGTGGACTAGAGTATTAGGAGCATTAATTCCTAGTTATGGTGTTATGCAGTCTTTAGACCAAATTAGAGCTTTGTCACATGAGGTACAGAAGCTTGCTAATGACACTCTCGCTGCTTTAGGTAATGTCTCCTTCGCAGTGCAGTCCCACCGCATGATGATACTGCAGAACCGTATGGCTCTCGATTATCTTCTCTCTGCTCAGGGTGGTGTATGCTCGGTTGTAGGCCCAGAGCGTTGTACTGACGTAGCCGACCCTTCTCAGAATTTATCACAGATTATGGGTGACCTCTCTGACCTGAGCCTACGAGTTCAGGATGTTCAAGGTGATAACAGCGGTTGGTTTAGTGGCTTCTTTGGGGAACTCTGGCCTATGTCACAGCAGGCACTGTATGTTCTGATATTGGTGATAGGGGCAGCCCTGTTTGTGTATTTTATCCTGAGACTCATATGTTGTGGTATCAAGGCTGTTACGACTCCTAGACAATTGCAGCTAAAACAACGGCGTGCTAAGAGGCCATTAATGCCTTTCTGAGTGTGACACTTATTTCCAATGCATGGTACGCGGATTGATTTGTTAGACCTCCTTATTTCAGGATGTAGATGGATAATGGCCTGATCACCCATTATACGTAAGAGGGTTTGATATATGGTTTGCTTAGCGCATGTTTAACACATATTTAGCCACATTTATGTACGTGTGTATTAATCATTAGCCTTCTCAATGATTAAGAGGGGGGAGATGTGGGGCCTAGCTGAATACGTTGACCACCACCCGACCTCTCTGGTCTCTTTCGGGGTTAACATAGGGGTCACACGCGATCGTGAGCTCCCAGGTACATATATTTTGCAAAGTGTCAGGAATGCGCCCTGTTCCTTTCACTCCTCGCACTCACATGCCTCAGAGGTTCTTTATCTACTGGCGCCAAGGTCAAAGGCCCCTGTGTGCATGGGTATATCTGTGTGTGTGAGCTTGTGTTTTCTGTTCTTCCACCACCGAGACTCTGCCTGGGTGTCTCTGATCACCTTCTCTCTGCTTTTGCTGTATACTCTACCTTTTGTTTAATAAAGACAAAAGAGCTACCTCAAGTCATCGTCGTGCCTGTTTATTATTTTCAACAATCTTAAAAAAAAAATCAATGCCCAACACATGACACATCACATCGTTGTGAACTGTTTGTTTTCTTCATGACCAGTAAGCCAAGGAAAGAAGCTGCTTCGGTACTTGGTGCAAATTGCCTTGAGGCAGTGCTTCTCAACTCCAATCCTGGGGGCCCATTGTCCTGCACGTCTTTGTTTAAAAGGCCAATTTATACTTCTGTGTTGAATCTACGCCATACCCTACACTGTAGCCTACACCATAGCCTGACGCGCACCTCCCCAGAAATGTAAAACACACGTCGCTGCAATGCGCGTTGACGCAGACCACAACAACTGTGATTGGTCCACTTGGTCGCATCACCCTGATTCTACCTCAATCAGTTCAATGGTCGTACACACCATCTCCTCCGATGTCTTCTCTCTTTTCTGTCTTGCAGTAATTTCCATAAAAGTAGCTGTTGTTCAACATTTATTAGCTCCAACTCAAACATGATCAGCTCAGTTTCAGTCGCCATTGAAAATTTTCGGCAAAACTGCGAACTGAACGCACGTTATTTTGAGAGCTCGGTCCTTCAAAGTTTAGAAACTAGTCTTCTTTTGAGCGCAAAACTTGTTCTACAGATATTGCTGTTCAAGGACTGAATTCTGACTTTTTATTTAACATTGTTCTCACAATTGTTTGTAATGCACAAAGAAAATCAACACAGTGGCATAGAAACAGAAATATAAATCAGCCTTAACTCTCCTGAGCTCAGGACTGACATGCCTGACTCCACTGATCAATTAATCATCAAGCCCTTGATTAGCTCGATTAACTGTGATAATGATAATGCACAGCCAGGGTCCTTTCTGTGTGGAGTTTGCATGTTCTCCCTGTGTCTGTGTGGGTTTCCTCCCACAGTCCAAAGACATTGGAAACACTAAATTGCCCCTAGGTATGACAACTAAATTGCCCCTAGGTATGACTGTGTGTGAGAATGTTTGTGTGTCTGCCCTGCGATGGACTGGCGACCTGTCCAGGGTGTTTCCTTGCCTTTTGCCCTATGAGCACTGGGATATTTTACATTTTTCTATGCTTATTAAAATAAAGTTCTTCAACAGCTGACTGAACCTTTACACTTGTAATAGTATGCTTGGCCTTTTCTGTCAATTCTCTCCACAACAGAAATTTTCTAGCTCATTTGTGAAGGGACATACCATGCTCCATGAAAATACTTCAACAGAGTGCCCATACTGGATTCAAATACAAAGGCTGACGTAGTCCATAATGGCCCCCAGCGTTTCACACTTTGAGTGATGTGTGTGAGCAAGTGTACATTGAAAGTCGTGTGGTGTTTCCAATACAGTCTTTGAAACTCAATGACAAATTTTTTATTTATAAAGAAAACAAATATGTTCTTAATCCTTAGTATGTCTTGTGAATTTTTTATATGTGTAGTTCACTGATAGTGTTCATATTAGTTAACTTCAAGTCTCCTTAAAGTATTGTTAAAGTGTGTGTGAGGCGGGGGCGCAGAGGTGGAGCGTCCCAGCATGCACTGGGGCGCCAAATTGTAAATTAGTCGCAGTTCGTTGTTGTTGGTTTATGCTTCCCTTCTGAGTCTTGTGTGTTGTTTATTATATTCTGAGTGTAATTGTATTGTTTATCATGTTTTCTTTGTGTTGTGATGTCCAGTTCATATGATAATTTGAACACCATCATTGTGCTCATCTGTGCGAATGATGTATGCTCTTCCTACCACAACTAATAGTTAAGTATATATAATTTCTGAATTAAATACTGTTGTTATTCAGTGATTGTTGCTAAATAAAATAAAGCATTGTCATTATTGTAAATGAAACCTTTTCTGCCATGTTTTTAGGTACAAAGAGATATATTTCAAATGTAAAAAGTAATATGTAGATAGAAACCTGAAAATATATTGTAGATTGCAGTAATATTATGTAAGTAGTAAACAATGAGTATGATGTTAAATTCACTTAAAGTTTCAAGTTTATTTAAAGAAAATTTAGAAGTATACTTGCAGCATAAAAACTATTGAACTAGTAGTTTACTGACAGTACACTTAAAAGTGTATTTGCACAAACTAAAAAGTGTGATAGAAGTATATAACAAGTAAACTAACAGTAAACCTATAAGCTCACTTTTAGTATATAGTTTTAGTATAGTTGCAGTACAAAATAAAGCTTAGATGTAAACTAGTTGTGTACTCAAAGTTTACTACTCTTACACTTAAAGAGTACTTAAACTATACTTCTAATAAACTAAAAAGTGGACTAGTATTACATAACTAGTAAACTAATAGTATATATAAATACATATATAGACACACACACTGTATACACACACACACACACACACTGATATATATATATATATATATATGAGGTTGACTGATATGTTGGTTTTGCCGATATATCGGCCACTATCGGCTCCTTTTGACACTTACAAATTGGTATCGGCCTCCTCATATTGGTTTTGCGGATGTTACAACTCGGTTCTCTTGAACTGGGATTACTGAGGTGTTATGTGATGTCTAAACACTTCATCCAGTTTCTTAGTCTAAACCGTGTTTTTTTTTTTTTTTACTTCAGGTTCTTCCCACATGATGTAAACAGATTTCTTCTAGTTTTAAGTTTGTAAAAGAATAATTATTTACTCAATAAAGAGGTATTAGATCTGTGTATTGCCTGTTGTTTCTCATAGAAATATTTGCAAACAAATTCATTACGATTCCCTTTATGTAGTTTTTTTTTTTTTTTTTTTTTTTTCGCAATATATTACATTTATTTAGGTAAGACTGAGAAGTTCATGTTTTTGTTCACCTCTGTTTATTACACTACTAAAGCAAACATAAGCCTGCAACAAATCTGCCTTCCAGGATGAGTCACTGATGTTCAACTAATTATTTTTTTATTTTTTTTATTGTTTATACATACAGACATACATACACACACATGGGACACATAACATAGAACAAGACATCACATTGATCCTGTCACAGAGCCATTATGTTACAGCTGAAGAAGAAGAGGGGAAAGAAGAAGGAGGAGTAGATGAGGAGGAGGAAGAAAAAGGACAATAACAATATCAGCAATAACAACACCAACAATAATAATAATAATCATCATCATCGGTATAGTTATAACACTGAGTAATCATAAGTGATAGCAGTGACAATAATACTAGTAGGAAAGATAAGTAATAATAATAATAATAGTAGTACTAGTAATAATAATGATAATAATAATAATGTAGTGATAGTAATGAAGCAGGAAGATAACATTTAGATACCATTAAAGGAAAAGGGGAGAAGAAGGAAGAAAGGGGAGAGAGAAAAAAAAAAAAAGGGAGGGGGGGGGGTCAATTTGTTGGAAAGTTTAGAGCTACAAGGATGGGTTCCCAGGTATTACTGAATAATTTGGTCTGTTTATTGTTTTTAGCTGTGATTCGTTCCATTGAGAGGTAGTCTGTTAACAGATTAAGCCATTGTGATATTGGAAGTTTGTGCCTGTATTTCCAGTTTAGGAGTATTGTTTTTTTGGCTATTGTTAAGGTGACAAGTATGATCTTGTGGTATTTGTGAATATGACTGATGGGTGTGAGATCTCCTAGAGGGCAAAGGGACGGGGACAGTGGAATGCTGTGACCCAGAAATTTGGAGAGTTCAAATATTATGGCTTGCCAGAAATTTTGGGTTGGTGTGCATTGCCAGAAAGAGTGGTAATAACAATCTGTTGTGTTGAGGGTGCATTATGGACAGATATCTGTATTGGTGAAGCCCATGAGGTGCATTCTACGGTTGGTGATGTGTGTTCTGTGCATGACCTTATACTGGATTAGCTGTAGTTGGGAGTTGTTTGTCATGGAGAAGATGTTGCTACATATTTGTTTCCAGAAACTGAGATCAGTCTTAATTTTTAAATCCTTTTCCCAGTTTGTTATTGGTATAGGTAGTGCTTCTTCTTTTGGTGATGATATGTGTTTGTATATTTTAGATAAAGGTTTCTCAGATGTTGAAATGGATGCTATCTTTTCTATTAATGGTGGTGGTTGTAAATCAGTGTTGGAAAGTTGTATTTTATTTTTTAGTGCATTTTTAAGCTGGAGGTACTGTAAAAAGTTTGGTTGGGTCATGTTATATTTCTGTGTTAGTTCATGGATGGTTAAGAATTTATCATTTGCAAACAGGTGTTGTAAGTGGGTGATTCCCTTACTTTTCCAGGAATTAAATGTGAAGGCGGTCTTATTGATTAAGAAATCGGGGTTGTTCCAAATTGGTGTGAGGTTACATGGTTTAAGTGGGTGATTTGTGATCTTATTGGTTTTCCACCAAGCTTCCAGGGTTGTTGAAATGGTGATGACCTTATAGCAGTTATGTTTTTTGATTTATTGGGATAAGAATGGCAAGTCTTTAATAGAGAGTTCTCCACAAGCTGACTGTTCAGTTTCAAGCCAAGGATCTTGTTGCATGTCTGAATATGTCCATTTCATTATGTACTGTAACTGATGAGCTAAGAAGTAATGGAGAAAGTTTGGGGCATTTAAGCCACCAAGCTGCTTGCTTTCCTGGAGTGTTGAGAGTTTAATTCTTGGTTGTTTATTTTTCCAGTAAAATTTTGTGATTATTGAGTTTAGAGTAGAAAACCAGTTGGGTGTTGGGAAGACGGGAATCATTGAAAAGAGATAGTTGATTCTTACAATTTACAATTTACAATTTAGTTATTTGGCAGACGCTTTTTACTAAAGCGACTTACAATTGGTGCATCAGTCGGATTTCTAATACCTTCAACAGAGATCATAATAAGACTGAGCGTCAAATTGCCCCTTCGCATTGCGCCCCTGGAATACTTTTACAAACAGAAATACAAGACAAAGGTTTTTTTTTTTTTTTTTTTTCCTCTAGGGAAGGGAGGTTAGGCATTGGGGGACAGGTGTGTTCTAAAGAGGTGGGTTTTCACTTTCCTGCGGAAAGTTGCCTGTTGTGTGAGGAAAGGGCGGATTCTCCTGATGTTGTATAGGGCGAATCTGCAGGATTGTGTGACTGCTGCGATGTGACCGGAGTATGTCAGCTGGCTGTCGAGGGTTACGCCAAGGTTTTTGGCTGCTGAGGTGGGGAACACCACAGATCCCTCGATGGTGATTGCAGTGTCGATCGCTGGGGAGTTCTTAGCAGGAAAAAACAGGAGCTCCGTTTTCTCCGGGTTAAGTTTGAGATGGTTAGCAGACATCCAGGAGGCAATGTCAGCTAGGCAGGCTGCTATGCGAGGTTGAACCTGGGAGTCAGAGGGGGGGAAGGAGAAGAACAGCTGTGTGTCATCAGCGTAGCAGTGGTAAGAGAGGCCATGGGTGGAGATAACCTGGCCAAGTGATCTGGTGTAGAGAGAGAAGAGGACTGGACCAAGGAGTGGGACACCTGTGTGTAGAGTGCGGGTGGAGGAGACCGATTCCCTCCAAGAGACCTGGTAGGAACGGTCAGACAGATAGGACTTGAACCATGCGAGTGCAGAACCCGCGAAGCCCAGCCCAGCAAGGGATGAGAGGAGGATCAGGTTGACCGTGTCGAATGCTGCGGAGAGGTCTAGGAGTATGAGGACAGAGCTGAGAGACTTTGCTCTGGCCAAGTGGAGCTCCTCCGTGACAGCAAGGAGGGCCGTCTCGGTGGAGTGGCCGGCTTTGAATCCGGATTGATTTTGATCCAGGAAATTGTGCTGCAGAAGATATGGTGGGAGTTGGTTATATACTGCACGTTCCAAGGTTTTGGAGAGAAACGGTAGGAGAGAGACTGGGCGGTAGCTACTGACATCAGCAGGGTCTAGGCTGGGCTTCTTGAGCACTGGCTTGACCCGTGCTCTCTTCAGGGCAGAAGGAACCGTACCAGTAGATAGGGAGCTGTTGATCAAGGACGAGATGAAGGGCAGAATGTCGTCCGAGATGGCCTGAAAGAGAGGGGAGGGGATGGGATCAAGAGGACAGGTAGTAGGACGATGGGATTTGATAAGTAAGAGAGGTTCAGTGTCAGATAGAGGGGAGAAGGAGGAGAAGATAGCGGGGGGGGGGAGGGTGCAGGATCCAAGGTGGGAGGGGAAGGGGGGAAGGAGTCGCAGATGTCATTGATCTTCTTCTCGAAGAAGGAGACAAAGTCATCAGCAGATAGGGATAAGGGAGGAGGAGGAGGAGGAGGAGAAAGGAGGGAGGAGAAGGTGGAGAAGAGTTTGCGGGTGTTGGAGGGGGCAGAGTTGATCCTAGAGTGGAAAAAGGCAGATTTGGCAGCGGACAGAGTAGAGGAGAGAGAAGAAAGAAGAGAGTGGTAGTGGGATAGGTCGTTGGAGGATCTCGATTTCCGCCATCTCCGTTCAGCCGCGCGAAGTTTGGTTCTGTCGGCATGGATACTATCAGTCAACCAGGGACTGGGAGCGGAGAGGCGAGCCGGTTTGGTGACTGGGGGGCAGCGGGTGTCCAGGGTGGAGGCCAGCGCAGAGAGGACCGTAGAGGACTTCTCTTCCACGGGGAGAAGTGAGAAGGCTCCTACAGATGGGAGAGAGGAGCAGACCATGGAAGAGAAAGCACTAGAGGAGAGAGTGCGAAGGTTACGTCTAGCTGCGACTGGTAGTTTGGGTGCTGAGGATTTCAGGGAGGGAGAGATCGAGAGAGAGAAGGACATGAAGAAGTGATCTGAGGTTTGAAGCGGTGTGACCGTGAGAGGCAGGAACTAGGCAGCCTCTTGTGAAGACCAGGTCCAGTTGATTACCGCCCTTGTGTGTTGCAGTGGACTCCACGAGGGTAAAGTCAAAGGACTGAAGGAGGGAGAGTAGGCTGTCAGACTGAGTAGAATTCGGAAGGTTGAAGTCTCCTAGCAGCAGGATGGGAGTGCCATCTTCAGGGAAGGCGCTGAGGAGGATGTCAAGTTCATCTAGGAATGACTGCAGAGGGCCTGGGGGGCGGTAGAGAACAGTCATATGTAGTTTATAAGGGGAATAAACAGAAACAGCATGAAATTCAAACGATGTTGGGGAGATAGAAGGGAGAGATGTTGCTTGGAAGCTCCATGAGGGGGAGATCAGGAAGCCAGTTCCCCCACCCCTTCCCGAGGGTCTGGGAGTGTGGGAGAAGGAAAAGGCTGTGGAGAGGGCAGTGGGAGTGGCCGTGTTCTCCGGTGTGATCCACGTCTCGGTGAGGGCCAGAAAGTGCAGGGACATCAAGGAGGCTTGGGCGGAGATGAAGTCGGCCTTCTGTACCGCCGATTGGCAGTTCCAGAGACCACCTGAAATGCCAGTAGCAGTGTTAGCAGAGCGTGGTGGATGGATGAGGTTAGACAGGTTGCGTCCACGAGGATGCTTTGGACGCCACCTGCGGAGATTGCAAGAGGAAACTTGAACAGGAATAGGGAGATGACACATGATTAGTGTGAGGGGGACAAGGTTTTTTAGGAGGTATGGAAGAGACACAATTACACAGATAAGCAAATGAGAATAAAAATAAATCAAGATGAAAATAAATCGCTTAGTGTACGGCAGACAGGCAGCAGTTGTCTCGGCTTCCTCGTTGTCCTTCCTCGGTGGACTCCTGCAGGTAGACTCCCTTGTCTTAGTCCGACCGAGTCTTCGTCCGACGAGACAAGGGAGACGAGACCGCTACAGCTGCTGCTACAGCTGCCGCTAGGCGGAAGCACTATTACTAAAGAGTCTTGTGACTACAGCGTTCGCGGCTTAAGGGCTGGCTACAGCCCCGCCCCCTCAGAACAAAGTGTAAATTGACTGAGACCGAGAGTAACAAACAAATGCAAATCAGCAACTCGGCAGCTGATGCGACAGGAATTCAATACAAACTCCCTAGTAAAGTAAGCTAACAACGCTACCAGACAGCGAACACAGTTCTAAACAGACGGAGAACCTAAGGTAAAGCAAACCCTGAAAGAATCACGCACGAAGTAAATTATATACGGTAAACGACAGCAGAGTATATAGAGCAAACAGAAATCGCGGCTACTCGGACAATTACACACAACAGAGACAAGAGAGAACCCAGAAATCGCGGCTACTAAGCAATTTAAAGCAAAGTCTTACTAGGTACCTGCTCTGAAGGAGAAGTAATCTGACTGAAGACGATGCACGCACTAACTTGGTAGGATTGACATTTTCACTGCAGCTATGCGGCCAGCAAGTGAGAGTGGTGAGCTATTCCAAAAACTTAAACACTTTTTGGTGGTTTTAAGAATTGGTATGAAGTTCAATTCAAACAAATCTGAAAGGTTGGAGGAAATATCAATGCCAAGATATTGAATGTTACCTGTAGGGATGTTTAGTGAGAGCCTGGGTGTCACAGCATTCCACTGGTCCTGGTTAACTGGGAGAATAATGGATTTTGACCAGTTGATTGAATATTCTGAGATGGCGGAAAATGTCCCAATCAGATTGAAAATGGCTGGGAGTGATGTAAGAGGGTTTTGTGCATATAGTAATAGGTCATCTGCATATAGACTGACTTTGTGGGTTGTGTTCAGAGTGGTGATACCAGTGATTTGGGTGTTTTGGCGGATGGCAGCTGCTAGGGGTTCAATAAACAGGGCAAATAGTAGGGGTGAGAGTGGGCATCCTTGTCTTGTACCTCTGTGAAGTGTGAAACGTTGTGAAATTATACCATTTGTGATTACTGATGCTGTGGGTGAGTTGTACAAAATTTTAATCCATTGAATAAATGAATCCCCAAAACCAAATCTTTCTAATGTGGAGAATAAGAATGTCCAGTTAACACGGTCAAATGCTTTTTCGGCATCTAATGACAGGATGACTGTATTGTTTTTTTTTGGTTTTGGCTATACTGATTAGATTGAATAGACGGCGCATGTTATTTGATGAATGCCTACCTTTAATGAAGCCTGTTTGATCAGGGTGTATTATAGAAGAGATGACTGTTTCTAATCTCATAGCTAGTGCTTTACTGATGATTTTAATGTCTGTGTTAATGAGAGATAACGGGCGATAGCTTGAGCAGAGAGTTGGGTCTTTATTAGGCTTAAGGAGGAGTGATATAAGTGCTGTATTCATATGGGGTGGAATGACAGAGGAATGTTGAATTTCAGCGGTCATTTTTATGAATAATGGTGATATTGTTGGCCAGAAATGTTTGTAAAATTCTGCTGGGAAACCATCGGCTTCAGGTGCTTTGTTATTTGGCATTGAAAACAGTGCTTTTTAAAATCGTCTGATGAAAGTGGTCGATCTAGATTTATTACTTGAGTTTTATTTAGCCTGGGGAGTTTGATATTGTCAAGAAAAGTTTGAATTGCAGAGGGATCACATGTACAGTTGGATTTGTAAAGGTTGTAATAAAAGGACTGAAAGGTTGCTGAGATATCATTTGGAGTGGACACGGTTTTCCCTTCAGAGTTTTTAATGACTGGTATGATTGTTTTTTCTTGTTGTCTTTTTAGTTGATTTGCCAGATACTGTCCAGATTTGTCATTTTGTTCAAAATGGTTATGCCTGAGTCTCTGTATAAGGAATTGGGTTTTCTTATTTATGATGGTATCAAGTTCGTATTTTGTTTCAATGAGTTCTTTACGAAGGTCATCTGATGGATTTTCGGCTACTAGCAGAGTAAGCTCACCAATTCTCTGCTCAAGCTTTTTTTTCCAAGTCTTGTTCTTTCTTTTTTCTGTGAGTGGAGTATGAAATGATTTTTCCTCTTAATACTGCCTTAGCTGTTTCCCATAATAATGTAGATGAGGTGAATGGGGAGTCATTCAGTTCAATAAAGGATGTCCACTCTTGTATCAGGTATGTGTTGAATTCTGAATCTTGCAGTAATAATGTGTTAAAGTGCCATCTAGTCTGTGGTTTTATGGAGATTTTGTTTATGAGATTGAAGCTAACTGGGGCATGGTCAGAAATGATAATTGGGTGAATCTTTGCATTTCCTGTTTTAGATATAATAGAATTGCTTATTAAGAAGTAATCGATCCGGGAAAGTGAATTGTGGTGTGGAGAGTAATAAGTATATTCTCTGCTGGAGGGGTTATGTAGTCGCCAGTTGTCACTGAGACCAAAGTCATTTATGTATTGTTGCAGTGTTTCTGAAGATTTCATTGGTCTGGAGAATTTTGTAGTGTTTGAGCGGTCAAGGTTCAAGTCCATAATTGTATTGAAGTCACCTCCAAGAATGATGGTCGTGTCAGAGAAGTTCATAAGCTGAGCAAAAAAGTTGTGAAAAAATGTGAGGTTGTCCTCATTGGGTGCATATATGTTTGCTACTGTTAATTTGATATGTCCAATGGAACCACTGATTATTAGGTAACGTCCCTCAGGATCTGCTGTGACTGAATTGCTGGTGTAAGGTGTATTTTTGCTGATTAATATTGCCACTCCTCTTTTTTTAGAGGTGTAAGATGCTGCAAAAACTTGGTTAACCCATTGATTTTTTAATTTTTCATGGTCTGAATTAATGAGGTGTGTTTCTTGTAATAGACAGATGTCTCCTTGAAGGTTTTGCAGGTGAGTGAGTATTTTGACTCTCTTTGCCAACAAGTTAAGACCCCTGACAGGTCCCTTTATGTAGTTTTGTTATTGCAACAGCCAAATATGATAAATGAATATGGGCCCAAAATATTGGCCAAATATTTGTTATTTTACTTGCATTATACTTCAAAGTGTACTTTCGTAAACTAAAAGTGATATGTAGAAGTATATAACTAGTACCTTTAAGTTCAATTATAGTATAGTTCACAGTATAACTGTACAAAATAAAACTTAGCTGTAAACTAGTTGTGTACTCAAAGTTTACTAGTCTTACGCTTAGAGTATACTTAAAAGTAGAGATGTCCCGATCAAGTTTTTTTGCCCCCAATTCCGATCCGAGTCATTTAATATTGAGTAAGTGTTCGATTTTATTTAATCTTACAATAATTCAAGTGGTTAAGTTGTCTAACTGTCAGTTATGTTGATAGGCCTACTTTTTCTGAAAGCCTCTTTTTTGTATGCTTAGCATTAGTTAAGCGACTGTATTGCTCTCTGTGGTCATTAGTTTAGCCTAACTCGCATACATCACATACAGCTAAAGCGTTAGGTGTTTCAATTTTGAAATGATACCTTGGTTGTTATTAGTAGCCTTGAGGATTAATGTCGTCGGAGTATGCTGACCTAAACAACATTCAAATTTAAAAGTTAAAAAAAAACCCGTTCGCCTGGAACGTTCGCCTCAGTTTGCCGCATTTGAATGCACCTCTGTATTCGCTACCAAATGGGCAGGTCATCCAAAGCGATTAATTCAGTTACCCTCTCGGTAATCTTTTTGGCCTTGTCGCTGTCTTGAGGAAATTTCTCTCTCCTTTTAAAAGTATATCCTCCAATGTGTGTTGCTTTGGAGCAGCCTTTGCCTGTGTTACCTGAGTAAACTCACTGTATTCCGCTGAGTGTTTATTTTTTAGGTGCCGTATCAAAGTAGTAGTACCCTGTTGAATGCAGCTCTGTGTTACTACCGCTGATACTAATCAGTTAAAAAGTGCTTGATAGTCAAGAACAAAAAGAGATAGAGTGTGATCAACCAAGACAAATAGAAACAAATTGTAGTATATAAATACAAATAAAAACGAGAATAGAATTATTACACTATTACCCTATTGCTACACACAAATAAATCTAAATTGTACAAATCCTATAGGCCTGTCACACAAATACACAAATAGAATAACACACTTACAAAGAAGAGAACCTGAT
Organism: Chanos chanos; assembly: GCF_902362185.1. Classification (NCBI taxonomy): domain Eukaryota; kingdom Metazoa; phylum Chordata; class Actinopteri; order Gonorynchiformes; family Chanidae; genus Chanos; species Chanos chanos. The sequence continues at coordinate 27,655,594 of NC_044499.1, read as the reverse complement.
TATTACACTATTGCCCTTCAAACAAGAAACACACAAACTGAATTGCACAACTGCCATCTAAACCCTGACCTTTATGGCCTTCCTTGATGCAAAGTTATCAATTACATCATCATAAGAAATCTGCTCAGCAATTGCATGGTTAATACTGATGACAGCAAGGCCACTAAGGCGTCCCTGTGACATAGTGGACCCTAAATACACTTCTCGCACAATTAAATATACATATCATTACGCACAATTTATCAAATTTCAGAATAGGAACCAAATGAACCATACAACCTTCTTGGATAATTCTAGGTGTAAGACACAAGAAAGACTCATCATATCACAAAAGACATAAAATATCAGCATAATACAGACATCTTTTAAGTTAACCTACAGCATTGGAAATTCCCCTTACTGAGCTCAGGACCTAGTCAATACAATTGCAGAAAACCTTTATGATGTCACCTCGATGAAAGTTAACCAAATCAATAATGTGCTAGTTAGGTTGTAATCATTTTGCTGCAGGCTACATGCATTATCACGATGAAACTGTGTGAAATTATATCCAAGGTTATGCAAGCTAGTTGGACAGAAAACGAGATATTGTCACTCGATTTTTAGTAGTATAGCAAGCAACATAGGCTAGCAAACATAACTATTATACTAGCCTATTTCATTACATGCATAATATTATACTCATTATACTATACTCATACTCTTCTTTCCTCTTTTTCCTAAACTGGGCACCTCATGGCTTAGATCTTTTCCTATCCATTTGTGTTGATTTGGCACGCAAGCATCAATACATTATCCGTGCCTCAGCACTGTGAACCAGGAGTCAAGACTAAACCAATTGACCTTGGTGCTGTGCAGACTGTTTTTTTATTACTCTTGATGATTTTGCACAAACCATAAAAAAATGCAACAATATGTCTGTGAAACTATATATTCACAGTATCATGAATGAATTGTAGCATTTCGTGGTGTGACTGATTTTACTAATTGCATTAGTACTGTACAAAGTTAGAGGTTTTTGAGTGGGTGGCCGCCTTGTGTCCCAAAGTGCCATCATGTCCATATTACCTTCCAGCTCTCCCTTTTAACTATGCTGTACTAGTTAGTCTTGCTGGAGTCCCTGCCTGCACTCGGCACACGATGTATATTTACTTTTACCATTATGTGGAAATGAACATCTGACAATGTGTGTCTCTCTCTCTCTCTCTCTCTCTCTCTCCCTCTCCCTCTCCCTCTCTCTCTCTCTCTCTCTCTCTGTCTCTCTCTCTCTCTCTTTCTCTCTTTCTCTCTCTGTTGAGCCACACATGCTACTCCTGAGACACCAGTGATCCTGACTCCTCCCGCCCTGTGGACTGATCCATCCTGGTGTTATCATCTTCCATCCCCCGTCAGCCTCCTGTCTACATCGCCATCCCTTTTGTTCATGCCCCAATTTACTTTCAATTGTAACTGCCCACGTGGTCGGCACCTATTGCACGCCTGTCTGGCCAAGGAGGGGTCTCCTCTCTCTGTGGTCCTCCTCAAGATTTCTCCCATTTTCCCATTTCCCTCCTGGGTTTTTGGGGAGTTTTTTCTTGCCCGCCATGAGGATTAAGTCAGGGGGTGCCGTCATATTTTGATTTGACTGTTGTGGCCTGTAAAGCCCTTTGAGACTGTAAACGGTGATATTGGGCTCTAAATAAACTTGAACTTGAACTTGAACTAGATTCCCCTGCTCCGCCTACCTCTGGCTTCCAGTGGGGAGACCAGAGGTGAACCTATCGCCCACTCTGGCAAGGTTAATTGACCTATATGGTGACATGACATCATTGATGTGATGCGCAAATGAGCGATAGAAAACTGATTGCGCAAATGTCACCATTCTGATTTTTTTTTGTGCGGGCGCCTTGTGCCACCCCTGGCAAGATGCTGCCTTGGGCGGCTGCCCATGTCACCCATGCATAAATCCACCTCTGAAGAAGAGCATAATTTTACTTTCTATTTTAATGCTGTTATTTAATATTAATATTCTGAACAATTTCTAGGTTTAGTGTTCATAGTGCTGAGCTATAAATACAGTTTTTCAGAATAATTGTAATTTTACTGGGTTTAGGTTTTGAAATAAGGTTATGTTCCCAGCTAGGTGATATTCGTACTGAGTCTAATATTCACAGTGAACCATTTACCAGAATTTCTCTAAACCACTGGCACGATAGCCCTTATTGTCTCTTTAGCATACAGAGCTATAATCACACCTTGTTAGTCCACGACATAAGTGCCTGATCCCACCGTTCCAATATGATTTAAAGAATTATGCTCTCCATTAGCAAACCACTGTTAAATTTGTATTTCGTTATTTGTGAAACCTGTACTAAAGTATAAATTCACAAGATGCTCCACATAGGAGATTACCCTACATTAGCTCTGGCAGTGTAGTTACTAGCTAGTTCACCTACATGCTGTGCTCACTGCTCAGTCAGCCTGTGTGTCACACGGTTGTGTCCTCCAGTTAGGGCGGATGGTGGCGGGGTTCACAATGTTCACATGTGCATTTATTAGTTTATTGGCTTGTACAACATTGTGTGGCTTATAAACTGACTGCTACTTATAAAATTATTTTCTTTTCAGTGACGTTTATGGTTATACAACATGTTTACAGAGTGCGAATTATACAATTTTTCTCAAGGGCTATATAGCCTAGGATATATAAATGTTTTGACCCCCCTGAACTGTTTTTTTTGCCTCTTTTGGGAGGGGTCCAAGTCTTAACTGGAGGGTCGGACCCCCCCAATCCCCCTCATAATTCAAACCCTGCATGTTTATTGCTGGGTCTATCAAAACCATAAACCAATATTACATTTAAGTGTTCATAATTATTATAATAGTTTATTGAAGAACACTTATATTAACACTTAAATATCTTGAAGTGTAATAAGAACAAAAACAGGATTGTTACGCCTATGTCCACTTATATTCGAATACAAATACAAATAGTTTTGCTGCCTTAACAAAAACAGATACAAATACAAATACAGGGCTCTCTGCACACCCCTGCTACAGATCTACCCAAATGAACATCAAAATATGACAGACTTCACTAGGTTCTTGACCTAAAAATTGTTGCCACAGGGTTCTTCATGGATCACCAAGGGAATTAGAGCTCAGATTGTGTCATGCTTGCCAAGAGAGACTGGATGCATGTGCGTGTCAAGATTAAATTTATTCATATTAAATATAGCAAAGAGTTTCAAAACTTACAGAAGGCAGGTTACAGGCAGACTGGGTAGACAAACTGCAATATAACATAATTTTAACTCCTTGCGCTACGTAGGTTTCTGACTCATGTGAAACTTTTTGATCATGTATCCATTAGACTGACAAAATCGGAGCAAAAATAAACAACCTATTTAATTCGAACTATATTTACAACAATTTCTATTCACATCTAAAATACTGTGATCACTATCTAAATACACTACAGTCAGGAAAACTTTTGCTCCACGCAGCTCTCTCTGACCCCCTCATTCCAACTATTTATCCTTTTAAACCGTTAAGTGGCACATGCATACATGTCATGAGCAACATCAAAATTAAACATAAATAACCCAGAGTCTACGTAACTCAGAACTGACGGAATGGTAACATATAAACATTACTCTTAGGGCAATATTAACACTTCTACAAACTGGTGACAAAATGATCAATTTCACAAAACTATGTAACTTTGCTCCTACACGCAACATAGGTTGAACACCAAACAATGACAGACAAACAATGAGGGAAAACCAAGGAGTACAGATACAAGTCTAAACAAGGCAGAATTAACTGAAAACAGGTGGACTCAATGATTAAACCAACAAGACCAAACCGAGCAACCAGGAAGTAACTAAGAGCAAACCAAAACTGTCCATAAGACAGGGAAGCAAAAGGAACAGGGCATAACAATAGCTAAACTGACAACTAGAGGGGGAGGGGGTGAGATAAACAGAGGGACAGAGAGAGACAGATTGTGAATGGAGCTTTAATGCGATCAGAGGCCTTGGCCATTTGGTGAAAGAGGAAATAGTATCACTTTACCCTACAGTAAAGACATCAACTGTAAATTAAGAACTTAGCAAAATTAATATTAGGCCATCCTTAGGACAGATTTTTAACGATTATGATATAAATGGATTAGCCTATATCATAAATTAATCATAAATCACAAACCAACTCAGAGTGTAAATGGGCTGTTAGTAGCTTGCCAAGTAACCACAAAATGAACCACCTATCTTACCTGTGGATCTTTCCTTCATTCAGAGGAAAAAAATAACAGATTGGTTTGGTTTTATCTGCATTTAACATGAGCTCCTACTGACAAAGTTGAGCTGCCAATCTCCATAAGGCATTTCCATGGCACTTTCTTAGGCACACAGATTCGACCGTGATCTGTTGCAATCCATGGGGATTTTGACTGATTACAAAGTAGCCATGGCATATCTCCCAAAAATACAGTATTCTTTGAAGTTCCCCTCAATGACAGTCTTAAGAAAAAGGCTAAAGATTTATATGTGAATGAAGAGAGGCACAGGCTTGTTGAGCTTGTTTGAACTGAATGGTGCAGGGTGCTGGACGGCTTTGCCCAGCTCTCTGTGTGGGACTTTTAGTATCTGTTAAAGAGAAACATGGGATTGGGAATGTAGCTCAAGACTGGAGTACGAGTGAAAATGTGCCAATGTGTGAGTGTGCATGAAGATGAGGAGGGCCACCCCATCCCCACAGAGGAGGCAGACTAGTGGGTTAATGCCTCATAATCATCGATGAAACTCAGTGGCATAATGTTTCCAAAATGTCCAATGGACACACAGGGGAAAACATTTTTAGGAGAGCATTGTAACCGAAAAAGGGTAACAATGTAGCTAACAGAAGCCTCTGCCCTGCCCTGCAGCAAGTGTTCCTTAAGTAGAAACAACATACACTTTCTTACAGGAGCTTCAAGGTCCTTGATATGAATGCCAATGGAAGGTTTTGGGCGTTTGGCATAAAATAAAATTGTCCAGATGTGGCTGGGCCAGGAAAATGAGGGTGGGACAGAGAGAGAGACTGAGAAAAAGGGAGCATCTGCTTAGGATTTGCAGCAGTCATAAGCAGTGAAATGATGATAAACCTATGTATAGTGATATAGATGTCTGTCTTCCAGCTCTCACCTGACATACATTTGTCTGAATTCAATTTAAAGTTAATATGGGGCCCTTGGCAAGCATCATATACATGCCTCTTGAACAGGAGCCCAATCAGCCTCGGTGCCTTGATAAAGAAGCAAAACCTCAGCTGAAATGGTCTCCATGCTACTGTAGGGAACACAGTGATACCATTTTTTTAATGTAGATTTTTTTTTTATTTTGCTGGGAGCTGAGAATCAAAAAATGACGCAGATTTTAAAAAGCAGCATTGATGATAACGCTCCAGAAAGAAAAAAAAGATTGATAGAAATGACAAATTAGAATTAATGGATTGTTCTGATTTGTAGTTAGATAATTAGATAATTAATTCCATTTTTAAGTGCCATCAAAATGTGGTCAGAGAAAATTTCTGGCATTGTTGTATTTCCATACTATTTCCATTTTCCGTACACTGACTATATTAATTGCTCATATTATCACCATGGATTACCTATGGATTACCATACCACCACTAACTTTTATGTGGATTAAACCAACAAGAGGCAGGTATAAAGTGTGAGACATAATTATATTAAAAACATTTAATATCAGAGTTCTATTTACATTATGGCATATACATGTTAAGATAGATTAACTCACAGGCTGTGAATTTAATTCTAATGAGAAGTTTGACTCTTCCTGAAAAGGAGGGTGACTGAGAGTGCAGTGTGAGGTGTGCTGCTCCCTGTGTCACTACGCCTTTGTGCTGTTTCAGGGACCTTGCTGTCACCATGGGGTGTCGGTCAGAACACAATCCAAGCATCCAATTTGGGGTTTTTGATATTTATTAAAACGCACAGCACGACATGAGCACACTTGAATTTACAAAAAGGGGGTTTGGTTGATATGGTCAGGTTTGGGTGTAGGTATAGGTGAGTATGTATTTGTACGTGTGTGTGGTTTAGTCGTCACTGACGCACACCGCATTAACTTAAACTGTCCAGGTTCTGACTTCTTCTCGCCGGAGTGGGGGTTGATCTGACGATCGGGGGGGATGCGAGTCTTATATATGCTGACCTGTATCTTTAACCCTATTGGTCGTAAGGTCAGAGGGCAGCCTGGATGGACAGGTCAGCTGGCTAATCCTGACCTGGACGAGAAGTTTATGGGTGCGGTCTTTGGTGTACGTGCAACTTGTTGACTTTGGGGTGCATCGGGGGGAGGGGGAGCTCTGCCAGCCTGCTGGAAAAATACAGATCTTGCACGGTGCATTGGTTATCCAACATGTTGAAATTGGTAGTGTGAAATGATTAACCTGACTGAAAGTACTTGTGTTTAATATGAAAAATACTGAGAGGGTTGACTGACTAAATATAGATGGTGGTGTTAAATGATTACTTTATGAAATTATGTAAGTGTATGTAAATCGGAGTTATACTTCCCTTGGACAACCATTTAAGCACTGTCTTCTGAGGCAGAGGTTCCCAACTGATGGCCCTTTTATACAGCCGCCCCCAAATTTGCTTGCAAATTTGCTCTACTAAAGGGCCACAGTTTCGTCAGGGGTTGTTTGCTGTATCATCTGGGATGGCTGGCAGCTCGATTAGCCGTGCCACTGGTCGCAAATAAATCTTGTCCCTCACTTGAACACTCGCTGTCCGGACACGTCCATCTCTGCCAGTGACAACAGCTGATATTTTTCCAATAGGCCACAAAGCTCTGGGGAGCTGTGGATCCACAATCATCACGACTGTGCCTACTTTTAGATTGGGACTGTCCCTCTGCCATTTTTGTCGGGCTTGCAAATTTGGCAGATAACACTTTGTGAAATGGGCCCAGAAATGGTCCGCTAGTACCTGGCTATGACGCCACCGTCGCCTACCCAGTAGTTCGTCGTTTGGGTATGTCACTTGTGGCAAGGATGAATCAAGCCGCCCCATGAGAAGGAGATTTGGGGTGACAGGATCAGGATCTGCTATGTCCGCGGACACATATCCCAGGGGTTTTGCATTCAGGATGCCTTCCACCTCAATTAGGACTGTCCTCAGGACTTCCTCAGACACAGTTTGCGCTCCTAGTGTTGTTCGGAGTGCATCCTTCACTGAGCGAATTTCCCGCTCCCATGTTCCTCCAAAGTGTGGGGCGTTTGGAGGGTTGAAATGAAACTGAATTTTCTGTCTAGCCAGCTGTACTTGTAAAGTGGGGCTCAACATGGCAAAGGCTTCTTTCAGTTCCCTCTCTCCTCCCTTGAAATTGGTGCCTTGATCTGATATCAATTCCCATGGGGTTCCTCTCCGAGCGATGAATCTTCTCAGTGCCATTAAGAAGGAGTCTGCATCTATGCTGTTGAGGAGGTCGAGATGCACACTTCTAGTAGTCAGGCACTTGAAAATTATGCCCCATCTTTTCTCCGTCCTCCGGCCTAGTTTTACTGCAAAGGGTCCGAAGCAGTCCATTCCTGTAGAATAGAAGGCTGGTTTGAATAGTCGGAGCCGTGCTGGGGGTAAGTCTGCCATCTTTGGAACAACAGGTTTTGCCCTCCATTTCTGACATTCCAGGCAGCCATGCTGGTGTCGCCGGATTGCCTCTCGTCCCTGCAGAATCCAGTATTTCCGTCGGATTTCTGCAAAGGTTCTCTCTGGCCCCGAGTGGTGCAGCTGATCATCATAGTCCTTGATGAGAAGCTTCGTCACCACATGGCTTGGGTCTAGTACAATGGGGTGTACAGCTACCAGGTCAGTTTGTTCAGTTTGCCTGAGTCTTCCTCCAACTCGAATGAGACGCGCAGCCTCATCCCACTCGGGTGACAGTGTGATCAGCCGGCTTTGTGGTGGCACGGGTTTGTTGTGTTCTAAGCAGGTGAACTCTTCTTTGAAGCTGTCCATCTGAGTTCTCCTCAGGATGGTGTTCTCTGCTTCGGAATAGTCAGCTGCTGAAGGATTTCCTGTGCGCCCTGCCGCCCCATGAAGAAACAAGGTGGTGGTCTCTAGTAACTCTTGGTATGTTGCACACTGCTTGGCATCTGGAAGTATGGTGTCAGTAGCCGTTTGGGTGATACCGCAGAAGATTGGCTTCTTTACCTCTGCAGCATCATCGGGGGGTTTGCTGTCTGGCTTCTTTGGCCACTTCGCTGGTGGCTGACTCAGGAAAGCAGGACCTTGGCTCCATCTGCTGGGCTTCGTGAGCTCCAATAAGGTTCGCCCTCTGGTGATGTCATCGGCCGGGTTGTTAGCTGACTCCACATATCTCCAGATGTGGTTGTCTGTGAGCTCCTGAATCTCAGCGACTCTGGTCCCCACAAACACTTTAAAGCGGCAGGAGTCTGACTGTAACCAGGTGAGCACTGTTGTGGAGTCGGACCACAGTACCGTCTGTTTGATGGGGACGGTCAGCTCATTCTCCAAGACCCTGGCAAGCTGTGCACCAGTCAAAGCTGCACAGAGTTCTAAACGTGGAATCGACTGTTGACGCTTTGGGGCCACTCTTGACCTAGCCATCAGGAACGCCACTTGGACTTGACCTCGCTCATCTTCAGAGCGCATGTATGCTACCGACCCATAAGCACACTCTGAGGCATCGCAGAAGATGTGGATTTCTCTGCTGACTGTCGGAGTGTCCAGCTCTGGGCTGGTGTAGCACCGAGGCATGGTGATGTTTTTTAGATGTGGCAGCTCACCTTCCCAAGCTTTCCATGCCTGCAGCAGGTCTTCTGGGAGGAGGGGGTCGTCCCAATCACGCTCCTTGCTCCACAGACGTTGTAGAATGACTTTGGCTCGGGTGATGAAGGGGATGATGTAGCCCAGTGGATCATATTGGCTAGCAAGGACTCGGTAAATGTGGCGCATTGTGGGTTCAGCAGGGTCGACTGGGCGATATCTGTATCCGAGTGTGTCGCTTCTGCAACTCCAGCGCAGTCCCAGTGCTAGTTCTTGCGGATCTACTCGGTTCTGCATAAGCCACAGTTCACTGCTCTCTGACCTGGATTCCTTTGGCAAATGGCTGATGACATCTCCGACGTTACTTGCCCACTGCCTGAGGTCAAAGCCACCCGTAGCCAGAAGCGCTCTCAGCTTATTTACTAACTGCCTTGCTTCTTCGACAGATGTGAGGCTCTGGAGGCAGTTATCTACGTAGAAACACCGTTCTACTGAGTGCCGCACATCTTCGTTCGGTTGGCTATGATCCAGAACGTGTCTTTGGAGTGCGAAGGTGGCACAGCATGGGCTGCAGGTTGTGCCGAACGGTACAACTTGCCATTCATACACACTAGGAGGAACATCTCTGGCCATGTCGCGCCAGAGGAAGCGAAGCAGGGGCTTATCTTGGGGTAGGAGGCGGACCTGGTGGAACATTCCCTTGATGTCCCCACTAATGGCTACAGCATGTTCCCTGAATCTCAGTAGCACCCCTAACAGTGATGGCCCGAGCGGTGGTCCAGGAAGTAGGAGGGTGTTCAAGTTCTGACCTTTATACTTGAATGAGCAGTCGGACACAATGCGGTTCTTCCCGTTGTGATGAACCATGCGGTGGGGAATGTACCAGGTCTCCTCTGCTGCCTCGACCTCCCTAGGACCCAGCTTGGTAACATAACCTGCTTTCTCCAATTTTTCTACCTCCTCATTATATGCCGCTGCCCTTTCTGGGTCCTTTGCTAATCTGCCCTCTGTGGCTCGGAGTCTTGCCATTACTGCCTGCTTAGGAGCCTTCAGGATTGGGAAGTTTTCCATTCGAAGCAAGGGGGTTGCATACCGGTCCACTCCATCAACTGTAATTCTAACCGTTTTTTCCTCCAGTATGTCGACTGCCTTACGGTCTTGCCTGGATCTGGTTACCAATTTCTCACTCCGGTATGGCACTGTGTCTAGTTGCCATAGTTTCTCAACGTGGCGATAAAGTTCGGCTGCTGGGGAAACAATGGAGGTCAGCAGACATTGTGTTGCACGGACTGGATTATGAAAGTCTCTTGCGGGCCCTTGCAGTGTCCAGCCTAGCCTGGTCCTGATTGCTGCGGGCCCCCCCCCCAAGTGGGCCCAGTCTGACTGGCTCGACGGGAGTGATGAGGTGAGTGTTGTCGGCTCCAATCAGCAACAGTGGTGACACTTTATTGAGCGTCTCTAGTGGAAGTCCTTGCAGGTGACGGTACCTCTTCTGGAGGGAGGCAGCAGGGTGTGAGTGCTCGGCTAGTGCGAGGTGATTGGCAGTGAAGGCGTGACGAATCCTGTATGTCTTTCTTTGGTTCGCCACTGGTGAGACTGTGAAGGATACAGATGACCCATGCAGTACCTTCACATCCTGTTGGACGGTCCTCAGTGCCAAGTCCTCCGCTTCACCTTGTAACTGCAGCTGTTGGGCTGCAGACTGGAGTATGATTGTGCGCTCAGACCCGTCATCCAGCACTGCATATGTTTCCAGTGACCTTTCTCCATGGCGCAAGATGACCTTGATGACTTTAAGGAGCACATGGTTGCAGTTACTGGGACGATCTAAATACAGGGTCTTCACTGCCGAGTTCACCAGGCACGTACTCTCGCTGGGTCTCTGGTTGACGTCGTGAAGGACCTGCAGGTGCTTCCCGTTACAGATCCGACACGGCTTCTTGAGGGTGCACTGCGCTGCCTGGTGGGTGCGCGCACATCGCCAGCACCTTCTGTTGTCCTTTATCCAGGCTATCTTTCTCTCAGTGGAGAGCTGTTTAAAGTCAGAGCACTGACTTAGATGATGGTCAGAGTTATCGCAGTAAGGGCAATAGGATTGGAACTTTACCTTCTGTTGTGATGGTGAGGGAACTGCTGACAGGGACTTCGAGGCAGGAATGGATTTTTCTACACCATGCAGAATTGTTGTAGGCCGATGCTTGGGCTTTAGCAGGGGCCTGTCCCTCCGTGTTGCTGGAGGCTGTTCTCTCCTAGGTTGGCACCTTGTTTCCAATTGCAGCCAGGTGGAGAAGTCTAGGAGGGTGTAGGCCATAGTCTCTGGTTTGAGCTTACTGATGTGCCTCTTAAATCGGCAGAACTGGTCCGTTGGCAGCTTCTCCAGTAGGTGCTCCACATGAGAACCACAGGCCAGCTCCGCCTGCCCCTGTCCGCCTAGGGTCTGCAACAGTCCCACAAGTGAATGGATGCGGAGGGCGAAATCGTCAAATGCCTGTCCATCTCCAGGTCGAATGGGAGGCAAATCCATGATGGCCTTGATTTCTCGGGAGGCTAGCTGGCGGGGTTGACCGTACCTCTCATCTAGCGCTCTGACGGCTCGAGTGAACGGGTCCGGTGCTTGAGAGAAGGCCAGCGCCAGGCGTCGGGCTTTGTCTACTTTCAGGTGCTCCAGGAGGACGTGGTACTTGTACTGTTCTGTCTCTTCTGGATCGAGCAGGTTGTTTAATGCCATCCTCAGCATGGTGTACTCTGTCTCATCCTCCTTGGTGAAGTCTGGAAAGGTGGGTCCCACTACCCGGCTGTAGGAGCGTCTCCGCACCACAGGGCACACTGTTGTCTTTGATGGTGCTGTCGCCGTCACCTCAGGGTGAAAGGTGGGCCAGTACGGGCTGGGGTAGGCGGCGCTGGGCTGAGGGTAGGGTGTCAGGTATGAGGGCATACCCATTACTGGTCCAGGCGGCCAGTACATAGGTGGATATGGTAAATGTGGCTGACCAGGTACTGCTGCTGGCTGCTGTTCGGTTTGGGGTGCTGCCAGGGGTTCTTCCTTCATTGGATGAGGATGTGGCAGTGGTGAGAACGGCGGCTGCGGCAGTGATGTATCGGGGGCAGCCACATCTGTCTGTTTGGGCTCAAATGAATTGTCTCTAGGCGGCAGGTGGTACAGTGCGGAAGACACAGAGGAGGGATCTCGGCTGACAGGTGGTGGAGACTGGACTGACTGTGGCAGCTGCAGGCGCTGTAGGTGTGTTGTTAGCTCCTGCACAATGGCTGGGTTGGCAGTTGGTTGGACTGGTAGGACTTTAGCCTCCCGTGGTGTTGACCGTCTTGAGGAATGGCGAGAGGATCGGGAGCTATATGGCGTGGATGTTGAAGAGCGCTCCAACACACGCTCGAGAAGGGCGCTCTGCTTCTTCATCGTCTCCAACAGTTGCTGCATGAGCTCCTCTTGGCCTCCAGTCGCTGCTGGGGACTGCCTCTGGGCTGCAGGTACTGATGGTCCGAGGGGGGTCATCTCGGCCTGTCCCTCTTGGCGCCTAATTCTCTCCTCTTCGTGCTCATGTGCGTGCGTGCGTGCATACTGTACTTCATAGCCCTCAAGGTGGGCAGGGCGGCGGGTATCCCTGTGAGGACGATGTGGGGGGGATGGAGCTGGAGTTGGATGCTGAGACATTTCCACGGCAACAACACTGATCCGGCTCGAAGGACCATGAAAAGGAAGGTGACTGAGAGTGCAGTGTGAGGTGTGCTGCTCCCTGTGTCACTACGCCTTTGTGCTGTTTCAGGGACCTTGCTGTCACCGTGGGGTGTTGGTCAGAACACAATCCAAGCATCCAATTTGGGGTTTTTGATATTTATTAAAACGCACAGCACGACATGAGCACACTTGAATTTACAAAAAGGGGGTTTGGTTGATATGGTCAGGTTTGGGTGTAGGTATAGGTGAGTATGTATTTGTACGTGTGTGTGGTTTAGTCGTCACTGACGCACACCGCATTAACTTAAACTGTCCAGGTTCTGACTTCTTCTCGCCGGAGTGGGGGTTGATCTGACGATCGGGGGGGATGCGAGTCTTATATATGCTGACCTGTATCTTTAACCCTATTGGTCGTAAGGTCAGAGGGCAGCCTGGATGGACAGGTCAGCTGGCTAATCCTGACCTGGACGAGAAGTTTATGGGTGCGGTCTTTGGTGTACGTGCAACTTGTTGACTTTGGGGTGCATCGGGGGGAGGGGGAGCTCTGCCAGCCTGCTGGAAAAATACAGATCTTGCACGGTGCATTGGTTATCCAACATGTTGAAATTGGTAGTGTGAAATGATTAACCTGACTGAAAGTACTTGTGTTTAATATGAAAAATACTGAGAGGGTTGACTGACTAAATATAGATGGTGGTGTTAAATGATTACTTTATGAAATTATGTAAGTGTATGTAAATCGGAGTTATACTTCCCTTGGACAACCATTTAAGCACTGTCTTCTGAGGCAGAGGTTCCCAACTGATGGCCCTTTTATACACTTCCTGACAAGTCAAATGACTTGTATGCTATATAATTTGAAATGAAATGATGAAATTCCCAATTTTCAAGAGTTTGTTCCATGTTGAGCCATTATTAACCATTGTTTGTCTGTACCTGTCACGCCCCGTCTCTTTTGTTCTTGTGTTTTGATGTTTCTTCCCCCTCTAGTGGCCAGTTTTGGTTCTGTTGTACACTTGGGTTTTGGTTCAGTCCTGTTGGTCCCTATTTAGTTTAGTCTCCTTTTGGTTTAGCCCCATTAAGTTCTGTTCAGTTTTCAGCTGTCTTTAGTTCATTAAGCCTCGTTTAGGTTTGTATAAATACTCCCTGGTTTTCCTGTTTCTTTGTCTTGTGTTATTTGCTGTTCTGTGGAAAGTGGCTGTTCTGTGGAAAGTGTCTATTCTGTTTGCCAGTTTTCTTATTCTACTTGAATAAAGTGACCTGCATATGCATCCAGCCTCTTCCACCAAGCCTGACAGTCCCACATGAATTTGTATTCTTAAAGACACAAATTGTGCTGTTGCTGTCTGTAATATCCAGCTGCTTTCACCAACTAATTCATGTGTATGTGCCAGTTAATTATTCATACGTCTGTAGACCTCAGCATCCACTCCCTGCTTTCTGTCCAGTGCATTGTAAGGATGATTCAGCTGGTCCCTAATAATAATAATAAAGGTTATATTGGCGAGTAGGTATTTGATTAATACTAATGGTTATAATTTTGGGGCACCAGTCCTGATGGGCAAATTAAATTAGACATTTACTGTAAATCCTTAAGTTTGTAGAGCTGATATGACATGAGAGAAACAATACAACATGGGTGGAGTTTCTAAGCAAACCAAAAGAAAAGCTGACAAAATAAAGGACTACATAATACAGAGTAATCCAACTAAGACAGTTAAGATAAAACCAAGGAAACACAGCATGAAATGGACAAGAGTAAACTGCAAAATACTGAATAAACATAGACAGAGTGTCACCCGCCGCTGTGATAGAACTACAGTCAAAACAAATAGCAGAGAAGAAAGGTCTTTCGGGAAAGTTTCAGCACAATTTGATTCACAGTCCAAGTGGAGTATTTCAATATCCAGGACGAGTGATGCTGCAAAACTCGAATGATGAGGAAAACAATTTTTATTTTGTAAATACTGTATTTTCAGTTTAACAATTTTTAACACTTGCATGTTTTTAAGAGCTGTAAAGAAGTTGTGCGAAGAACATGTAAGAAAGCTGTGCAAACTAAAGTGTTCCAATATAAATATTAAACATGTAACAAGTTGTACATTTTGTCAACCTTTCTGACGTATACATTTTTCAGTACTACACAAAACAAAAATAGTTGACTACAAATAAACAATTAACACACACACATACGCTTTGGGACAGTCTGATATTACTGCTACTCTCTTCCATTGCAGTAACCAGTTGTTCCATGGGGCCAAGCACAATACTGATTTGGCTTTCCATTCTGTTCAGGAACGATTCGGTCATCCTCTGGCTGTGCTCAAGGAACTTGTCCAGGAACTTTTCATCTGACCTGTCCATATACTCCAGCAGGTCCTGCTGGTGTAGCTTCCTTTTCCCTGTGAAAAACATGTTAAAAAGAAATAAGTTTAGTTAAAATGCAGTTTTGATTTGATTTATCAGCTGGGACAAAACATTGCTGTGCGCAAGTCTGTTTGGACACATCTGTAGGACTATGGCTACTTCTAAGTCAAATTTACTGTCATCAGCAACCGAGTATATGTACATAGCTACATGAAACAATGTGTATCCATGACCACAGTACCAGTGTTGTATTTACTGAACTGTAATTACCCCTTCTGATTATGGTGCTTGTCGATGGAGATGTTATTGGGGGCAAAGAGGTCGCAGATGGCGCAGGGCTGTCGGTGCTAGATGGCGTTTAGCTTTCCTCCTCATAAGAGACGTCTTACAACACAAAATAGGTTGGAAAAATGAGTGTCTATTTACAGCAAAAAATGCACCTCACAGTTAAATCACAGTTATATCACAGATATAAAAGGAAAACTTACCGGGGTCACAAGGGGCTGTAGTGTCCGTTTCGCAGATCTCCTCTAGCAACGCGGTAGCAGTAGCTGAATTTAATGTGTCGGTCAGCTGGTTGGCCGGTGACCGAGTGCGTTTTTGAGTAAATAAATATTCAGCCCGGTTTTTAACTTCTTTTTTCCCGCACCACTTTTCAGCATTTCTCTTTTGTGGTCTCTGTATTCCTTCTTCACCTTCCTCAGTATGTTTGATATCCATTCCGTTGTTCTCCGGTAGCCTGCCAACTCGAGCTCGACGCATATTTCCTCGCATAGCTTGTTCTTCCTCACCGTTCCTGAAAGTCTCTCTTACATCTCCGTGGAGGCCCAGATTGCTTTCATTCATGTTTTCTTCTTCTGTCTTCCTCGCTTGCTCGCGGTGTATCAAAAATCGCGGTAACTATCTTGCGAATATCTTGTGAGTATCTTGCGTAGCCCTTCCCATAGTCATTGACGTCAGCAGTTCCCACTACTGGACCAGCAGGTTTGCGGTGCCGTGCCGGTGCCAGCTTTTAGGCACCGGCACCAGTATTTTTTCAGTGGAAGAGCGCGGCCCTGGTGCTAGATTTGAGCACTGGTACCGGCACCGTGTCAGTGCAAAACGGGTATCAGTAGGTTTTATTAGCAATCACCACGAGGGTGCCATTGTTGAAACTGTTGAACTATTACTCATGCCAATGCAACAGAGAAAAGGCAGGTTAACTTACGCTCTGGCTGACCACAGTTGGGTCCTGAGCTTCTCTGGTTGGAGAAGATAATCATCTCCAACTCTAGAACTGGGATGTTGGAGATCAAAAATGCATGTAGATCTGAGAGTCATGAGGACTGAAGCTGCAGAAAGCCCTCTTTATGGAGTAGGAATGACTTTTGTTAGATGGTGTCTGAGATCAGGTTCACTTCAGGCGTAGTTGTTAACAGGACAAATGTACTACTATATCTGGTAGTGTGTAAATTCTGCAACTTGCAAAGATGAACTGTTGTGGACCATCTTATATGCAGGTGAAATGGGGACAGTTCATTAACCATTAAACTCTGCAGACATTAAAATTACACAGTGAAAACAAGTGACAAACGTAATAATAGTAAATCAAAGTAACAACACAAATATGGTGCAAAAGAGCGGTTTGTATCCATGGTGAGCGCGCGTGAGGTGTGTGAGAGAGAACGTGTCGCATTCAGACACATCTATAAATACCTTGCTGGGTTCCTCCCATTCAGTTTCCTTGTTAAGAGGGAAAACCTCCAGCGACGGCACCTGCAGGATAACACACACTCACAACAAAGAGAAACAAAGACAAAATACATGAACCGCAACACCGAACTTTCAAGAACATGTAACAATGTTGTTATCATTTGAGGAGTTTATAAACTGCAGAAATTAAGGTCCCACTTAAAACTATTAAACTGCTATTGTTGTACAGGCCCAGCTGAGAACTGTCATCTGCACAAATCATAAATAATGAATAGATGTATTTTATTGCACAATAGACCTGAGTTTTAGTGGCATACTCTAATCTACTGATAAACACCACATATTTTCATTAGGCCTTTAAAGAGAAAGCTACCCACATTCAGATCTACACAACTGCTTTAGCTAAAAGTGTCTGGAGAGCAAAGCAGTCTTGGCTTTCATGTTTTATGGATGAAACTGCATTGTTTCATGGGATGATTTTGTACGTGGGATGATTTTGGGATGATGCACGGGCTCTGATCAGGCAGAGTGTCACTGTTTATATACTTTACATCTCTGCCTCCAAAGGGCCAATGAAAAATACTAGCATAACATGCGTGTGAAAAAAATGCCATTTGAACATATACAATATTTCAGATATAAATGTTAATTCTGAACATATTTAAATAGTCCACCAGTGCAAGTTCTGCACATTACTCACAACTCCAGCAGACACTCTGGGGGCAACAGTCATCCACACACCCCTGCAACCCTGCTGTTCCCCATCCTCAGGTGTCAGTCACACCAGCTGCTCCTCAGTCATGGCAGCAGATGGCATTATTTCATTGGAGTACATGGAGGTTCTGCAGAGATAGCTGACAAGACACACAGCACACCCCACAATAATGGCACTGAGCCCTCAGATGTGCCCCAAGTTGCTTCTTTCAATGAAGTAAGTAAAGCCCTGCGATTAAAACACATTTATAATAGTTTTCAGTGAAGTAAGTAAAGCCCTGCGATTAAAACACATTTATAATAGTTTTCAGTGAAGTAAGTAAAGCCCTGCGATTAAAATACATTTATAACAGTTTTCAGTCAAGTAAGTAAAGCCCTATGATTAAAATACATTTATACTAGTGTTCATAGTATAGAAAAATGTTGTAGAAAGAAATTACAGTGTTCTTCAGAACACTTGCATTATATGCCTGTTTAAATGAACACGGGTTTTCCACAGAAATAGGTAAGAAATGCATAATGCACAATGACTAAATGACATTTTATGGCATGAGACATCATGACACATGTAAATATCAATAACAGATTTAGCTGTTTAGATGTCCAGAAGTGAGAGACAGAGGGCAGTCAAAGCACTGGAAATGAAAACCAGCTGAAACCATCCAAGTGGAAAAAGAAATCATATTTAGGAACAGGGTGTGACAATGAAGTTCATCAGGGAATGTTGTAATAATCAGTTATGAAGTCACCCAGCGGGGTTCACATTTACTTTAATTTCATTTACTATAATTACATTTACTGTAATTACATTTACTGTAATGCAGAAGAACTAGACTGAATTGTGCTATTAGAATCTTTATGATGATGATTATTGTACTTAAATCAACTTCTCAAAGTTGTAACAAAGAGGAACTGTATACATAGTTTGGCTCTGCAGCTTCACTCTGTCATTTCAGCGACCCTGCAGCTTTCCTCTGTTATTTCAGCAACCTTCCCCAAGTCTTACATATCTGTGCTTCCTGTAGTCAGTCGTGGAACTTGTTGACTGTTGGAACACGCTGCTGAAGCCAGGACAGTGTCTGCACCTCTGGGCAGTAAAGGAATCTGTCTCTCTCCCACAGCAGCCACTACACAGACTGTTGCTCCCTCTCCAACTGCTCTGCTGTTTGGCATGGCCAACATTTCTCCTTGATCTCATCAGCCAGTGTGAAGAGTAGTGAAGGCCAACCATCCTTCTCTCACTCAGGTCCCCCAATCTCTCTCTGTTTCATTTCAAGCCACCTCAGCATTATGAGGCTGACACATGTTCAATGGCTCTCCATCTTCCATGAGTCCTTGTGGCAGGGACAGACTCCCTGCTGTCAGCTACATTTGCATAGCCATAAATCACATGTTAAAGGGTTACCCAATACACAGAGGACCTAAGTGGAGTTGGAGCGAAAACTAATGTCAGCTCCGGGGTAGGACCTCAATCAAAAGCTACCTTGACCCACCATTTTTAACAGTATAAAATGTCTGACTGTATCTCCCTGGAAAACATAATGACCTTTTCACATCATTTTGTTTCCAATGCTACTGGGCACGTGGCCTTCATTTAAAAATGACTTTAATCATTTAACATTAATCTGCCTAGGAATGTCACGATTATCTCAGCGATTTAGTCCTGTGTACCCGGTCCGTGTTTAGTTTGCTACCATTTCTCCAGAACATTCCTTAAACAGTCATGGGCCAAGCAAACACATACTATGATCCAACGTTTCAAAATATATTTCCCCCAGTAACGATTCTAACCTCTATTTAAACAGTAGGAAGTAGTATCTAAGATTATAACGAAAACAATAAATGAGTGCCCGGCAAGGACTGTTCCGAGGCAAGCGAATAATTTTAGTAATACCCGTGCAACGTAGGCTGACAATGAACGGGCAGTTCAAGAGAATAAAACATGTTCTCTTTTTTTTTTGCTTGGCGGTTGTTTGCATTTCTAAATGAATTTCACAGATCTCCTCTTTATCGAGAGGGGGAGGAGGGACTGATCTTTTCTCCGTTTCACTTGTCTGCTGTTCGCTGTCTACGCGTTGTCTTGTATAGCTTTTCTTTTCGATATATTACCAAAACAGGTACTAAACGTCTCTTACAGGTGTGTCGGTATGGTGCCGAACCGCTGCACAGGCTCTGTGCTTAACACACCTGGATTCATCATGTGACGCCGCTACCTGGGCGTGGATATAATGCCTTTATTTTCTGAGCTATTTTGTTGAGTAAGCCGTGTCGGCTTTCACAGCAATTGCCAGTCGGTCTCCAACGCACGAGGGCGAACGTGCAGCTGGTCTTCCACCGTTTGGCATATGAGTAAAATGTGAGGTTTTCAGGCATCGCAGCATTGGATCTGTTATTTGTTTTCGATGGTATACAAAAACTGGACATTTCAGGTATTTGTGTAACTGCTGCCACGAAGGTGAGTACGGCGTTTTCGTACCGCTGCCTCGCCTGTGTAGTTACTCTGCATAACGTTTGCTTATTCCCCGCCTTTTACGTAAATGACAAGTTAGAGAGACTCTTGGTAACGTCAGTTCTTGGACGCTTTGAGAAGCCCATAGCTATATTTATAATACACGGTCGAGCAGCTCACACGACATCATGGACAAAGTTGCTATACATAAAGCTTAAAGAGTATGTGGTGAATGGTCAATTCTCGGTATATGTACTGTGTTTGTTGGCGTGCAGAATATTTTGTTTTTGAGGTTTCAGCCTGTAGTAGCTTATGGTGCGTAATCGAATCTTGATACGGTAATTCTATAGGCCTAGATCAGCTAAAAGCAAAGTATATCTTTCAGTGCATGGATGATTTTATGTTTCAGCATGTTATAGCATTAAACAGTAACATCTGTTGACTTGCGTTTTGGGGTTATTGCATCACACATAAATATTGTAGCCTACACAATACAAAACATGGTGGGTGGTAAAGAGCGATTACAGCAGACTACTTGAAAAAAGTTTTTTTCCCCGGCATTTAACTGTTGTGGATTTCAGTTCTTAAATGATGTTTCAAAGTGGAAGTTGGCTTGCAGTCTTTTCAGTTGACTGGTGTTCTGTGGATTTGCCCTGAACGTGAGAAAATCTATAGAAAGCAAAACACGGCAAACCATTGGATCTCTTCAACGATTACTTATCCGCGTATTCCCTGTGTATACGGTATGCTTTAACCTATATGGAAATATTGATAGACAGCAAAAACTGAATTTGATGTTTCTGCATGTCCATGTATGTATGTGCGTGCATCTGTGATTCTGATCTTGTGAACCTGCTCCACAAGAAAAACTCTGTCTTGTGTATTTTTTTTTTAATGTGTAATGCCTTTCTTTTTTGTTTTGGTGCTAAGACAAGGGACACAGTAGGGGTCCATTCATATCCCTGAATCTCTTAAGTTGTACTGGCCCTCTGTTTCTCCCTGTTCCATAGCAGGGTCCTGAATGCTCTCTCTCTCCCTACTGCCTTGTTTTGAGGCTTATTGTCTTTTTTATTCCAATCATGTATCCACAGCATTTGCACTACAGCCTGTACTGTAAACAACAAGCTCCATCTTCCAAAGATTATCCCCATTAAATGACATTAAACAAATGGCAAATGCATTCATGGAGGATTAACATGCCTCTGCCTCTCTCTCTCTCTCTCTCTCTCTCTAACCAACCCTTATATACATGAGGAACTATATATACATATCTCTACAGGGGTGCAACCATTAAAAAACCTCATCACCTCATAATTCTCCTCCTACTCTGCTGCTTATCTCCTGATCTTTTTTTTTTTTTAATTCACAGAAACAAGCTGAAGGATTCATATCTGTGAAATAGACATTGATAAATGATTCCTCTTGTAGTCCTCTCATCCTAAAACAATACCCATTCACATTGACAGAGGGCTGCTCTTTGACCGCATTACATCCATATCCCACTTTTTGTCTATATCTAATGTAGATCCAGTGGTTCTTTCTTTTTTTCTTCTTCTTTTTTTAATTTAAGCAGTAAAAAACGCATAGAATGGCATGCAGTCAGATCAGTTTTAAACCATATTCATATATGCTGCTAAAACTGATACAAATCTAACAGAGTCTAAATGCATAGATCAGATGCGTGCCTTAACCACATGAGTATCACTCACAGAGTGGCCATGTCATTCACACCTCCCTCATATTGTATTGACTGCAACCAGAGGCCAGATAGTAAAGGGAAGGCAAAAGCATTGCGAAAGTTTCAAAATAAAAAGAGAATAGAGTAATAACAAATGTCAAATAATTAATTATATTTTAGGCTTAGGCGTCCAAAATTAGAAGAGTCGCAGATTTGTAATTTTCCCGTGTGGAAATGTCCAAAACTTGCAAGAAAGAATTAAAAAAAACAAAAAAAAAACAGTTATAAACAAAATCAAGTTGTTGGTCAGTCACTTTTACAAAAACAGAACTACTGACGTTTGTTACGTATTCACATTTCATTCCACAGTGCAAAAGAGGCCAGCTTTCAAAGTTCAGTTTCACAACACAAACATAACTTAAGTGATTCAGTTCACATGTTATATATATATATATATATATATATATATATATATATATATATATATACACACATAAGGTTGGATTTGAACGTTCTTTCATCATAAAAAAAAAAAAAACAGTAAAGGAAACAAAAAAGGAAGTGGGAAGCAATCTTTGCAGATACCTCCACTCATACAAGGCTGATCTATTTCGAGGAGGTATCCGCTGTAACCAACAGGTAACCACCGCCGTAAACGAAATAGTTGCCAACCCATAAGCCAAGTTTCAAAGGAAGAGAAAGAGTATCAGACAGGAGGGAGAATGGTTAGCAGTCACCTGAGAGAAGCTGACAGGAAGTGTGAGAAGTCGGAGTAATAATCCATATGGAGGTCCAAGACACAATGTTCACAATGATATTGTAATGAAGCCGGTAATCCAATGCCACGAGTCTAAATGAAGCCATCTTTGGGCATCAATATCTTGAAACATATTGTTGCTAGCCTCACCAAACTTTGTAGGATGGAAGACAAACATGTTCTTAGTATGACTGAACCATTAGAAGTTTGTACTGTATGTCTGTTGATTTTCTATAAGGCCTTAGATTTGGAAAAAAAGTGCAAAATTCCCAAACGAGAGTGATATTGAGGGTATTATAAACCTATTTTTGTGCACAAATATGGTATCAATCATTATTTTTTCTTCATATACAATCTTTTATTAATTTTGTGCCAATATTTGAGGTCTCTACCACTAATGGACATGAAGTTATTAAGAATAAAACAAGGTGTGGTAGCATATTTTCGTGATTTTCATAGGACCAAAATTGTATGTGGGGTAGCTAGTAGGAACATTGTTACTCATTGTCACGTCGATTTGCATTTACTCACACCAAGTTGTAGTGAGTTAACATGTCCCTTTTGGCAGTCAATTCGTCGGCTTTAGGCGCAGCTCTCGGTTAGGCACAGCTCTCGGTTCGGCAAGGTGTCAGCAACTTTACTCTGCGGTAGAAGAGAGGAAGCCATCTTGGACCATCGCCCCTTTTATAACTCCGCTCTGCCTGTCACTAAGGTTACTAATTGGCTCCGCTGGCAGGTACGGGGGTGGAGACAGAGAGAGAGAGCACAACCAACAAAAACATACATGATGTTCCAAGCTCAAAGCATATGTTAAGGAGAGTGTTAAGATGAGGTCATGCTGTACGTGGAGAAAATAGTTATTAGTGGTTTGTACTGGTGTAGTTTAAAATGAATAGAGCAGGGTCTTATGGACTAGCACATCCATGGAACTAATCCCTTACTGAAATGAGACAAAGAAAGAAGGAAGTCAGATATGATGTGATATGATAGGTTGTGACCTCACTGATAATTCAGATAAGAGAGAAGTGAATTGAGACACATTTTACATATTTATTTCTGGATTTTTTTTTTTTCCGAATTACCCAGTTATCTAATTCCATCAAAAGCCAAGAGCAGTCGATGAACGAGGTTCTGTAGCAGTTCTCTTTAATTGTTGTACAGCCATTAGACCTACCTCCTTTATCTCTTCTATGACTCAAACGACATCTCATGTAAGTCATGTTGGTTTCAGGAAAATGTACTGATAGAGATGAACCTTGTGAAAAGGAACATATTTTGACAGCAGCCTTGGACTTGTACAAGGAACCTGGTTGTTCTGAAGATCCAAGAGGATTATTCAACAGGTAAGCCACTCTGATCCGTGTCCATTAAAGCATTGTAGTCTGCCAACTGTGGAGTGTTGGATTTTCCTGTGATTTTACAAATAAACGAACCAGACCAAAAGCACGCTTGGAGGAAAGCTTTATTTGGTGGTGGTGGAATCTGGCAGCACGTCTGCTTGCGCCGAAGCTTAACTCAGAGAACTGTTGCCATGATCAGCCTTTTGTACCATGAAGCAAACAGACAATACGTGTACTACGTCGCTTAATCGTCGCAAATCAGAATCTAGGTGCTAAAGTCCCCTTTTGTCTGTGGTGGCTGCCATTTGCCCATTACCGGTTGTATTTTGCCTTAATCAATTGCTCTTGGCTCCAACTGTAACGTGGCACCAAAGGTGTGAAGCTTTCTTTGTATCTATGGTAATAAGACCATCAGGTTAAACAGTTCTCTTATCCTGAACCATGTCTGTTCAGATGTTGCTATAGTCTTACAGGAGACAGAGCAGAAGTCCACTGTCAGGGTCTTGAGCATCATTATAGCTGCTGTAATCCTCTCTCTTCACCTAGGCTTAGATTTCAATTTAGTGTTCGTCCTTTCTCTTCCTCAATAAAGTGTACAGACACCCAATCCCTCCATGTCAAGCCTGCTTTTAGCAGGGAGCCGGCTCTGTTGCTGTGGATCTTTCATGGTGTCATCATAGCATTCTAGTTTGGAAGTCACAATTTCCTCCAGCAGTCCATCCTTATTCGGCAGATATAAATAATGTGTATTTCATTGTGATGACTCGTCTGGACCAAGGGATGTCCATGAAAATGCCATGCTCTCCTGTTTTCTCTTGGGAAATCCTTCTGCAGTGTGAGGGAGCTACCTTTTGAACACATTTAGGGAAGTTTTTTTTTTTTTTTTTTGCTTCAGTACCTGTGTCAGTAGAAATGTGCATTGTCGAGTGGGGTATTTAGTTTGCAATGATAGCTCATAGCTCAGTGAAAATGTCACTAATATGGCACAGAAAAGGTTACAAATGTGGTGGTCACAAAAAACACAAACAAAGCCTGAGCTTTGCGAATGTGCTTGGTGAAGCACTTTAGCCTCTTGCTTTTAGTTAACAACAGTGGCTATGATCAAGGGTTGCTCATGTAACAGGGCTATGAGTGTCTCCCTGAATTTCTTTGTGTGTGAGCTAGTATTCCCCCCCCACGCCTCTGTGGATCTAGGGAACAGAGGTGGGCGGGGCGGGGTGGGGTGGGGTGTCAGGGTCCTTTAACTGTTGGCTCTAATCACTCCTCTGTCTCTTTAAACACTGTCCTGCAGCAGAGGTGTGTTATGTCCAACTAAAAAAAATGTCTATTTCGTCTGTCTCTCTATTCAATATTTCTTTTCCATAAATTTCTAATATCACCTTCTTGTGTCTTGTATGTATTGAGTTATACATGGTATGCAAGAGTCATATCGCTTTGATTCTTTCAGTATTATTGTATACTGGTAGCTTCCCACGCTTACATACTCGAATTACAGAAGGCGTAATTGGAGGCTAATTAGCTAGGGTCTGATAATGCAGTCTACAGTGCCAATGTGTTAACTAATTTAAAGTAATTGTCGTTTTTATGTGCATTTAATTTTTTGTAATAGTTTTAAATGTGGTTTACCTGGTTTGTTTGGCAGGAGTTGTGATGCACCTGGCTTGCTCCATGCCTGATCTGTATTTATGGTATATTTTCTCTATCAGATATGCCACGAGTTTTATGTATGGATGGATTGATTTACTTATTGTAATGTGTATTTTATATATATATATATATATATATATATATATATATATATATATATATATATATATATATATATATATATATATTTTTCTAATGGTAGGTGGCCGCAGATGTGGCGGGCAGCAGCCCTACCCTGCTCCTGCTACAGCGTGTCGTGCCGCTCCTCTCGCGCTCTCTCTCTCTGTGGCTCTTTAAACACTGTCCTGCAGCAAAGGAGCTGTGACGTGCCTGGCTCGCTCCGTGCCTAATCTGTGTTTATGATATGTTTTCTCTATCAGCAATAAAAGGACAGTAGACCCAGTCCAGTTGTGCCGTTATGTCATTCATCATTGCACAACACAACGCAGAAAGCACTCCCGTCTCACTCATACATGGAGAACCATCAGTGAGAGAGGAAGTTGTGTGGAACAGGCTTTGTCACGGATTGCTCCACTTCAGTATGTTTTATCAGGGTTTGAAAACACATTTAGGAGTTGAATAGTGCTGCTTGAAAGACTCACTATAAATACCATCTTGCCTGTGCTTGACTCCCAACCAACTGCTGTCTGCTATCAAGGTTAGAATGGCTAAAGGTTTGACAAGGATGCCATCTCAGTGGAACAGAGCGTTTTTCCCCTTCATGTAATGATTGATTCCAGAGCCTTAAAATTCCATTTTTTCTTGGATGAAGATGACAAGCACCTTCACCTAAAGTGTCAAACCAAGCAAGCAGGTGCAGAGAGAATTATAGATTGATTAGGTACAGTTGATCCGAGCTTGTCTAAGCACAATCTCAGACTCCCATTTGCCATTGGAAAATAATCCTGTGGACTCAGCACTGTGATCTTAACCAGCAAATACAGGCACATACTGTCCCATAAACATGAAGGATTTTTGAGGGCAAGCCAAAGATCTGTGAATTCCCTATGACAGTATGTTAGCTGATTAATAATTAAGCCAAACCTGTACCTCCTCACTAATGAGGGCGGACTTTGTCCTCGAGCCAGCTTAGGCATGTTTGTTGGTGTGTATGTTGGTGTGCCAGTGTGACTATTTCTAAAAACAATATCACTGAATCCTAAACATGTAATCTCACTCAGATTTGAAGGATGAACATGTGGAGAGTGACGGCTAAATCATCTGATTAGCAGGACTAGGCCGGTGGGGATGGAACCTTGTGTTAATCCAAACCTCTCATCTTTTTCCAACATGGAGTTTTGAGTAGAGGCCAGTCAAGCTGTGCGACATGCGCTCAGCTTAGGGCTGTGTCCCAGTTCAAGGACATTCATTCACTGACTCCTCATATAGCCTGCTTATTAACTTTACATCAGGTTTTATTTTACTTAGCAAGGTCTATGCATATGTTTCACAAGGTTTATTACTGACTCTCAGGAAAGGAATCCTGAAAGAGACTTTTAAACAATATTTTTTTGTTCTTGGGATATCCCCCCTCAATGCCCCTTGTAATCACATTTTCTAAAAGATTTGAATGGAATATTCAATGTTTACTTTCTGTCTTCTTGTCTCACAGAGAAACTCACTCTCTCTGTCTCTTTCTCTGAAGTGTGAATTGTCAGTAATCAGAAGGATAGAGTATCTCTCTCTCTCCCGCTATCTCCTTCTCCAGTCCCAGTGAAATATGAAAGCCAAACTGTAGTTGGTTGCCATGGAACAAATTAACTACTCATGTATCATTAAACAGAAGTCAGAATTTTGTATTCATAAATTTGAATGTGTGAACATTTTTAGACAAATGAAACCAGAGGTCCTGTGGAGATTTCACCAAATATCTGCCTTTAACCATCAGTTAAACCATTAGGTCTATTGTATCACACAAGCTCACGATGGCACCTTTGGTTCAAACTGTCTGCTACTCGGGACTGAAAGCTATAACTGCAGAGCAGAGAGGAGGGTCTGAACATGGGCACTCCAGCAGGTGGACAGTGACAGAATATGTGAGGTAATTTGAGAATTCCTGTTTTTCTCTTCAAATATGTCCAGAAAAGGGCAGGAGATGGCCAGCAACCAGGTCACTCTATAGCCACTAGGATTTTTTTCTCCTGAATTGTAAAATGAAAACTACATTTTCATTTGTCAGCAGTAAAACATTACTTATTACACAAGGTGTTACGGTAATTCTGGTCACTTGCAGGAGCAAAATTGAAGTGAATTTTGGTCATTTGCAAAAAAAAAAAAAAAAAAAAAAATCCATATATACATGTGTGTGTGTGTGTGTGTGTGTGTGTGTGTGTGTGTGTGTGTATATATATATATATATATCTCTATCTGGAAGCCTTTTGTTGAATATTTTCTGGATTCAATGAGGCATATCCCTTTGTGGTTTCTCCACCTAGGAGATACCCTTGAAGATATAAGCATGTTAAATGAAAATTCAGTCAGCATTTTAATGATACCAAACACATTTTGAATGATTGGCTTTTTAAACATGTTAGTTTAAAAGTCCACAGATGCTTTCACTGTTGTGTGGTGTGTCGGAAGACAACACAGGAAATTGTCTGATGCCGTCACACTGGTTAATTAACCTGGTACTGTGTATAGTTCATGAATGAGTGGGGCAATGTGGTTTTGCATCTGTGGTGCTTTCTGTATTCAGTGTGCCCTGTGAATGATCACAAGACTGTAAATGCCATGGCAATCATGCCAGTCTTTGTTTTCTAATATGTAAAGAGGGACATTTTCATGATATTGATTGGTCTCCAGAAACAGCTGGAACTGGACAATAAGCAATTACAAAACTTAGACAAAGAGAGAGAGGGCCTGATGGGAGTAGGAGGAACAATTAATTTTAATCTAAGAGACAGTGAAAAAGTCCACGTGCTTTTCCAGTAGCTGCCCAAAAACACAGGCAGGGCAGTGTAACCCAATGTCCAAAGCCTCATCAGTCACCCTTGGCAGATCTTTTTGTCCAGGGGAACTGACCTGCATGCCTTTCAGCTCTTCCTTGAGCAGGGAATATGTTGGCCTGCAGGGTGCATACATATATGTATTGGTATATGTGGTAAGGTGAGATAATCTGAATCAATGAAAGCAAATGTGTTGCTCTGATTATTGCACATACTACATATGTCCCACAGGGATGTTGGTCTGTGGCTGAACAGGTGGCATCATGCAGTTGCAGCAGTCTGAATGGTGATACATTCATGCTGTGAGCAGTCTGCTCCATTTCATTCCATAGAAGCTCTACTTGCATGTGAGGTTTGATGACTGCACTCAGTTAAAGATAGCCTGTTGTCATGCTCCTAGAACCACTCTGGGACAATGCATGCTTTAAAACATTATGCACTGTTCTGCTGGAGGTATTTCCATGATGTAGAGCAAACTGTAGCCTTGATGGGATGAAGTCTGTCAACATTAACATTTTGATATGATCCATTCATTCATTTATGTTGGAATTATGGAACCTCCCAATCTGAGACAGGAAAACTTTCTCCTCCCATTACACCACCACTGCTAGCAGTCTGTACTGTTCACCTCAGTGACGATGGTCCATGCATGATGCAACAGAATACAGTGGTTTTTGATTCCTCAGCTGTCAACTGCTGCTGATTTCATGCCCACTGGTGTCACTGGTTTTTATAAAACAGGACCTTGTCGTATCTAACAGGACTGGGACCTGCTGTGGTCATCTGCTGCTGTAGTACATCTGTGATGAGGATGAATGGGCTGTGTGGTGTAAACCATCATTACCATCCACCTGTGGGCTTGTTCTTTGAGGAATGCTGATTGGGATTTAGAGCCAAGAACGTACTGTGTAAGGCAGAAGGTGTTGGGTAGCCTGTGGAAGAGAACTCAGCAGCCAAAGGGAAGAGGATGCATTTCTAGGTGTGTCTTAGAGAGAGTGAGTCCATTTGAATGCGTGTGTCAACAAAAGATTGCAACTGTATAGTATGTGCTTCTATAAGCCCTTTGTTCTGTCAGCCCATGTTACATAGCTGTGAGTATGAGTCAGACAAGGTTTTCAAAATGGAAAGAAAAGAGAAAATGATTAGTACAAAGTGGATTTAAAATGTATTTAAATGCTACAAGCATGTCCTCTGAGTGTTCATTTAGGTTTCATAAATATTAAAATAGTGCTAATGATTTTTTGAACAAGATATGTGATTTTACCATTCAGAAACTGTCAGGCAGCATCTCTATGCTGCAATATGAAATAGTCCTTTTTTGACATGTTTTGAGTTTAATGTGCAGGTTACCCTGTGGGACATTATGCTAAATTGATTTATATTTTGTAAAATAGGCCATTTTTAAACTGATTTCTTTTCACATTCCATCTGAAACCTGTTAAAGCCAGACTGTTCACCATGAACTGCGTGACTTTTGCCCAATGGCCAACTGGTCATTTGTTTACACCATATAATTTTCTTAATTATACCACCTGATTTTTCAGTGGGATGGCAGGTGGTGCAGTGGGCAGCGCTGTCGCCTCTCGGGTTCGATTCCCAGCCGGGCGGCAAGGGTCCTTTCTGTGTGGAGTTTGCATGGGTTTCCTCCGGGAGCTCCGGTTTCCTCCCACAGTCCAAAGAAATGCAGGTTAGGTGAATTGGAGACGCTAAGGTATGAATGTGTGTGTGAGTGTGTTTGTCTGTGTGTCTGCCCTGCGATGGACTAGCGACCTGTCCAGGGTGTTTCCCCGCCTTTCGCCCTATGAGCGCTGGGATAGGCTCCAGCAACCCCCATGACTCTAATCAGGATAAGCGGCTTAGATAATGAGTGAGTGAGAGTGAGTGATTTTTCAGTCTCGACTCAAACTGAGCAGTCAGTAAGACTGGCTGTTTCATCAAATCTCTGCTCTTATTTCCAAATGAACAGTAACGCATTTTCCAGTGGTCATACCATTTCATAAGTAAAGTTAAACCAAAAATGTAAACAACAACAAAAATAATAATAATAGCTATTGCTGTGCTGTTGTGAGATTTCCATGATGTGAAATGTTTGATTGGTGTTTGAGTTACCTATAGGCAGACCTCATATGGGTAAATTAATGGCACCAGAAGCAAAGGAGAGCTGCACAACTCTGAAAAAAGATGCATAGCTAGAACAGTTTTTGTGAATGAAACAAACTGGTGCAGCTGGTTGATAAGTCTTACAGGGGAGGTATCTTTTGACCTTCTTTGTCACATGGCCATGCTACTCAAACTCCTCTTCACTTTGAACTTCCACTTCAGTTCTACGGTGTTTGATTACTACAGGAGCAAGCCTAACCTTAGATGAATTGGTGGTCCTTGTCATGGAGGTAGATTTAACCTGTGCACTGCTGTACTTTGTCACAGGTGCAGGAGCAGGTGTGTCAATGGACAATTCCTCACCATCTGAGCCATCTAAGCTGCTGCCATAGTCATGTGGCAATTCCTCCAGCAAATGACAGCGTTGTTGTTCTTCAATGGCTTTCAGCTCTTTGAATGGATAAAGCGGTTCTGCCTTCCCACCTTCATGTGTATGGGGAGAGGCTGCTGCTTTATCACAGTCTTTTGGTTGTAGCTGTTTGGAGACTAAGTTTAGCCATTTTTGATTTTCAGCTAATAGCCTCTCTTTTTCCTTCTTCTGCTCTTGTAATAGAGAAGCTAATACTATAACTTTTGTGTTGTCCACTGTGATTTCACATTTCAGTCTCTCAGTCTCACACTTTTCCAGAAGTTGTCGAATTTGCTTGCACAAAATAACAGATCATCTGTCTCATCTGCTACTTGCGAACATACGCTGTCTTTCCCCAGGCCTTTTTGATGTCAGGCAAGGTCCAGAGTCTGTCCTTGGAAGGTTTAATGTTGTATTTCTGTTGGATGTCCTCATCGCATTTCCTTAATCCAAGCCTTTTTTTTCAAGTATGAATTTAGGCTGTCCATCATCTGAATGATTGTTGTGTCTGGAGGAGCTGTTCCGTGACATTCTGTTGTAGGTTTCAATGGCCCATCCCCATGAACACAGATCTGCGCAGCCGACAACAACTCAGCAGCCATGACAACAGATTCCCTTGGGTATAAAAGCACACAGAGCAGGTGTTAGCAAGGCTATTATGGATGTCTAATCTAGGTGTGAATACCCACAGCTATCTTTCCTTTGATGCAAATGATTGCGCACTCTAAAGAACAATAGCTACAGGAAACTGAAATTTTTATACTTTTGTCTTGACAAGAACAGACTACAGATAGAGAATTTTTATCTTCTCATGCTCAGACTCGTCAGCAATGTAGGGCTGTTTTTCAAAATACAGAATAGGCCTACAACCAGGAATACTTTGAGATATGCAAAGTGAATATGAATACTCTTTCAAAATACGAAATAATTGTGTGATTTAGACTATTTTCGCAAATTCTCACCAGTTAGAAAGTAGACTTTTTCTGGATCTTTGTCAGAGATTTTATCAGTTAACAATTTACCATTTAAAATACTAAGGCAGTTTCACATGAACAAACAAAACAAAACACAGCAAAACAAATAAAAACAACAACAACAACAACAACAACAAAAAACCCCAAATAGGCTACTTGATTTCATTCCAAACTGAAGTTGGAAGGCTGGATTGCTTACAATTTTAGTGACTTAAAAACAAATCCAAATTCTTTCAGCGTGTAACCTTAAGAAAAGTACAAATTTTCAAATATGCTTTTAGGCTACTATTACAAAATAACTCCGTTCTCTGGATCTTTCACCGTTGGAGTTCCGTCTCACAATACAACCACATTATTTTGTGCATTAACCTCAAAGCAAATGTTTCTAACTTTGCTTAGGCTTATAGTGAGAACACAAAGCTCACTTAACGACTTACAATACCAGTATAATGCATTACTGCTTAACTCTCTCACAAAGAAGAATAATTCTACAGTATTGAATTAAGCTTACATCAACACCATTTCCTAACCATAGGAAGGTGTCCAGCAACCAAGTTATGCTAATCTCCATCAACCTCACACGATGTGAGAGGACTAACATTATTATAGTACACACTCGATCAACCTAACCACAACTAAATATTTATGGGAGATGATGTGAGCTGATATAAATATATTTTATACATTTGCCTAGAAAAATTTCTAAACTTATTGTCGGAAAAACAAAGCTCACTTAACAACTTACAATACTAGTATAATACACTACTTCTTAACTTAAACTTAACTCTAACTTTGCTTAGAACATTTAATTATTTCTAGACTTACAGTGAGAACACGAAGTTCACTTAACAACTTACAATACCAGTATAATGCACTACTGCTTAACTCTCTCACAAAGAATAATAATTATACAGTATTGAATTCTGTGTAGCTTACTTCAACACCCTTTCCTAACCATAGAAAGGTGCTCGGCTTCTGGTAGCAGTGTTTCTAACTTTGCTTCGAACATTTCCAGAGTTACAGTTGGAACACGAAGCTCACTTACTTACAATACTTGAATAACTTACAATACTTGAATAATGCACTACCTCTTAACTCTCTCACAATTAAGAAAAGTGCCAATTTTTTTCCTCTTATACCAGTCCCTCGTAGCTGGCTTGCCAATTGTTGGATTTTCTTGTGATTTTAAAAGTAAACGAACTGGACCAAAAGTGCACTTGGAGAAAAGCTTTATTTGGTGGAGATGGAACCCGGCAGCATTTCTGCCTGTGCTGCTTTTAACTCCGCTTTTTCTCAGAGAACTGTTACGATGATCAGCCTCTTATACCATGATACAAACGGCAACAGACAACAGGTTTACAATGTTGCAAATCAGAATCTTGGTGTTGATGTTAAAGACCCCTTTGTCTGTGGTGGATGCCATTTGCTCACTACTGGTTGTATTTTACAACTGATGGCTGTCGCCTGCCTTAATCAATTACTCTTGGCTCCAACTGTAACGTGGCACCAGAGGTGCGAAGCTTTCTTTGTAACTGTGATAATAAGGCCGTCAGGTTCAACAGTTCTCTTATTCTGAACCATGTCTGTTCAGATGTTACTATATTTTCTTACACAGGCAAAAACCAGTAATTACCGGTTAGTGGAAACCCTGAATTGCACATGTTCTGCAGAGAGAGAGAGAGAGAGAGAGAGAGCGAGAGCGAGAGAGGTTCTTTGGTATTACGTTAGAAGATGCAGGCACGGTGGATATTTTACAAGCACAAGATCTGTGAAATATATTATGTGAAAGTAATAGAAATATTCAATATATCAAAATATTGTTTTAAAAGTCACAAGTATTTGTTATTTGTCACATGTAGACCATTTTTGTGCTGGCAGGTAATGCCGGCCCTTTCTGCCAGCTACCGCCACGAGTATATTTCAGACCTGTGGAAAACACTGCTGACACCTCATTTAAAGCATCTGTCACTTATTCAGATGAGAGAGTTTGTAACTGTTATCGCACACTATCTTTAGTAGATCACCCACAAACTGAAAAGAGTTCACTTGTTCACAAGTCCCTTAGCTGCAACTTGGCATTCTTAGTTAATCTGGTCCTGTTTATTGGCATCCTTAGTTAATCTGGTCCTGGTTTTGGTGTCCTTAGTTAATCTGGTCCTGTTTATTGGTGTTCTCTGGGTGTTTGCACACCTGTGTTTTTTAGTCCGGTTAAATCGGACTCTGGTTCATTTTCCCCCTTGGTGTGATTCATTTGGGCAGGTGTGAATACAGTAATCGCACTTGGGTGCACACCAAAACAACTGTGCCGAGACCCTTGACAGGAAGTGGTCTTGGTCCGGTCCCAAACAAACTCTGGAGTGGTTTGTGTTTGGGAATGTGATCCAACCTTGATCAGACCCAGGTACCAGGTGTACTATGCAAATTTGACCTAAACTGCACATCGTTTTTGCAAAGTGTGAAGCAGTATAGTATTTCCAAGACGTTTCTTTGAATTGCATTTGGCAATTGCTGGTATAGTTTTGCCTGGTTTATTGCCCAGATAATTACCACAGTTATGAGCAAATGCGAACTCTACCGTTGCTTCATGTTAAATTGCATAGCGATGTTTCTCTCACAGAAATATGTGCTAGTCCAGACCACAGGACCTTCTTCCTGTATTTACTTTTTTGCTCCCACCCCAAACACATCTGACCAATAAGTGGAGGGAACGTTCTCACATGGTTTGTAGTGATGCATTTTGGTTCACTTGGATTTTTTTCTGTGTGAAAAGAAACCAAACCAAGGGGAAAACGGTCCAAATTTACAAACCCATCAACTGATTCTGACCAGAGCAAACGAACCTTAGGTGTTAAAACGCAATTAGTTAATATGGTCCTGTTTATTGGCATTCTTGGTTAAGATGGGCAAATCAAACATTAGAACACTGGCACTGTTCTTGTGTGGGCACCGCACAGATCGTCCACAGGTTTGTCTAATAAGTCAAACTAAGTTTCTGCCATTTGACCAACTTAGACCAACTGTAGAAATAGTCCTTCATAACCAGTCAGTGATTTTGTAACTGCTGTATCCTCCCAGAGTGTAGGAAAATCATGTGAGCTTACTTTGCCTATCTTTCTCTTTTTCTGTGTCAGACAAGACCCAACTTACACTCATTTGCACTGTTTACAGAGTAGGAAATCTCTGTTGTGCACCAGTGTATTAGAACCTATCTGTATGCATCTTGCTGTTCAGCATCCTTTCTAGAATTTCTCAAAATTGTCACCTCCTCAGCATAGGTATTTAAACAGAGGCTAAGGGACTTCTTACAAATATACCATCCAACAAAAGTCTCTGCTGGACAAAGCTCACAGACTTTTTTTATCCCTGAAAACTCACAATTAAAAAAAAACATGAAAAAGAAACATGATAATGTCAAAAGCTATAGAGCAACATCAGTATGCAATACCTAACGTGAAAACCTTATGAAAATGGAATAAAGTTAAACAGAGGTACACAAGTTTCTACATAGGTTTCACTGAAAATTCTCTTGACTTTGAAATTTTTATAGTAACACTATAATACCATGGAGTAATAATTTTCTCCTTCAAAGAGAATTAATTTTTGGTGCTACCATTTGGTTGCCTATACTCATGTGTGTAATATTTTCTGTTGTACTTTTTTCGTAGTTATGCGGCTGCCTCGTTCTTGGGAATTTTCGGGAAAGGTGTCACCATGTTTCCAAAGATTTGGTTTGTTACTTCTCTCTGAGAACTTCAAGGTTTGATTTAACTTGCCCTAGAGCAGGTTAGAATGGGAACTTTAGTTGCTGTAACGATATACCCAGTTAAAAGGGTGCCCAGCTTTGTGACAGGAACAACATAGAGAGGAAGTCAGACTTAGACCAATAACCAGTGTCCCTCTATACACCCTCTGGTGAACTTCAGTTTGAAGGGATTTTGGGATGCAATGTTAACAAAAGGTCCTTTCATCTCCTACCACACTACACTTTTAAATCTTACACTCTCTGTACTGGATTTGATTGGTTGAGAATGTGTGTAGTGTGCCAACCTGTTTAGTCAGATTCAGCAAAGAGGCCAGGATCCACTCTTCTCTCTTGTGATTTTATAGTTACCTGTCTAGGAACTTTCTGTCTGTGTTATACTGTACTACCCCTGCTTCTCTCCCCCTTTTCAACTTTTCCTGCTTGGCTGATTATGACTGATTTTCCATCCACCTGGGCACATTGTTTGCTCTGTCCAAACGCACATGACATCACACCCGACTTAGCCTAGCAGCCATGTTAAGCTATTTACAGCTTTGCTTATTTTGGCTGAGTATAGGAAATAATGTCATTGTCTTCCTCTCTGGGGTTGTTTCTGTGCTTTCTCTCTGTATGAGAATGTGCAGTACTCTGAGTGTGTTTCTTCACTGCTCAGTGATGCAGTCAGACCCTGGCTGT
Organism: Chanos chanos; assembly: GCF_902362185.1. NCBI lineage: Eukaryota > Metazoa > Chordata > Actinopteri > Gonorynchiformes > Chanidae > Chanos > Chanos chanos. The sequence goes on along the minus strand of NC_044499.1, from coordinate 27,619,614 downwards.
GCAGATTAATGGATCTAGCACTGCCGTGGCCACTATGAGAGGAGTTATCTAAAGGTTTGAGCAGCCTATGATGGATGGTCTGCTCGCCTCTTTGTCTGCAATCGATAGGTACTAATGCCCAGATGAGTGAGATGAGCCCCCACCCCCTTCTTTGTATTCTCCCTCGTGTGTTTTGGAACTTTCCCTTGCCCATGTTCATTGATCTTTTCCCCCTGGTTTGGTTGCAATAAGGACTGCTAGTGTTTGTTTAGCTTTCAAGGGCGATTTTGATTGCTAACCTGTGCAAAACGGGAGTGTGCAGGGCACAGGAGAGTGAAAGGCTGAAATCTGAGATGAGGTGAAAACCTTATGCCGAACAACCTTGTTTTGAAAAGTGATACTGATGTTACCACGAAATGTCGTCTGATCCAGTCCTGGACAAAAACGCACATGTACACACACACACACACACACACACACACACACACACACACACACACACACAAATGCCCCTTTGTGCAGTGTCTGAAAATCTTCACAAGTGGTCTTTTACAGCCATAAGGAATAAATATATTCATGCACTAATTACCTTTGAAAACCACCTCTAAATTTTATCCTAACAAACAGTGCACAGTGAGACTCACCTAGCATCATACTGCCTGAGGTGACTGATCTGTGGTGGTTTTGATTTTTGATTCTCACCTCTTCATTGGGAATTGTGAAGATTAAAGGCAAAACAGCACTAAACTTGGAAACATGCAGGAGACTTTCTGAGGTCTTGTGTGCTGTTTTGCACAAGTTGGCATGGAAGCTGGCTCTTTCTGTTAATTGCATGGCTGCTGGCCACTGCACCTGTTGTTGTCAGCATGGTGTATCTTAGAGATGGTGCCCTGATCGCCCCTGCTGGGACCCTGCTCCTGGCAGGAAGAGTGGGTGGTGGAGGGGACACTTTGATGTGACACTGACGGGGAAGACCTCCCTAGTCTGCAGCCTCGCTTCTAATGAAGCCCAGGGTCAGCAGCAGTGTATTGCTAATTGGCAGAGTTTGCCTCAGGGTGTTGAGCATGATCTGATTGAGGCATCCAGTCTCTGTCTCCACTGTTTTACTTCAGGAGGCAGCACAGTTGCTGCTCCCTTTGCTGAATTAGGACTGCACTACCCTGACCCTGATCAAGGGTCCAAACTGGCCATTACACAGAGACCAATGTGAAAGACTGCTTTTCCTGGTTCCTTTCATAGGAAGCTTCTGAAACCAGAAACTGAAACAACCACATGGAGCATGAGGTTTATGAATGGAAAACTCCTAACACTGTATTAGTCTGCAGAGTTTCATACAGTAAATATTATCATTTGAGCGAGTGTGAAATCCTAACTGCAATTAAAATTTTCTTTGTCGAACATTTTTGCCAGGTGCATGAAACACTAAATAGAAAAATGTTTATTATTTAGTGAAATTCAGCTCTGATTGAATGTTTGTTCATCTCTTTTTGATCAGGTTTGCTTTTCTTTGTTTATTTGTTTTTGATGAGGTACAATTCCTTGTTTGTTTGATTTTGATAAGTTTTTGCTTTTCTCTGTTTGGGGTATTTTGATAAGGTTTTGCTTTTCTGCTTACTTCTTTATTCCTAAAAAGTTTGTGCTTCTCCCAGTTTGTTTTTTATAAAGTTGTGCTTTTCCTTATTTATTTGTTTTTGATAGGATTGCTTTTCCTTATTTGTTTAAACTCCCATGAAGTCTCTGAAGACGTGAAGTGTTAATTGGCTACATTTTTCTCATTTTTCAGGATACTTTTAGCTATAAGCTTATGCAGGCATCATTTTTTCTCTCCATCCCTCATGTTTTATGCTCTCAAAAGTAACTGTTGCTTAATGTTCCTCGTGACTTACCCTCCTCCTCTAGTCCACTGCCACTTCCAGATGCTTTAATTCTTCAAACCAACAGCCCCAACCCTTTTCACTCCATCTCTCTCCCCCTCTCTCCACTCTCTGTGAGAGATTTGAGTAATTTCCACAGTTCTTTTTTGGAGTGCTGCCAGGATAAACCCACCCCCAGGTTCATTCTTCCCACTCTGGCCAGCATAAAGAGAAAAAGAGAGGGAGAGAAGGGGAGAGAGAGGTGGGGATGACAGAGAAAAGGGTCTGTCATAATTGACCGAGGCCACCTCTCTCTCACTCCCCTTGTCATGCTGGCTCACTGTTGTTTTCCTGTCACATCCATGGGCGTATATGGAGAACGAACCCTCTAGAGATGGAGCAGGGGGGAGGAGAGGAGCACAGACCTGTTTTACCTGCTACACACCTGCTCTTTTATTCTCTCTCCCTGTGGTTTGGAAAGTGATTTGCCACTTTACCTAAAGGTATAGAATCTCAGCATTCACCGCTCAGCCTTTTTCATTGTTCTGAAAAAGCTCAGTATACACCGCTCAGGCTTTTTCATTTTTCTCCTGAAGAAGCTTGTAAGATGAAGTAAGAAGAAACAAATATTACTTCAGAACTTTGGCAACTGTTTGCCTCAACAAATGCTTACCCAATTAATTTTGCGTCTTTGGTAAGCAAAAATCAAGGAGTTTTCTGTTGTATGTACTTGCATACTATGAGTATTTCTGGCATCCTTAAGAATCTACCGTCATTGGAGGCACCTGTCCCATACACCCTTACTGCCAATGGTAAGCATGAGATATTAATTTATGTGTAGTAAACATGAGAGATATTAACTTATGTGTATAAAATACACCGTGGAAGATGGAGAGTTGTTGTGCAGGTGGGGTGGGAGCTGTCAGTCATTTTTCCTCTGGAGCTGTAATGGAGCTTGAGCTCCTCAGATAATTATTATGTTTGGGGAATTAAGGCAGCTGGAGCGAGATGTTTTCTGTCTCTCATTCCTTCTCTTTTCTGTCTGGTATTTTGGGTCAGATATATACACATTTGGGTGGTGTCAGCTATGCTGCACTCTCGAGTGGTAAGTGGAGCTCTGGCATCGAACAGAGATTTGAGAATTTTTTTAAACTGTTACTTTTGTAAATGAAGACGAGGATTGATTTCAAGGGATTTAAACAAGGAATGATTCTCTCTTTCCTCTTTTATGGCTTGTGATCTGTTGTTGCTGAAGCCATGAGCCATACTCAGACACTCTCATGTGGTCCAGGTTCATTATCATCAAAAATTTCTTTTGTGGTGACAGTAAATGACTGTGCACCACTATTAGTATATAAGTATACCTGTTCCTCTGTCTCTGGGAAAGACGGCAGGTTGATCTAAACCAATCATTGTCTATCCCCATTCATCAGTGGCTATGACATTTAAACAATGCTCAGAAATTTTTCTGTTCAGAGATGCAGAAAGTTAGGTAGACGTCATTTGCAATATTTTTTCATCCTTCACAGAGCAGTGTGTGGTAACTCATAGGCATATGCATATTCTAAAAATTCTCATAACACCTTCACCCCTCCCTCGGCGTGATGTGTACCAGCCCTGCAGCGTCCCCTCGCCCCCCGTGAGTATCCAAGCTGTTGATTCTGATTGAATCCCATCCTTTCTGCCAGGGCACGGCTGGAACAGATCTGGCCTTATGGGGCTCCAAATGCTCTGTAGCCATCTTCCACAAACCGGTATAGCTCAAATGTTATCTAAATGCTAAACACTCAGTAGTAACGGAGCAGATGTTTTGTACATGTCATGTGTTAAATGAAAGTGGTAGAGCTTTCCAGAGCCAAGGTGCTTGCACAGTCCTGACTGCTAACAAACTTGGAAATGCACTGAACCATTGAGCTCGAATGCCAACGGCGGCAGTCACCACCTTCAGAAGGCAGGATGCTGTCCGTGAACTCTCGGGTCAGGGAGGCAGAACAATGTGTACACAGGAGAAGCAGATGGTACTCATCTGTTTGCTAAGATGAAAATAAGCAAAGTGATGCCATACAGTAATTCAGACATTGTTTTTTTTTTTTTACTATCCAATTTATCTGTTGAAATCTGGTAATTGTGAAACAGTGAAGTTAAGGAAAAACTGAAGTTCAGGAAAAATATACTAATTGAATATGTTGTTAAGACAAAATTGGTATATCTTTTACAGTAACAGTATATTGTCAAACTTGGTATATTGTTACTCACTCACTCTCACTCATTATCTAAGCTGCTCATCCTAACTAGGGTTGCAGGGGGTGCTGCTGCCTATCCCAGCGCTCACTGGGCGAAAGGCAGTGAAACACACTGGATAGGTCGCCAGTCCATCGCAAAGCAGACACACAGACAGACATTCACGCACTCATCCACACCTAGGGGCAATTTAGTATCTCCAGTTCGCCTGACCTGCATGTCTTTGGACTGTGGGAGGAAAGTGGAGCTCCCAGAGGAAATCCACGCAGACATGGGAGAACATGCAAACTCCACACAAAAAGGACCCTGGCCGCCCGGCCAGGAATCGAACCTGGGACCTTTTTGCTGTGAGGCTACAGTGCTACCCACTGTTACGGTAAACTGTTTGCCAGTTCCATAAGTATGTCTATATTATGTCAGGACCTTTGTCTATATCATGTTATGACCTGTGTGTACATTGTGTAATACATATTATATGTTTTTTTCTGAAGTTGGCATGGCTCATCTGTCTTTCAGCTGTCACACTGGACCGTTTTGCAGGTCTTTCTCAATCCCAGCCTCCCCACAACCAGTCAGTCACATGTCATTAGGATGTTTGAAGCTATAAAAACATTTAAATGGCCACTTAACTGGTAGTTCTTTTTAATTATTAGTGACCAGCGATCAGCCAAGGCATCTCCTGGCTATTGTCAGATGAAGCTGTACCAAGGACATTCATTACTATTATCCATGGGGGTTGCTGGCACAACAGTAATCCTATCCTGAGGGGAGTGTGATGGTGTGTGGAGCTGGCCCTGCTTTTTAGATGTTTTTAAAGGAATTATGTAAGATCTCATGGTCACGGCCTCCACAGTAGTGAGAGGTTTTGAATTTTCTGCTCAGTGCCTGTGCCAGTGTTTGTCCATGTTTTCATTAGATAAACAGTTTGACTCTTACCGCTGGCAGGGTGATGTCCAACCATAAACCGTTTTATCAGCTTTCTCAGTGGGATTTCTCATACTCCAGTTATCCTGTCATTTCATTCATGGATACCTCCCTGACTTTTAGAGTGGAGATTTGCTGCCTGCCTGTCTGTGCTCCTGATATTGAGAGTGGAGAATTGCTGCCTGCCTGTCTGTGCACCTTGATATGAGGCTCCTCTTTCTCTCCCTCATTCTCCTTCTACAGGAATATCTAATGCTTGTCTCTGCCCACAGGAATGTCTAATGCTCGTCTCAGGCCACACACATGTGAATGTCTAATGCCTGTCGCAGGACACACACATGTGAAATTCAGACCTGAGCTGAAGCTCTTGGTGTTGACAGTCACACCTGACAGTGTGGCTGACGGCGTGGATCAGAGATCACTGCTGTTATGAGTTTGATGGCTTGGACTATTAATCTCATTCTGATGGTTAGGTAGTGTTTTACTAAATACCTTAGGAATCCTAGACCATCAGTTAACACATGAGTGCAGGGAACCAGCTATGCCAACCACTAGTGCTGTCTTCTGCCTAAAATGGCTCTTACTAACTGCCATGCAATCTGTAACAGACTTTTATCTGTGTCTCTCTAAAATTAGAAAGCTATAAAGTAGTGCTGAAATACGACATGTTTTTGAGAGATAAATACAGAACGTTGCATCCCACTTAGCTGGCATGAGCCATAAAAGTCTGTGTTATTGCCAGACTGAAGAGTATGTAAATTGCCCTGGCCTTGAATTAAACATGTGGGAACTTCTTGCTTCAGTTGTGATGGACATTCAGTCATATTTCTGGTGGGGAAAATTAGTATATAAGTAGGCCCTTTATGTTGAAATATTGAAATCATTAAAATGAAACATTCTTTATCAGGGCAATGAGTAGCACAGGGAACAGACAACAGTGTAGGTTAATAACCTCCTCATGTCTTTATTGGTTCAGAGGAGGAAAGGCTTCATAAATTAGTTTTAATACAGAAATGTATCTGTTTTGATATGGCCCTGCGAGTTTTGATGAGGAAATAATGAAAAGAGCTAGTAGTGGATATATAAAATGGCATGGTCCACTAGACAGGCAAGAGCAAGGAACCTCTTTGACAGCTACCACTAAAGGTAATGGACATCATCTTTTGTGCTTGGTCCTTTGCTTTGCTGCTCTGCGGTTGAACCCTTCAGAACATGAACAATGTCACAGTCTTGCATTGGGCAGTCCCTGAACTGCTCGGTGGGTACCTCTCAAACCCTCTTGAAATAAATTTGATGTCACAAAATGACATTTGGCAGGCCTGGATAAACACAGGCGTAGTACTAAAATATGTTTTTTGTTTGACGGATCCCATATCTTTATACAGGAAAACCAGTGCATCAACACTTTTAAGTACTTTTTCAGTTATTGTAGATTCAACACTTTAATTTCTTCTTTTTCTGTTTAATAGTTTGTTCTGTTGGCCCCAGAGACACATACACTGTGAACCTGCCCTGGACATCACATGAGAACACATACTCTGTGAACCTGCCCTGGACATCACATGAGAACACATACTCTGTGAATCTGCCCTAGAAATTCCATGAGAACTTGAATCTCAGTACAGTAAGATCTAAACTTTTTGACGTTTCCCAGAGAGACGCATTCCCACCAGACAGGGAGGAGATTGAGCATTGCAAGCTGGCTCTGAGTGTGCCCTGCTGCTGCTTCCTCAGGCAAGATGATAATTAAGCATTATTTGCATTTGAAGTTGGAAAGATCATTTTACGTTTCCTCAGTAACCCGCAGGGTGATGTGTAACAGCCAGACAAGGGAATTCCAGGCATCCTGGATGAAGTGTGATGTTTTCACCTCTGGTGTGCAAGGCATAGACATACCTAACAATTAGCAACATCTGCTGATATGTACAATGCTATTTATACAAACAGCAGGTGTCCAGGTTTTCGTGCCATTATTGTCAGTGGGCTGGCACTGTCAGAATTAAAACCATTGAATGTATTTTTGTTTTCAGAAAAATCCCTCCCAATCCCCTCCCTCCTTTTCATATCTTTCATGCTTTAATCTGTGGAGGTGAAATTACATGGGTCACAGTTTAACAGCAATATTGAGGTGCTCAGCAGTCACTGGTGTCTGCATTTCAAACTGATGAGGACTGGACTGGTTCACAGTGACAGCCTCCATACTGATCCTCTCGGAAAGCATTGTCTACGTTTCAGTATCACAGCATTTTGAAACCTCCACCATGCACTGTTGCTAAAACATGGAGCAGCTACAGGATACTCTGTGGCCATTCACAGATATTACTAGATGTGGTTTCTACCAAGTGTAGTTTCTGCCAAGTGTAGTTTCTACTTGTATGGCACTTGTGAAGTTAAGACAGTAAAGACTGTCTTTTATTCTCTGACTTTACAGTGAAGTGAGCAACATCTGAATTTTGTGAAAAAATACTGTTATTTCTTTGCTGTTATTTTCAAAATGTTTTGATGTTTGACCCATTTTCCAATATGAGTGGAAAAATGCCCCCTTGAAACTAACATTTATAAGGGGAAAATGTGGGGGAGACAAGTGAAATTCATTAAACTGGCTTAGTTTCTCCCCTTGAATGCTGTACCCTTTAGCGAAGTTCTGTTCTCTTAAGCTGCGTCTGGATGTTTGTCACAGAATAAATAACAAAAATAACACAGAGCAAAGATTTGTGTCTGTGGTGTTGAGACTAGAAAGGTACTGGCCCACTTGGTCAGGACTTATCCATCTTCATGTCTCCTCCAGACACTCTCACCCACAGACAAGGCTGTCCTCCCATCTTCTTTTCCCTTCTTCCACAGTCACTGCTGACTGAGCAGCTCCCCACCCTGACATGCTCCATCCTACACTCAGTCAGGCTGCTGTGTAAGTCTGTGTTAATTAGCTCAGGAGCCAAGAGAGATAGATATGGATAGAGGCAGGGAGAGGATAACATTACTATCATTTCTCCTCTACACTCACTCTCTCTCTGTGTCCTGCCTCATTCACTCACACACACACACACACACACACACACACACACACACACACATGCCCTCCTCTCTGGAGAGCAGTCATACATTGCTGTGTTTACTGGGGCTTTGGAGGGTATTAGAGCCAGCTGTCTATGCTGTGGCCGTGTGCCAGCCACTGATACACTTTAGGTTTTTTTTCGTCTCTTCATCTATCTGTTCATTTCCATTTATTTATCCATTTATGCTCAGGTATCTGGGTGTTTGTCAAGTCGGTGTCTTTGCTAGCCCCACCCATTCCTGCTTGTTTATCAACTGAGGAGGACAGTGAGATGTGGAAACCTAACCTCTTGACACAAGCTGGTGTCCGGGATTCTCCAAGAAGTGGTTTCAGGGTCGGACAGAGCAGAAAGATTCCAAGTCTACATTCTGTGCCTGCTTTGGCTGGAGTATTAAACATGGCCCAGACTCATACCCTTCACAGCTTTTCACTTTTTAATATCCTCCATGTCCTGCATACACAAATACACACTTCCCACAGTCACAACATGACACTAACTTTATTTTTTTATGACCTGTTTTCCTTCATTCAGAGTGTGATATTTCAGTTTTTTGCATGCTTTTCTTGATGTGACATACCTTTAGCATCACTCTCTGCTTGTTGAATTGCTGAAAATTTGGTGAATTACTTTGATAAAGTAGAGCAGTTCTAATCAAACTGATGACATCACAGCCAAATGCTACTTTACTCACAGCAATTTGACCAAAATATTTAAATATTTGAAATTTAAAGTTCAATATTACCCCACTTTGTTGTCTGGCTTTTGCAAGTCTGTGATAAAGAGAATCACAGATTTGGTGAAATGAATAAATAGCCAAACTAATTTGATAGCATGCAATACAGTTACAAAATTAGACTCTTAAACAAAATTATAATACAGACAATGCTTTCTCTTGACAGACGTAATGTCTGTAATAATACCTTTTCAACACACATCGTGTTGAATAACAGAAAATAATGGACTTAATAGCACTAATGGAATCATTCACTTCTGAATTGAGCTCACTTCTGAGTTGTCAGTTTAAGTTTTCAAAACAGACTTTTTTGAAGTAGAATCTCTTTTTTGGCAGACAGCTCTTTGCTAAGGGCCTTCAGTGCTCTGGATGTTGCTTTAGATGTCTGTTGGCAGATATACTGATATTATACCTGACATTGTGGAGCCTTTGCACCACACAAAGCTCTAGTGGCTCTTTGTTGAGGATCTTTTGGGGACAACAAAAGATCTGCTCTGATCAACAGAAATCCAAAGAGGGAATCATTGACCGCCTGTCCAAGATTTGCCTTATAATGCTCATTTTAGATTAACAAACAAAATAGGTTTATGTAATGTGTTTTAAAGAATTGCAGAACGTGCTCTCTTACGTAGCTTAAAGATGGAACATGCTGAGTGAGGGAATTTTAGTGGTACAGCCTAAACACTGGAAGGCCCCAAGACTGATTAGTGAAGTGTATCCAAGCCAGATGAACCTGTACTGCTGTCTTTGGCCAGCATTGTGTTTACAGAATGTCTGTTCTCCTGACCTTCATAGCAGTACAGACAGCACTGCAGGAAAGACACTCCCAGAGGCAGCAAGTGACTGTGGGCTAAAGTAAGAGCACCAAGCACAAGGGTCATTCCATACCAACTCACCTAAGACCTCCCAGTTCATGTCATGGATTTTATCGAAAATAAATTCTATTTAATTCATGGGACCTTGCCAAATCCTATAGCTCTACTCCAAATACAAACAGACCAAGCCAGTACAAGCCGAAACCAGCAAATTTCCAGAACCCAATGAAAAACAGGCTAAATAGGTATCACACAGAGATAGAAAACCTTGAAGTCAACATAGTACAAATATGTACCTATGAAGTAAAACTACTGAATATTACAGCCAGTGAAAAGTATGCAAAAAAAAGAAAAAAAGAAAAAAAAAATTAAACGATGAAGTGATATAATATCTTTGAAATTTTTGTATATCTACAATGAATGTTAACACTTTCCCATAAAAAGTTTCGAGGAAATTATAATACTCCTTCTTGGGAAAGTATTGCTTCGGACCTTCGCTCCGAAGCAAAAAAGTCACACATGGCCTGCTCTGAGGCTAACATGATGGCTATAACGTGCCATTCAATGATAATGTTGCTAGTGTTATTGCCCAGAATGTTACAGAGAAGATTAGGGCCCTTATGGAGCAAACATTTGCTGAGCAGCAGTCCACCCTGAGCAGACTGAGTAACCGCATTGAAGACAACACTAAAACAATAATTGAAACAGAGATCCGCATTTCTGAGGGCGAAGACCTCACAGTCTCTCTGGAGTGCAGGGTCGCTGAACATGAGCAAAGAGTTAAGAACTCAACCGACCGACCCGAAGACAGTGAAAATAGGAGCCACAGAGACAACATATGAGTCATCAGTGTAGGTACAATAGTAATCCTAACACGGGGGCACCAAAAGATGTAGGTGTGATAGGATTATCAAATAAGTCTTGGATAAATCAGTCTCATAAAACTGTTGACCATTAATTTTGGTGTTTAATACTTTATAATTAAACTACTAAATAGAATAATCTAGTTGTAACACTGTGCTACAGTCTTAGCGAGTATTGCAGTACTAATGTATTGCAATTACACTACTAAATCTATAACACTCATGAACAACTGTCTGTGCTAGGCACCAATGTGAGTGAGGATGGGCAACAAGAAGCGTGTGCGAGGGAGAGAAACAAAGGGTCTCTAACTTAAGAGCTAGGGTGCATCTGAATAGTCTTTTTTTGCTTAGGAAGGTTCCTGAACTGAATGAAATGACCCGGAAGTATCCAAGTGGCAGCCGTGATAAGAGCTGGTCGAATTCTCTAAATGCTAAGGAAAGGTGCTTCAATGCTTCCTTTCCTATCTCCTTTAGCATAGGGTACACTGGACCATCCTTTACGAAAGGAAAGGAGATAATCTCGTCCTACAATTCTTTGTAGCAGTGACATTTAACGCGATGCACGATTCGGCCGTTCAGGAAAACAAACGACTATGTGAATGTAACACTAACCGTTGGACAGTGTCAAGCGTATCCTTGACGTGACACAAAGATTATCCGGCTGAAGTTTTCTCATTTAATGATTTGCTGATCCAAATACAAGTAAAATAAAGAAATAAAAGTAACATGACAAAGTGATGGTGTTGGTCAAAAGATGTATATGCTGTCCAAGAGATAACAGTTTCCAAAGATTTCTGACTATAAAAGGGCTTCTTGCACAAACTGCCTTGTGCTCATGCGTTCTTACTTAAATTCTTAACAGAAAACAGATAAAATTCACAATATGAACTTAAATAATTTACTAACAATTTTCCTACTATTTTTGATTAAAAGTAAGAATTGCTACTGAAATACAAGCATTAGTAATTGCAAAAGAAACTATTTTCTAAAAATGGATCAGATCAACATGACCGATAAGGGATATGAGACGTTTATAGCTAGATTATGTTTTCAATTCAACATGTTTGAAACTTAAGAATGATGATATGTACAGTAGTAGATTTGTAGGCCAAACATGTTATGCCTATCTATAAATTTAACAATTATTTTCATACAATCTGGGATTTATGTCGATAAATGTGAGCGGATAGGAGGGTGAGCATGAGCAACCATTTGTTTCACTTTTGTAATTGGTAGCCTATATTCCCTTTTTTTATTTCAATTCCAACCTTGGTAATGAAGTAACATTTTTCACCGGGTTGTGCACGTCTATATACCATGAAAAAACAGGATAAGAACGCACGGGGCGAAGTATCTATGATTTAGTAGTCCATCTTTGGAAAATTGTAGTTTCACCACGGCAGACCTACATCAGTAATATCCGCCGTCGCATGTTTACATAGCCTAGTGTAAGTGCAGTCGGATTCTCTTGTCTTTTTCTATTGCCTTATGAATTCTCCTTCCCACCTTTCCTTAACCTCGTGTTGTTTTCCATCGAGGTCAAGGAAAAGTGGTTAGGAAAGGACTTAGGAAAGGCTGTGTCCAAAATGGCATACTAGTGTACTGCATACTGCATACTGGCCCAGTATGCACTTTGTACTGCACACTACTTCCCACCCTATTATACAGTATGGAATGCAAGTATGAAAACTTTCGTGTAGTGTACTACACATTTGCCATCGGTTGGGCTATTTGTTTTGTTAAAAATGAACACCACATGACGATAGCAAACATCTATCAAAAGCAGCCCTATAAGAAAGCATATATTCATTACACCAAAATATGCAACTGATACATTTATTCGGAACTGCAGCTGGAGTTGAAATTGGAGTCGGCTCTGTAGCTGTCCGCCATGTTTTTTGAATTTTTTGGCAGTTAGAAATCACTGCGTTGTATCATGGGATGCAGTACCCAACAAAGTGAGCTCTGGTTGTATACTGCAAATATTCGGCAGAATAGGACATCATCCGGGTAACTGTCGTGTACTGCAAAATTTTTATTTTTCATGCACTGCATACTACTTACAGCTTTTATGTCAAGATCAGTATACAAGTAGTGCGTAGTATTGCATTTTGCGTAGTATGCCATTTTTTTGACTATTCAGCTGCACCCTAGGCTACATAATTATGTGATGGCGGATGTTATTAACGTGGGTCTGCCATGGTAATACTACTGTCAGGAGTGGAGTGGAGGTGGACCCAAGCGCAAGACACAATGATGGTGGTGACAAAAAGGAGGACTTATGGAAAAAAGCAGATAAACAAACAGGTGTAAACAGGAACAAAGACCAGTAACAAAACAACAACGATAAACCAAGGACAAGGCAAACACAAGGGCTTAAATACAGAAAGAGAACTAAACTGAGGAAAACGTGATTGGTTCAAATTAACAAGGCTACAACGAGGTTAATAAATGGAATAAACGGAATCAGGTGAGGGGTGGAGACACACATGGAACAGGAGCACAATACATTTCAAAATAAAAGTCCAAAAGCAAGGTGCAGGCTGTGACAACTACAATGTTTCAAAAATGGACTACTAAAAGCGCATCTTAGATACTTCGCTCTGTGAACTCTTACCGTGTGCTTTCATGCAGCCTATATAAACGTGGACAACCCAGTAAAAAATATTACTTCTTTACCGAGTTTGAAACTGAAATAAAAAAAAAAGGAATATAGGCTACAGGTAACAAAAGTGAAACAAATTGTTGCTAATGCTCACCCTCCTGTCCGCTCATATTTATCGACATAAATCCCAGTTAGCATGATTGTATGAAAATAATTGTTAAATTTATAGATAGGCATAACATGTTTGGCCTACAAATCTACTACTGTACATATCATCATTCTTAAGTTTCAAACATGTTGAATTGAAAACATAATCTAGCTATAAACGTCTCATATCCCTTATCGGTCATGTTGATCTGATCCATTTTTAGAAAATAGTTTCTTTTGCAATTACTAATGCTTGTATTTCAGTAGCAATTCTTACTTTTAATCAAAAATAGTAGGAAAATTGTTAGTAAATTATTTAAGTTCATATTGTGAATTTTATCTGTTTTCTGTTAAGAATTTAAGTAAGAACGCATGAGCACAAGGCAGTTTGTGCAAGAAGCCCTTTTATAGTCAGAAATCTTTGGAAACTGTTATCTCTTGGACAGCATATACATCTTTTGACCAACACCATCACTTTGTCATGTTACTTTTATTTCTTTATTTTACTTGTATTTGGATCAGCAAATCATTAAATGAGAAAACTTCAGCCGGATAATCTTTGTGTCACGGCAAGGATACGCTTGACACTGTCCAACGGTTAGTGTTACATTCACATAGTCGTTTGTTTTCCTGAACGGCCGAATCGTGCATCGCGTTAAATGTCACTGCTACAAAGAATTGTAGGACGAGATTATCTCCTTTCCTTTCGTAAAGGATGGTCCAGTGTACCCTATGCTAAAGGAGATAGGAAAGGAAGCATTGAAGCACCTTTCCTTAGCATTTAGAGAATTCGACCAGCTCTTATCACGGCTGCCACTTGGATACTTCCGGGTCATTTATTTCAGTTCGGTACCTTCCTAAGCAAAAAAGACTATTCGGATGCACACCTAGTGTAACTGCAGTCGGATTTCTCTCAGCACCACAGTTGTCTTTTCTTAAGACCTTATGGATTCTCCTTCCCATCTTTCTTTGACCTCATGACATTTTCCATCGAGGTCAAGGAAAAGTGGTTAGGAAAGGACATAGGACGTAATTTTTTTTGACTATTCGGATGCACTCCTAGTCTCCAGTGTTAATTTCATCGACAAAAACTGTGACGAACTTTTTCCAATGATGAAAACGAGATGATAACTAAATAAAAATGCACCTTTGAGAATAAAAACTGTGATATTACTATTTTCGTTGACTAACAATAACGAAACAAGAATGTCAGAGACAGATAAATGGCAAGCAATTTAAGTACCATAAGCCTATATTTCTTAGCTCATGGCATGCACTCAATTTGCGAGATATGTACAGCCGTGTATTGCATATTTGCGATTGTTTGATACATGCTGGTAGTGCTGCCATGCCAGTATACCCCACCTCTGGAAATTGAACCTTACACATTTTAACGTTAACTTGGCAACTCAAATCATGGATACTCTTGGAAGAAGAAAAAGAATGCATTTGTCGACACATTTTAGCTATAATACAACCGAAAATAAAACACGCCGCAAACAATGTGGGCGCAAAATCGGTGGGAAAAATACCACAAACCTCAAGAAGCATTTAAAGGTGCACCACCAAGAAATATACGTTAAGGTAAGCAGATGGCTATCTTTTCTTGTTCACTTGACTTGTTAACGTGAATTGTGCATACCGATAGGCTAGTTATCTAGGTGCTAGATGAATGTAAACATTACATCAAGAATGAAGTCAACATTCCTTCTTTTATCTAGCTAGTTGGCTGCCCCTTACTTCCTTAGCGGAGACAGCATAGATAGATATGAGCAGGGCTCACGCTCTCGCCGTCGAATATCTGAGTGCTTGATAAAATTACTGTAAGAATTCAGTTAAAAATGCAAAAACGCAAATTGACTAAACTGTGACAAAAAATGCATTTCACTAAAATTTGACTAAAACTTGTATAGTTTTCATTGACTAAAACTAATAATGATCAAATGACTAAAATATGATAAAGAACAATAAGTATTTTAGTCAAAAGACTGAAAAATCAAAATCACCTGCCAAAGGGGGTTGGAGAGAGAAATGGGGTTGGAGAGAGAAAAAAAAAAAGCATGCATGGTCTTTCTAATACAGATGATAAACAAGGAAATATAACACATGGTCTAAGACCGAATTTCACGTGAATTACAGAGTGTGTACATCTAAACCATGAATGAATTAAAAAAACAATACTTTCCTCACGTTAACTAAACACAATTATGACTAACATTTTTTCAGATGCCAGGCTTACTGGAGATTGCTCTTGCTTGGCGACCGAAGGTTCGTCTCCTGTTGTCCGATAAACAGCACGGAGCACAGGTCCAGTGAAACAGTTTGTTTCCTTCCCAGCTGGTTAGCTGAAGATCCTCGGGGCTCTGTTGGCTGTCTGATGATATTTGAAGGGGTCTTAATTAAAATTCATCGACGTCTTGAGAAATGAAAAGGGATCAAGTCGCCTTCACTTTCTTCGAATACTGCGTGGGCTACAGCATAGTTAACTGATTTAACTGCATGAGAGAAAGTAGCCTACATTAAACTTTGGCCAGAAGTTTGGCACAAACAGCTCGCTTCGTTGTTCTTGCTTCTTCTTTCTGCAGAGTAACAATATCTCTTTATGGGCAAGAAATTCACGGCCAGAGAGAATAATGGTGTCTCTTTATGCAGGTAGGATCACTTACCAGAGAGATCCAATGCCAGCGAGTAACAGGTATCTCTTTATGCAGATAGGAACACCCGCTAGAGACATCCACTGCTAGAGAGGAAGAATTTTGATTTTGCCATGGTTTTTAAGGTGAAATTGCGTCATCACTGTATCTGGTATCGGGTATCATTGCTGTATCCAATATCATTACAGTGAAAGGTGAGAAGATGGGTTCAGATCACCCGTGAGGTAAAGTAGGGAATTATGGGTATTATGTGCTACAGGCCTGGCAGTCCGTAAATCAGTCTTACAGAGGGTGCAGAAGGGAGGCAGGCAATCAGGTTTTTCGAAACCTGTCTCCCAGGCACGCAGGGTCTGGAGACCAAGCGAGGAACTATCAAGATTGACAGAGCACACGGAGCCCTTGGCCCGCCGAAGCAAAACTATAACAGGCCTGTTATCCTTAGACTGCACAATTTCATTGACCAATAAAGGATTCTTGCAGTGGTCAGGGTGAAAGGAAAGATCACCTACCAGGGCAGCAAGATTTACATCTGCCAGGATCTGTCGGCCCAGGTGAGGGAGGCCAGACATCAGTTCAACGGGACACGTGAACAGCTTATCCAAAGAGGAATACAGGTCCGAATGCGCTAACCGGCTAGCGTACTTCACCTTAAACGGAGAGGAGTGCACCTTCAAAAATCCACATGAAGTTGATGAGTTTCTGAGCAGGAATGGATCCAGTTGAAGAGAGTTTGCCCCCTTTATTTCTGTAGGTAGACCATTCCAGAGGAAGGGAGAGCAGTAGGAAAAGGCTTGGTGGCCAGCAGACTTCTTTTTAAATCTTGGAACGACTAATAGTCTAGAGTCTTGAGAGTGCAGGGTGCGAGGTGGGTTATAAGTTGTAATTAAGTCGGATAGGTAGGCTGGCACAAGCCCATGTAGATTTTTATATGTCAATAAGAGGACCTTAAAATCTGCCCTTACATGAATTCAGAGCCAATGAAGGGAAGCCAGGACAGGTGTAATGTGGTCACACTTCCTTGTTCTAGTCAGGATTTTGGCAGCAGCATTCTGGACCAGCTGAAGACTTTTGGTACTAGAGGCAGACAGACCAGAGTATAAAACATTGCAGTAATCGAGGCGAGATGTGACAAATGTGTGAACAGTGGTTTCTGCAGCAGCCATACTTAGAAAAGGCCTAATTTTAGCAATTTCACAGAAGCGATAAAAGGCAGTTTTAGTTGTGTTTTTGATATGAGTGACTAGCAAGAGACTAGGGTCAAAAATCACACCAAGGTTTTTAGCTGTAGTTTTGAGAGATGATGCAGTTGTCAAAAATTGGGGTAAGATCACTAAAAAGATGCTTATCAATGACCAGCATTTCAGTATCAGGAAATTTGAAGACATCCAGCCCTTAATAGCACAAAGACACACTTCAAGATTAGCCAATTCAGAGTGGTAATTGTGCTTGATAGGTAAAAAAAATCTGAGTATTGTCAGCATAACAATGGAAGTTAATTCTAACTATGAATAATGTCATCCAAAGGGAGCACGTAAATAGAGAAAAGGAGAGGGCCAAGGACTGTCCCCTGGGGAACACCTTAGTTAAGCTCACGGTACTCAGAGGTCACATTATTATAGTGCACACACTGCTTTCTCTCTGAGGGATAAGCTTTAAACCAAGAAAGGACCAGGCCATGAATGCCAATTTGAGCACCAGTGCTTATTAGAGTAACTAAAAATCATTAGTTACTCTAGTGAGCACGGTTTCTGTAGAATGAAAACACCTGAAGCCAGCCTGCATTTCAAATAGACTGATATAGGATATTTGGGCTATAAGCTGAGCAGCTACATTTTTTTCAAGTATTTTTGAAAGAAACAGGAGATTAGAGATCGGCCTATAATTATTTAAGGCTTTGTCGGGCAGACACTGTGCAGCTTTCAGAAAGAAAAGGACATTTGTTAACCTTAAGTGTTCCTTAGTAATTAAAGTTGCAGTTGTGTAAACTCTCTCCCTCTTTTTCACCCTTCTTCATCTGTTTCTATCACCCTCACTCTGCCTCTCTATCCCTATCCCCTTTGATCCCAGTTCTCTCCTTTATGGCCCAGGCCTCCCTGCGTGTAGGACCAATGCATACCAAAGCAGAAACCACTCGCGGTAACACCTAACAGACGCCAGGCTCGATGTTTTAGCGCAGCAACCCCCAGACCATTTGGTCAAATGCTGATAACGTTTAATTGCGAGGGAATGGAATTCAGACCATGTCACAGGCCCCATCTGCATTGCCCCATTCGGGTACAAACTATGTAGAACAAAAGAAAAATGAAACTAACCATACGATATTATCAGTTAAATACGCATATCGAGTCATAACTGTTCGTATAGTCATAAATGCGCTGTAAAACTTAAAAGTAGCCAGGAGCCAAGTCATGAGCAGCTAAGTGCATGACCATCGGTGTAACTGTGCTGTTTTTAATGGTAAAGAAACCATATTGGTCTTGTTCGGGAGCATAAAATGTGATAGATTCGAGTATGCAGACGTAATTTTACAATTCTTTAATGGGAAAAAGTTATGTAAAATTATTTCAACCGAGCTCAAATAAATACTTCCCAAATTCCAAGGAGTGTCTCCTCCTTTCACGCAGAGACCCCCCCAAAAGGATAGCGGCACCCCCCGTCTGCAAATCAGATAAAATGCCAGACTCTCTGCTATCCTACAGTTCAGTTCAGCTGCACCAAAGTTCAGCTCAGCTGCGCTAAGGTTCAGCTCCAGTTGAGCTCCGGTTGTATCAGCCGTAATGTTAGTCCGTCCGTTCTGTCCTGCTCGTCTCCACGAAGAATCAGCCCAGGCTCACCGCTACGGAAGATCTGCGACGCTAAAAGACTTTCCCGGCACCGACACGAAGTCTCGCTCACGATCTCCTTCTGCCAACCTCGGTAACTCCGGTCTCTCATACCTGAACGTGGCTGGGCCCACTCTTCTTCTTCCTCATCCCTTTTCTCTCCCTTCCTCACAACCCCTTTTTGTGTGTAAGTAACTCCACTAGAACATCACTCAGGTAGTTCTTTTGGTTAAGCTTGCCTTCTCGTGAGTAATGCCTCATGCTCGCGTAGTTGTTCATTCATACATACTTTAGGTAACGAGGATATTGTTATTGTCTACTGTTAGTTGTTCGTCTTCTTGTTAGTAGATTAGATGCTGTTGTATGTGTGTGTATAGCGGATGTGCCTAAATTCCACCTGATTTCCAGTTTATTCAACAGTAGATTCATTCTGTACCGTTTGAATTTGATCGTTGTATTAAACGTGTACGTTCGTATTCCTGCTCTTTGAGTACGTGATAAGTTATTTCCTAGTTACTGAATGTGGTGATCCAGGAACTTAGTTAGCTAGAAGTATTGAATTCGAAGAGTATTATTGTACCTGCTACTCTAATGCTGTTATTTATTATATGTACGGCTAATGAGGAGGTATTCAGAATAATTTCTAGGTTCAGTGTTCAGAGCACTGAGCTATAAATAGAGTTTTTCAGAATATCTGTAATTTCACTGGGTTCAGGTTCCAAAATAAGGTTATGGTTACAGCAAAGTGATATTAGTATTAAGTCTAATATTCACAGTGAACCATTAACCAGATTTTCCTCATACCATTGGCTCGACATATTCACAATCAAGGTTCAGTTTTTTAAGTAAAGGCCTGATCACAGCCAATTTAAAAGTGGAGTGTAAAACGGCAGATCTAAGTAACATATTTAGAAGGACCAAGGACCAAGAAAAGCTATATGTAAAGTTTAGCAGGTAGGGGGTCAAGTAGTCAAGAGGCTGGTTTAGCAGAGTGCACCAATTTGGACAGCATGTCTGGAGGGATACGGTTAAATTCAATTAAAAAAGGTCAGTTCACACTTTTTGGCTGTATTGGCTGGCATGTCAAATGAGAATGAATCTGAGTCTCAGAAATGAATAACGAGAAATCTCATTATCTTCACTGACTGCTGTTCATGACATTCCTGTCCTTGGCCCATATATGGCAATACTTTCTCCAATGATTAGATATAAATCCTACATGGAATTTATGTCAAACTAATCTGTTAGGATTGAGAGAGGACATGTCTTGTGGTGCACATTGTTTTAGTTTTGATTTCTAAGCTTTTGTCATGTTCTCATTTGGTTTGGCTGTGCTTCACGCAGCCTGTGCGATATTTGCATTTGGGTATGACTGTGCTCCATGCAGCCTGTGTGTTATTTGCGTTTGGGTTTGGCTGTGCTCCATGCAGCCTGTGTGTTATTTGCGTTTGGGTTTGGCTGTGCTCCATGCAGCCTGTGTGATATTTGCATTTGGGTTTGGCTGTGCTTCGCGCAGCCTGTGTGATATTTGAGACACTGCTGTGGTGGGAATGGAACCTCTTCCATATTTCATGTGGGTTTTGCAAAAACCCTCCAGGATTCCAAAAAAAAAAAATGCATATAGACTGTTCAATGTAGTCCTTCACTGTTCCTGTCAGCAGATGCCATCATTAGTCCTCTAAACCAATGTAATAATTGCATCAGAGCAAGAAATAGCTTTGTCAGACCAAGGGTTATGTCATTATTCATTCATTATTCATTGTTCCTCTGTCAATAAAAGCGAAATAACCATCAATCAATAAATAGATTAAATAATTTCTCTCTAATTTATTACTTTAGTTAAACCTAATGAATTAATGAATAACTATCTTTGGCATCAGTATAGGTAAGAGGCAAATAAGAAGTACATGTGTACTAGAATGAAACCAAGAAACATCCCACTGCAACAGTAAAGAAGAACACCTCACAACCAAGACAGGTTCCAGCATTGTTTCTCTTTCTTCCCTAAACTAAAAATTGTTTTTCTTTTTTAAATACAGCAAAAAGTGTCTCTTCACTGCTCCAGAAAAGAGACAAGACTATTAATTAAATCTGACACCAGCATTTAGCATGAGCACTGGGAGTGTTGAGCCTGGCTGGTGTGTGCTGACCAGGGCAGGGAATAGGAGTGGTGGAAAGCACAGTGGTGTAGCAGTCAACCTAGTGCTGATGCTTTGCCACATGCCACAGGGCCAGTGACCTGTGTCTACACAGTGACAGTGGGTTGGATGTAAATACCACAGCTGAGAACAACGCTTGGGATCACAGCAGAGATGGATATGTTTGTGACAGAAAGAGAGAAGCTTGTGGGGCATTTGTGAATGTCTCTTGAACTTTTCTGCAAAGGATTATGACATCCTTTATGTTCGTACTGCCTGTGAGGGAGAGCAAAGAATTGTATGCCCAGGTTTGCATGTGCCTTTTATGTGCCAGTGGATAAGGGCTGTATGGCTGTGATACTGTGATGAATTATATGTGCACATATGCTCTTTTGCTTAACTTATATGCTGTGAGTCGGGTATATGCTTATAGAATACGTTGTGAATAAGATATATGCTTACAGTATACACTGTGAGTCAGGTACGTGAGAGACATGCACTTTTTGTATGTGTGTTATCAAAACAAGGGTGAATTTATTAATTTTTTGTGTTTCAAAGGCTGTGTAAGACTGAAAAGACAGTGGGGAGTGAAATGAACATGTGACAGTCCGTCCAGACAGTCTCGTGCTGATGTGTTCTTCATGCACTTCTCTCAAATGACAAATGGGAATATTGATCAATGTTGAGTCAAAAATATCTGTTAATTAATAAATTCTTTTCACCATTGGTATGTCACAAGTTAGTTGTGACATATTAATAATGAACAATTTGTTCTTAATCAACATTTATTCCTACAGGAGTTTTCAAAAGTGCACTTTAATTTGTGTATATCCCATGAGAACATAGTTACCTCATTTAATTTTGCATTGGCTTTACAAACCTTTTTTCCTCTTATGCTTCTGCTAAACATTCTGGCTTCATCTTGCTTTTCATTTCGAAGCTGTTAATGGAACAATATAGAGGGCCAAGCAGCTGGTTTCATTAATAAGCCGTTACGTGAGCAGTATAGAGGGCCAAGCAGCTGATTTCATTAATAAGCTGTGTATTCAATTTTTCTCCCCCATTGTGTCCTCAAGTTTTATGACTTTTTTCTCTCAAATGGACCCCTTTATTACCTTTATGTAGAGTTCACATACAAATTAGACATCAATGTCTATTTTAATTAAATATATTATGTATTGTAATATTTCTTCACATTTTCCTGTGGGGGGCATGCCAAGACTTTATTATGATTTTCATCTGATGATTTTTTGCCCCTCCCATGCCACATTCTATATTGATTAATTTAGTTGTTTAGGCTAGCTGTGCATTCTTCAAACTAGTTTCATGTTGATATTTCTAAGAAGAAGAGGTTCTTTTCTTGTCACTGAACTGTACAGGGATTGGTTCCAGAGTAACTGGTTTACAATGTAGTCTGTCATGTATGAGCTGGGCACTCTCTCAAATCACCTTTGACCTTGTACCTGTGCCATGTGTTATTGCTCTTCTCAGTTACACTGAGGATTCAGAACATCACATTCACCATACTTCTTCATATTCTTTAGAGACTCACATTCACCATATCTCCTCATACTCTTTAGAGACTCACATTCATCTTATCTCTTCAAGTTGCAACATGTTCAGTGGCATTCTGTTATTAAGTGTAGACACTGATAAGAGATAGGCAAATAACCATGTACAAGTTGGCCGAATTTTTATGTTTGCTAAATGTTGCCTGCTAAAATCCCAGTGATAGCGCTGTCCGCGGTACAGTGGTGGAAATTTTGAAGGAGACTCTGTAACGTTAGGCGGACTTGAATGATGAGAAGAAGATGGCTGTGGTCCGTTCCTCTTGCAGTCGAACACGGAGCAACTTTCTGTTCTTAAATTTATCCCATGCATTTTCAAGTGTTTCATCAAATTTGTCGTGTTGCCGGCCTTGGCAGCAATGTCCTTTTTGCATATATTGCATCGCACACTGGCATTGAGCCTGATAAAATGGAGCTATGCTTTTGATCTCTTAGACACTTTTACACCTACTATGTGATGCACACTGAAGTCAAGCCTCTTAAAATATAACAACACACATATACAAGCCCCATCTTCTGGATGTAAAGTAGTGTTTTTCCCTCATGTCTCTATGACATGCTCGTGTAATGTTACATTAGACAGCCAATCACCAGCATTATTAGATCTTGGTACAAGCATGCTGCATGCTTGTTGGCTCACTGACGCTGATGAGATTTACTTCTTAGGTATTGAAATTTAGTACAGAATGACAAAGCATTTTTTGATACTCGATAGTATCTAAGCAATTCGGTCGGTGCATAAAAGTATCAACGCTAGGTACCCAGCCCTAGTGGTATGTTATAGCATTTGGTATGTTGTCTCACTGCACATCAGCCAGCAGACACGTGGCTGTTCAGGCTTGCTCAATACCAGCATGGAGTGTGTGGAGCTATTACAGAACACCAAAACAAGAGATTCTATCTGTATGGAATGATGTAGTGGAAAATGAATCTGTATCCTGCTATCTGAGCTGAGATATGAATTGAGAAAACTGCCACAGTTCAGTTAACACTCTTGGACAGGAATTGCTAGACTATAGTATTGGATGGAGGGACAGGTGCATGAGAGAGGATCTAGGGAGATGAACTGTTGACCTGATACTCTCCTTGACACAAACTGTTGGTCTGGCACTTTCTCTTTTTCAGTGCAGCACACAGTGCTGCCAGAAAGCTTGTTATTGTATTGTCTGTGAACTAGTGGTCACCACCACAAAGATATCAGTACCCCTGGTCAACCTGTTTGGCTGCTGAATTCATCAGTGTGAGCCAGGGCAGAAGGTGTTTTAAGTAAGCTTTTAATCTTTCTTCACTTCAGTTGTGTATTTATTTTTGTTGTTATTGTTGTTTATTAAAATAGATCAGATTCATTCCCGCGATACTGTTCTCATGATTTACTGAATTCACAAAAAACACACAGATATTCAGTTCACTTTAGTTCAACACTCTGACAGTCATGTTGAATACACCCAAGATCATTCAAGATCAGATCACTGAAGTGGGAAAAATGACACTTTTATCAAAGCCTGGTGAGAGATGATGGAGGTTTTCCAGTCATTAGAACATAACTGTAGGGGAAAAAGGGGCAGAGATCCTTTTGGAAGGGTAGTGCAAAATGTCTTAATGATGCTGAGATGAGGTAGTAGCACTGTCTTTTGGTCAGTTTCTGTTGATGAAGTTTAATTTCTTCAGCAAGACTGGATGAATGAAAAAATTAAATGAAAAGTAAAAATAAATAAATAAATAAATAAATAAAAGCTGGTTTACTTCTGTCTTTCCATCACCTCCTGCACTCAATGCTTTCTGCTGGTATGCATCATGACAGCAAGAATAAGAGGACCCCATATACTGACAAGGCTGACCAAAATCATGTTTACAGTGTGTCAAAAGTAAGGAACTTGCGATTCAGATTATTTTGCCAAAATACATAGATGTGATGAGACCTCATAGTACATCCCCTTGGTGAGACATTTCATGCTTACAACACAGAGTTAGACGATAAGGATAGAGAACGGGTCAGGTTACCATTTGATAAATTAGCCAGATACTGTCATGAGTCAGGTGTGTAGTCCATGTGATGAACTTCACTGCTACAAGTATCCAATGGTGTTCCCGTATCAATGTGTCAAGAGTTGTCCTGATCAGATGAAGACTGTTTACGATGCAGTTATCCTAAAATCAGAAATGAAAATCAGTTTTGAAAAATTCAGTAGTTTACACAATGAAAGAAACTTCAAATATGCCTGCACTAATTTAAAAACAATCAATCATTAGACTATGCTATATATTAATGAGTTCTTGTTTAATATTCAGTGACAAATCAAGGTTTTTAATACAATCTAAACCTTGCTCCAGTGTAATTTAGACTAATATAATGTACAGGTATAAAATCTATCAGATTCAATTGAGACACCGGCTCTTTCCAGCTTTGCCCCAGTGCTGCTGTAACTGCAGCGCTGATATGTTATCAGATATGTTATATGAAATGTTTTTAGAGGAGTGTGTGTGTGAGTTTCTTGGGGAAAAACAAGCATTTTTTAAAAAATTTCCACGTGTTTTATCATTGCTGACCATTTAAACGTGTTATTCTGCTCCATTGTCAAAATGCATGCTCTTTCCCCAGAACTCTGAGCTAGAGCATCACCTGCCTGCTTTGTTTGTTTGTTTCAGGTGCTTGTTCTTGTTTTTCATGATTGGCCATTTCTTGTATTTTTACATCAGTGTCTGCCTCCTCTCTGGTGTTTTTTTGGGGTTTTTTTGCTAATTGAAGCATTCTATGCTTTTCTATGTTGGTTCAGTTATCACTTAGTGAAGGACTACTTCCAAATGAGGAAATAGTTTTTGTTTCATCCACGTCATTTGGTTGCCCTGCATCAGTATAGATTATGTTGTTTCATCTTCTCCAAAACTCAATCCTGATTCCCACAAATCCCGAATTGAAAAAAAAACATGGGGTTGTCTTTTCATCCCAAAACAGCAGCAAAGCAGGGAAAGGGAACCAAAAGGTGATATACGATGCCCTGTGTGGAGTATTTGGGGTTGCATTTGTTTCACTGTGTGACTGGCCAAACAAGACATAACAGTAGGTTTAAATCAAAACATCTCATGTGTCTGATTATTAGACTGTGTTCAGGGAATCCAAGGATTACGGTGACATCAAAAAGATAGGATTACATCATGAGGATTACCAAATCCTGAGCAGCAGGACAGAAGCGGAATTACACAGAGAAATAAGAAATTAGAACACATTTTTACCAATCTGTCTAATGGCACAGCAGTGTGAATCGTCTAGAGGGATACCCAAATCTCAGTCTAGCTTTAGTGTGGATTGAGGAAGGCTAGCAGCATACGGGAAATAAATGAAAGTGTGTTAAAGAATAAAAGTCACTGGTTTGCATTTTAAATGTGATATGTGTGGGGTGCAGTTTCTTTAAGGCCTGTAATATGTTGACAGATGTTTAACTGATGCCATACCAAGCAGATTGACTTTTGCAATGGCCTCACCTTTTCTTGAAAAAAAGGAAGCTGTTTTCTTTTTTCTTTAATCTGTCATGCCCCTGTCTAGGGTCAGGAGCGTGAACAAAAGGATGGGAGATGGCACAGCCAGCAAAAAACACAGCAAGACAAGGCTCAGTATATTTTATCTGAAAACTAAGATTCGTAAAGCTAGAGAGTCCACACAAAGGCATATCAGAATCTCTCTATGAATATGGCGAACGCGGTGGCAGTGGCAACAAACTGTGGTGTAACATGATGTGGTGTGACACCAATACAGCTCCCCACAAACTGAAACTACACCCTTTATATAGGCGGGACCCCCAATCGCACGACGTAGGTGGGGCGAGTAATTAGGGTGTCATCTGACCACGGGGCGTCCTGAAACATATCAGGGAATCACAAAGGAACAGAACAAAGCAAAACACAAGTGAAATACACACAAGGACGTAACAAACCCGAGTGAGTAAGAAAATACAGATGGAATGTGATCTCTAAGATTGTTTATAAGGAATGAATGATAAAAAGAGATTTGATCCATCTTGTTTTTTTTTTTTGTCTAGCCAGGTGAAATTATTAAAGACCTATGATCTTGAAGATCTTTTCAGGCTTGAAAATACCTGAATAAGTGAGTTGGGGGTAAGCTGTGAGAGGTGGATAGGTCAGAGATGTTAGCAAAAACATTGTCTATGAATAGGTCGCTGAAACATTCTATGCCATTTCTCTACCAAAGGCAAAAGACAGGGTCTAAAAGAGGGGGTGGAAAAAGATTAGATCTTACTTCTAAAATGATGCCCACCCAACCATATAATCCAAAGCTGTGTCACTGAGAGATTGTTTGTTTGTTTTGTGACTCATATTTAATCTTTCTGTTGAGGTCTTGCATCGCTTTGCTTTGACATGCTACTGACTGTGTCAGTACTTGCTGAAAACTGAATGACATTTTTAAATGAAATTTTTGTGTCTCATTGTGCCTGATATCACCAAGTAATGTAATATTAAGTGTATTTTCATTCCGCGCAGAAAAAAAATCCAGGTCCAGCAATCCTGCAGCAAAGCATGTCACATGTGGCTTCATAATCTTCTTAAGAGTTTCCTCTCAGGAAGTTCTCTCATCCATTTCACATGTTGCTTTACAACTGAAACACAGTGCTGTGCTGACAGAGCAGGGGGATGTCCATATTAGATCAAAATTTAATTCGGAGGGGCTGAGAGGTATACTTCCATGTTATATGCAACACGTAGGGGTAGTACTAGGTGAGGCGACCGATCTTAACTAGATTAATTGTTGTATTTCCCTTGATTGTAAATGTTGATTTCTTTGGTGTTACGTCCTAGCTCTAGTGGTTCTGGGGCGCAACACAAAAGTGACAGAGACCAAGTGTGTTAAATTACCAAAAGATATTTACAATTTTTATTTACACCAAAATAAAGAAAGAAAAAGAAAGGGGAGAATAGCGTTTGCCAAGGCCAAAATAATAAACAAAACAAAACTATTTTGGAAAATCTACCTATTCTACCAGAAAAGAAACAACAAAATAAAGACAAACACTACGCTGGCTCCCTATCTAACCAAGAACAGGCGAAAACAATAAAGCTAAAAAAAAAAAAAAAATGGCAGCACACCCCCACAGCTCCCAGGGCCGAAACAGAACAGATGTTAACCACGCACATATAACTACAAACACTCTTATGTACAACTTCAACAGAAAACAAATACTACACTCACAACAACCCACACAAACAACAACTGGTTCCTTTTTGGTAGACAACAGAGGAACACTTAACAAACACCATATAACACACCTAATAGCTAAAAAATACAATAAATCTCTCTATCTCAGTTTGTTCCTCACTCTCCGCTGATCCGTTCATCTTTTAAAACCTTCTCCGCAGCCTACAGGAAAATCGATGGGATCCCACGTGGCTCTGTGGAGCCAATCCCGTCGCCGCACATCTGCAGGGAGACACACACCCACACAACAAACCAATGGCAGCAAGACACACACACCCACACAACGAAACAACAGAAACAGACACAAGAACAAGAACTAACGACCGAGGGTCGTAACATTGGTTAGATGCTAGTTGAGTGTCCAGCATCCCCTATCTGTCTATCTGTCTATCTGTCTATCTGTCTATCTATCTATCTATCTATCTATCTATCTATCTATCTATCTCTCTGAGTTTGCGGAGTTTGCATGTTCCCCCTGTGTCTGCGCGGGTTTCCTCAGAGAGCTCTGGTTTTCTCTCACTGTCCAAAGACATGTAAGTTAGGCTAATTGGAGATACTAAATTGCCCATAGGTATGAATGTATGCACGAATGTGTTTGTCCGTGTGTCTGCCCTGCGATGGACTAGTGACCTATCCAGGGTGTTTCCTTGTCTTTTTGACCAATGAGCGCTGGGATAGGCAGCAGCACCCACCGCAACCCTAATTAGGATAAGTGACTTAGAAAATGAATGAATGAATAAATGAATACTGTTAGGCGAAGGAATGCTGGGCACTCAACTAGCACATAACCAAACAAGTGTGTGTGTGTGTGTGTGTGTGTGTATAAGGACACAAAAAAAACAACAAAGAACTCCCTAACATAAACAAGAGAAAATCGTACAGTTAAATGAAATGACACATGTACTTGACAGGTACCCCGTGAGAATGTGTGTTAATCTATTTACACTATTTACAAGGCTTTAGTCAACTCTTAATCTTGAGGACACTACACAGGTACATCTGTCTTGTAGCAGGAGAAAGGAGTCCAACACTGACATCTGTTCCCCCATGAATTTATTCTTGTCCCTGCCTTCATCCAAACCAATCCTGAGAGGTGGCTCATGATTACAACACAAATGTTTTAGGCAGAGCAACATGACAGCAGGAGAGAGTGAGGGACAAAAGCAGGGACAGGAGACATAGCCTTGTGCATGCATGCATGCAATAAATAATAAACAACTGGCAGGACATTAAAATTGGTTATGTGTATATCAGATTACGTGTGTGTGTATGTGTGTGTATATATACACTGGAATATCAGTGCAATTTTGGGTGGTTTTGCGGATGAGTCTACAAACTAACTCTCTCTCTCTCTCTCTCTCTCTCAGTCTCTCTCTCTCTTTTCTGTTTTGTCTTCTCTTTAAATTTTGTTTGCTATTATCAGTGTTAAATATTTGTATATTTCTGTAGGCCCTTTCTTCACACCTGTAACATAGCAAAAAATAATTTAGTGTAATGTTTTATCTGATCATATAAGTAGTTTATAGTGAATTTCATGCTTTGAATGGGAAGACATTAGGTGAATGCAGTGTACATTTAACCTGTTACAAAACTAGTTTTCTGTGGTCATATTCTAACACATCTTTCCCTACTGGATTAGTGGAAAAGGCTGCTGTGGGCAGGCCAGAGGTGACTGGCACAAGTTAATTGCATTTTGAGTATCTTTTGCAACTGAGCTTCCATAACTAGTTTTTTTTTTCCACAGTGTATAAGATATTGTAGTTTTGCAATGCTTTTGAGTGTGTTTGGATGTTTTTTTTTTTTTTTTTTTAATATATGTGGCTTGTTTAAACCAACATTCCATTATGTTACCTGATATATCTTTGTATCGCTGCATTGGTTGTTCTTGTTTGTAGATTTGAGCATTGTATGCTTGGCCCTAACTATAACTGCAGGACTTTAACTGTATATATATTTTTTGTCATTGTATTTTTTTTTCTTTAGCCTGTTTTGTTCTTGACTGAGGAGGGGTTGATGTGAGAAGACCAGAAGTGGCTAACTTGAGTTAATTGCATTTTTTGTATCATGTAAAGAGAGCCTGCTCTTATTACATACACACACAACACAGAGAGGTAGACTGTCAAAGCATAGGACCAACTGCACTGCGCTGTTCTTCTAAGCTCACTTTGCTTCGTGTCCCTCATCATTTATGATCTTGATTTGATATTGATTGCAGTATGATGATGGCTCACTTGCTTAACCATTATTACTAAGGTAACTGGGTTTCAATCTGTAAATCTCTTGATCACGTCAGAATTTGGCTGTTTGGACAGGACTCATTGGAGATGCTTCACCGTTTCTCACATATCAGTTACTTATGTCCACCTTTACAGGCCAAGCTCTTTCAAGGGAATAGAAATGGTTGCACATGCTGTTTTATGATACATTTTTATCTAAGCTACCAATAGAATTAAGGATATTTTTGTACATTGACATTCAGTCATCACAGCCTGCAAGTGAAGCCCAAAAAGCTTTTCTTCATTCTCTTCGTCTGCTCAACAGAACACACAGATCCACACCACCATACAGAACCAGACTGTCCAAAATCTTCATTCACACCACCATATAGAACTGGACTGTCCAGTCTTCATTCACACCACCTTACAGAACTGAACTGTCCAAAGTGTTCATTTATACGAGTGTACAGAACTGAAAATAGCAGACAGTGTAAGGAGACTTACCCTAGTGAAATTAGCAGGCTGTGTCAGGGGACACTGCAGTATTACTGGACATATTTATTTCACTGGTGATGTCATGGATGTCAGATTCAAGAGACTTACAGTGGGGTATGGAGGGATTTCCACTATGAATCCTTAGTATATGTTAGGTCAAGGGATATAACTGATTATGGTGGATGGATGCTGTCACACTTGACTTCATTTAGGTGATTTGAATTTGATAAGCTTTTTGACAGAGGCAGGATTTGACATTGTGTTGTCAGATCAAGTCACTACTCTGTGCCTAATCAAATTCTGTTGCTCTTATGACCAGTTTATTTGAAAATGTGAGTCAGAGAAAGAAAGAGAACTTGTCTGTACTGGACCCTGGAGATGCTGTGCTTTGGTGATGGACATAGTGTGTTTTGGTGATGGAGATGGTGTGTTTTGGTAAGTTGTAGTGGCATATAAAATATTAACAATGTAAGCACATGTTTTAGCATAATGGATGCTTGGTTTAAGAATGGATGCTTCTTGATTCATGAAGAGCAAACTGTGCAAAATGTGAACTGTTTTGCTGGCATGACAAATCCCAAGAATAAAGTGAAATGTTTGGACATGGACCAGAGAAAGGCTGAAGCCCTACCTCATTTCTGCCTGTGGTTCTCAGAATGTATGAGAGGGCATGCCTTGAATCCAATTTAGGCACTTGGCAAAATCCACTGCCTAGGAGCACTCATTACAAGAGTGGAGCTGTCCAGCAAAACAAAGGCCATCCACTGTAGAGCTGTGTAAGCTTTTTCAGCCTAATTGGGGTGGAGGGTGGGGGGTACACACATTAGCCTCTTGTAGCAAGGATACGACTAATTAGGCTTTTTGGTGAGTAGTGAAAATGATGTAACGTGGTCAGTTCAGATAGGACGAGTATGTGGAGAAGCAATTAGGAAATTTATTACCTGAAAAGATGTTTTTTTCATCTCTGCCGCTTCCAAAGAAACCTAAGTGTTTCTTCTTTTCAGATGTTTGAAAAGATTCTGTCAGTGTAACTGTGAAAATTTCTAGTTTCGATTCTTCAGTGCCTCCTCTCAGCCATTTGGCTACAGCTGGAACGGTCAAATTATTGGCCAGTCCATAATCAAATCAATGGCCGGTCCATAGTCAGATCATTGGCCAGTCCATAGTCAAATCATTGGCCAGTCCATGCTACAGTCTGCCTCGCAGGACTCTCTTCCACATATCACCATTAAAGTTTGATACCTCTGTTGCAGGGGGAATCTCACTTTACTTATATAAGGCTGTGAATTCCCTTAATAAGGATACTAAACCCCCTGAAGGCCTCTACATAAAGATGTAATCTCTGCCTTTAAGGGAACAACGAGAGTGAGAGGACAGTAAAAGTGCTTCATCACAGGGGAGCTCTGCCCTTTTTCTGTTAGACAAATGCAGCTCTTCTCCACTTATGTGCTCTCTCTCTATCTCAGTCTCACACACTCTTTCTCTTTCTCCTCTTTCTTTCTCCTCTCTCTCTCACTCTCTCACTCACTCACTCACTAACACACACACGAACACACTGCTTGACCGAGAGTGATCTGATGATTGAAATTTGGCTCTTACTCTTTTTTTTTTTTTGACATACTTTAAAATGCCTGTAAGCGAACATACTTGTCTCATTTCTAATAAGCATCCTGTACTTTTATAATCACTGCTGGAAAGTTCTGAATGTTGTACAGTCTGGGAAACCCCACAGAAATATAATCATGTAATTACCAATAATCAAATTAAGTTTAATTCATAAGTCCCAATTCAGTGACAGCTGGCAACATTAGAGTCTTAGATGATCCCATTGAAGTCAAATAACAAATATGTTTTAACTGAAAGTTTATTAATCCAACAGTAATATCCAGAACTAGTTAATTGGTGATGCAAAACAATAGATGTGGTGAATAGTTAAATTATCACATTGTTTACTTATAAATTACTTGAATTCCCATGGGGACTTAGTCAAATGTAAGAGGTGAATATTCCACTCTTTAGTGGGTCAAGGGTCAGTGAGACCTGAGTGTTGTGAGAGTACTCAGAGTTCTTGCCTGGAACTGAACTGAGCCATCAGTTCATGTCCATCCAGGCCTGGATGGACATGAATTGATGGCTCAGTTCAGTTCAATTCCAGGAACTGAACTGAACTGGACTGAGCCATCAGTTCATGTCAATCTAAGCCCAGAACTGAACTGAACTGAGCCATCAATTCATGTCCATCCAAGCCTGGAACTGAACTGAACTGAGCCATCAATTCATGTCCATCCAGGCTTGCTCTCTGTAAAAGCCCCAGAAAACAGGTTAGGTGAGAGATTTAAATATAAGCGTGTGTGATCAGTGGGGCCTCCTGCAAGTCATGCAAAAAACAGCTAACAGAAACAGGGGCTTATATAACCCTGAGGGTTCCTTAGGCCTGATGGCTCGCTGGCTTCTACACCACAAATGAAAGTCCAGTCATGGCCATAGTTAGTGATAATGCATAGCATTCAGGATCTGGTTGCCTTCCAAACTGTTCATTCCTTGCAGGCATTTCTTTTGCTTATCAGTACATTCAAAACAAGATAAATTCAGTTTGTTTTCACAGAGACTTATTTTTTAATCTTTCTTTCTTATACCTCTTATTTTTATAATGTCTGTCATTCATTCCTAAAGATTCGAAGGTGGCTGATGAGTTGTGTGGATAATAACCTGTGCCTGGAGGGCTAACAGACAGGTGAGGTGACAGAAGAGACCTTCTGGCTGAAAGCATTGAACTAATACCACAGTCCATTTTTAAAGAATTACAGCTTCTTGTATGTGATACTAATACCAAAAGGAGCTAAGGCCTGTATTTGCCAGTTGATTAAAACGTGACTCTTCTGTGGAGAACAGAGCAGCTGTCAGAGCACTGTAGTCCTCTGCTTGGGTTGCTTGGAGTCACTGGCTGGCCTCATTTGTCAACTTAGTTATTTAGAAGGAACGAAGAATCTCATGCCACTGATCGGCTCACTGATTTTAGACTTAATTCATCTGAGTGTCTGACTGTTGATCCACATTCACCATCACACTGGAGGACAGTGCATTACATTCACCATCGCACTGGAGGACAGTGCATTACATTCACCATCGCACTGGAGGACAGTGCATTACATTCACCATCACACTGGAGGACAGTGCATTACATTCACCATCACACTGGAGGACAGTGCATTACATTCACCATCACACTGGAGGACAGTGCATTACATTCACCATAACACTGGAGGTCAGTGCATTACATTCACCATAGCACTGGAGGTTAGTGCATTACATTCACCATAGCACTGGAGGTTAGTGCATTACATGGCTCAGCAGATACTCCAGACTGTAGTCTCCCATCTCCCATCCAACAAAACACTGAAATTTTATCAAGTAGGGATGCCAGACAAACATGATTAATTAGAGCTACTTTTGTCTTAACAGGAGTTAAAATAGAATCCTTTTAATAATGTATGTGTTAGAGCACTCAAGTGGTGCAGCGGTACTTTATGCTCAGCATCATCATTGGCTTCACAGATTTGAGTCTCAGTGCCGCTGGGCTGGACATCACAAAGAAAACAACTCACCAACTAATGGGAGGATCAACTGGACAAGGTACTCTCCCCATTATCTGACTTCAGCAGCTCTCAGTATCATCTAGGGGAGATATGCTGGGTCTCCACACACACAAGGCTTGTAAACTGGACAGACAAAAGCAGTGGTTCATATTGCATATAGCATACACATCCTACCAGACAAAATCCCTACCATGGGAGGGACTCTTGATGGTTAGGAAAATGGGAGAAAAATAAGGTCTCAAATAAATAAGTAAACTCTGTGTTAGGTTGCAACTACCAGTGCATGCTCTGGTAGGCCTCACAAGCAGTAAAAGTATCTTCATTAACACAGAGGTTCGGCTTTAGTTTTTGGATTGTTGAGAAAGACTGGGTATTTCCTAGTTTTTGATTATTCACAGGATATGATAAGGAGGTCATGGATCTACAAAGCATTATTACGGTGTAATAAAGCTGCACCACAGCTTATGTAAACCTGACAAATGGGTCAAAGCCTTCTTTAACCTGGTTTCTTTTGTTTCTAACACCATGGAAAATTTCAT
This sequence comes from Chanos chanos, assembly GCF_902362185.1. NCBI lineage: Eukaryota > Metazoa > Chordata > Actinopteri > Gonorynchiformes > Chanidae > Chanos > Chanos chanos. The sequence goes on along the minus strand of NC_044499.1, from coordinate 27,585,164 downwards.
ATGGATCTTGAGAGCCTCTATCTGTTGTCTGCATCTTGGCCATAGATGTTTGCACACTTACCTCTGATCACAATACCCATCTGAAGCATAAAGCCATGGGCCTGTCTCAGAGCCATTATCATCCTGTTTATTTAATGTTTGGTATCATAGCAACCAGACAGCTCCGCTTCAGCTAACACAGCATTTACTCAGTTGTTCCCACATTTATGTTTTGTTCCATGTTTCCTCTGCTCAGACTGCAGCCATATGGACAGCGGAAATGTAATGCTTATTGCATTCGTGTGCCCATGCAGAAGCGTGAGACAGATGTCCACTTTCATGGAGCAGCCTTGAGCATCCACTGCCATAGACTGGACACAGATCACCTTTCACAGTGAAACCCTCTGCAGCACCCTGTAATCAAGCTCTTGTAGGGAGTTGTTCCGTAGCAGGATTCTTCACATATGTGGAGAGGTGTGATGTCTATTTTAAAAAAGGATGCTCAGAAGTCATGAAAACTGTTGGGTAAAAGTAATGACAGGACCTAGTCAGAAACGGAACTGATGCTCCACAACGTCTTGTATGTTCCCTTTTTCTCTGGTGAAGATGACAATAAATGTTTTTTTACTGATGGGTGAGGGCCAATAATCTCTCTAATCTGCTCCCAGCATACAGCAGGAGGGGTACAGACATCAATCTTTTTGAAGTGTACACCAGCTTACCACAGACAACTAGAAAACCTCATATCCATTTTATAGTGTCAACCTCTATGTGGTAGCACCTTATGCCAGTAGACAAGCCTTGTAAATGTGTGATTTTAGACATTTTGGTTTGGGCTAATTAATGTGATCCTACTTGGAGGATAGAGGGGCTGCTGTTAACTTTCCATTCACAATTCCAAGAAACTATTTTACACAATCTTAAACATTAACATCAAACATCACACTGTTGTTTTCTTCAGAAAGGTCACAGAAATACCACTGTAGTCATAACTGCTTGTGACCCATGACTTTTCTGAGCTCTCCATGTGCTTAGCTGCCATGTGTCATGAGCTTACTGAATATAGTACTCAGTGTACTAATCTCTGCTAGCAAAGCAGTGCTGTGAGTGTGTTACTGAATACTTCATGGCCCACTGGTTTTAATGCACATAAAAGGTTAATCATTATTATCAGGAAGTTGTCCATCCTTTCCCCAAATCTCTCATGACCTCTTTTGTATGTTCTGTAGTCATGTGGTTGACTGTAAATGAATGAGTGCTGAGCTGATGTATGGACATACGACAGGTTAAATTTCTTCCTTTATCATCCTAGTTTTAATCCAAATGGGTTGGACCAGAGATGTCCAGCGAAAAAGGTTTGTCCAGTGTGAGGGTAGCTCAGACAATATGGCAAAAGCCAGAAAGCACTAGATGTGTGTGCTGTGTGTCTATGTGTGTCTGTGTGTGTGTGTGTGTGTGTGTGTGTGAGGCGCTTGTGCGCAAGTGTTCACACACAAATGTGTGTGCTTCATCAAGTGCACAGCTGGCAGTTAGGAGAGGGGACACTGACAGGCCGGAAGCATGACAATAAACCGTTAAATGACAATAAACTCTCTCATGAAAAATACCATAAATGTACCCTGCATTTACATGAGAAAAAAACAATAACAACAAGGGGGAAACGGTCACGTCTTTGTTTTTGCCAGACACAAACCATACATTCTCCATCTGAAAATCAGTCGTGTTCCAGGTCTAGACTTGCCATTCATTTTCTCCAATACAGTGTTCTCTGATTCTCGCAGAGAGGGAGGGAGTAGAGGGCTCAATATGTGGAAGTGGCATGTGGAGAGGCAGCTGGGTCCTCTCTGCCCTGCCTGGGCTGCATGCTGTGGCCAGGAGTCAGTGGCAGAGTCACTCAAATTGAAATAAATGAAGTGCAGGGTAATTGTTCATATGGAAATTGGATAGCTGTTGTCACACAAGCTTTCCTAAGCATTTCTAAAACAATTTTCTCTTGGCAGTAACAGTGGGGAGTGGAGTCTCTATGCTAAATCATTTTTAACCATTTTCTATACTGTCCTGCAGAAACAAAAAGTGTTTATTATTCCTTTACCCTCCACAAAGTAATTGTTGATGGTGACGTATGCTAACCAAGTTTGTAATATTCACAGATTTTTTTTTAATCTAAGCAAAGTAAAAGAGCCAGAGCAGAAAGAGAATTGATTATTAAGCCTCCCATAACCCCTTAGCTAATGGCCTCAGGCAGGAGTTTGATAGCTAGTTAGGGGTCTAAGCAATGAAGCTGCTGGAACCCTATTGTGTTTGTTCGGATTTTTAGAGGTCCAAGCAGCGAAGCTGCTGGAACCCTATTGTAATTGTTAGAATTTTTCACTATTATTATTATTATTACGTTTTCTCCTGTGGAAGTCTATGGAAGCCCATAGAGGCACTTGGTGGATCTTGATGAAATTTGGCACATTGATAGAGGACAGTCCAAGGTATCCAGGCACCAAATTTGGGGTCAATCCATGCAGCGCTCTAGCGCCACCAACAGGCCAAACTTTAAGATACATTTTGGCCTACAACCTTTGAACCGTTTGTCCTAGAGTTGTGATCTTTTTTCCCCCTGAATCCTTGGGCCAAGCCGAGTCGAATGCACCCACTGACGTCAATTTCCGCCTAACTAGACTTTCTGCCATTTTGAATTTTTCAAAAAACCTACTTTTGCGAACTAGTCCTAGACCGTTGATCCAATCACCACCAAATTTGGTACACGTCATCTACAGACCATCCTGACCAAAAGTTGATAAAAGAATTTTGCTAGGCCAAAGGATACAGCCGCTGTCGTCCAATGAATTTCGATGGTGAAGGCTCCAAACAGGAAGTGAGCATATCTCAGCAATGCTTAGTTGGATTGATGCCAAACTTGGTGCGCTTCATTGAGAGGGGATATACTGGGACCCCATCAGGTTTCATGAAATTTGGCCACATGGTGGCACTATAATAGCAAACATCCAAAAATGTATTCAAATGCCCCTAACTCCAAGACAAAAGCAAGCTGTCAGCTATTTTGTTTGTTGGCCATCCCATTTTGTTTGTCGGCCATCTTGGGATTAGCAACTGTCAATTGCCGACCATGTAAGCCCTTCGTGGATCATGATGAAATTTGGCACCCTCATAGAGCACAGTAAAAGATGTACAGGCACCAAATTTGGGGTCAATCCATCATTGCCTTTAGCGCCACCAACAGGCTGATTTCTAGAGGTCATTTTTGGTTATACCTTCTGAACCATTTGACCTAGCCTAGCAAGCTGTACTGCCCCTCAATCCCTGCATCATGATGAGTTGAATGGACCCATTTTATTGAATTGTCCGCTATTTTGAATTTTTTGAAAAAAACGATTTTTGCGAACTAGTCCTTGACAATTGATCCTATCATCACCAAATTTGGTACACATCATCTACAGCATAGTCTGACCAAAAATTGTAAAAAGAATTTTGCTAGGCCAAAGGATACAGCCACTGTCGTCCAATGAATTTCGATGGTGAAGCTGCCAAAACAGTAAGTGGGCATATCTCAGCAATGCTTAGTTGGATTGATGCCAAATATGGTACACATCATTCAGAGAGGATATACTGGTGCCCCACCAAGTTTCGTGAAATTTGGCCACATGGTGGTGCTATAGCAAACAAACATTAAAAAATGTAGTCAAATATCCATAACTCCACAACAAAAGCGGATATTTCACTGAAATTTCTTGTGCATCATCAACGTATCAAACCCTAACTGGAATGTTATGACCCCTAGCTCTCAGCCATTTTGTTTGTCGGCCATCTTGGAATTAGTAACTGTCAATGGGAGACTGTGGAAGCCCTTCATAGATCATGATGGAATTTGGCACCATCATAGAGCAGAGTAAAAGATATCCAGGCACCAAAATTGGTGTCATTCCATCATTGCCTCTAGCGCCACCAACAGGCTAAACTCTAGAGGACATTTTTGCTTATAACTTTTGAACCGTTTGTCCTAGCCTAGTAAGCTGTACTGTCCCTGAATCCCTGTATCATGATGAGTAGGAGTAGAATGGACCCATAATGTTAATACTCAAAAAAAGAACCAAAATAAATATTGTTGAAGAGTCTCAAATCTCGAGTCCAAGTCGAGTCTAAAGTCTTTTGAGGATGAGGTTCAAGTCTCAAGTCAATGTGTATGCCACTTAAGTGTAACTCGAATCTGAGTCACAAAATCGAGTCCACATCTCCGTCATTATGTTTGTTGAGACAAAATAAACAGCATTTCCCTTTATAAGCTTCTGACCAAGCCTCCTTTTCTGATTTCCTAAAAGAGATACATTGCTGTACTTCAAGTATTCTTTACACTACAAACTTGAAATTGAAATTATTTGACAACATTTTTGAACATTTCTTACAATTCCACATCTTATTTCTGCCGTTCAAGCCAATGAAGCAGTTCTACATCCAGCATTGGCCTCCGACGGCTGACGTTCTGCTTGGACCCTGATGATCGCCGCCTGTGGCTATATTTATTATTGTTATTTTTCTGCCCTAAAAGTGTTCCTATGCTCACCCACTACTCAGGCAAGAAAACTTACCACGACTGGCCACATGGTGGCGCTATAAACAAGCCAAAATGCGTTTTGGGCTCTAATACTTGACCCCTTTGGCCTAGATTCAAAATTCTTTTTTTCCTAGATGCCCTGGTTCCTGATGAGCAAAAAATTCAGTGGGACCATTGTGTTCTGCCATACTGGATTTTCCACCATTTTGAATTTTTCAAAGAACCTATTTTTGCGAACTAGTCCTAAACTGTTCATCCTGTCAACACCAAATTTGGTACATATCATCTACAGCACAGTCTGACCAAAAGTTGTTAAGAGAATTTTGCTAGGCCAAAGGATACGGCCGCTGTCGTCCAATGAATTTCGATAGCGAAGGCTCCAAACAGGAAGAGAGCATATCTCAGCAATGCTTGGTTGGATTGATCCCAAACATGGTACACTTCATTAAGAGGGGATATATTGGGATCCCACCAAATTTCATGAAATATGGCCATATGGTGGCGGTATAGCAGACCAGCATTAAAACATGTATTCAGATACCCCTAACTCCAAGACAAAAGCAGATATTTCAATGAAACTTCTTTCATTGAAAAGCATCATCACAGTATCAATATCTTGTCTGTCGGCCATCTTGCTTGTAACAAATTTCAGTTGTTTTCAATGAGATCCCATAGTAGCCCTTTGGCACCCTCATAGAGCATTGGCACCCTCATAGAGCATTGCCCAAGGTATCCAGTAATTCCATCATTGTCTCTAGTGCCACCAACAGGCCAAACTCTAGAGGACATTTTTTATTATAACTTCTTAACCACTTGACCTAGCCCAGTAAGCTTTACTGTTTCTGAATCCCTGCATCATGATGAATAGAATGGACCAATTTTATGGAAATCTGCCTTATTGAATGGTCCGCAATTTTTAAGTTTCTAAAAACTACTCTTGCGAACTACTCCTTGACCGTTGGTCCTATCACCACCACATTTGGTACATGTCATCTAGCACTGCGTGAAAAGAGGTGTATCCGGACTGGAATACTCCTGTATATTCCCGGATACTCCACAGATAATCGGCTGTATCCGGCAGTTTGCAGCTCTGTTACGCGGCATGGAATACTCCTGAATATGTACCAGGTTTGGGGGTCTGCCTAGAGCCCTTAGTTGCCATGGTGAATAATCCCTTGGGGGTGCTTGCAAGGGAACATTTGCACTTCACACCTTGGGCCACCAGGTATCCTGCAATTGGTCAAAAGTCTTACTTTGGATTGGTGGAGCAATGTCTTGCCCCTCCTCTAAAACCCTTCCCCATTGGTCCATTGTGTATCCCCAAACATGATTTCATATGGTTTATATTATTAATATTATTATTGTTATTATTACTATTATTATTATTATTATTGGTGGTGGTGTTTTATGTTCATAGATAGACTGTATAGATAGTCTGGCGAACAAAAATGAATTACACAAATTTGATTATAAATAAAGAAAATACAATATAATATAAATCATAAGGCATATAAATTGACAATTATATATATATATATATATATATATATATATATATATATATATATATATATATATATATATATACATCAATGTACAACATATAACAGAATAGAATACATTAGAACAGAATATACTGTAATATTGTACTATATAATATAAATGCTTTTTGGGAGCATAAATGAAACTAAATGTTGAGCATTCCCAAGAACAACCCAGCTTCCGTGGTCTCCATTGTGAATCTATCCACACCAACTCGTGCATGGTGATTCACAACATATTTTTGGTCTTTGTCCAGTCTATTCTGTATCACCCCACACAGTGCAGACAACTCTGTGCTAGGCGGGAGGACCCACGCTGGCCTTCCATCCAAGATGGCGTCCTCCTCTTCAGAAATTATATCTACTGATGAGGTCCTAAATATGGCAGCCTCTTCCTCAGTTTAAAGAACACTAGCTCTGGCCTTGTGTTGCTGCAAAACACAGTGAAAACAGATATTAGATCACTAAAAATAGCAAATGGAGAAAAAGTCTAAGAACTACTGGGGAAATGATGTTTTAACTTACTCTTCTCTTCCTTTGCCTCGTTCGAGTGGCGTTCCTGTCCCCCTCTTTGTTCTCTATATTCATCCTGTAACTCTTTCGAATAGTCTCAATGGGTCTTGCAGGATGCTAGAGAGAGAAAAAAAAGTGGAGACGAAAGGAAGATTGATTAAAAGTTTGTTTAGAATTCCAGGTACTGCTATGAAACAATCGCAATGATATAGCCTACCAACAAAACACGTTGTCTTACCTTGATCATATCTGTGCATGTTGTTTTCAGCATTATGCATTCTCCGCACAGCTTCCTGTAGAAGCAAAATTGGTGCAAGAGTTAAATTCAACCACATTAAGGGATAAAGTAGATAAAGAAATGCAAATGTATCAGAATGTGCGGCAGTCAAAGACAAAAGCCAGAAGGCTACAGAAATAAACTTACCGAGACAGAGTTATTTCCCGCTCGTCTTCTTTTTTTTGGGCAGACTCCTCTTGCGCCTCTTTGATGGGACTCCATCCTGTCCAACCGCCGAATAACATTCTCCATGAACGTTTACTGCTGTTCAGACATCTTAAAAATGCATTTAATGGGGCCACCAGTTGTTTTTTTTTCGTTCAGACTCGGCGTTGGAAAAATTTGATATTCCTGGCGCACGAGTAGCCTCTCCACTCTGCTGTCCGTTCGAAAACTCGAGTGTTCTTTTGCAAGTCATCTTCAAAATGCACACTATCAACAGAATACAGAGTACAACTTCTGTAATCCTTCAGTGACTTGCTTCTCCTACATACAGGTAACCCCTTCCCCAAAGCAAATTTTGCACTGCAGTTGCACACAATGCTATTGGTTACTGTCACTCTACGCCATGCACGCACAGAAAACTGATTGGACAGGACTCAACCTTAGATTCTGAGTGGGTGGTTTGAAAATGGGGCGTGTCCTCGTACTGAGGAGAAACAATCCTTCCGTGGTATGTTTTGAGGACACAGGCGGACGCTGGCGCACTTTGGGTGCCACTCTGTCTCTGAGATTTAAAGTTTTACAGCTTCATCGACGAAATCGACGCTGGTATTTTTCGCAGTTTACTCTCCTACCTGGACTAACACTTTTAAACACTTTTAATCAGTTTATATGGACTACTGTCTCCAGTTCAACTCATCATTCTACCTGCCAATGAAGTTCCCTCTCCTGCAAACTCCAGGACTTCGGGACTGACTCACAGCTTGAAATTCGTCGCTCTGCTACCGGAGCGGTCTTGGTCTGCCACATCGCTAGCTACAACGAGCCCATCTGCTTATCCTACCAGGATCTTCCCGTTCTGGTGTGGTCCATCTGCCGGGCTCGGGTCGTTTTTCTCCGCTAGCCACCACCACACCGGTTGACCTCCATTCCCCGAGTAGGAATGCAAAGCTAATCTGGTAGCCCCTCCAGGCTACTTCTCCTACCCATTGGACTGCTGCTGTCCTGGGACTAACAAGCTGTGGATTTCCCGTGTTTACTGCTGAGCTTCCCCTCTCCTGGATGTCCTTCTCTTGGATAGAAGCTAATCGCCAGCTTGTGCTAGCGCTCTCCAGCTGGACCATGCCGTTACTCTACTACACCTCTGATCTTCACAACCTCAATAACCACCTGCGTCTGGATTGTATGGACATTCTCAGGGAGACTGGAATACTTCGCTGCGGTCATTCTCTACACAGAGGATCTGGCCGCATGTTTACATATTACGCTTCGTCTCCATATTCTATTCCATCCCTATGGTCCTGTCGTGCACCAACTTCCGCATTACGTCATCACAACAAACAACATGTGAATCTGGCCAATCTTCGTCCCCTTCCCTGGTCCTTACAACCAACTACAAAGCAACGCCACCTGAAAATGGCTTTGCTGAACATTCGTTTGCTCAACAAAAAAAGCCTTATCCTGCACGAATTTATAACTGACAATAATCTGGATTTCGTCTGTCTCACTGAAACCTGGCACAAACCCCTGGACTATTTCTCGTTAAACCAAACAACACCAACAGGATTCACTTACATTGACCAACCCCGCACTGATGGGCGGGGAGGTGGTGTCGCTGCTGTATTCAGGGAGGACATCAGAACAACCACCATCTGCACTCCTGTTGCTCGTTCTTTTGAACATATTGCCTTCAAACTCTCAGGACCCACTCCTCTGGTCACTGCCGTTATATACCGTCCCCCCAAGCCAAACGCCTCCTTTCTCTCTGACTCTGACTCTGAGTTTCTGACCCAGTTATGTGCCCAGTTATATCTCACCTTCTATTCTCCTCCTGGGTGACTTTAATGTCCACATAGATGACACTGACTGTAAATTCGCCACAGAATTCCTGGAAATATTACAATGCTTTAACTTCACACAACATTATCAACTTCCCCACTCACAGCCATGGTCACATTTTGGATTTGGTCTGCTCCACTGGACTCTCAATTCATCACCTCTCCAGCCTCAACCTTGATGTCTCTGACCACCTGGCAGTCATCAGGACATCGACATCCCTATTCCCATTCCAAAAGACACGAAATATTTCCTTCAGAAAGTCCCTCTGTCCCTCCCTTGGCTCTATCTGCTCTTCTTGCTAGTAAACTGTCCACCTCCTCTCCCCCTCTGTCTGATAATCCCTCTGATCTCGTTAATTATTACAATGACATACTCTCCTCCTGTCTTGATCAGATGTCTCCTGTTAAAACCAAAACCATTTCATTCACACACTCAGCTCCCTGGTACACTTCTGAATTCCACCAAATGAAAACCCGCAAGCGCCAACTCGAGAGACTCTACAAGAAAACTGGCCTCACAGTGCATCTTCAGGCTTATTCAGACTACCTCCAACAATACAAAGAACCTCTCACCATGGCTCGGTCCACCTATTACTCAGACTTCATACACTCTGGCCCCAACAACCCCAAGGCTCTCTTCTCCACAATAAACAATCTTCTCAAGCCCACTGACAACACTCTCAAAACCTTTACTGTCAATAAGTGTAACTCTTTCCTTTCATTTTTCCAAACTAAAATTGATACCATTTACAATAATCTGACCACCTCCCCTGCCCTCCTCAGCTCCCAAAGTGCGTCTCTCCAATTCACCACTCAGCCCCTGTCTCAATTCGCCTCCGTTTCCCCAATGGAACTGGCCAACATCATGGCGGGAATGAAAAGCTCCAACTGCATTCTGGATCCCATCCCACCCAACTTCATCAAGGACTGTCTCCCGGTTCTCTCCTCACTCATCAAACTGATCATAAACTTCTCCCTCAGTTCTGGTTCAGTCCCCCAAACGCTCAAACTGGCTGCTGTCACCCCCATTCTGAAAAAACCTGGACTCAACCCCGACATCATGTGCAATTTCCATCCCATCTCCAATCTCCCCTTTCTCTCAAAAATACTGGAACGTGTTGTCGCCTCCCAAATCAAAGCCCACCTCAGCTCAAATGACAATTTACAATTTAGTTATTTGGCAGACGCTTTTTACCAAAGCGACTTACAATTGGTGCATCAGTCGGATTTCTAATACCTTCAACAGAGATCATAATAAGACTGAGCGTCAAATTGCCCCTTCGCATTGCGCCCCTGGAATACTTTTACAAACAGAAATACAAGACAAAGGTTTATTTTTATTTTTATTTATTTATTTATTTTTTTTCTTGAGCTGTATGATGCCTGCTGCTTTGCTTAAGTACAGTTGCCTTTGATGGGCCTGTAATGGCCAATGCATGTTGGATGTCTATCAATACAAGTGTATACAAGTGTTTCTTATTCAGTTAGACTGACATTATATCTAAGTTTTACGTTATCTCTCAGCGTTGGTAACATGTCCCACATTGTCCCACACAAACTTACTACTTGTCCCCCATTTGGTCTGTTTGCATCTGGTCACCCTATACCTTTGACCCCAAGTAAAGGACAGTTGCATAACCATCAAATATGCAATTAATGAGCCTCTCATTTAGACTTTTTTTTAAATGATGTTTTCAGTGTGTTTTTGTAAGCTCCATTTGAAGAGTCCATCGTAACTTAGCTGCACGACAGTGCAATGACATTAATGGCTATATGGGCCTACCACTGCTGTATTATACACCATGCAACACCTAACAAGTTTGTGTGGTTATCAAAATATAGCCTAAATATTACATATAGGCTAACTGATAGAAGGTTACAGCGAGGAAGGGGGGCAGGCTTCTATACCCAGTCCCACCTAGACCACTGACTGTTATTAGCATTTGAAAGGCCAAGCCATCAGCTAACGACTGTGGTCACGCAGATGCCCAAAAACCTCCGTCTAACAGCTGTATTAGGACATTTGCGGGAGTTTTCAGGTCCGCATAACAAAGTTCTTTGGGCATTCAAATACCTCCGGCAAACAGCAGGTTTAGCGGAAGTTTACTTTGTCCGGATATTTCCGAATACACCACTTTTCACGCAGTGTAGAAAGCACTCTGAGCAAAAGTATCAAAAGAATTTTGCTAGGCCAAAAGATATGGCCACTGTCGTCCAATGAATTTAAATGGCGAAGCCTCCAAAACAGGAAGTGAGCATATCTCACTAATGCTTGGTTGGATTGATTCCAGATTCGGCCCACGTCACTGGGGAGGGATTTGATGGAGAACCACCAAATTTCAGAACCTTTGGCCACGTGGGGGTGCTATACCAGAAAAACACACACAAATGTATTCCATCTCCCATTACTCTAAGATGGCAGCAAGCTATTTCAGCCAAACTTCAGCATTATCACAGTGGAGAATCCCTAGCTGAGAAATTTTAAACTCTCTGTGTTGACCATTTTGTACTTAAGCTGTCTTAATATCATTCTTTTTTCTATGGTTTTCTATGGCAGGCCTTAGACACCCTGTCTTGATTTTAGTGTTGATTTTTATAAGCGTAAGAGTGGGTTTCAATTTGTCTGTTCACCCTGTGATGAACTGGTGTCTTGTTCCAGAGTTGTTCTGATTACTTGTCTAACTTGTGGCCATGAGCTGCTTGGCCCCCTCATTGCTGCTTGCAGCTATATTTCTATTTGTATTTTCTCTTGATCAATGAATTGTTAATTTCGTTGAATATACAGTGTGGCAAATAAAACTCTATTATTCACAATGAAAAAGTGCTCCTAACCAGTGTTGCCAACTACTTTCAATGGAAAGTAACTAAAGCCTGCTCGAAAAGTCTCTAAATGTCGATAGATGACGTCACACACTAATTAGCATATTTGTGATGTCATCTTTGTCGCGTCAAAGACTATGTGCATATTTTCAAAAGAACAACAGTATGTGCGTATTGATTAACAGATTGAAACTGTCGCAAAATGGAGTTAAACTACACGCAAATAGGGTACTATAATATAATAATATGATAATTTAATAGTTTGGAGTTAATGAACTATACATTTATATGTGATAATTTGGCAGACACAAGTGCCACAAATATGTACATAGCAAATTAAAACAATACAAATGTATGGAAACTTACAAGCCATATTTAGTGGCTTAACAGAAAAATAATGATGTGCTATTTGAATTTATGAGTGCCCGCATCATCGTGGTGCAGTAGCCTACTGAGTGTAAAATGCTGGAATGTCGGTATACATAGTTACACAGGACAGTAGCCTAAAATGATTATTATTGGTAAGGTGTACCATATGCCCACTTTTCTGTTGATACATACAGAGTGTTCATGAGTTTTATAATAGCCACGGACAACGATAGGCAGAGCGTAGGTTTTGTGTCTGCTCTTCAATGACATTGGCCAAGCTGCATAGTATTTGTTAGATCTGTAGAACATCTACTTCTGTGCAATGACAGCAGCTGACACTATGTCGGTCAGTCATTACTTTTATAAACATGTCCAACGCTACAGCACTAGGAAAGGCAGACATGAAGTCATTCACAAAGCAGTGATTTTTGCTGTTGCTCAACAACGAGAGTGGAGCTTGCTAAAGTTGCACTAAGTTGCCAGATTTGTCGCTAGTCACTAGATAAGATTTTTAGTCACCAGGGAAGGGCAAAAAGTCGCTACATCTAGCAACAAAGTCGCTAAGTTGGCAACACTGCTCCTAACTTTACAATATTAAACATTGCATGTAATGTGACGCAGGGTGTGGTTGTTTATTACACACTCGCTCATGAAGGATAAACTGCACAAAATGTTTAGAATTTAAGCATTATGACTTACATGCCACAACTGTGTCCTTGTACTTGATTGACAAAAAACTGATACTTCCAATGTTTAAAACTCTTGACTACTTTTTAGCACATGCATGAAAAGGCAATGTCTGAAAATGAGATATTACATGCAATTCAGCATCATACATGGAAATAAAGAAAATTTGTGAGATGCATATTTACACAGAACATAAAAGGGGTTGTGGTACTATTGCAGGTTACATGACCAGGTGTTGTGTAAAGATATGTGTGTATGCAGTGCATGTCAAAAGGTTTACCCTTTTTGTAGTTTTATTTAGAACCTTGACACTGATGTTTGTGTTGTCTAAAGACACACATGAACATTAATTTGACAGTAATATTTGTGTTTATTTGCCAATACCTCAGCAAGTGGGTTGCTCATATTTTGTAATTTTTCAGCCAGAATGCTTTTAGCTGTTGCTAAAATTTGGAGCACACATCAAATGTGAGTGTATTGTTGGATGACAAAATGTCACTGGTCTCGAATCACCGGAGGTGCGAGGGCCCGCCATCGCCGCTTACGGCTGTATTTCCCAAATAAAATCACTTAATATGATCTGAACATTGACAGCCTATTTTCTTGGCAGCCATGGCCGATTAGAGGACAGTCAGAGGAACTGATGTAACAGAGGCTTTAGAGGGCAAAAACACCTACCCACAGAGGAGCAGCTCCCTCTCTTAAGATGAAGATCACTTCTGAAATGAGGATGAACTGCAGGCTACTTCCTGTCTCAATTTTGAATTAAGTGGAATTGTTTAAGAATGGGAAAGAAAAGGAAACATTACCTAAAGAAATGGATGTTGAAGTAAGTGGGCTTCAAAAAAGACAGTATGAAGGTGACCACTTCTGAGTAAATGGGAGTCCAAGCTGGAATTAACTAGGCCCTGAAGGGGGTGAATGTATAATCATTTGTCTCTCTACTTAGTCTTGTGGGGGAGGGGAATTGAACATAGTAGAACATCAATTCAGGGGCAGCCTCCTGGGAACTTCATCAGTTTTCAATTTGGCCTGTGTATCTGTGGACTTAACAACCCGAAACCAACAGGAGTTCACTGAACCACTACTGCTCTTTTACCATGTACAACCTTGTATTGCCTAATCACCTAATCACTCATTAATTCCACTGTAAAATTTTCAGGAGGGTTTTTGTAACTGGTGGACAAAAGTTGATGACTTGACATGTACTATTAATGAAATGTTGAAAAATTAGGTTTTGAAGTTCAGCAAAAGGAATCGATTTGTGGTTCTCTGATTTATATATGTATTCACTCTGAAAAATATTTAAGTGATTGTAGACATTTTATTAATAGTCATTTGAATATTTTTATAGTTATATGCTGAATAGTTTGACTGAAATGTTTTTATATCTCATTTACAGGGATGGCAAGCTGGAAGTGGGCAGCCCTGCTTCTGATTAGTCTCTCCATTGCTTGCTGTGAGGAAGCCATTTTGGAGTTCTCTACAGAGACTCTCATCAACAATGTGGTGCAGGACCCCTCCACTGGACGGATCTATCTTGGGGCTGTCAATGCCATCTACCAGTTGGACTCCTCACTTTGCCTGGAGGCTAAAGCTGAAACGGGGCCCAAAAAGGATTCTCATTCCTGTACACCCCCTGTTTCCACATGTATAGATCCCAAAGACACCAACAACACCAACAAGCTCCTGCTGGTTCATGCATTCAATGGTTCATTGATAGTTTGTGGGAGCCTTTACAGGGGTATCTGCTCCTTGCTTAACCTTTCTGATGTCAGTCAAGTGATCTACTACAGTGATACCAATGGAGAGAGGACATATGTAGCCAGCATTGAGGAGGCAGTGTCAGTTGTGGGTGTCATGTCAACCTTTGAAATTGACGGCCAGTCTTTCAGTGTCTTCCTTGTGGGCAAGGGTTATGGTAGCCTTGATAGCTCAAAGCTCATCAGCACACGCATCATTCAGAACTACCGTGACTTGGTAGTCTTTGAGAGCATCGTTGAGGCCTCTGCCGTTCAAGCCCTCCCATTCCTCCCCAAGTACTTGCATGATTTCCGTTTTGCCTTCAATGCAGATGGTTTTGTTTACTTCCTGTTCTCTCGCACTATGGGCGGGACTGACATAAAAAACTTCACTTTTATTTCACGCCTTTGTGAAGCTGATGATCACTACTACTCCTACACTGAACTGCAGCTCAAATGTGGATCCAATAACAACTTCAATAAGATGCAAGCTGCGTACGTATCTGAGCCTGGGGCTGAGCTGGCACACAGCTTGACCGAAATGGGTCAGTACGGGGATGTCCTCACCACTGACAAAATACTGTTTGTAGTGGCTAGTACGGATGAGGACAACTCCAATTCGGCTCTGTGCATGTATCCTCTGAAAAGCATTAACAAGAGGTTGGTGGAAATCATCACTGCCTGCTACACTGACTCAGGGAAGATTGAAGGAAAGCTGGCTGTGGATCGCCCATATTCATCAAGGTCAGATGAACTGTGCACGGGCCATATTCGTGTAAGTAGGACTGTAATCCATTGCAAAGTAGGAACAAAGGGATCTCATGCCTAAGATGCTTCTTACCTGCGGATGTTTCAGTGTTTCTTTTGAATCTGTTGCAGAGAGACATTTTGAATGAGTACAAGTGTGGTGCAGACTTCCTACCCTCTCCCTTGGCCAGCACACCAGAATTTGCAATGGAAGCTGAAGCAGTCTACACCAGGAAGGGCCTACTAACTGCCGTGGCTATCGCAGTGGAGAATGACCATACTGTAGCTTTCCTAGGAAACAGTGTGGGAGAAGTGTTCAAGGTAAAAATGGACACAAAAATGTATGGGGCAAATAAATGTCTTTCATGTGAGAAACTTCTTTCAGGCAGGCAAATTATAGATTTTGACTGGATGTCCCAGATTTTGATTCAGATGGCTGACTAATCTGCCTATAGTGGGAGTTGGGAGTGACTATGAGGCGACACTGTAGAAATGTTTGTTTTACTTTGTGTTTAGATCATACTGTTCCATGTTGCCTTTTCTACAAAGGTCCATTTATCAAGAAACCCTGAGATGTACAACAGAGGCCCAGGGGACATAACAGGTGATCGTGTAAATAAGAACCTGTTTTTTGACAAGACTCAGATGCACCTATACATCACCAGTGCAAAAAAGGTATGACGTAGCATTGTTTACCATCACTAATACACTTCTCTTCACTTCAGTGTTTGTTTTACTGCTCAGGGTTATTTAGACACCTTGTACTGACAAAGTGCAACCAAAAGCCTCCTCCACTGACATACTGTCTGAAGACATGCAGCAAATCAAAATTCACCAGATTTCTTCTAGCTAACAGGACCAATATAAACAACATATTTGATCATATACTACAAATCTTTCTCACTGTGGGGTAAACCAAACTGATATTTCTGACAAACACAGAGAGAGCTGTTTTTTATTGTAATTAATTTGCATGAATGACATTTGAGATGACATCTGTTGTCAAATAACGAGCCACTTTGGGTGACTGGATAGCTTACTTCGCAAAAGTCAGCCGGACCAGTAATGGAAACATTACATACTGAGTGAGCTGGCTGAAAGACTTAACTGGAGATCAGATTTAAATTGGATGAGAAAATCAATTTGTGCCTAATCCTCTTTGCATCTAATTTTCAGTGTAGCACTTATGTTACAAGCAGAGATGAGATTTAATTGGAAACTTAATTTGCCTCCAATTTTAACAGTCCTTCAACTTTGCTTTAGATGTGCTTTACAGCCATAGGTAAAGGAGGCTGTAAAGCGAATTATTATATTTAGCTAACTTGCTAAAATGAATACATAAAAAGGCAGGGAGATCTGCTCTATTCTCCCCTTAGTAGCACTTTCAGGTAGGGGTCGACCGATTATTGGCCTGGCCGATTATCGGATCTGACATTCAACGATTTTTAAGATTACTGGAATCGTTATTTTATTAATCCGATTGCCGATAAAATAAATTAATTTAAAAATGCACTACTGTGGCTCTGATGCAGCCGCCTCTCTCTATCTGTAGTCGCCACTCTGTGGTCTCAAGCAGTGTCCCACCCACAGCACTATCTGATTGGTTACGTGTCATGAGTAATACTGTGTGGCACAGTGGCCTATCAACACTGAAGGCCACAAGCCAGAAAGTTTCTTTGCACACCACCCTCGTCTGTTCGAAGTGAGCGCGTCTTCAGTGAAGTCTCTGCAATTTATACGAAGAACAGAAGCCGTCTCACTGGAGAGCACGCTGAGCAACTCCACTTTCTACACCACAATCTGGTGCTGCTGAATTGGGATTACTAATTGAGGCTCAAATTTCATTACAAATTTAAGTTTTACTAGTTTTATTAATTTTTACTTTATTAATTTTATAAAACTTTCGGGAGCTATTTTTTTTGTTTGCTTATTTATTTATTAGAATTTTCAGTTACCTTTATAAGAAATGCTGCTGGGAGGTCCCTGCACTTTTTGTTTTAAGACGGCGTTGAAAAGTTCTCTTTTAATTAAACATATGCTTAAAGGCATTTCAACAAAGTTTTGTGTTGGAGTTTGTGTAATTCTAAATTTTGACACCAAGAGTTTCATCTTTACTGCAAATGTACATCAGTTTCAAATATTGGTTATCGTTCTCCTTGATTACTAATAATTGGTATCAGTATCGGCCCTGATAAAAACATATCAGTTGACCCCTTCTTTCAGGTTAAATGTGATCTTCTCTTGAAGGAGAAGCTTAGTAAATTTAGAAAAAAAAATGGAGGCTAATTGCGAGCTGGGCCAGATGATGGACCTCTTGCCATTATAACTGTTTAAAAATTAAACATTTAAGATTCAGTAAATGTTATGTTTATGTAACAAATGTTATGTCATATGAGATTACTGCCTTTGTATGACCCTGTTTACATATATAGAATATTTTCATTATAGTTTTCAGTCTTCATACATTACATGGAAAGTGGTATTGAAGTGGTATTGAGCATGAATATTCAGTCGCTGTCCACTTCATTAGAAACACTTACCTTGAGCCCACACTCACAGGCCATTTTATGAGGTATACCAACCTTATAGGTACACTATATCAGTTCACAGTTCACAGACTGTAGCCCATCTATTGCTGTGCACAATTTGTCAGCTAGTCTCTACCACATTCGTCCATTTTCAGTTCCTGACTGCAGGACTGCTGTTGACCAGATAGTATTTGAGAGACGGACCCTTCTCAACACAGCAGTGAGGTAGTGTCATGGTAGTGTTGTAGTGGGTGTTGTGCTGGCATGAGTGTATCAGGCACATCAGCATTGCTGGGGATTTTACACATGCCAGTGTCACTGCTGAGTTGAGAGTGGTACACTATCCAGATATATCCAGCCAACAGTAGTCCTACAGTCAAAAACTGTTCGTTGATGATGGGCTAGAGGATGACAATCCAAATTGTGCCTGGCAACAGATAAGCCACAGTTTCCATTTGTATACCAATAAACTGTATCTGCAACAAAGGTCCTTGAAGTAAAGTGGCTGGTGAGTGTCAATTATTTGGCAGCCTAAGGGAGCAAACTGGCATGTACATTCCTGGTGAAAGCATTACATGTCTCCATAGAAACAATTGTCCTGGTCCACTTACACACATTTTTAACCTCTTAACTTAAAGCATTGCAGGCGTCTTTGTTTTCTTGTCTTGTGTACATATGGGGGGTATTCCAGAAAGCGGGTGTGAAAACTCTGCATTAGTTAACTCAGGGCAGGTAGTAAACATTCTAATAGAAGAGCCCTATGGCTTTGTTTTGCTAGGAGAATGAAGCCATAGGGCTCTTCTATTAGGTTTGCCACTTACTCTGAGTTAACTAACTCTGAGTTTTCACTAAATCCACCTTCTGGAATACCTCCCTAAAATCAAAAAAACATTTCCTGTAGGAACATCGAGTTCCTGGCATTTCAATTGTTGTAGTGATTATGACCATAATGCATGTTTTACAGAGAAGTAGGTGGTATGTGGTAACAGAAACAGAATGTAGTATTTGGTTGTGACAGTATGTAGTCTTCAATTGTGGACAGAGCTTAAAGTACATTGGTGGGTAAGGCTTTTTGATCAACATATTATGCATGCGTGACTTAAACTGATGAAGGTCAATTCAGTTTCATAAAAGTGGTGCATTAACTAGATATGAATTGTGGTGGCTGAATTGCAAGGCAACAAATTAACTGCACTTCAGTCAGTTTTCAGGGTAAATAGGCTGACCATATTTTAGTTTTCAAAAAAGAGGACGGGGGCGGGGGGATGGGTGGGTGTGCATTCCCCTCCTAACTTTCAGGGAAATTTAAGTGTATGTCACTTTTGGTTCCTGTCGTTGTGCATGTAAGGCTAAGGCTTGACAATGCAATGTGAAACTACATCTGCACTTAACTGCCACAATACATAGCTGGCTACTCTTTAATAAGACAAATAACTGCTAGCATAATAACAGTGGCAAGATGACCTTATTTGTTTCCATTCAAGTTTTTGTGGTGTTACGGCTTTCTTAAGATATCTTGGCTATTGCTGCGGTGCTAACGGTAATGAATGAGATGCAGTTTAACCAATGTTCATGGCATGATAATGTACATGGCCGTCCATTGGTGGTGTGCGAGAGGCCAGGACCTAAAGAAAAAGGTCCAAGCAATGCAAATACACACACAATGAATGGTGACTGTGGAAAGCAAAAGCCAAATCCCAGACATTTTTGGCGATTTAGAAATCCCGGCTGGATACATTTTTTAGGTCTGAAAAAGAGGACTAGGGTAAATTCATATATCAAATCAAATGATGTTGTTGTTGTTGTTGTAGTCATCGTTGTTGTTTTTTTTTTAATTAATTGATATTTGTTTGTGAATTCAAAGCATTTGAATTGATTTGATGCAAATTGGGTTGTGCTTCATTCAGTTTGATATTTAATCCATTTGCATTTAATTTAATATACTACTCCTTTATTGATGTTTGTTGTTTTCTGCTCTCTTGAGAGTGTGTTTGAAGAGCTTAAGCATAAATCTGAGGTAAGCTGAATGTTTTTTTCTTTGCTCTGCGGTTCCATAGATTACTAAGGTGCCTGTGCAGATGTGTAATTTGAAGACAGACTGTCAGTCTTGTGTAACCCAGAGGGACCCATACTGTGGATGGTGTGTCCTGGAGGGCAGGTGAGAGCCGTTTGTAATGACTTCTCTCTCCACTCAGCCAGATGACAAGGTGCACACTCGTGCTTAGTCTACTTATATTTGATGTTATCATGTTATAGATGGCGGCAATAAGAAAACAGACTTGTCTTATGTAAATGCATGAGTGAACCAATATTTTACTGTTTTGATTTTGACCATTGTATAGAATGTTTCATGGATTGGATTTTGACCATTATATAGATTCCCTAATCATTCCCCCCTTGTTTTCTCCTTTACACCTTCCTCTAATCATTTCTCCTTTTTGTCTCTGTTCCTGTCCCTTGATCAAGGCCCAAGCCCCCTTCATTAAGTGACAATGCGAAACTCAAACTGGCGACAGAGTTGATGACTCATCAAAAGATACTAGATCGACTCAGTTGAGTCCAATCCATATCCCCCCACTCATCCCCAAAACTATGTAGAACAAAATGTTAAAGAGTGAAGTTAAACTGTCAAACTAACCATACAACACTACCAATAATTACACATGTTGAGTTATAACCATCCTTATAGCCACAAAGGTGTGGCAGGACGACAAATAACTCGGAGTGGATAGCAAGCATCTAATCTTAGAGTCATCAGTAAAACTATGCTGCTCTTAATGATAGAGAACCCGTATTTCATCTCGTTTGGAAGTGTAAAATGCTGTGAACACGAGTACGCTAGTTTCCCTAACAGAAAAATAAAATTATATGAATGTGTGATTTCTATGAGTTGTGATTAACACTTTCCAAAATTCCAAAGAGTGTCCCCTTCCCTTGCCAGGGACATCCCAAAAGGAGATAGCAGCACACCCATTACTAATGCAGATAAAAGACCAACACCTTGCTATCCTCAAGTCCTTCTGTGATCGTGTTATCTGGCTCCATTCTATCCTGTTTGCCATCATGAAGAACTGACCCAGTCTTCCTGAAGATCCGCAATGATGATCATTTTTGACTCTGTCTCGCAGTTCCTAACCCTACGTTCACACTGGAAGTGGTGAGAGCGTCAAAGCGGATGGAAGTCATTCATTTTCTATGTGAGCTAGCGTCTCTCGTTGGTGAGGAGTGGCGCGGTGCGTCTTGGGCGTCAGAATAAAGTTGAAGTTCGGTTAACTTTATGGTAATGAGCTATGATGCGGTTACATGGCAACCAATCGGAATATAGAAGTGCTCCGCTCTAGAGAATTCTAGAGAACACAACAGGGTAAACTGTTGTTCCCACCAAACATTAGTTCCCCCTAAACCTCAGTCAGGAACAGGATCACAGTTATTTTAATGCAAGCTACACACAAATTAATGTTAATGTCTATTAACAACCAAGGGTGCATCCAAATAGTGAAAAAAATGACGTCTTATGTCTTTGCAGGCTATATAAACGTGGGCAACCCAGTAAAAAATATTACTTCATTACCATGGTTGGAATTGAAATAAAAAAGGAATATAGGCTACAAGTAACAAAAGTGAAACAAATGGTTGCTCATGCTCACCCTCCTGTCCACTCATATTTATCGGCATGAATCCCAATTAGTGTGATTGTATGAAAACAATTGTTAAATTTACGCAAGATAAGCATAATATGTTAGGCCTACAAATCTACTACTGTACATATCATCATTCTTAAGTTTTAAACGTTGAATTAAAAATATCATCTGGCTATAAATGTCTCACATCCCTTGTTGGTCATGTTTGTTTTCAGGGACTGCCAAATGGTGCATCGCTTTAAATGTTGCGGCCGCAAAGAATTGTGGGTCGAAATTATCTCTTTTCCTTTCGTAAAGGATGGTATGGTGTACCTATGGAAGGTAATCCCTGCCAAAGTTAAAATGAAAATGAAAATGGTAAAATGAAAGTTCAAACCCCGTTTTGACATTTCTTTTTCAATACCTGTGTATACATATCCTGCCAAAATGGAAAATCGATTTTCATTTTCATTTTCGTGACAAACATGAGTCTTTTCTAACAAAAATAAGAATAAAATTAAAATATCTTTTTGTCATTTCATTTCATGAGTTAGACTTTTCCTTTCAACACACTTTGCGATACAAATCGGACAGAATGCAAACTAAAAGACAAAGTTGATAAACCTATGGCAAAGTCCTGCGATTTAATTTTCGACATCAACACGCTGTGTCTGACAATATGAAAAGGCAAAGGCAAACGAGCATTGCGTTATCGTTTCCCACTTTGGCTTTTCATTTTCGAGTTGGCCTACATGCAAATATCTGTAAATATATGTTAATTAGAATGGGCGTTGCCTAAACAGGGATGCCAATGATGGAAGTCACGTGATCACAGAAGTGCTCGAAAGCTAAAAAAACACACCAAACAGTGAAATCACTTCACAAATCTCCCCCTTCTAAATTTGCCTCTGGGGGCATGGTTGTGAAAACAGCAAGCAAGTCACCTAGCTCCAAAGTTCCAATGCTTCAATGGGGATCTACAATAATCAATTTGCCCTGACCAGATTCGTTGAGAGATTTTTCTACCGCTCTGGCCCCAAGTATGTTCATGTAACATATAAATAACAATTCATGTCGATGCACACAATCAGGTCACCCATACGTCTTTTAATCATATACATGTTATCATGCTATATGTAGCCTTTAGCCTCCGTCATGCCCATAGCAATGCCCAATTGTAATTAACATATATTTGCATGTAGGCCAACTCGAAAACGAAAAGCCAAAGTGGGACACGATAACGCAATGCTCGTTTGCCTTTGCCCTTTCATATTGTCAGACACAGCGCGTTAATGACGAAAATTAAATCACAAACCGGGACTTTGCCATAGGTTTATCAGCTTTGTCTTTTCATTTGCATTTTGTCTGATTTGTACTGCAAAGTCTTTTGAAAGGAAAAGTCTAATGAAACTAATGAAATGAAATGACAAAAAAAAATATTTTAATTTTATTTTTACTTTTGTCAGAAAAGACTCATGTTTGTCGGGAAAATGAAAATGAAAATTGAGTTATCTAATTTCATTTTTCATTTTGGCAGGATATGTGCATACAGGCATTGGAAAAGAAATGTCAAAATGGGGCTGGAACTTTCATTTTACCGTTTTCATTTTCATTTTAATTTTGGCAGGGATTACCTCTCGTAGTGTACCCTATGCTAAAGGAGATAGGACAGGAAGCATTGAAGCACCTTTCTTTAGCATTTAGAGAATTCGACCAGCTCTTATCATGGCTGCCACTTGGATACTTCCAGGTCACTTCACTCAGTTAGGAACCTTCCTGGTCTCAGCGGATAGGGCAAAGTATAACATTAACGATATGATATGAAGATAACACTTGGTCTTACCTTAAGCAATGGTGAAGTATAGATGATACCGACAATATTTTAACATTATTGTTATCAACATTTTACAGTAGCCCAAGATACGTTTGTCAAATTCTAACAGTTCTTTGACTGTAGAAAATTACAACAATTAGCACCACTACACAACAGGGTAGTTGTGATTATAATAAAAACATTGAGATTTTCTAATTTATTGAAACATTTTGAGCACTACACTAACATAAATGTGACTTTATAAAACGATTAACTTACAAAGTCAGTTCTTGAGAGCACAATGTCAAAAACATTTATTAGCTTTAACGTGTACAAAATACTGTTGTGGGCACAGTGAAATAATGGCATGTTCACTTATTTTCTTTTTAAAACAGCAAAAACTATGTTCTTCAAACAAGTAAATAAGTTCTATAAAGCATACTCTAAATCAGTGTTCTCAAGTATCAAGGATAAATAAAGTACAGTAAAAACAAACAAACAAACAAAAACACCCTTTACCATGTAACAAAACCTATATCAGTACTGATATGATAAATGGCATAAACTCAAAAAATATGTTCTAGGACATAGTAAACGGATAGTTCTCATCTATGTTTATTCATTTTCATATAGGTATTTCTTTCAAGGTGAATCCTGGCTCGGTTTCGCTTCCCTGTACTGAGGTCACCTGTGATACCCAAAACTCTTTCTGTAAAGGCTTGTGATGCTGGCATTGAGACCAGGTCCAGCGCAAAGGGCTTGAGCAATGGAAGGACTTCACTGCTCTGTGTTTTCCAGAAAGTAATGGCACTGTCATCTTCCCAGCTCTGGGACAACTGTTTATACTTCATCAGTTCATGTTTAATGCATGCCTTGGGGCCTGTGGACTGCTTTGGTTTGGACTTGGAGAGGAACTGGAACCCGGGCTTCTTTGCCTATGAGGGGGGTGATGGAGGAATAACCTCAGATGTCTGCTCTTGAGGAGCACCTGGAAAACAAGAGATGATGTAGTCTTCTGCTGACTTTAAAAGCACCTGGACTTCCTCACCTTCATTCTGTACAAGTGTCTCACTTGCTCACTTTCTGTAGAATCCAGAAAACAAGCAGAGGCTGCCAGTGGGTGGAGATGTTCTGCTGGGGATCTACAAAGTGTCTAAAATGTTCTCCCAGGCTGTTTTTCATTTTGTTTGACAAGGCAACAAAGTCTCTGTGCTGACTGGTCCTTGCACTGTTACTCAGATGAGCAGAGAGATCCTGCAGAGCTGGGATCACCAGTGACAGTGTTCTGCAAAAGGAAAAAGTAAGTCTTTCAAGGTGCTCAGCCTCTGCCACTCACTGGGCATGAGACAGTCCCAGCCTTCTAGGTCAGGCAGGTGGCACAGGCTGTCCTTCACCTGGATAAGGCGTTCCAACATGTTAAAGGTGCTGCTCCACCTTGTAGGACAGTCTATTATTAAACACAGTCCACGAGCTTCCAGGAGTTTCTCTGTTACCTTAGATGATCTCTTGAATCTTCTCACGATGGTGTGTACTTTGTCCAGCAAATGGCTCAGATTGGATTCCTTGTGTATAATGTTCAGTACAAGCTGAAGTGTATGTAGCACACAGGGAGTTCGGTTAAGGTTTTCGCACACATGATCATGCTCTTCTCCTCAGCTTGTTTCTGTCTCTGAATCCAATTCACTGTCATCATTACTTGAACTACTCTGTTCCACTTCCAACGGTCTCCTGAATGCCACCACCATATTGCTTCCATTGTCACTAATCACCGGAAGAACTTTCAGTGTTGGGATCTTCCACTCAAAGAGACAACGGTCCACATGTACCTTGATCGAGTCACCTGTGTGGGGATGAGCAATTTGTTGTAGTGACAAAGTACATGCCTGGCGTTATTTTCTGTGGGACAGTAGAAACAAGCACTGATGGCAAGGAAAGAAGCCGTCACCCCCCTCTTTGTCCAAATGTCGAATCCAATCGTCACCTTCCGGGCATCAGCCAGAACAGAAATCAGTTTATGCTTCTTTTCTTCAAACAATCTGTTAGCAAGGTTACTTATCTTATTCTTTTTTGGCAGATTGAATGTTCTGTCAAAGACTTGTATCATATCATGGAAAACTTCATTTTGAATAGTCCTTGCGGAAAGGCCTGAGCGGGCTATCCACTTTGCCATGGCTACTTCTTTTGTATGTTGCTCTTTTGCTAGATATGTATATTTAGTTACTAAGGAGAAGGATTCAGGTAATGTTGTTTGTTTCGTTTGTTGCTCTTTGGAACATGATTTTCCTTACGAGAGGATCTGAAGGACAAAACAAATCATGAGTATATCAACACATCATGAGCGTGTTGACAACGTGCCATATGACCACATAATCAATGTGACCACTGCTATATGAGAACAAATTTAGAGCTTTGTTTTTGTCGTGATTACAACAGATTATATATTGTCATGGTCACTAGTTATGTCTAACACTTTAATTGAAGTCAACACTGTATAAGAACATAACTGCATCCATACCATAAAACATGAAAAAAAAAATCTTAATAGCTAGTTCACTCCTTTTAAAATGAGCGTACATTTCCTTCTTTTCATTGCCAGTGCTCATCTTTCACCACATCCTAATAAACATTTAACCTAAGTGTTCAGCTCGACTAGCTAACTATCTATCCAGCAAACTTCGATAACATGATGTTAGTCAGACACATAGGTTAGCCTTGCTACAATTGAACAGAGAGCAGTTTTTGATCAGGTTTTGCCTGTTGTTAATAATTTGCTGCTTGCTCACTAACTAGCTAACGATTAGTCTATTACATTGTCTAGAAATAATAATAATAATGACCCTTACCGCTGCATAGAGGTCTGGATGTTGCTGTTGTAGATGTCTCTTATGGTTAGTCCTGTTCTTCCCGGTCAATGCGTGTGTGCATTTGTTAATTGTGCAGTTTGTTTTTTGATGATTTCTCATCAAATTTGAAGAACTGCCTTATATTTGATGTTTTCCCACCCGGGCCTGGTGCATTGTCACCCATATCATGGGGCTTTGCGGTGAGGACGATAAAATGGACAAAATGAGTGCTAATGTTTCCTTGTTAGCTGCCTTGATAGTCTGTCGATAATGAGCATGCGTTTTCTAGTGCGCGTCTGTGATTGGACTATTTAAATCATCTATGTTCTTTCTAAAATGTTTAAGGATATAATAAATGTCTCACAATGTTTTCATTTCATCATATTTTCGTCAGTAATATAATGAAATCAAATTTATTTTGTTATATCGTCACGGTGCAGTGTTTCGTCTCGTCATCGTCATCGTTGATTAAATTAAAAATCCATTCGCCAACGAATATTTTCGTCATTAATTTGGTTGATGAAATTAACACTGTTTCCTACCCGAGTCTGGTGGATTGTCTGCCATATCATGGGGCTTTGCAATGAGGACGATGAAATGGACAAAATGAGTGCTAACAGCCCTTTCTCAATATGAAGTACGCCAAGTAGGTACTCCCGTTCTTGGGAGTTCGGACTCGCAAGTTCACCTCGGGAATCTGGACTCACGGTGACGCGGGAGGATGAAGTACGCTCAAACTACATTTGGAACAGCAGTGTTTTTGCTGGCTAGAGGCTATGGAGCTAGCTAGCTCGGTCCGCTAGTAGGTGTCACATCTCCGAACATTTAGGACTTTCAAGGAGGTGCTACTGACTCATATTCGAATCATGAATTATTAATTTCTCGCCTGAAAAATCTTAAAAACTACATTTGGTGACAAAACAACAGTCATAATACAAAACCTACAGTTATGTTATAGCTCACCTGATGCCATTGCCATTATTTTTGTGAAATTTGGGTGAAATGCATTCTGGGAAACTTGACTACCCAAGTCCACACAAGTCAACTTTTGAGGTATTTCATCTGTTCTTGGCTAGATGTTAACTTTGAAATGGAACAGCACTTTGGCCGCAACTAATGATGTTTCACAAGTCCATGAGAACGCAAGTACAGAGAAGAACGCATATTGAGAAACGGCTAATGTTTCCTTGATAGCTGACTTGATAGTCTGCCAATAATGAGCATGCGTTTTCTAGTGCGCCTTTGCTACAGTAAGTTTAAGTTTAAGTTAAGTTAAGTTTAAGTTTCTGTGATTGCACACACACAGCCAGTCACAAGCCCGGTTCTCTAACCTTTAGACCACGGCTGCCCCAGTAAGTGTGCGTCTGTGATTGGACTATTTAAATCATCCATGCTCTTTCTAAAATGTTTAAGGACATAATAAACGTTTCACAATGTTTTCGTTTCATCATATTTTCATCAATAATATAATGAAATCAAATTTATTTCTTATCGGCATGGTGCAGTCTCGTTAAATTAAAAATCCTCTCGTCACTGACCCCATATCACTTAGCATCAGCACAAAAGTCACACCACACAAATGGCTTTTTATTTTATTTTATTTTACTTTACTTATTTTATTTTGGTTTATTTCAAACATGTAATTTTATTTTGGTTTATTTCAAACATGTAATTGTAATTGTTCATTTTTTCCTTCATCGATCGATTTCCCTGCTTCACCTTTAACAGATTTCATGACTTATATCCTACTTGTAGTCAGTCAGCACAAAGATACCAGTCGACATGTTTGTTTGTTTTCCGGCCACTTTAAAAAAAATGTTGCAAGACCAAGCATTTCGAACTAACTTATATCCGCCTATTTCATCTACATCAGAGCGTCCACAGCGTTCGACCACATTGTTGGCAGGGCGTCCAGAGGGAATTTTGAAGGCTCGCGGCGCTCCCAGTGTGAACGTAGGCCTTCAAACTGAGAGCAGCGAGAGCGTCAAAATTCGCGCAAGCTGCCCTGTCAACAACACTGTAGAACAGACCCTCGGTTACGTGTGCCTCTTTGTAAGAGTAGTTATTGACTCGTACATCATGCTGCTCAAAGTCTTGTTGTTGTTTAATTTGTCTCCTTGTACGAAGTTTAGAAATTGTCTATGGGTAGCCGTTAGTTCATCTGTCTGCTCAAAAGTTGTGTCTACTTTAGTGAATGAGTTAAAGTCGGAAGTCCTTCTATCTAACAGTTCTGTTGGTACCACTAAACTTGTTTGTTAAAATAAATGCTCATGTTCGCATTTCTATACTGTGAATACCTGATGCGTTATTCCCTGATCGCTGAATGTGGTGATGCAGGAGCTTAATTATCTAGGGGAACTGAATTCAAAGAGTATTATTTATGCTATTGCATCAGCAATCACATATTGATCTTCTTAAGTTTTATTATTAGGTGATAGCGTCAGCAATCACATACTGTTGTTCTTAATTTATATTATTATCATTGTTATTATTATTGTAATGATAACGCTCACACATCTGACTCTGACTGGTGCTTAAATAGCAGTTTTACTGAATAACTCTAAGGCCATTATTAGTTTGGCTACGACCCACGCCAAAAACTAGTGCTCACTCCAAAAGACAAAAACAGAGAGAGAGCACTTTTCTTAATGCAACACTTGAAAAGCTGAATATCCCACCCCCCGGCTGCACCGTCAACCCCCCCCCCCCAGCGCAAGACTGATCCAACATTCCATGCACTGCAGACTGAACGTGCGAACACAATACAATGCACACAAATCAAACGACACAAAGGTCATTACATCATTATGTGAGTCCCGCAGTTTTTATGATATCGATTCCATTAAAGCGGTAACAGGTCCATCCTAATGCCTAGTAGTGTGCTTGTATACAGCTTATTGATCGGTCCACTCGTTTTTTTTTTTTTAAATTGCCATTTTTAATCATTTTTGCCCCATTTTAATGCACCTGACCGACACTAGGACCCAAAAACATGACACAGCACATCGTTTAGCTCATACTGTACCTATTGGTGGACGCGCTAAACTGTACGCTGCTATGATTGGTTGTTTCGCCGTCAGTCAACTGATGACGCTCGACGTTCGAAAAAGTTAAGGTTGGGGTTAGCTTTAGCAACTTAGCTTGCTAATGTGATCTAAGCCCCTTTGTTTACTACACTTCAGCTGGAGACAGATCGAGTATTTCTACAGTTACGATTCGGCCATATTTCATCTCGCGAATTGCACATGATCTTCAGTTTCGCATTTCAGGTGAGTCAAGACAGTTTGCCTTAACTAACAGAAGAAATCTCGCAGTGCTGTTGACGTGCTAAACTAGTAATTCATTCTTGCAGTATGGTTGCTGACTGGTGATTGTTTGATCGGTCCACTCGTTTCTTTTTATTGCCGTTTTTAATCGTTTATTTCCCCATTGAATGAACAGTTGGATTCAATGGTCCTTTGCTCCACGAAACGATTGATTATATTTTGTTTAGAGGTATTAATGTGATTGTTGAATGTACGCAGCCTGACGATTGTCAGCAACCTCACTGCGTTGCTGTCTGTGGCTGAGAATCACTGGTTCTTTGCAAAAGGTGCAGAGCTTTTAAGAAGAATATTGCTCTCGTTTTAAGTATTATGATTGCTGACTGGTGTTTGTTTGATCGGTCCACTCATTTCTTTTTATTGCCGTTTTTAATCGCTTCTTTTCCCAATGAAATGAATGGGGAAAGTTTTACGGCTCTGGTACGACGAGGGTTTGCACACAGCGGCAGCCAAGAGTTGGGTTCTATGATCTTTTGCTCGCGAAACGACTAATTATGTTTTATTTACAGGTATTTTATTTAGTGATTGATGAATGTAAGGAGTCTGATGATTGTCAGTAAAGCTGGTGATCCACTGCATAAACAACATGACTTAGCCAGCGCGTCGCTGTCTGTGGCTGAGAATCACTGGTTCTATGAAAAATGTACAGAGCCTTTAATAGGAATATTGCTCTCAT
This sequence comes from Chanos chanos, assembly GCF_902362185.1. Taxonomy (NCBI): domain Eukaryota; kingdom Metazoa; phylum Chordata; class Actinopteri; order Gonorynchiformes; family Chanidae; genus Chanos; species Chanos chanos. The sequence continues at coordinate 27,555,128 of NC_044499.1, read as the reverse complement.
CCTTAAGCATTATGATTAGTGACTGCTGCTTGTTTGATCGGTCTACTCGTCTTTTTAATTGCCTATTGAATCACTTATTTTTCCCGTTGAAAGTAAATGGAGAAAGTTTCAGGAAGAGGTGTGCTGCCTACCGTAGCCCAGCGGGTAACGCTGCCGCCTCTCGGCAAGAAGGTTTTGGGATTCTCGGTCGTGTGCCCAAGTCTTTTCTATGTGGATGATGCTACGGCCTAATCACATTCGCAAAGCTGCTGGAACCCTATTGCAAATATTAGTAAGTTCCACTATTATTATTATTATTAGAGGCCAAGCAGCGAAGCTGCTGGAACCCTACTGTAATTGTTCGTAAGTTCCATTATTATTATTAGGGGGTAAGCAGCGAAGCTTTGTGTCACCTTATTGGCTCATGCTGAGGAGAATAGATCCATTTCTTGAAAATCTGCCATATTGGATTGTCTGCCATTTTGAATTTTTTGAAAAAACTTTTGCGAACTAGTCCAGGACTGTTGATCCAATTACTACCAAATTTGGTACACATCATCTAGAGAGGGATCTGACCAAAAGTTCTATAAAGAATCTTGCTAGGCCAAAGGATATGGCTGCTGTTGTCCAATGAACTTTGATGGCGGGGCCTCTAAAACAGGAAGTGAGTTTCTCTCAGCAATGCCTGCATGGATTGATGCCAAACTTGGTCAATATCATTGACAGGGAGGTTAGTAAGTACCCACGAAGTTTCACAAAATTTGGTCACAGGGGGTCACTATACCAGAAAAAAATAAAAATATAATAAAATACCAATTACTTCAGAGAAAAGCAGATATTTCATGGAAAATTCTTGAGTTATCACAGTAAAGAACCCTAGTTGAGAAATTATTAATCCTCTGTGTTGTCCATGTTGTTCTATAGCCATCTTGGTATTACCCTTTTTTCCCCTGGTTTTCTGTGGCAAGCCATGGGAGTGCTATGTGGTTTTCCTTGGAATCTGCTAAAGCTCTAAGAGTGGGGGTCAGTTTGCCCACACTGTGTTGGACTTGTGTTTTGTTCCAGGGTTGTTCTGATTGCTTGTCTGTATGGTGCCCATGTAGCACCGCAGGAACTTAGAATGATCATAGTTCTTAGAACGCTGTTTTGAGGGGCTTTTTTAGCTCCTACTTCAGGGTAGGTACTTTCGCAGCGCAATAGGAACCTTGTGATGTAGGTGTACAGCTATTGGTCCAGACGCAGGTGTACGATGATTGCAACCGCCATTTTTAAAGATCCGAGCTCTAAGTCTTAGAGCGTATTACATTTAGTTTTTGATATTCATGTCTTCAAATGTCTGGAATTGTAGGAGGGGAGACATGGTTTTTATGTTTTTATTTTACCGGTATTTTATATCCCCCAACAATGACCATTTCTGCAACGTCCAATGTATATTTGTACATTGAAGAGGTAGCGTACACTCCGCTTCGGTAGGTGCTTGTGTGTCCGCTTATGTGGCTGTGATCCGCATTTTAACTAAAAATAAGAATGTGTTTACCCAGCTTACGATTGCTGCGAGCAAGCGTCAGGCACAAGCGCTATGCTAGCACCCGAAAAGTCCTATGCCCATCGAGTCATTCACTGCTACTGTGGTGGTAAATGCATAAATGCAGGGGGACATTTTTTTTCCCATTGGACTGGGTCTATCGCTATACAGTTTTATTTTTGTTAATGAGAAGGCAGTTATATGTTACCTAATGTGCACTCAATATTACTGTCATTCAAATTCAATAAAACTGGTTAATTGTGTATACTGTCGTCTAGTTTGTCGATTTCTTTTGCCGCATTAATGGCATTTTTTTCCTTTTGGAGGTATTTAAAAGGTCTTAAAAGTCATTAAATTTGTACTTAAAAATGTGCAGCTATCCATGGTTAGTCGTAAACAACAGCTCTTAGCTACTGTACCGTTGGCCGGCTTACGTCACTTCAGCGTTCCTAGTGGCGGTGCGAATGCAAACAGAAAAAAGGCCCTAGAAGGTATGTAGTTCTAGGGGAAGCTCCCCAGGGGGTAGTTCCTATCAAATGAGACCCTAGAACTGTTTGGTCCGAAAGCACCTATTGTTAGTAAGTTCCACTATTATTAGGGGCCAAGCAGCGAAGCCTATTGTAATTGGTAGTTAGGGGTCCAAGCAGCGAAGCTGCTGGAACCCTATTCTAATTGGTAGAATTTTTCACTATTATTATTGTTTCCACCATGGGAGTCTATGGCAGCCCCTAGAACCCCTTGGTTGATTTTTGTGAAATTTGGCACATTGATAGAGGACAGTCCAAGGTATCCAGGCACCAAATTTGGCGTCAATCCATGCATCCCTGTAGCGCCACCAACAGGCCAAAAATCAAGGTACGTTTTGCGTACATATTTGCTCATAACTTTTGAACCGCTTGACCTAGAGTTGTGATCTTTTTTCCCCCTGAATCCTTGGGTCATGGCGAGTTGAATGCACCCATTGCCGTCAATTTTCTGCCTAGCTAGATTTTCCGCCATTTTGAATTTTTCCAAAAACCTACTTTTGCGAACTAGTCCTAGACCGTTGATCCAATCACCACCAAATTTGGTATACACCATCTGCAGACCATCCTGACCAAAAGTTGTATAAAGAATTTTGCTAGGCCAAAGGGTGCGGCCGCGGTCATCCAATTAATTTTGATGGCGAAGGCTCCAAACAGGAAGTGATAATATCTCAGCAATGCTTGGATGGATTGATGCATCATTTTTCAGTCAGATTGCTTCTCCTTCAGAGCAGGATCCAAGTAAGGCTTTGCTTTAAATTGCTTCAGTAGCCGCGATTTCTGGTTTCTCTCTCGTCTCTGTTGCTTGTTATTTGCCTGAGTTGCTGCGATTTCTATTTGCTCTGCTCACTCTGTTGTTGTTCACCATATATTACTTACTTCGTGCTGGATTCTTTCGGGTTCGCTTTGACTTAGGTTCTTTGTCAATTTATAACTGTGCTCTGTCTGGTAGCTTCGCTAGCTTACTTTATTAGGGAGTTTGAATTCCTGTCGCGTCATCTGTTGAGTTGCTGATTTGCATTCATTTGTTAGTCTCAGCCACTGACGATTCCCGGTTTGTTCTGGTTCCTGAGGGGGCGGGGCTGTAGCCAGCCCTTAAGCCGCGAGCGCTGTAGTCACAAGACTCATTAGGAGTAGTGCTTCCACCAAGCGGCAGCTGGAGCGCTCTCGTCTCCCTTGTCTCATCTCCCTTGTCTCGTCTCCCTTGTCTCGTCTCCCTTGTCTCATCAGATGAAGACTTGGTCGGACTAAGACAAGGGAGTCTACCTGTGGGAGTCCACCGAGGAAGGACAACGAGGAAGCTGAGACAACTGCTGCCCATCTGCCGTACCCTTAGTGATTCATTTTCCATTTGCTTATCTGCATAATTGTACTACTACCCTGCTTCTCTAAATACCTTTGTCCCCCTCCTTCTGTTTATCTATGTAATTGGGCAACTACACTTATTGCTGTTGTTTCATCATACTGATACTGCGCTACCACACTTTCCAATTATATTTGTCTCTCTCACACTCACACTAATCATGTGTCATCTCCCTATTCCTATTCGAGTTTCCTCTCGCAATCTTTGCAGGTGGCGGCCGCAGCATCCTTGTGGACGTAACCTGTCTAACCTCATCCATCCGCTGCGCTCTGCTGACACTACTGTTGTCATTTCAGGTGGCTTCTGGAACTGCCAATTGGCGGTACAGAAGGCCGACTTCATCTCTGCTCAAGCTTCCATGCTGTCCCTGCACTTTCCGGCCCTCACTGAGACTTGGATCATGCCGGAGAGCACAGCCACTCCCACTGCCCTCTCCACTGTTTTTTCCTTCTCTCACACCCCCAGACCCTCGGGGAGGGGTGGAGGAACTGGCTTCCTGATCTCCTCCTCATGGAGCTTCCGAGTAACCCCTCTCCCTTCTATCTCCCCCACATCTTTTGAATTTCATGCTGTTTCTGTTTCTTCCCCTTGTAAACTATGCATGACTGTTCTCTACCGCCCACTGCAGTCATTCCTGGACGAATTGGACACCCTCCTCAGCTCCTTCCTTGAGGACGGCAGTCCCATCCTGCTGCTAGGAGACTTCAACCTTCTGCTGAATTCTACTCAGTCTGATGGCCTACTCTCCCTCCTTCAGTCCTTTGACTTCACCCTTGCAGAGTCCTCTGCAATGCACAAGGGTGGCAACCAGCTGGACCTTGTCTTCGTGAGATCAGGAACATGGCAGTCTCTTGTGGTCACACCGCTCCACGCCTCAGATCACTTCTTCATGTCCTTCTCTCTCTCGATCTCACCCTCCCTGAAATCCTCTGCTCCCACGCTGCCAGTCTCAGCTAGGTGTAACCTTCGCACCCTCTCCTCTAGTGCCTTCTCTTCTATGGTCTGCTCCTCTCTCCCATCTGCAGAAGCCTTCTCACTTCTTCCCGTGCAGGAGAAATCCTCTACGGTCCTTTCTGCACTGGCCTCCTCCCTGGACACCCTCTGCCCCCCCCATCACCAAACTGGCTCGCCTCTCCGTTCCCAGTCCCTGGCTGACTGATAGTATTCGTGCTGACAGAGCCCAACTTCGCGTGGCTGTACGGAGATGGTGAAAATCGAAATCCCCAGACGACCTATCCCACTACCTCTCTCTTCTTTCTTCTTTCTCCTCTACTCTATCCTCTGCCGAATCTTCTTTCTTCCACTCCAGGATTAACTCTGTCTCTTCTAACACCCGCAAACTCTTCTCCACCTTCTCCTCTCTCCTCCTCTTCCTCCTCCTCCTCCTCCCTCATCCCTATCTGCTGATGACTTTGTCTCCTTCTTTGAGAAGAAGATTAAAGACATATGCGACTCCTTCCCCTCATCCCCTCCGCCCCCCCACTATCTTTTCCTCCTTCTCCCCTCTATCTGACTCTGAAGCTCTCCCACTTATAATATCCCACCGTCCTACTACCTGTCCTCTAGATCCCATCCCCTCCTCTCTCTTTCAGGCCATCTCGGACGACATTCTGCCCTTCATCTCGTCCTTGATCAACAGCTCCCTGTCTACTGGCACAGTTCCCTCTGCCCTGACGAGGGCACAGGTCAAGCCACTGCTTAAGAAGCCCACTCTAGACCCAATTGATGTCAGTACCTACCGTCCAGTCTCTCTTCTACCATTTCTCTCCAAAACCCTGGAACATGCAGTCTATAACCAACTCTCTCCATATCTTCTCCAGAACAATCTCCTGGATCAGAATCAGTCTGGATTCAAAGCCGGCCACTCCACTGAGACGGCCCTCCTTGCTGAGCTCTGTCCTCGTGCTCCTAGACCTCTCCGCAGCATTTGACACGGTTAACCACCAGATTCTCCTCTCATCCCTTGCTGGGCTGGGCTTCGCCGGATCTGCACTCGCATGGTTCAAGTCGTATCTGTCCGATCGTTCTTACCAGATCTCTTGGAGGGAATCTGTCTCCTCCCTGCAACCTTTCCACACTGGAGTCCCACAAGGTTCTGTACTTGATCCACTCCTCTTGACTCTCAGGTTCAGCCTCGCATCACAGCCTGCTTAGCCAGCATTGCCTTCTGGATGTCCGCTAACCATCTCAAACTCAACCTGGAGAAAACGGAGCTTCTGTTTTTTCCCGCTAAGAACCCCCCAACGTTCCCCACCAGAGCAGCCAAAAACCTTGGTGTGACCCTTGACAACCAGCTGACCTACTCCAGTCACATTGCGGCAGTCACTCGATCCTGCAGATTCTCCCTCTACAACATCAGGAGAATCCGCCCCTTCCTCACGCAACAGGGGACCCAGCTCTTGGTCCAAGCACTTGTCATCTCCCGCCTGGACTACTGCAACATCTTACTGGCTGGCTTGCCAACCTGCGCCATCAGGCCGCTCCAGCTTGTTCAGAATGCCGCTGCACGCCTGGTATTCAACCTCCTTAAGCACTCTCATGTCACTCCACTCCTTACTGCACTCCACTGGCTTCTGGTAGCAGCCTGCATCCAGTTCAAGACGCTGGTGCTGGCCTACCAGGCCACAAGAGGCTCCGCCCCATCATACCTTCAATCCCTGATAACTCCTTATACCCCTGTTAGAACCCTCTGCTCTGCAACCTCTGGTCATCTGACGGTCCCCTTGCTTTGGGAACCTGGCAGCCATTCTTCCCGACCACGCCTCTTCTCCGCCATTGCTCCGCGGTGGTGGAATGACCTCCCTCATGCAGTTAGGACTGCGGAATCTCTTGCCATCTTCCGCAGAAAACTGAAAACGCACCTCTTCAGGTCCCACCTGTCCCCCACTGCCTAACCTCCCTTTCTTTTATATATAATACATGTGTGTGTATATATATATATATATATATATATATATATATATATATATATATATATATATATATATATATATATATATATATATATACTAACCTTGTCTTGTATTTATATTTGTCATTCACTGTCAAAGAATTCCAGGAGCGCAGTACGAAGGGTGGATTAAGGCACAGCCTTATTGTGGTCTCTGTTTATGAGGTAATAGGATCTGACTGATGCACTTATTGTAATTGATGCACTTATTGTTTTGTATTGTCTGCTAAATACCAAATTGTAAATTGTAATGCCAGACTTGGTACAATTCATTGACATGATACATAGGCCTACTAGGGCCCCAACAAGTTTCATGAGATTTGGCCACATGGTGGCGCTATACTAGGAAAACGTCACAATGTATTCAAATACCCATAACTCCAAGACAAAAGCAGATATTTCAGCCAAACTTCTTGTGCATCATCACAGTATCAAGCCCTAACTGGAATACTTTGACCCCTAGATGTCAGCCATTTTGTTTGTCGACCATCTTGGAATAAGTAATATTCAACGGCACACCATAGAAGCCCTCCATGGATCATAATGAAATTTGGCACCCTCGTAGAGCACAATAAAAGGTATAGTCACCAAATTTGGTGTCATTCCATCATTGGCTCTAGCGCCACCAACAGGCCAAACTCCACAGTATATTTTTGCTTATAACTTTTGAACCTTTTGACCTAGAGTGGTGATCTTTGTGTCACCTTATGGCCTGAGTCATGCTGAGGAGAATGGATCCTTTTCTTGAAAATCTGCCATATTTGATTGTCCGCCATTTTGAATTTTTCAAAAAACCTACTTTTGCGAACTAGTCCTATGCTGTTGATCCAATCATCACGAAATTTGGTATGTATTATCTAGAGAGGGACCTGAGCAAATGTTCTATGAAGAATCTTGCTAGGCCAAATAGTCTTGCTGCTGTCATCCAATGAATTTTGATGGTGACGGCTCCACAGAGGAAGTGATAATATCTCAGTAATGCTTGGTTGGATTGATGCCAAACTTGGTACAGTTCGTTGACTAGGGGACAAAAATGTAAAAACATATTAAGATACCCATAACTCCAAGACAAAAGCAGATATTTCAGCCAAACTTCTTGTGAGTTATCACATTAAAGGACCCCAGTTGAGGAATTATGAACTTTCTGTGTTGTATTTTGTTTTATAGCCATCTTGGTATTATCCTTTTTTTTCTCTGATTTTCTATGGCAGGCCATAGGAGTGGTATGTGGATTTTCTTGGCATCTGCTAAAGCTCTAAGAGTGGGGGTCAGCCTGCCCACACTTTGATGGACTTGTGTCTTGTTCCAGGGTCGTTCTGACAGCTTGTCTACATGGTGGCTGCTTGGCCCCGGCATTGCTGCTTGCAGCTATATTTATTATTATTATTCTACCCAATTTTAGCGCCGCTTCTCCTCCTGCAGTTTTCATGATATTGATTCCATTCAAACGGTAACAGGTCCATTCTAATGCCTAATAGTGTTCTTGTATACAGTTAATTAATTGGTCCTTTCGTTTTTTTTAATTGCCGTTTTTAAACGCTTTTTTCCCCCATTTTCAATGCACCCAAGCGACACAAGACCCCAGAGGAAAAACATGACACAGCACATCGTTTAGCTCCTGCTTTAATTATTGGTGGGCGTGCTAAACTCTACGCTGCTGTGATTGGTTGTTTCGCTGTCAGTCAACTGATGATGCTCGACGTTCGGAAAAGTTAAGGTTGGGGTTAGCTTTAGCAACTTACCTTCCTAGTTAGCTTGCTAATTTGATCTAAGCCGCTTTGTTTACTACACTTCAGCTGGAGAAAGGTCGACAATGTCTACAGTTAAGATTCGATGACGCAGCAGCGCAGTCACATTTGCATTTTCTTGCAGTAATCCATCTCTAGTTGTACTTGCTACTTTAATGCCATCATTTAATATATGTTAAAGCTTATGAGGAGTTATTTTAATAATTTCTAGGTTCAGTGTTCAGATTGCTGAGCTATGAATAGAATTTTTCGGAGTAACTGCAATTTCACTGGGTTCAGGTTCTGAAATAAGATTATGGTCACAGCTAAGTGATGTTAGTATTACGTCTAATATACACAGTGAACCATTAATCAGAATTTCCCTATACCATTGGCACGACATTGATGAAACACTGTGTCAGTCTGAAGATATCTATCGTTGATAGCAGTATTATGTTATGGTTCTTGCTCCAGTGTTCACTGTTAATTGCTGAGTTCTGCTAGATGGTGTATATTACATACTGAGGACACACTGTTGTACTTAACCTGTTCTGGTTAGCTGCAGTTTTGGTCCTAAGTCCTTTTTCTGGCAGATGTACCAGGATGTCTGAATGTAGTCGTGCAGGAGAGAAGAACGGCTGGTTATGGAGCTCCAGGCAGCAGTGTGTGAAGATTGTTTCATTCCATCCTCCCAGTCTGAGCTACAGAAAGACACAACAGGTTAGCACAGATGCTTAAGAGGAAACAATTACATCACTCCCAATTTTAAACATCAATTTTCAATTGCGCTTGTCAGAAAATAGGAGTAAAGCAATGGGAGCTAATGGACTTAGAGCTTAGCAGGTATATGATTCAGTGCATTTTAGCGCTCTGTCCAGTACTTTACAAGAGGAAAGAAAACACTTTTAAAACAGAGCTTTGTGCTGTGCTGTGTTGTTCTGTGTTCCAAAGTGACTTATAAAGCAGTGTGAAGTTTATGATAAGCTTAGATCATTAAAGTTTTAAAAATTCTGTACCTTCTTTGCACCATTCATGGAACAAATCTATGTAGTGCTGTGCCATGAGGATTAAGTCAGGGGGTGCCGTCCTCTTTTGATTTTGACTGTTGTGGCCTGTAAAGCCCTTTGAGACTGTAAACAGTGATATTGGGCTCTAAATAAACTTGAAACTTGAAACTAAACTATAGCTGCTGGGGCCCTTTGTCAAACCTCTTGTATTTGCCTCAGGTGGAGATCAATATCCCCTCCCTCCCTACCATTAGGGGCTCTGACAAACTGCACTGCTCATTTGGCTCCTATAAGAGTAATGCAGAGGTTATTGGCTCTGTGGTGCGCTGCCAGCTGCCTGGGCTCGCTGATATTCCCCCTACACCTGAGCACCAAGGTAAGGCTCAGAAATGGTCTCTGTCGTTTATTCCATGAAAGCACAGTTTGCTCTCGGACCAATTTTAGAATTCAGAATGAAAGATTATATATTAGACTTGCTTTCCTATTTCACGTGATCATTTTTTGCACTGTTCTGTCATTGGAGACACCTGGTGAAGAAGGTGGTCTCTCTGCTAAACCTCTCATGTTTTGTCTGTAGATTATGTGGGAGTGCCATTAAAACTCTTTGTCAACAATGCTGTGGAGGTGGCGTCCCGTGAATTCAGATTCTATAACTGTGCTGCAACTGTGCGAAAGGCAGAAAACACACCGTGAGTGAGCCTTTTGTTTTCCCGTATGGCAGGCATTATGCTGGCCTTGGGGCTATTGCTCTGTGTTTATACGTGTGACATGTGTGATCGTAATGAGTATGACATGTGTGATTACATTGAATGATGCATGACTAATGAAAGGATTTTCTCCCGTTGACAGGAGAAAATTGCTTTAGGTTCCCATTCCTTATAACCAAAGTCATTCATCCATTTTATTTTTTGCTGCCTGTAAGGCTGTTTTTAAGAGTTAGAATGTAACTGATGATGTTGTTCATCAAAATAGCCTCCCGTCAGTTCTGTTGCTGTTTTTAGAAACTGCAGTTAAGAGCCTGTGTTTTCATAGCTTATGGTCTTTTTAGGTGCACGTCTTGTATTAGCAGTGTGTGGGGTTGCCAGTGGAACACTATGGACCACACCTGTACAGACATGAGTGAGGCTGATACAGGACCTAATATAATCAAACACAAACAGGTGAAACTCCCAAAACCTCATTCACATTTTTTCAATAGGTCTGTGTGTTCAAGGACAATCAGCATGTAAGCACTATAACTTTGATTAACCATTTGCAAATATGATCTTCTTCCAGACCCATCATTGACCTCTCTGACCTACGTCAGCTTACCCATGACACACCTCTCCCAGAATATTTGAACATTTATGAGAACATGCATAAGAATTTAAATTCAGAATTGAAATATTGCAAGTTAAGTCTTCTTTTTATACATTCAGGCCCATAGCTGTCCACGGTTCGAAAACCCAGATCCTGTCCTCATACCAGTCGGCTATAAAACTCGAATAAGTTTTGAAGGAATAAATCTGGAGCCTTACAAGGTAAGATATACCTTGTAAGTCATTCAGAATATGTCTGACTTTACAGTTCAAATCCCACCTGTACCACATTTGGCTGTTATGCTCCAGTTTGGCCCACAGTTAGGAGGCAATTCCCTGGGCCTGTAATTCAGCCCACTGGGCTTCCTGCATCTCTCACTCACTGGCCACTGAAAGGCAGGTGTAGTTTTAGAAACAGTAAAGCGAATAGCACTCTCCTCCACATGTTCTGTGTTCTTTGGTGATGCTGCAACCTGAAGTTTGGAAGAATGACTTAGCCTAACAAGAGACAAAAATGGACATACCTACAAGAATTCTAGCAACAAAAACCATACGCACATAAAAGAAATAAAACAGTGTTAGAGCATGAAACAGCATGATTGACTCAGTCCTGTTAAAGAACTGTATAACAGTGGATTCAATTGCCAGATCTCACTCATACTCAAAACTCAAAATGATTTATTTTAAAGAAAGTTATTATGCATTTTCAAACAAATGTGTGGCTATGTACTTGGCTAGCAAAATATCCTTCTATCACGCACAAAATACCTTTCCATCATGCATTTTTAGCTTGTTTAGCATCCACATACTGTACAGACTACTTACTGAAGACTCAGCTGACTGGATGGAAATGGGTCGTGGAACTTTGACATCACCATGTAACAAAAACACAGTTTTTAGAGTATCTTGGACATCAATACTAAATAAATACACAAATAAAGGTTGGATTACACGATTTATTATTATTATTATTTTTTTTTGAAGTCAAGGATTCTTTCATGCTTGCTACTCTTTCTTCAAAACTGTGAATAACCCCAGCTGTGCTTAATCCGAGCCACAATCCATTTGAATCTCAGTGAAGAGGGTAGCAAGTTGAGGTTTGGCAGTTATCTTTTGTCAGATTTGCCATTTTAGTCTTGATTCAACCACACCTACTCACTCATTTAATGTGGAATGTACTGAGGTAGAGATATGAAAAATTGTTTAACTTATTTTTATTTAAAGCATCAGATACTGAAATCTGGTCCTCTTGTTGAATATGTTGCATGTAAGTTTACTGGGTATTTTCCTCTATCTTGTCTCTGCAGGATGGAGAGTTCACTATAGGCACAGAGCTAATGAAACATTTTGAGGAAGATGTCAAAACAGAGGCTGGGCCCTTCTTTTCTTTCAGTGGCTATGTGGTCAGTGTTCTCTCTCTCTCTCTCTCTCTCTCTCTCTCTCTCTCGATATTGTGTTTTACTGTATATTGTGTATTAAGCTACAAGTGTTAGTTCAACTGTCCATGTGTATTTTGTAGTCTTCTTCTTTGTTGTTGTTTAGCTTCATTTTGAGAGTAACATATATACTTTTCTCAAAGCCAAGTCAACAGTTTTTATAGAATAAATCCAGTCCTGTGCCACAGTTGAGTATAAGCTTGAGAAAGCCTCAGATTAAAATCATTCATTGTTATATCAGAAATAGTGGAACAAAGCAAATGTGCAATGGAGCTGCAGGACTATCCTGCAGGGTTTGGGAGCTCTGTGTAGGTGGTAAGGAATGTGTCAGAGTTAATCTCGGATCTATCCATTCAGTAATTGAGTTACGTCTCGGAAAACACCACTTACCACGTGGGTGCTTAGAAATTCTAACTACCACATTTAGGCATATTTATTGTTATAAATACGTCTAAATATGGAAGGCAGAATTTCTCATTTCAGCTTAATTTAGAATAGTAAATCATAGTTCTTTAGCTTGCTAGTTTGATAGTTTGGAAAGATAGCCTCAGCCTTTGGCAGGAGAACAGTCAGTGGCTGGGAGTCAGTCTGTTTTTCCCAGGTTCTTCAATTGCAAATTATGCAAGTCAAACAGAATGTCAGGGTAACCGCCTGGAGTTTTACAGTCCCAGTGGGAGGAAAAAGCCTTGCTTGGTGTTGCACCTTGCTAAATCTTTTGGTTAGAAAATATTACCATAATTGAGTTTGCCTACAACTGTGGTTAGTTTGTCTTTTTAAATTCAGGCATAATTAATCAGCAATCTAAATCTAAACTGTGCCAAAAATATCTAAACTATGCCTTCAGCCACGCAGCATGCCCATACCTAAAAACCACCAAAAGACTATGTATGAAGAGAAATAACACAGAAAGGCCCTTCAGGGCTGTGTACTACACTTGTATCCTGGTTTTTGCCATAAGAAACAAAAAGGTTTTACAAGGCAACAGTTTATACAGTAAACTAGAAACTATACAATAAATGACTTTACTCCTTATGCTAGAAAGTAACTCAGAGGTATAAAAACTCACTCGCATGAAAAATTGTCTCACATAACACATGTAAGATTTAGATATATGATAAGATGAATTTTACAAACTCTTTTAATCAAGTAATTATGGTAACAGTATCAACACAAGGATTGGTATGTGGATCGAGGTTATTATGGTGATTAAAAAAAAAAAAAACAGTGCTATGAATCTTAACTGTTAAAAAGAGAGCATGAAATCATTAAGCTGGAGAGATGCCACTTCAGTTTGGAAAGCTACATACTTCCTTTTGCCTGGCTTTGATAAGCAGTAAGCGGTATGGACAAATCATTATCTCTGTGCCAGTTTACACTTGGTTTTTGGCACTGTTTGAATATCATTACCAGTAGCAGCATCCCTTCTGAGTTTTCTTTTTGTAAATTAATACATTTCCCATGTTATCCACAGAAAATGAAATGCGGCATTGATTGTTAAATTACAGGGAATACAAAATGAGTACTTCAAGGCCTGGTCTGTGATTGGTCAAAATGTCATTCTGAGATGAAGACCACAGAAATAATTGTAAGCAATTTCATTTCATTTTGTTGCAATGTAAAATGGAAATGCTGTTTAGCAGGCAAACTGCAAATGACACTGCTCTTGATATGTGATGAACAGCAGTCTATAAGGAATATGCACTCACTAACTGGTTTGTGTTTATGCTTATTTACAGCTTATTTTGAAGCAATGTTTTCTTTCTCTAGCTAGTACATTTGGCAACTGCTAAGTGGGTGTAATAAAATGTGTACTTTATATAATCTGGTCTTTACCCACAACCCACAGTTTGAAAAACACTTCTGGATGGTGGTATTGTATTTATATTGCATGCCCTGGAAATTTGAACTTCCTTCACCAGACCACTACATTGCAGAAATGTTCAGATAATGGTTATAGATGAACTAAGCTCGTCTATCACGTGCAATGCCTCACAGCAAGAAGGCCCTGAGTTCAAATCCTGGCCATGCTAGGTCCTTTCTGTGTGGGGTTTGCATGTTATCCCTGTGTTTGCTTGGGTTTCCTCCAGGTGCTCCAGTTTCCTCCCACCACAAAGACATGCATGCTAGGATTAGTATTCCTGTCAGTGACCTTGACCATGGCCCTGGCAAAAAGACCTGGAGTTGGTCCCCATGTGCCGGCGATGGCTTCCTTTTGCTCCTTGCTCATAGTGTATGTGTGGGCTCACTGGTGTTAGGATGGGTTAAATGCAGAGGCTGCGTTGCACTGCTCACTGCTCTGTTTGTGTGTGTGTGTGTGTGACAGATAAAGTACTTCTTCTTCTCTTCTTCATGAGTGCATCTGCACCCAGTGGTAATGGTAATAAGAGGTACAGAGGGCATGACCGATAAAATCTAGGATGGACTGGCGACCTGTCCAGTTTGTCTCCCCGCCTTTCGCCTAATGAGCACTGGGATAGGCTCCAACAGCCCCCACGACCCTAATTAGGATAAGCAGCTTAGAAAATGAATGAGTGAACAAATGACTGATAAAATCTCATTAGAAATGACCTTTTTAATTAATTATTAATATTATAACAATGTATTTTTCAGTTAAACTTTGAGAACATTAGTTAGATTTATTGTTGATCTTTGGAAACAACTTAAATAAATGTTTGGAGACAGTCATTATTTTGCCGGAACATTGTAGCTAGCCACATTTCTGCTCATTTATGAGTTCAACACAACGAACTAAAAAGCACTTTTTTCTGTGTTAACAGTTTCAAACCAGCAGAGACACAAGACAGAACATGTCATAACGAATGTGAGATTAAATATGGAGGCTGGTGTTTCTGACTGTTTGGAACTGTTCAGAGACACAGTGCAGTTAACTAGAAATGCAGTTTGAAAAGTGGCCTTAAGGCTTTGAGGTGAACTCATAGCAAGAAAAACCCATCAGTCAACTTTAGCAATACTCCTTTAGAGTTGCAAAACCTATGTGACAGCTCATGCAACAGATTTGATGATATAAATAAATCAAAGATTCATTAATTCAAAATTTTAGTATAAGCTTTTTCACAGTTTCTTACACTGTGTTGGTCACTGTAAGAGTGGTCTATTCATTTCAATGCTTTACAGCTATAATGACCATTAAGACTTTAACCATACTGTATGTTCTCAGGAAACAGTGACATATAACATGCCTGTGTTACATAACTGGAGGCCAGTAAAACGATGCACCAAGAGGCAACAGCAGTAATAAAAGCTAAGTGTGTTGCAGGATAGATTTTCTAGAGTAAGAAGCCAGCTGTCAACCAATTTGTACAGTAATAATTTCCTCATGAAAGAATGATGCAAGTTCTTCACATTTTTGATGAGAAAGCCTTCATAAGTCAGTATGGAGGTTTTCTACACAGTTTTGGAGATTTTTTTTTTTTAATTTGACTTTAATCATTTATAGGACTGAATAAATATGGAATGCAGTAAATAAAGGAGGGGGAGAAACCACTGTTTCTATCACACATCTTTTTTGAACCAAGGATTTGCTTGCCTGTATAAATGATGGAAATATTTCTGTTTTTCTACTTTTTCCACTTTGCTTTCCGACATTCTATTTTAAATTTGTGAATGGATTCATTAATTTGCTGGGAGTTGCATGAACCTGGAAAACAGTGTCCTAACATGGGGGCACCAAAAGATGTAGGTGCAATAGGATTAATAAATCAGTTAATCATATAAATCATTAACCATTAATTTTGGTGTTTCGTATTTTATAGTTAATCCACTAAGATTAATGGAATAATCTAGTTGTAACACTGAGCTACAGTCTTAGCTAGTATTGCAGTACTAATGTATTACAATTACACTACTAAAGCTATAACACTCATGAACAACCAGGTTGATGAAGGCAATTGGGAGTACTTTGATGGCAGAGGTTGGCATTCAGTGAATATTGCAGCAGAAACACAGGACAACAGTTTACTCCAAAGATACTGTTTATTGACATAATCAACACTACTTGGCAAACTAATACCGTTATGGTCCAATCAATAATCAGCAGCAAATAGAATGATCAAAGCACACATGGTAATATGATGGTAATGAGGTCATGTACAAGTATTCAGTGTAAGAGTGAATGTAAGAGCTGAGATGTGTGTGTGTGTGTGAGAGGGAGAGAGAGAGAGAGAGAGTGAGAGAGAGAGAACGTGCGTGTATGTTGGATGGTGCCCAGCTGCACACTGAAAAGAGAAGGAGGAGCCAGGGAGAGAGGCTGTGCGTAGGCGCACAGGCAAAGAGGTATGTGTGGTATTAGAATGTAGTGCGCAAGCTTGGATGGGCAACAAGAAGCACTTGTGTGAGAGAGACAAAGGATCTCCAATTTGAGAGCTAGTCTCAAGCAAGTAGGCCCCAACCTCAACAACTCTACCCAACCCTTAACTTGCACTGTAATCCCAAAGTTGAAGTGTGTGTAATCAGACAAAGGGAGTTATAGAGAGAGAAAGAGCGCATGCAAGATCTATCCTTTAGAAGTCGCAATTGAAAGAAAATTGTGTCATCAGTGTATCTGGGTTCATTGCTGTATCTAATACCGTTAACTGAAAGCTGAGAAGATGGGTTCAGATTACCCATGGAGTCAAGCAGGGAATTATGGGTAGTATGGTCTACGGGCCTGGCAACCCCTACACCAACCAAGCGAAAAGTATTTTGTGATGAAGATGTTTCATTCGGTGGAAGATCCGTTTGTTCCTTGCCAGATTAAGAAAAAAAAAAAAAAAAGAAAGAAAATGTGTGTGTGTGTGTGTGTATATATATATATATATATATATATATATATATATATATGTGTGTGTATATATATATATATATATATATATGTATATATATATATATATATATATATATATATATATATGTAAAGTCTAAATTGTGTCCACTGATAAAGCAATTAATTACGGAGGTAATGTTTTTAAGTGCTATCACATTTAGAAAGACCCTTCTACATAAATCAGACTATTTTCTATGAATCAGACTCCCTGAATCACTGAATCAGAATGTTCTCCATGTATCAGACTTACTGAATCAGACTATCCTCACTGAATCAAACTCAGTGAGTCAGACTCACTGAATCAGACAATTTTCAGTGAATCAGGCCATTCTCAGAGAATCTCACATCTGGGAGTGCCAGAGAACATGCAGATCTGGGATGTGAGTGCCCCTCCGACGGTCCGCTGACCGGAGTTTGAGAAATGCTGTTTTAGTCATTTCATATGTTTATATGTTTTAGTCTTGAAGTGGCATGGCATGATGAATAAGGATCTTATTAAAATACAGATTGTTACACAAACTATTGGCACATCTTAAAACAGCTTAATATTACAACATTGCCAGCTAACATATGAACTGCATACACTTTTGCTGGTGCAGAAAGAATAAAATATGTACCGGTATGAGTGGCCAGTAGGACCCAAACCACACTGTTATGGCAATTATTTCTGTAACTGTGCTTCTAAGTTTCTTCCCAAGGTAAACTGTGTGGATAGAGAGGACAAAACAATTTTATTCAGACTCTGCCTGCATGCTGATTTAGAAAGAGTGTGCTGTATATGAAAATTCTCAGAGTTCTTCTCCCTGTTTTTCCGAATCACAGTTTTCGTATGATAGAACACCAACCTCCTGGGTTTTATTCTATGTGAAAGACAAATACTCAGGGAAGAAGATTGACAGCACTCTGAACGGTGAGTGTGGGATAGTGTTGTGTGAGAGTGGGATAGTGTTGTGTGGAGATGGGATAGTGTAGTGTGAGAGTGGGGTTGTGTTGTGTGAGGATGGGATAGTGTTGTGTGAGGATGGGATAGTGTAGTGTGAGAGTGGGGTTGTGTGAGTGTGGGGTAGTGTAGCGTGAGGGTGGGGTTGTGTGAGTATGGGATAGTGTAGCGTGAGGGTGGGGTTGTGTGAGGGTGGGATAGTGTTGTGTGAGGGTGGGATAGTGTTGTGTGAGGATGGGATAGTGTTGTGTGAGGGTGGGATAGTGTTGTGTGAGGGTGGGATAGTGTAGCGTGAGTGTGGGGTAGTGTTGTGTGAGGATGGGATAGTGTAGCGTGAGTGTGGGGTAGTGTTGTGTGAGGGTGGGATAGCTTAAGTCTTTTTGTAATGGAATTATGTTGTCAAAGGGGATTCATAAACAGTATGTAAGATTTAAGGAAAAAAGGCTGTTTAAACTTTGGTATTCTTATAGACTGACCTGTGATGTTGCTTTGATTCGCTGGCTTGCATAATCAACTTTACTGACCTGGAGTTTTAGTGGCTGGAGTGTCACAGGAGGATCACAGCAGAATTTAAAAACCACACAAAGTTTGCTGAACTTCATATTTTATATGATAAACACATTATTCCATCACTGATTCTTGAGATAAGGGACAAAACATGTCCTACATCAAAAAGTCTTCTCTATGCTAAAAATCAAGAAATTAATAATAATAAAAACACTTTAAAAGTTAAATCTGTAGAAACTATGTCTATTCATGAAATGAATTTCACATTTTTTTACATAGAATTTGTTAAAATGCAGGCTCTGTACTCGGAAAGTACATGTAACTTAACCTGTCCTCAGCAAGAGCTCCCAATGTCAAGCTGCCCAAAAAAGTGTTTAAAAATGCTGCAAATGCATAAATATAAATATCAAAAGAAATGAATGGTTAAATAAGATGTCACATAATATATAAAGTGAACTTTAAATTAAATTCTCCATAAAAAACTGCATTTCAAAGTCGCGTCCTCACTTTCCGTCAACTCCATCAGATTTTTTGAAAATCCTGAATAAATCAGGCAATGTCAGCTATAGCCCTGAGGACCCCTTTTCCACTTCCTGTTCTTTGTGGATGCAACCGTAGGACACTTGGTCTGGCAAATTTTCAATTTGATGATATTTTAAACAAACAATGTTGGCAGCACTACAGTCACAGCTTTAACGTGTCAACACCATCTTTCCATTATGACAGTCTTAATTAAGATTTGTGGAATAAATGTTGGCATTTTACTTTAGCTTATAGAGGCAGCTAGCAACTGAGGAAAAAAACAAAATTGCTCCAGTGTACAAGACACGGTTAAGATGGAAAAACATTTAATTTTGTCAACTCCGTCACGGAGATGACGTTTAAGCTGATGGGGTTGACAAGTGCTCCCAAAAACTCTTTATATGTAATGGATAACAACCACATAGGCTAGTTAGCTAACTAACTTCCCTTGTCCATCTCCCAATAAAGACAGACTCATATTTATTCCTTTTATCTGTAATGCAGGCAAGCATGGCTAGAACAAAATTGTCAGTGGAAGAGCAAAGAAAGAGAAATAGGGAGTATCAAAGAAAGAGAAGAGAGAAATTAAACAATGACCCAGACAGCAGAGGTGAGATTCTAGAGAAGGAAAGACAAAGGTGGAAGAAGAGGGTTCAAGACAAAAAAGTGAAACAAATAGGAGAAATGGGAGCAAGGGAGCAGAGATGTCAGAGAAGGTATTGGAGGGATGCTCAGAAAAGGTCTAGAAAGTGCAGGGCTATGCAGAATGTAGTGCAGCAAGTAGACACACCCCTGGATAGCCCACTAGACCAGAGTACTGAAGAGCCAGCTATGAGCAGACGTTCTCTTGCAAGTGAGAGGGAGAGATGAAAAACTAGGAAAAGGCATTCAAGGGAAATAAATGCTTTGAAAGAGAAAATTAAGATGTTAACGAAACAGCGAAACAGACTGAGAAGGCAAAAATGGCAAAAAGAGGGCTCAAATAATTGACAAATCAAATGGCAAAGAAAAAAGAAGAGATAAAGTGCAAATAGACTCTCCACAGACAAAAACTGAGAGAATGATATCAGGAAGAAAACTTAGGAATCCTAACATCAAGAGAGCTCTTCTCTTCCACAATGTTCTCTGCCAAGATGAAAAAACTAACCGTGTCACGGAGACGGGCAACTGACAAATCACCTAGTCGGCAACTGACATTATCAGGCAAGATTCTAAAGAAATATCGCCTTCTTCATAAGATCCGCCAGTTTGGTTTGACTTACAAGTTAGTGAGTAAAAAGAAACAGGCAACACAGAAAAAGGCTACATTTCTCCAGGGCATCAGCCAATCTGTTCGGGAGTTCTTCGTGAACTCTTCTCGCATAACAACAGATAAAACTGACACCATCACAAGAAACAAAATTAAGTGCCAGCGAATGATTCTAACTGACTCCATGATCAACCTCCACAGTGAGTTCATCAACAGGAACCCAGCTGTGAAGCTCAGTTACTCTTCCTTCTGTGCTCTGCGACCCTTCTATGTTACAGCACCAAAGGCATCTGATAGGAAGACACTTCAGGTTCTAAGGACATCGGGTGCTGTGAAGTCGACCAAATTAGAGGACAGATTTCAATTAGTCTGTTGCTCTCCAGCAAGTGAGGCCTGCCTTCTTTGCACCTGTTTACGATGCTTAAACAAACACACGGTTCTGGCCCCAGAGCATGTTGAATCCATGTTGAATGGAGGCAGTGGGAGTGAGTTCAAGAAGAAACAGCTAGTGGGATCCACTTCAACGTGAAACTTAACTTGTACAGTGGGAGTCTTTCAGAGGTGCTCCATCTATATGAAGAGAAACTTAGAAGTGAGACCACAACACATGTGTGCTTGGTTCACAATCAAGCACAGGCATACAGAAAGTTAATTGAGACCTGCAGTGAGAACACAGTCATAATACATGTTGATTTTTCAGAATCCTGGAAGTGCAAGTATGCCTCTGAAGTTCAAGCCTGCCATTTTGGCCAGAATTTGCCTCAGTTGAATCTTCATACTGGAATGTATTACATCAAGGGTGAAAAGGCAGCATTTTGCACAGTTTCAGAGTCTAAGAGACAAGATGCTGCAGCAATCTGGACATACATGGATCCAGTCCTAAAAGATATTCGGACAAAATTTCCATTGATTACCACTGTGCACTTTTGGTCAGATGGTCCCAGTAAGCAGTATAAGAACAGGAGGAACTTCTTCCTCCTCTCTGAGGTACCACCCACACTGGGCTTCAATAGAACCACATGGAATTATTTCCCATCATCCCATGGCAAGGGTGCCCCAGATGGCATTGGAGGAACAGTAAAAAGAACTGCAGACAAATTGGTTCTTCGAGGAAATGATGTGAGGGATTGAAAAGAGTTCTTTGAAAAGATCTCAAACAGTCTGAATGGTGTTCAATTGTATCACATTGAGGAAGAGGACATGGAAAGGTATGACACACTTCTCACATGAAAACTCAAGCAGGTTCCACTGACAAGAAAAATACACCAGGTCATCCCACATCAAAATAGTGTCTGCCACAGACAGCTAACATGCTTTTGCAGTGAGCCCTTGAATTGCCAGTGCTTTACCCCAGCTACTTTCTGTTTACATGGTTGCACAGAGGAACAGCAGACTGATGCAAGGGCCAGGAAGAAAGGTCCTTTGGCCATGTTGATGGAGGAGATGGAAGAGGGAAATAGAAGAGCTGATGGAGGAGGAAATAGGAGAGGAGCCACTGAAAGGTCCTGAGGGCACTATAGTCGAAATAACTATTCACAGCATTGAGGATGGAGACTGGCTAGCAGTGGTGTATGATGACCACTGGTGGCTAGCAAAGGCCATTGATGTAGACACTGAGCACCAAGATGTGAAAGTGGAGTTTATGCACCCTCATGGTCCAACAGCAAGTGTTCACCCAAAACATGGGAAGAGGGATGTCTGTTTCTGTCCAGTCAAAGACATTCTTCTGAAACTAACCGGAAAGGCAGGTCCACTCCAATCAAGCCATACAAGAGAGCTCTACAGCCTAGCCCCTGATATAATCGACTTCACAGACCGCGAGCATGTCCGACACCTGTTGCCCAAAGTCATGCGGGTCAGACAAAAATGAAATCTTAAGTAACTGACCCTGTTTCAAAATAGGCTACAGATCTCCTGTATTCCCACAGAATGATGAGCATTTCTGTTGTTGTTACAAGGTGTCCTATGGTAATGCTTACCTCTACACTGAAGCCAATATACTTACCTTTATACTAACTGTACCTGCAACACCAACCTGTTCAGAAAATATGTATTCTAGATAAACCAAACTCCTTTTATACTGACCTGTCTTACTCACCTCTACTGGGGTATAGGCAGAGTTCTCGGTCATTAGTTTTCTTTTGATGCCAGGAACATGTTAGTCTCTTGATTTCTGCCTGGAGATCCTGTTGTCAGGTCCATGTCAAAGTTTGTCTGATCTCAATCAGTTGTTTGTCAACACCGTCAGTAATTGTCAACACCATCAGACGATGTTTTTTGTCCTTTTTTAAAGAAATACGTTAATCTTTGTTCAATTTATTGTGTTTATATATTAAAACACCAGCTGAACTACATGCAGTCATATATTTTTTGCCCAAGAACATTGATTATATATGCTTAATATTAAAAATGTATACACAAAATTAAGAACTTTTGGAATTGGATTTTTCAAAATAGTGTGAAATCAGAACAAAAATGTTTATAATGCACTTTATTACTTCACTCTGTTACAGAGCACCATTATTGGATACTTGAAGACTTTATACTGTTGTTGAACTGATCAAATTAAAATACTATGCTTTTTGGTGTGTCTGATGGAGTTGACACAAATCAAGTTATGACGTGAATAAATGCCAATTTTCATAAAAAATGTTTTAATAAAAAAACCTGTTCCCTTACATGGTTTGTTAGCTGAGACCTTTGTCTAGAAAAATATATCCACTTCAAATTAATGCAGTATTTATAGAAAAAATGGAAGACATTAAACATGTTTTGTCCCTTATCTCAAGAATCAGTGCCATTTCTAACTGATAATAGCTGTGATATTCAACAGGGAGACTGATACATTTGAATGAGAATGAATTACTGACAGATCTCAGTTAAACTTTTCTCTTTTACTGCCACTATTCCTCTTCCATTAAGTGACTCTGTACAACTGCTCACTGGGACGGGAGGACTGTAGTCTCTGTAAGAATGCTGACCCCAAGTACCAGTGTGTGTGGTGTGAGAGATCTGGCTCCTGTGTGTTCGACAGACTGTGCCCTGATGATGAACTGTTGGAGTGCCCTGACCCCAGAATTACTGATGTGAGTTATGCTTTCGCTCTGTCCAACATATTTTTGTCCAACTGAAATCTCTGTTCAACTTGTATTTGAACTTGAAAATGGTCACACAAATCCACTTGACCAATTGTTGTTTACACTTTACTCGTATGTTCAAAGCTTGTCTAATGAATGCTTTCCTGTAGTGTGCTGATTCACTTTGTCAAAATGGGACGATTTTCTGTCTTTTTAGTCTTGCCTAATTGCCAAACTCTAGCATCAATCAGCCATAGCATCAATCAGCCATACCTTCTTAGATGTCTCTAACCCCTTGCTTCATCTAGTGTCTTGGCTCTACTTGTTAATAGCTTCAAGCCTTTTTACTCGAGCTTACCTACTCCAATGTCTACCTTTAGAAGTCATACTGAACTAATGTACATACCTAGTTAGTAGACTACAATCTCTGTTAATACTTTCATGAAATTAGACTAATTTAGACTCATTTCTAGCCTTGTTTAAGTAATATGCTGTCCCAAGTATGTGTGCTAATCCTGTCATTTCTTCATTTCTCCATTTCTTAACCTCAGATTATTCCACGCTATGGTCCACTGAGGGGGGGCATTGCAGTCACCATAAAAGGCTCCAACCTGGGCATCCACAAGGATGACATTAAGAGTATCACTGTGGCTGGAGTGACCTGTGCCCATCAGGAGGGCAAATATTCTGTCTCCACCAGGTAATAATTATCTATAGGTGCTTTTGGGTGCTGTTTGTAACACAGATCCTGTCACTGTGGAAGGGGTTTCTGTATGCTCTGTTTCAGCCTCCTCGTGGTTTAATAGTATGTCAACTGCATTTATCCAGTGTATATTGTGGAAATGCAGCACCTTCCCCACAGGCTGTTATTTGGACAGTTCAATAGCATGTCTCCGTCTCCTTGCATTTGTTTTGTACAGTAACCCACTGCAAGGGAGCTAAAGTGAATAATTAAAATTATGTATAAGAACATTTAAAGTGAGGAAATTCTTGAGTTTACTTTCCTCTTCATTGCTAATAAGCTGTTCAAACACTGGCTGGCCTGTGATACCTTTATCTCAGCATCTGGTGAGCTCCTCCAAACCATGTGTTAAGATGAATTCAGCAGGGGCCTACTATTCAGGATACAAGTTCTTTCAGAATTGAGCTTCAGTTTAAGTTCGAAGTTGAAGCTAGTCAACATTGCTATTGATGTCCTCTGATATTGTGATATTTCTGATGGATAGATAGATAGATAGATAGATAGATAGATAGATAGATAGACTTATAGATATTTTGATAGATAGATAGACATATAGATAGATATGTTGATATTTCTGATATTGTGATAGATTCTGCTATCATGAATGGCCTTGTCCTCGGTGCTCGTAATAACAGTTTCTCTTCCTATCTGCAGTGTTGTCTGTGAGATTGGTCTCATGGAGCGCCACAGCCTCCATGCTGGGAAGGTCGAGGTAGAGGTCACAGGAGGGAAGAAGGGAGTCTCTTCCTTTAACTTCACCTATAGGGTATGAAATTAGAGTGCATGCAGCACGATGTCGCTGAATTTTTGTAACTGAGTATGAATGTGTGGTTGACTGTTGGCCTTGTTCTTTTTGCTGATGTAGCTCTGAGCGGCAGACTCATTATGCTGCAGATGTTGTGTTAAAGCACCACTCTTACAGAGAGAATTACATCTATATGCAGAATTACATTTAACAGCTTTCAGGCTTCTTTTTACTCAATTTTGTGACTAGGCTGCACTTCCATTTTCGTATTTTTGGCTCATGGTAAATGACTTTGTTGTTTCACAATGCAGGGCAATGTGCAGTCTATTTTCATTACACCATTACATTTTCCTGCGACTTAACAGGTTTATAAGTGTAAATGGAGTATGTTGGATCACTGTTAGAGGCAATAAGATGTACTTTATCATCTCAACATGGATGTGTAGTGCTACGTGCTTGCTCAGTAGACAGAAAGGAGCTCAGCACACTTGTCAGTGGTGTCTTAACTAAAACATACGGAAACACAAAAGCTTAATTGTTGCAATTTACAACTGGTGGCAAATGGATGATAGATTTTACTGTGCAAGGTCAGTAAAAAGCCAGAGTAAAGTTACCGTATCCTTTGTGTGATCCAGCACCTCTGCTAACCATAAGGTTTAATTGAACAACAGTGTTGCAATAGAGATCTCAGTATCAACATCCTTAATAATGTTTAGAATTATAATGACCCAAAGGTACATAGGACCCCTGCTATAATGGCTCTTCTTCTTGTTCTTGTTGTTCTTTTATTCTTTTTATATCAGTTTTACCCACTTTTATGTCACCCACTTCTCTTGCTCAGAAATTCGCCAAGCATGGCATATCAAACAGGGCAGACCTAGAACCTTGTGAAGACCCAAACATGGCGTATCAAATAGGGCAGACCTAGAACCTTGTAAAGACCCATGTCATTACTACTAGCTGATGCTGCAGCCACAGGCACAGTGTTATGATTTTAAAAACGTACTGTCGACATGATACTGTGATACCTGCATGCTTGGAATTTATGCATGCTGTTTATGAGACATATAACAAATCAGGTAGAGCTGCATTGCTGCTGTGGTCTTTGTCCAATTTTTATGAAAAAAAAAAAAAATCATGCCAGTTTATCTACCAAGTAGTGATTCATCTGCACAGTGCCACCAAGCAGTGATACAAAGTGAGTCATCCAGTTTCATACAAGTACGTCCAGTTTCAGTGTAACATCTTTGATTTTCACCACAACTGCTGGAGCTCTGGGATGATTTGTCTTTGGGCTTGGGGGTTACTTATCTCTCTGTGCTCTCTAGCACCATATTGTGTCCACAGTAATAACTGACAATGCCATTGATGATTTGTGTGATTATTTAGTTTTACACAAATCTGTATTTCACAGATTACATAGAATGTGACACCTGTCTACATTCTTTCTCTTCTCATTCTGTCTCACACACCATTTGCACAAAGCTGCACCATCAGGAAACACCTACAATGTTGAACAAACTTCACTTCCATTTTCACAAACTTTCAGGACTCAACCTGTTTCCTCAGGGTACACTCTATGGTTCACACTCTGGGCTTGGCCCTCTGTCATTGCTGCATAAATATATTGGGTGTAATACTAAGAATATTAATGTAGAGTAATAATAACTGTAGATATTTCAGAGGGCTCTGCTGTAATAGTAATTGTAAGAGCTATTATGTTATTAGTCTGTCATGGGAGCCACTGCGGATTTTTGTGACCATTGACAAACTCTTATAGGCTCATGTTACTATGATTTGTGAAAAAATTACACTACTGAAATGGAACAGAGGGTTTTGTTTGTTTGTTTGTTTGTTTTTCCCCTTCCCCTTCATTATAGATTGATAAAATGTGCTGCTGGGTGTTCAGGTTCATGGTATTGAATTGGCCATGTTTTCATTGTGTACTGACTGTCATAATTCATAGTGCTAAACACATATACATATATATGTAGTATAGTGAAACTCTGTCCCTTGCTTGCTTTTAGCACACAAACCCTTCTTAGTCTTTGAAAATAGCAAAGGAGTAAAATGTGAGTTTTCCTATTAGAGTATGTGAAATTAAACCAAAATGAAGACAAACAAACAAACAAAAAAAAAACACTCAACAAATAGATTGAATTGAATTGAACTGAATTGAATTCAGTTATACAATTAGTAAATTAAACACTGTTATTTGTATTTAGTTAAGGTCTGGCATCCAGGGAAAAAACTGCAATAGCGTTGTACATTTTCTGAATCTATCAGGAATAACCAAGTGAGTACATAAATCCATGTTTCCTCACTTTCAGTTTCCAGTCATGAGCAGGCGAGTTTCTGTAATGAGGGTTTTAAGTTATGTGTCCACTGGAAGAAAAGAGCATTAGCTAGCCTCCATATAATTGCATCATAGACATTATGTTTTGTTTTTGTGTGGACTAGGTGTCTGAAAAAGCTTTATTGTTCTAAGAACATCAGCAATCATCATCTTAATTTTAGAATTATGTTCATAATTATGTACATAAAGATTCTTCTTATGTAAATGATACAATAACTGAATGTAAAGGAGCAAGATGATAAAGAAACTTAAAACTATTGATATGACAGTGCTTACATTTAGCGACCAAGTAAAGATGACTTTACAATCCAAGCTGTACATTCAGATATATCAGTGTACAGCCTAAATCCCCTCTGGCTCTTAAAGCATGTATGAAAAAGCACTACAAAAAATCTCACAGGATCTTTGATATTTCTTTTCTTTCTGCCTAACTGTTCCATCATGGTGTGAAAGAACACACTTGTGCGGTACCTTGCAGTGTCCTCTTCAGTACATTTCCAATACTTCACATTTGTTGATAACTGCAGTGAATTTGTTGCTTCTCTTGTAACAGGAATTACACAGTTCTCACATAAGAGAGGATTTATTTGATCCATTGTCTTGTTCTGACTCTCCAGGAGCCCAAGCCTGACATGGTCCGCCCCAGGAGTGGCCCTAAGGCGGGGGGCACACTCGTTACTATCAGTGGTAGTGCCCTGGACACAGCCTCCAAACAGGACATCCACATATCTGTGGGAGGAGTTGTATGTGAAGTGTGGGCATAATTTTTTTTATAATTAATACATCATTTTCTGCATTGCTCCCAAATGTATAGAGAAATAGTTATGTTGATTAACGTGCTCATTGCTGCATAAGAATTTTTACTTTCAAATTTTTTTAGGACTGAAGGGCTCTTCTTTCCTCAGCCCTCCACTTTTTTTTATCTGTTATTCTCTCTCCCTCATTCGTCTTCTTCATTCTCTCACACGCTCTAACGCGGCTTTGTCTGTCTCTCATAGGGAGCTGTTTGGTGAGGAGATCACCTGTCGGACAGGGCAATACAGGGCTCATAAAGTGCCTTCTGGCCATTTACCGGTCACTGTAAACTATGGCAAATATATGACCACGCAGGTGCCTGCCGCTTTCCAGTTCTCTAACAACCCCGAAATCACAGGCCACCAACCAAAAGGGAGCTTTGTGTGGTAAGATGTGCAGACTTTATTTGACTTTATATCCTCCCTTTATCCACAGTGTATCCTGTCAGTGGTTACAGGGTTATGGTGGTGGAAGCGACAACAGGAGTGCAGATGAGCTGAGAGAAAAGCAGGAGTCATAGCTGCGGGAAGTAGGGGTGCTGGAGGTGCTGCAGCACCCCCTGTTGCAGCTGCCGCACACAAAAATTTATTTACCCAAAAATAAATAAATTAAATTCAAGAAAATTCATTAAGATTCATTGCAGACACTAATGACTGTACCGTACACTTCCATTGCAGTGAATTTCGCTTCGCTCTTGTTCAAATTGTATGGGGGCGAGATTCACTCTGTGGCATACGTTACCAATTACTGCACTGTGTACAGAAACAACTCTGTATTTTATCTTGTTTTAATTTTATTCCTATTTCCTATTTATCTTATTATATTCTACTATTTTATTCTATGCTGTGTTTGGTGTGTGCTGACGGAGTTGTTGCGACACTTGAATTTCCCTCGGGATTAATAAAGTATTTCATATTCATATTCGTATTCGTATAAATCATTAGGGCTGAGAACCTGTGGTGCTAGGCCTCCGGTGTCCACTGGAGGCCGCCTGTACCGCAGGTGCAAAGCCCTATTGCTTTCCTTGTGTTTACTGGGGGCCAAGCAGCGAAGCTGTATAGGCACCCATTGTGTTTCTACCTTTTCTCCATCATCCTCTTCTTTTTCCTTTTATTCTTCTGGTTAGGGTGTCAATGCAGCCCCTAGAACCGTATAGTAAAAATTTGTTAAATGTGGCACACTGATTGGGGACAGTCCCCTGATTGTTTTCACTAAGTTTCATGTCTGAACCTCGATCACTCTAGCGCCACCAACGGGTCAAAGTTGGAGGTGCGTTTATACACGTAACACTCAACGCACCCAATGCCATCAATTTCTGCCCTATTGAATTTTATTAAAAATTTTCAGAAGTTTTCACAGGCCACAAATTTTGTCCAATCTTCCCCAAATTGGCACAGATTATCTTCACAGCAAGCCTCACAAAAGTTATTTATTGGCTTTTCAATGCAATATTGTTTGTCCCTCACAGCCAATCGAAATTGGAAGTGAGCTCATATTTCAGCAGCAATTCAATGTATAAACACCAAATGTGGTGTACTGACTCAAGACTCCACCCAAAGGGAGTCCAAAACAAATTGCCCCATTTTACCACTCGAGGGCGCTATAATAAGAAAAAAACATGTTTTTGCTCATTACTCTTCATATGTTTGGTCTAAAATCATGATTATCATTTCAAGTCATGCCTTTTTTTATTCTGAGGTCTGGACGTGTCAGCATGGGACTCCATGGTAACACGCCGTCAAGATGGCTGTCGTTCTCTGAGTTCTATCTTAAATTGAACTTTTTTGTTAATTTGTTCACACTATTTTGTGCAAGAACACTATAATTTTGAACGTGATGATCACCTACGATAGGGAGAGTTTGATCAACATCAGATCTACAATCGATGCGCATTTTATAGGCAAAAATTGCTCAACGGACTCAGCGGACTTCCATTTGTTTAGATTTAAATTGTTTAGCCTACCTGCTACACCTTGTAAATGGAGACAGAGAAGGAAGCGAGGCAAAAGAGCTGGAGCACTGGTCACGCAGAGACAACAGAAACAACAAGAAAACCGTCGCCCTCTTCGAAGTATCCCTCTAACGAATAATGTTCATCGTAATGAACATCATAATGTTAAGACTAATATGACTATGTATATAGCTAGTAGTGACATTTTTCCCATTGGTGCATTTTCACGCTCTCTCTTTCTGAATTTATCTCTGTTATTCTTACTAGAGTGGATAAAATCCTGATCCTGGGGGACTTTAATATTCACATCAATAACAATTCTGATTCACTTAATAAAGCTTTTACAACTATCATAGACACATTTGGCTTTAACCAATATGTCCACGAACCAACTCATCTCAGTGGCAACACTTTAGATCTTATTCTAGCTCGCGGACTAGATATCTCTCACGTTGTCGTCTCTCCTTACTCCGCTGCCCTCTCAGACCATTTTCTTATTACTTTCCAAGTAACTCTTCCGTTGACACCAATTGTCTCTACCGCGGTTCGTAGCTGCCGTCGCGTTAATGCTTCCACCTCTGCTGCGCTCGCTGATCTGCTTCCTACTGCTCTCAACTCTTTCAATGATCAGCAAAGATCTTTGAACGACTTGACGGACAGCATAAATTCTACCCTTCGTAATGTACTAGATATGGTAGCACCATTAACTATAAAAAATAGACGTAAACACGTAACACCTTGGTTTAATAATGAAACCCGAGCGCTGAAGCAGGTGTGTAGGAGTTTGGAACGAAACTGGCGGGCAACCAAACTAGAGGTTTTTCGCCTTGCATGGCACGACAGCCTGATAGATTATAAACGCACTCTCTACACAGCCAGATACGCGTATTGCTCGAAAATAATTAATGTTAACAAAAATAACCCCAGGTTCCTTTTTCATACAATATCTAAACTTACCCAGAATCAATCTCCTCAATCTAGCCCTTTTACCGCAAACGATTTTGTTGAATTTTTCTCGCAAAAAATAGACTTGATTTGTCGAAATATTCAAATTAATTTATCAAATCAGTCTGCCTGCACACTCTCTGTTACTGCGCCTAAGATTAGTCAGGATGTGCAACCTTTAACTCAATTTAACCCTATCTCTCTAGACACGCTGTCCAAATTGGTGCACTCTGCCAAACCAGCTTCTTGCCTCCTTGATCCCCTACCTGCTATATGGAGCTTACATGGAGCTTTTCTCGGTTCTTGGCCCAACAATCCTAAACACTCTAAATATGTCACTTAAATCTGGTATTGTACCCTCCTCTTTTAAAACAGCCGTGATCAGGCCTTTACTTAAAAAACCAAACTTTGACTCTGAAGCCTTAAATAATTATAGGCCGATCTCTAATCTCCCGTTTCTTTCTAAAATACTTGAAAAAATTGTAGCTGCTCAGCTGATAGCCCATATGTCCTCTAACAGTCTGTTTGAAATATTTCAGTCAGGCTTCAGGTGTTTTCACTCTACTGAAACCACGCTTACTAGAGTAACTAATGATCTTTCATTAGCCATGGATGCTGGTGCTACCTCTGTTCTTATTCTGCTTGATCTGAGTGCAGCATTTGGCACGGTTGATCACACTTTATTGTTAAAGCGCCTGGAAAACCAAATTGGCATTTGTGGCCTGGCGCTCTCTTGGTTTAAATCTTATCTCTTTGAGAGAAAGCAGTGTGTCCACTATAATAATGTGACCTCTGAATACCATAAGCTTGACTATGGTGTTCCTCAGGGATCAGTCCTTGGCCCTCTTCTATTCTCTATTTACATGCTCCCTTTGGGTGACATTATTCGTAGTTACAACATTAACTTCCATTGTTATGCTGATGATACTCAGATTTTCTTACCTATCCAGCATAATGACCACTCTGAATTGGCTAACCTTGAGGCATGTCTTTGTGCTATTAAGGGTTGGATGTCTTCAAATTTCCTGATGCTTAACGCAGGCAAGACTGAAATGCTGGTCATTGGTCCCCCTACGCATAAGCATCTTTTTAGTGATCTAACTCTAAATTTTGTCAACTGCATCATCTCTCAAAACTCTTCAGCTAAGAACCTTGGTGTGATTTTTGACTCTAGTCTCTCGCTAGTCACTCATATGAAGAACACAACCAAAACTGCCTTTTATCACCTCCATAACATTGCTAAAATTAGGCCTTTTCTAAGTATGGCTGATGCAGAAACCATTGTTCACGCATTCGTCACGTCTCGCCTCGATTACTGCAATGTTCTTTACTCTGGCCTGCCTGCCTCTAGTACCAATAGTCTTCAGCTGGTCCAGAATGCTGCTGCTAGAATTCTGACCAGAACGAAGAAGTTTGATCACATTAGCCCTGTCCTGGCTTCCCTTCATTGGCTCCCAATTCATGCAAGGGCAGATTTTAAGGTCCTCTTATTAACATATAAAATTTTACATGGGCTTGCGCCTTCCTACCTGTCTGACTTAATTACACCCTATAACCCACCTCGCACCCTGCGCTCTCAAGATTCTGGATTATTAGTCATTCCAAGAGTTAAAAAGAAGTCCGCTGGCAACCGAGCCTTTTCCTACCGCTCTCCCTTCCTCTGGAATGGTTTACCTAAAGAAGTTAGAGAAGCAAACTCTCTCAATACCTTTAAAACAAAACTAAAGACTTATCTATTTTCTCGAACTTACACATGATATAACTTTGATTTGACTTTGTTATAGACATGTAAAGCCCTTTGAGACTATAAATAGTGATATTGGGCTCTAAATAAATATTATTATAATAATTATTATTATTATTATTTCCTGTTCTGCGATCATATTTGACCGCAAAGTCGCCAGTCAGGAAGTATAGCCCCAACTCAGTTTGATGTATCAAAACAAGACTAGGTACATGGACTCAGGACCCCATTCTATGGTGGCACAAAAAATTTTGCGGCATTTGACTACTGGGGGTGCACTGTAATAAGCAAAAATGCATTTTGGCCAACAACTGTTGATGTGTTTGCCTTAAATATATGAATCACATGTCTGGTGATACTGTGAGAGGTCCCAAGGCCTAGACATAGCAACTTGTCATGTCAACCTAATTGATGTGGCCGCCATATTGGATTTTATGGAAATGTTTGAAAAGTTTTCACAGGCCGCAAAGTTTGTCCAATCTTCCTCAAAATTGGCACAGATGATCTCCAGAGCGAGCCTCACAAAACTTATTCATTAGCTTTTCGATTGACGAAAGCATTCACCCATTACAGCTGATCAAAATCAGTGGCAAAGCCACCAAACAGGACGTAAGAGCGTATCTCAGCAGTGCTTTTACATACTAGCATCAAATTTGGTATGTGCACCCGGGACCCCGTCCTGAGGATGTGCAAAAAATTTTCTGTCATTTGACCTATACCTTTTTTCCTCTTAAGTGTTCATGTGTTTCTCTTAGCAAAAGTGATTCTTGTGTCAGATCAGTTGTCATAAAACTTTATCAGTGCTTATAGCCATGCTTTTAACATGATTACATGAAGTTGCCATGTCAGTTGTGCCCTGCAGGGCTGCTTGGCCACCACATCGCTGCTTGCAGCTATATTTATTATTATTCATTCGGGGTCATCACTTTGCCATTTTTGAGGTGGTTCCCATGGCAGGGCTCTACGCTTACATTTTTTTTCAAGGGGCACTTGTGCGCCCAAGTTCAGAAATTTAGGAGCACAGTCAGTTCTGTTTTTAAGGACTTAAACATAATGCATCACTATTGTGCAAATAAACACACCAATGCACCAGCTGGAAAGATTAAGAATGACTGAAACAAAATTTATAGTAAACAGGATTTCAAAGAATGTTACTATTTTCAGTTCACCATAGTGCTGGGCGGTATACTGATTCAATTTCCCATACGGGTTTTAATGCTGGTTTTAATTTCCCATACAGTATAAATTTTTCATACACCGCCATACCGGACCTATAAGCGATAAATAATAAATAAGAGTTATTCACTTTTGATGGAGCATTTCTATTTGACTGGCTCAGCTTTTCTAGCCTTTACGGCACTGGCTTAGCGAACCAGGAAACTCACAGACCAATTGCATGCATTCTAAATCATCTCACGTGATGCTACTCAGCCAATCAAATCTGTGCATTCTGAGAAGCACTGCGACTTGAGTCAGTTTATGAGATACAGGCATGAGAGACAGACGAGACGAGAATTGGTAGTCGGAGAGTCAGAGAAAAGTAATTTCACTTGGCGTGCTCTACATGTTCATTCTTCTGACTGGCAGTTCAAAACCTGTATTCCTCATATGTTCCGAGACCGTGGCGTTTATTAAAAGTGGCAATGTGAAGTGCCACTACGAGACAAAGCACAAGTTTTTTAATGACAAGAATATAAACAGGAACAGGCTCAACACAAACAGGGTTACCAGGGGTCCAAAGAATGAGTGACAAAAATAGGTTAACAGGCAGCCAAACAAGACTATGGAACACTGAACACTGAATATACGAGAGACGAGATGGCTGAGAGAACACATGGACGGTGTAGACTTTGCACTGACTGATCCAGCGGAAGGGTTTAAATTGTGAATGGCGTCAGGGAAAACTAAAGTGCAGGCAGGTGTGAAGAATGAGGGTGATCAGACCGGTGATTAGTAAACCGGTGACGCTGAGCGTGGAATGGCTGAAACCAGCGAGGTCGTTACAACATTCTGCATATTGCGTACATTCTGCATATTTTATCATTTTGTGGGGCCAAGCAAACCCATTGGTAATCACATCCTTCATTATATACATGATGAAATTAGAGTGTTTAATATTCTGTGTACTCCTGGCAGTAGAATAAGCTACTACAAACCTATATAAAGGCCCAGTAATCCAAAAAATAAAAATATCATGATATACCATGAAACCACCAGAATCTTAATCTTGTTATGTTGGGCTGTGACCGGTTAATGAACACATCCCTGCAGCATCAATGTGTTTTACTACTGCATCGCGTCTCATATGCAGGTTTCCAGAGACAAAAAGAGAGGAGCCTGTAAGTATCATAGGGGCATCCTTGCAAAACTTGCAGAACACCAGACTATTAGATTTCTCCTATTCTAGCCCAGGGGTCTCAAAGAACCAGCCACATTGTGCAGCCCCCTGATTGTTTTAGACTTGTAATGAGATTCAGCCCGTATATCCGTTTTGCGTTTCGTTTTACGTTAGCTTCTTTAGAATACTCAACATTAGCTTTGGGACTATAGGTGCGTAGACTAACATTAATTCCAGAGCAGTTAATGCAGCTCTGGGTCAGCCAACCAAAATAACCAAAAGAGCTAACTATTACCAGCAACCAGCAGAGCCATTACCAGCAACCAGCAGAGCTATTCCTCGCAAACACTTTGAACTGTTAGCTAGTTAGCTGTCACTAAACTGTAAATGCAAGCAAAAATGTCTCTTTCTAAAGCAAAAAGAAAGGTTGACCAGGAGCACTTTCAAGAAAAGTGGACATGTGATTACTTCTTTGTTGAGTTTAATGGGTCCGCAACCTGTTTGATTTTCAAGGAGTAAATTGCCCTCCTCAAAGACTTAAATCTAAAGCGCCATACACCACCAAACACGCAGAGGAGTATAATTGGTTCGAGGGTGAGAAGAGGGAGAGAAAAGCATCACAACTTCGTAGAAGTCTCTCCTTTCAGCAGAAACATTTTTCAATTTAGTTCCGCTTTGCATCTTCTCGCTTCTCGCTTGTTAGTTTTTTTTTGTGTGCCCTTGAATTTGAGAGAAGTGAATCACTTGAGGTAGCCAGTTGTGGCATGATGTGTAACTCACATTGAAATGTAGCGGTGTTTGGGGAAGTGTAGTTTTCTTATGTTATATTTGCACTTGCGCTTTTCGATGTAGTAGTTAACATCCTAGGTCAGTATTAACATTTTTAGCATGTTACGCTAGCCCACAATGTGCTTTAAACATCGGGTACTTAATGAAGCAATTGAGGCTGTTGTATTATCTTGCTATGGTATTGTAAGATTATAGTGACATCTGAACAGACATGGTTCATGATAGGATAACTGTTTAACCTGATGGTCTTATTACCATAGATACAAAGAAAGCTTCACACCTTTGGCGCCGCGTTACTGTTGGAGCCAAGAGCAATTGATTAAGACAAAATACAACCGGTAATGGGCGAATGGCAGCCATCACAGACAAAAGGGGAATTTAGCATTAACACCTAGATTCTGATTTGCATCAAGCAACGTTGTACACCTATTGTCTGTTTGCTTCATGGTATAAAAGACCGATCACGGTAACAGTTCTCTGAGTTAAGCTGCGGCGCAAGCAGACTTGCTGCCGGATTCCACCACCACCAAATAAAGCTTTTCTCTAAGCACGCTTTTGCTCCGGTTCATTTACTTGTAAAATCACAAGAAAATCCAACAGTATCTAACAGCAAACTGAAGGCGCCTTGGCACCCCCTTTTTCACGTGTTCGCACTGCTGGAACTTAGAACGATCATAGTTCTTAGAACGCCGTGTTGAGGGGCTTTTTAGCTCCTACTTCAGGGTAGGTACTTTCACAGCGTGATAGGAACCTTGGGTGACGTAGGTGTACAGCGACTGGTCCAAACATAGGTATTCTGTGATTGCAACCACCATTTTTAAAAATCTGTATAAAATATAAAGCCTTAAAACGTATTTAATTTAGTTTGAATTAAATTTTTAAATTTTATATTTAATGTCTTAAAATGTTTGGGATTGTAGGAGGGCTGGCATGTTTAGGTCTTATGTTTTATGTTACAGATATTTTATTTTCCACAACAATGACCAGTTCCGCAAAGACCTGTTTCTTTGTACGTTAAAGAGGTAGAGTACACTTCGCTTGCATGTCCGCTTGTGTGGCTGTGATTGGCATTTTAACTTAGAAGATGAATGTGTTTATCCAGCTTACAATTTGAGGGTTGCAGCGGGGAAAAAGGAAAAAACCAAAAACACGACGCTGCGAGCAAGCGTCTGGCGCAAGCACTATGCTAGCACCCAAAACTACTATGCCCATCAAGTCATTCACTGCTACTGTGGTGGTAAATGCAGGGGGACATTTTTTTCCATTGGACTGGGTCTATCGCCAATGCGATATTTCTGTCATTCAAATTCAATAAAACTCAATAACTGTATGCTGTTGTCTAGTCTGTTGACTTCTTTTGCTGCCGTAATGATATTATTTTTTCCTTTTAGAAGTTTTTAAAAGGTCTTTTTTTGGTGCTGATTATTCGTCACTGCTCTACGGTCTGTCTCTAACATTTACGTTGTGCTGCGCTTCTAATCTTGTAATATTGTGTGCTTGTTTTAATCTCGCTCTGTGTCTGCTTCGTTAACGTTACCTATCAACACATTCTTTCTACTGTTTGGCTGCTAGCGTGCTAACACCAGCCTAGCATTCTTGCTAACCTTATTTGCACAGCAATAGTGTGTTGATAGTTCACGTTTACGTTACCTCTCTTTATCTGCCACTATGTCTTGCTCTCTCTGCCTCGCTCTCGTAGAGAAGTTGTCTCTCCTAGAGAGACGTGTCCGTCAGCTAGAACAAGGCAGCGCTAGCCCTAGTTTTATTACTATAGATACGACGGGCACCCCAGATAGCATTAGTTTAGCCTCTGAGCCGATTAGCGGCTCAGTCTCTCCCTTTAGTGCAGTTTCGCCGGCGGAAAAGGAGTTTGTTACGGTCATGAGTGGCAGGAGGTCTCGCCGACGCCGACACCAGCCGTCATCCGTACGGCCCGACTCACAACCGCTGCCGGTGGTGAATCGCTATGCTACTCTTGTTTCTCCTGCTTGCCGGCCCGGGTCCTCCACCTCCCACGACCGCCCCAAGCCCTGTACCTTAGTTATAGGGGACTCAGTGACCCGAGGGATTAGATTAGCAACGCCAGCGACTGTTACCTGTCTCTCCGGGGCCAGAGCTCCCGACATAGAAGCTAACCTTAGGGTGCTGGCAAACAGGAATAGCCGTATCGATAAGGCACACCACACAGACACTAGCTATGACAATATTGTTATTCATGTCGGCACCAACGATATTAGAATGAGGCAATCTGAAGTCACAAAAGTCAACATAGCTAGGACTTGTGACTTCGCCAGAAAGATGTGTCGGCATCGATTAATTGTCTCTGGCCCTCTACCAGCTAGGGGTAACGACGAAAGATATAGTAGATTACTGCAACTGAATCGCTGGCTGGCGCAGTTTTGTTTAGATCAGGGATTTGATTTTGTAGATAACTGGCCCTCGTTCTGGGGTCGACCTGGCTTGCTAAAAGCGGACGGCCTGCACCCTAATGGGCATGGCGCTGCTGTTTTATCAGGTAACATAGATAGATGTCTGAGTCAGCTATGACATCTTCCACTAGAGCGGGCCAGGTCGCAGGTGATTACAGAACCTGCTAATGAAATCCCCTCAGAGGCTGCTGAGTTCCATGAACCAATGACTCCTCTCCTCCAGCATAAGGCAAAGATTAATTTGACTAGTTATTCATTTAGTGGAGGGGCTTCAGCAGAGACTAGCTCCCTCTGTGAGCCTGGTCCTCATTCTGCCTTAGTTGCTCAACATAACTCGCTCTATGGTCATCCCTCTGTCAGCAGCAATTTGGCTTTTGCTATTAGCGTACTCTCACGCCCTCGCAGACCACGTCGGCCTAGATTTAGACAGCCTATTTCCCACAATAACTTAATTCCTATTCAGCTGACCCCCTCTTCCGATTCGATCGTTGTAAGCCCAACAACCCTGAAGTTCGGTTTTATTAATATTAGATCACTCTCCCACAAGGCCTTGCTGGTCAGCGACCTTATTACTGATCTTAGCCTTGACATGATGGGTTTGTGTGAAACTTGGTTGAAGCCAGATGTTTATTTTTCTTTAAATGAAGCCTCACCCCCCAATTATTCCTTTTCACATGCTGCTCGAGCAGCGAAGAAAGGTGGGGGTGTAGCCTTAATTTATAACACTGAATTCTCGCCTAGCATCTTTAATGCACCAAATTTTACCTCCTTTGAGCTGCTCTCTCTGAAACAATCCTGCTCTACCTCACCCTTCCTCATAGTAGTGATCTATCGGCCCCCTGGGCCCTATAGTCAATTTCTCGATGATTTCACTGAATTGATCTCTAGCATTATAACTACGGTGGATAAAATCCTTATAATGGGGGATTTTAATATCCACATCAATGATAGCTCTGATTCTCTTAATAAAGCATTTACTTCTATTTTAGACACTTTTGGCTTCAACCAATACGTCTGCGAGCCCACTCATTCCAATGGCAACACCTTAGATCTTATTCTAGCTCGCGGCCTAACCGTCTCTCATGTGGTTGTTTCTCCCTATTCCACTGCCTTATCTGACCATTTTTTGTCACCTTCCAGGTCACGCTCCCCTCTCCTCCTGTAGTCTCCACCGTGGTGCGTCGCTGCCGCCGCATTAATGCTTCCACCACTGCCGCACTTGCTAACTTACTTCCTGCTGCCCTCAGCTCTCTCAATGATCAACAAGGGTCTTTGAACGATCTGACAGACAGTATAAACTGTACCCTCCGCAATGCTTTAGATACGGTAGCACCATTAACGCTAAAAAATAGGCGTAAACATAGGCGTACTCCCCATCGCTGCCCCAGAGCCTAATCAGGATGTGCACTCTTTAACCCAATTTGAGCCTATCTCCCTAGACGCGCTCTCCAAACTGGTGCACTCCGCTAAACCAGCCTCTTCCCTGCTCGATCCCCTACCTCCTAAACTTTACGTAGAACTTTTCTCGATCCTCGGCCCTACAATCCTCAACCTTTTAAATTTGTCAATTAAGTCGGGCGTTCTACCCTCTGCTTTCAAAACAGCCGTGATTGGCCCCCTACTTAAAAGACCTAACCTCGACCCAGAAAGCTTGAATAATTATAGACCAATCTCTAATCTCCCGTTTCTTTCTAAAATACTCGAAAAAATTGTCGCTGCGCAACTCATCGCATATATGTCCTCCAACAGCCTCTTTGAAGTGTTTCAGTCAGGCTTTAGGCGTTTTCATTCCACTGAAACCGCATTAACTAAAGTGACTAATGATGTATTACTAGCCATGGATGCTGGTGATACCTCATTACTTATTCTTCTCGATCTGAGTGCAGCATTCGACACAGTCGATCACACCATATTGTTAAAGCGCCTGGAAAATCAAATTGGCATCCGTGGCCTGGCGCTGTCTTGGTTAAAATCTTATCTCTCAGAGAGAAAGCAGTGTGTCCACTACAATAATGTGACATCTGAGTATCGAGAGCTTAACTGTGGTGTCCCTCAGGGGGCGGTCCTTGGCCCTCTCCTTTTCTCTATCTACATGCTCCCTCTTGGAGACATTATTCGTAGCTATGACATTAACTTCCACTGTTATGCTGATGATACTCAGATCTACTTACCAATCAAGCACAGTGACCGCTCTGAATTGGCTAACCTTGAGGCGTGTCTCTGTGCCATTAAAAATTGGATGTCCTCAAACTTCCTGATGCTTAACGCAGGTAAGACAGAAATGCTAGTCATTGGACCCCCTGTGCATAAGCATCTTTTTAGTAATCTTAAATTAAAATTTGACAACTGCATTCTCTCGCAAAATTCTACAGCTAAAAACCTTGGTGTGATTTTTGACTGTAGTCTCTCGCTTGTCACTCATATCAAGAACACTACCAAAACGGCCTGTTACCATCTCCGCAATATCGCCAAAATTAGGCCCCTACTATGTTTAGCTGATGCAGAAACCATTGTCCATGCATTTGTCACGTCTCGCCTCGACTACTGTAACGTTCTGTACTCTGGCTTGCCCGCCTCTAGCACCAGAAGTCTTCAGCTTGTCCAGAATGCTGCTGCCAGAATCCTGACCCGAACTAGGAAGTTCGATCACATCACTCCCGTCCTGGCTTCCCTTCACTGGCTCCCAGTTCACATGAGGGCTGATTTTAAAGTCCTCCTATTAACATTTAAAATTCTCCATGGGCTTGCACCGGCCTATCTTTCTGATTTAATTACACTCTACGCCCCCCCCCCCGCACCCTGCGCTCTCAGGCTGCTAAATTATTAGTTGTTCCAAAAGTTAAAAAGAAGTCTGCTGGCCATCGCGCCTTTGCCTACCGCGCACCCTTTCTCTGGAACAGCCTACCTATAGATATTAAAGAGGCAAACTGTCTTGCTACCTTTAAAACCAAACTTAAGACTCATTTATTCTCCGTGTCGTATGATAGCATAGTCTCAAACTAATCTTCCGGTATAGCTCAGTCTCTGCTGTAGTCTCTCCTGGCATAGTTTAGCTTAGTAGCTGCCGGCTTAGATACCTCTCATCTTCTCTCTCTCCTCCCTCTCCTCTCCTCTGCTCTTATCTTAACCTGATCAGTTGCTGTCATTAACCTGCTCTCTTCTCTTTGTGTGAGTGGTCGATGTCTGCGCCTGCTTCCTGGATGTGGCACCTTCCCCTGACCGGCTGAATGACTTTGTGCCCTGCTGTCCCTGGCCCTGCTCCCCCACGTGGCCCTGCTCCTCCTGCGCCCTCCTCAGCTACTACTCTTGCAACTTTCAATACAAAATTATCTATAAAATTACTTTTCTTATTTCATCTGTTAAGTGCCGCTACTCCAATTGCTCTCCTTCCCTCCCTCATCTCCTGCATGGCTGTGGCTCATCTGTTTTGAGCATGAGTGTCTAGTGTGAATGTGGCTACTTTCTCTTAGGTGTCCGCCCCCCCCCCCCCCCCCCCCCCACCCTCCATGCCATCCCTCTTCACCGTCATCCCGATGGCTGCTGCGGCTTCGTGTCCTCCTGCGCTGCTACAGCTGTGCCGCCACCCCAACTGAGCCCCATGCTGTTGTGTCATTCCTCATACTACCTACCAGTTGTGTTCTCATTTATTATCACTCTGTTGTTTTGTAAATTGCCCTCTGGGCTGGCACCTACTGCACGCCTGGCTGGCCTAGAAGGGGTCTCCTCTCTTTGTGGTCCTTCTCAAGATTTCTCCTATTTTTCCCTAACGTCTGGGTTTTTTGAGGAGTTTTTTCTTGCCCGCTATGAGGATCAAGTCAGGGGGTGCCACCCTGCTCTGTTTTGTTGTAATCCTGTGGGCATGTAAAGCCCTTTGAGACTGTAAACAGTGATATTGGGCTCTAAATAAACTTAAACTTGAACTTGAAACTTGTCTTAAAAGTAAGTAAATTTGTACTTAAAAATGTGCAGCTACCCTGGTTAGCTGTGTAAACAACAGCTCTTAGTGTGATGTTGCTATACTGTTGCCCGGCTTATGTCACTTCAGCGTTCCTACTGGCAGTGCCAATGGGAACAGAAAAATATAGCCACAAGCGGCGATCACCGGGGTCCAAGCAGAATCGCAAAGTTGCAACCAGTGGTGGAATTAGAAGTGGTTCAATGGCTTCAACAGGAGAAATAAAAGATGGAATTGTAGGAAATGTCAAATAATAGTAATTACATTGACCACACAATTTGAAATTTGATGAAGATCAGGCATTCATACTGGCAGATATGAACTGCTGAAATTTGAGCCATTTCTGTTGAAAATGTGAGCAAATGCAGCCAAGTATAAGTACACCAATTCTCAGATTTTTAACTTAAGCGGTTCTTGAGATATCGCCATGTTGCAGTTATAGCACCCTCTAAGGGCAAAATTTGACAAAATTTGATGTGCTTCCAAGGAATGTGATGTTGATAAAGTATTCAAGTTTCATGAAATTAAAACTCTTACATCGCAAGATACTTGCCATAGAGTCAATAGGGGCCATGCCCTAAAATTTCATTGGCTCATAACTTTGAAACTGTTTGACAAGTCAAAATTCTTTTTACAAATTTTTATTAGCATGGTCTTTAGATTATGTATACCAAATTTCGTGCAAATCAGAAAAGCCGTCTAGGAGGTGATACATTTTAAAGGTTTTACAAAAAACTCAAAATGGCGGAAAATCCAATATGTTAGTTGTAGCGCCCCCTATGGACGAAACTTTGCAAAAGTTGGCAGGTGCCCAAAGAATGTTGTAGTGATGGGGTGTACCAAGTTTGGTTACGTTCGGACCTTTACATCACAAGATATTGGCTGTAGAGTCATTAGGCCACACCCTAAATTTTGATTGACATGCAATTTTAAGACGGTTCAATGAATCAAAATTCTTTTTAAAACTTGTAAGCAGCGTGGTCTTTATACGATGTATACCAAGTTTCATGCAAATCGGAAGAACCGTCTAGGAGGAGATTTAAACATTTTACAAAAAATTCAAAATGGCGGAAAAACCAAAAACCAGTATGGCGGATCATTTTTGTCCAATTGGCTTTTTTGTTTGTCGGGAGCTAGGGAATCTGCTAAAAAAAGAATTTTGAGTCTAGGCCAAAGCGTTAAAGTTACAGCCCCAAACGTGTTTTGGCTTGCTATAGAGCCATCATGTGGCCAATCAGGGCACTTTTTTCTAACCTGAGTAGTGGGTGACCATAGAACTCTGCCTGCCAAGTTTGGTTGCTGTAACATGTACATTTTAGCTGCGCAAACACTGTTAGGGCAGAAAAATAATAATATTGTAAATAGCTGTAAATAACAAATTACTTTTATGTATTATTACTCATTGCAAATATTTAATGTCGCGGCAAATCTGTCGCTGTGTATGGTCTAACCCACTCCTCAGCCTCAAAAATTCTTTGTTCTGCGGCTTGTGTAGTGCATTATTTTTTCACTACTTTTGAAACATTGCTGATCGGTTTCGTATGAATGTTGAGCACGATGCAACTCTATGCAAATATTTTAATGCTGCTGTAAATATTCACATGTATTTCCCCCTTTTGATAATAATATGTCTCAAAGCCTGGGTGTGTTCCTCACCCTCACTCGCTCTTTAAATGCGCCGACCCGGGCATAACTTTGTTGCTATCTGTAAATGCATTTCAATGTCCTCAACACTATGGCCTTTATGGCTGTTCCAATTATTACCTCCGCCAAGGAGGTTATGTTTTCAGTGTGGTTGTTGGTTTGTCTGTCTGTCAGCAGGATTACAGAAAAACTACTGGGCCGATTTTCATGAAACTTGGTGGAAGGGTGTAGCGTGGGCCAAGGAAGAACTCATTAAATTTTAGAGTGAATCTGAGTTACTATTATCCAGTTTCGTTAACATTGCGAGATGAACTGTAATGAACTGAATTTGTCACGCATGCGCGAGTCTGTCGTAATTATACTAAATACTGTGCCGCGATTGAGCATACAGCAAAACAAAACATATAACAGCAACCTCAAACATCACTGTAGAAACAAATGCAGCAGGTATGTCAGAAATAAGCAATGTCTACATTACCCTTACTGTTTCCAAATCGATATGACCAAAATAGGCCTATTTAAAGGTTATTGTGGACTTGCATAACACGTGCACAATCGCTAATCGTTTCGTGCAATAAATTAGCCTTCACAATCGTACATTCTGATTTTTTGGTTCTAACAATTTTGGAAACATATTCAGACATATATAATGGTTGCGGCTGCAGATCTGAATTTCATAGAGAGGTGTATTGGCCTTGGCGGAGCTCTGCGCTTCCGCAGTAGTTATCCATTCTTTGCGTGTGAACATTCAACTTGATGCCCTCATACAGCTGTAAATGTGCTATGTTGCGGCTTTTTGGTGGGGGGAGAGGGGGCGTGACCTAAAAAGTTTAGGAACCGCTAGATTAGACACATTGTTAATTTGAAACGCATCACTGTAGCCTAATATTTATACTATGGATGTCTCGATCAAGTTTTTTTGCGCCTGATCAAGATCAGAGTCAGTTAATATTGAGTATCTGCCGATACTGAGTCCCAATCCGATACTTGTATTTCCCTAGATAATACAGTTGCACAGTGCACATTTCAAGTACAGTAAAGGTATTAAAATCAATCCAGTGTATATGCTTGACAACTGAATAGCAATGCATTAAGAAAAAAAATTGCCTGCATTACAGCTGGTCCTTTTTTTATGTATAATTTTTTTCATTTTACAAAATAACAAAGTAAACCTTGTAAAGCTCTGGTAGGGCAGTGTCTGAAATGTAGTGTTGAGAGGGTAGTGCGTACCGTGGTTCCAAAAGCTCCAAAAACCCAGAGGTGCGTTCAATTAGCCCAGAAAGGCAAATATTCACAAACATTTTCAAACAATTTTTCGTTTGCTTTGAGTTCACTGCGAACGTTTGTGAACACACAAACGGTTTGAGGAAGTAGTTCTCGGCAAATAAACATGGACGCTGGACCAAGGGAGATGTAGGTGTGCCCAGATGGGGGGTATAC
Organism: Chanos chanos; assembly: GCF_902362185.1. Lineage (NCBI taxonomy): Eukaryota > Metazoa > Chordata > Actinopteri > Gonorynchiformes > Chanidae > Chanos > Chanos chanos. Next base: position 27,510,329 of record NC_044499.1, on the reverse strand, counting down.
CAGAAAATATATGTAGCCTAAGTGTTCAATTTTATGTAATCTTCTTACAATAATTCAAGTGGTTAAATTGTCTGTCAGTTTCGTTGTTACTTTTTCGGAAAGCCTCTTTTTGTATGCTATCATTATCAGTCTTTAGCGTTAGTTAAGCGACTGTATTACTCTCTGTGGCCGTTAGTTTTGGCTAACTTGCATACATCACATACAACTAAAGTGTTAGGTGTTTCAAGTTTGAAATGATATCTTGGTTGTTTTTAGTAGCCTTGAGGACTAATGTCGTCAGAGTCTGCTGATCTCAAAAATGTTCAAATTGAAAGTTAAAAGAAAACCCATTAGCATGGAACATTCACCTTAGTTTGCCGAATTTGAAAGTACCTCTGTATTTGCTACCACAGTGAAGGGCTGGTCATCCAAAGTGACTGATTTAATTACTTTCTCTGTAATCGTTTTGGCCTTGTCGCTGTCTTGAGGAAATTTCTTTCCTTTTAAATCTATATCCTCCAATGTGTGTTGCTTCGGAGCAGCCTTTGCCTGAGTGAGTGAACTCCCTGCATTCCATTTAGTGTGCATTTTTTAGGTGCCATATCAAAGTGGTAGTAGCTTTTTGAACGCAGCTCCTCCTGCCTTGCGAAATGCTCGCGTTACAAACATTGCAAGTGGCTTCTGGACTGCTTTCATTTCCCAATTTAAAATATTTCCACACTGCAGACACTTTAGCTGCGTCCTGTCACAAATTATGCTCTCCGTTTATGACACCTGTGTGACAGCTGATGTAAAACAAAGGTTCAGGCTTAGGGTCACACTCAATAAAGCCGATACCGATCAGTTAAAAATCTTTGAGATCGGATCGGGACATCCCTAATTTATACCACACTCCTAAGCTATTTACATCATAAACAAGTAGTGTTAGGCTTCCTCATAATCGACACGCCCTGTTAATGCCAGGTCCATTTCTGCACAGTTAAATCACACCTGCACCCCCTGTTCAGAATACGTTCCTACGGCTATGGCAGGAGTTACTCAAAGTAATGCAGTTTTGAAGAGAAAAGCAGGACTTACTCAAAGTAACGCAGTTTTGAAGCTTTAGAAGCAATCACTAATGTGAATTAAAGTTTTACAGTGTAAGACTGTTCTCCTGTTTTGTCAGATCTTCTGCTAATAACAGAGTGAATCAGCAGCAGCACTAACACGCAGGATAAGATCACATGGTTTGATGTAGCTTGTACATTTACTGTGGTTGTCTGACTGAGTTACATGTGTGTTTCAGTGGTGGGCGGAAGATTGTTGTCACAGGGGTGGATTTTGACCTGATCCAGAGCGCCAGTATGAGAGTGCAGGCTTCAGTGGATGAGTGGTCAAGGCTTGCCTCTCCTGTGGAGGTTTGTACTTTGTGTTTGTCTGAACCGTATCCTTTATTTACATTAGTGTTAATGTAATTTGTCCACTGCTACTTTGAAATCTGAGGGGATTTTGATACTGAAATCAAGGGATATACTGATCTCAACTGGGGATATCATTTTTCTGATTTAAAAACCCTGTTTTCATTAAGATACCCTGAATATTCCCTCTTTCCTCTTAAAGCGTAGGGCATAAACAGTAACAAATAGTAACACATGCAGTGGAAAACAGAGCAAAAAAAGAAACACCAAACATTAGGCTAAGTAGTGCACAACCTGGCTGAAGAGGAGCGCATAGACACCTAAAAGAATTTAGAAATTACGTCAGATGAGAGCTGGCTGAGCTTGGGATGGTGGTGAGAAATAACAAGGATGGTGCAGAAAAAAATGCAGTCTGGTGCTGATGTGAAACAAAGGATGAACTGTCTTGGGAAGATAGAAGACCTAGAGACAACACCATTCATTTTCATGCTTCAAGAACAGACATCTCTCTGCATGAAACTTGTTTATGTGTAAAATAAATTGAGACAAAATTGCACCCATATATATCAAGTGGAAGTTAGAAATGAGTGTTACGGTAAAATGGATTTGTTGAAAAATGACTCAGAGAGACATTGAATATACCAGCAAAATGAGCAGCAATTGTCCAAGCATGTCACTCTCAACAAGCCCTTAGGCTCAAATGTGCCATCAAGTCCCATTGTGCTTTTTAATGTGGGATATGAAGCAGAGAGTTCAGCAGGAGCCACGGGCAGAGACGCGAAAATGTTTCAAAGGAAGCTGAGTGGACTTTAACCATGAATTTAATAAAGTACAGCCACAACAGAAGTTATACCAGTGCCTTCAGAAAAATCTTACAAAAAGAAGAGTTCAGTCTTTTTTTCTTTGGGTGGCACAGGTAATAATAGCTGTATTGCCAGAAGGCTTTATTTTCTATAGAGTTTGAGCCAGAAGATGTGGACTGGCATTCAGCTAGAGGATTCTAAATGAAAGTTGGATACAAGCAGATTATTTTGTTGTTGATTCAATTATGTACATGCACATATATTTACATCTTCTCACAATTAAGAATTCTGAATTAAAGATGGTCCCACATAATGTAAATGGTATAATTAATCCAGTAATTCAGCTAGAAAAAGACAGATTAAACACAAACTACAGAAACAACATAAAAATGTTCACAGAGAGAAAAGGCAGAAATATGGTCATAGAAGGAGTACAGCACATTTATATTGCATTTCTCAATGTTTATAATCCACAAGAAGAAATGCAAAATTCAAGAGCTGCATTTCAGAACTCTTGGTGACACAGGACAGAGTTGTTTGTGTCTTGGCAGGACACCTTATCTGTCCATAACTGGACACACAGGATGGTAAAGGGCATGTCTTGGATGAGTCAGCTGGAACTCTGAGAACTGAGTTTTGGACCTCTGAACTTACTTCCAAAGATTTTACTTTTTTTTCTCAATTGCACATAAGAGTTACTTGGGGCTTGACTGCTTGTTCAAGAGGTACAGAGAGTGATAGATCCTAAAATTAGCCAGAATGTGGTAGCAGATCACACAATCATGAAATATTAAAGCAAATAGAGCAAAACAAAAAAGCTTTAGAGGCTGATGTGGAATTATATGATATGATCTTATACAGTTTTCTAAACAACAAAAATCAGCACAAATGACAGATCAAGAGGGCGGAGTAAAGATACTAGTAAGAGGTTTCCAAAATAATATTAAAACATTATCTGAAAAATCTCCACCTATACAAAGTAGAGAGGAGCAAAATAAAGAACTTAATGAACAAGTAACTGAGCAGGATAGTAATCGAGATTTCCTCTGTCTTACTGAAACTTGGCATAAACCTCTAGACTATTTCTCATTAAACCAGGCAACACCTACAGGATTCACATACATTGATAAACCTCGTACTGAGGGGTGGAGAGGTGGTGTTGCTGCTGTATTCAGGGAGGACATTAAAACAACTACCATCTCCATTCCTGCCACCCATTCCTTTAAACACCTTGCCTTCAGATTCTCTGGCCCCACTCCTCTAGTCATTGCCATTATTTACCATTCCCCCAAGCCAAACCCCTTGTTTCTCTCTGACTTCTTCACCACTCAGCCCCTGTCTCAGTTCTCCTGTGTTTCCAACAGAACTGACGAACATTGTGGTAGGAATGAGAAGTTCTGCCTGTGTTCTGGATCCCTTCCCATCCAATCTCGTCAAGGATTGCTTCCCAGTCATCTCCTCACTCATCACGCAAATTGTAAACTCCTCCCTCAGCTCTGGTTCAGTCCCCCAAATGCTCAACTGGCTGCTGTCACCCCCACCCTCAAAAAACTTGGACTCAACCCTGACATCATGAGCAATTTCCAGCCCATCTCCAATCTCCCCTTTCTCTCAAAAATACTGGAACGTGTTGTCGCCTCCCAACTCAGAGCCCACCTCATCTCCAATGACATATTTGAACCATTTCAATCTGGTTTCCGCTCACACTATAGCACAGAATCAGCCCCTCTTAAAGTCACTAACGACCTGCTCCTCATCAGACTCAGTATTTTCATCCTCCTCAACCTCACTGCAGCTTTTGACACCATCAACCACACCATTCTTCTTTCTCGTCTGGAATCCTCTGTCAACATCACTGACACTGCCCTCCCCTGGCTGAGGTCATATCTCACAAATAGACAACAGTTTGTCAACTTCAACAACTGCACCTCCTCCATTGCTCCTCTGTCCCAAGGCATCCCCCAGGGTTCGGTGCTTGGTCCTCTTCTATTTATCTTCTACATGCTCCCCCTTGGCAACATCATACGTCATCATGGTCTTCACTTCCACTGCTATGCTGACGATGTCCAGCTCTACATCTCCACCAAATCGAGCACCACGCAACTCACTCCCCTTTGAGCGACTGCATCACTGATATCAAATCCTGGATGCAAGCCAACTTCCTCAAGCTAAATTGTGATAAATCAGACATGATCATCATCGGTCCCTAAACCCTTACAAAAACCACTCACAACTTCTGTCTCACCATCGATAACTCCACTTTGTCTCCCTCCCCACTTATCTGCAACCTTGGAGTCATTTTTGACAGCAGCCTCTCTTTTGAACACCATGTCAACCAAGTCACTAGAACTGCTTTTTACCATCTAAAGAACATAGCACATCTCCGTTCATTACTCTCCTCTTCTGCCGCTGAAACTCTGATCCATGCCTTCATCACATAGAATTTACTACTGCAAAAGCATTCTTTATGATACATCATCTAAAGTCCAAAATAAACTCCAGTACATCCAGAACTCTGCTGCACGCCTGTTCACTCACTCCTGCTCCCGTGATCACATCACCCCTGTCTTCCAGAAGCTTCACTGGCTTCCTATCCCACAACGGATCCAATTCAAAGTTCTCTTCACTTACAAAGCCCTCCATAACCAGGCCCCCTCCTACCTCACGGACCTGCTCCATCACCACACTCCTTCCCACAGCCTCTTCTCCTCCGATGTCTGAACTCCTGTTTGTACCATGCAGGACCAAGCACCGGACCTGGGGCGACAGAGCTTTCTCCATAGCTGCCCCCTCCCTCTGGAACTCCCTCCTCAAACACATCTGAGACTGCACTGAACTACCAACATTCAAATCACTTCTCAAAACCCACCTCTTTAAAATTGCTTTTAATGTGTGAATAACGCTGTGTGTCATATGCTTTTTATTGTATTGATTCTTATGATTATTTTATGCATGTTAAGTGTCTCTGAGTACCTTGAAAAGCGCTCTATAAATAGAATGCATTTTATGTATATACCTGTGGTAACTGTGGTGCTCTGGTAGCTCTGGTAACTCTGGTGCTGTGGTAACTGTGGTGGTACCACATTTGAAAGTGAAGGTATTGGTAGTGCAAGACATAATTCATGACAAAAATATGACTGAGGAAAGGAGAAAGGATTAAAAAAAGAATGGTTTTGTCTACGTTTGGTTTTTATTCTTGGCTCCTGAGAAGTTCATTGGTCTCTCTATGTTTATTTTTTTCTTGATCCAGTGGCTTATAAAACGTATTATTTTTATTTTGAACATAATTTAGATTGTCTTTCCATTCTTTAACTTTCCCTGATTTGACTGAACCTCCTGTCCCCTCATGTCCTGGATCTCTGTATTGTTGTCAGTATGAAAAAGAAAAAAGAAGAATCATGTCTCAGAGAACAAAGCAAGCTACAACCGTGCTGCAAAGTTATTTCTACATAACATTAGACATATTAGACTAATAAAATGTGACTCATAACATTTGACTCATCCTGTCTGGATGTTGCACAGTACGTTGACATAAACAAGTGGAAATTGGAACTAAAGATTACGCAATGTGAGATTTCATCAATATACTGTGATGTTTCAATATAAAACTAATTTCTTTCTTTCTTTCTTTCCTTTGATTTTTTTAGTTTGTGCAGGAAGCCATCAGTAAGAATGACACTGTGTTACAGTTCCTGTCTCCTGCAGTGAATAAGACATACCAGGCCCAGTCCTTCCGGACGTTCATCCGATTAGACAACATTGAAGTGGACCTCAAGCCGTTTGACTACCATCCTGACCCCATCTTCAACAAGCTCACCAAGAAGATCATAACTGAGAACAGCATGATCATTGTGACCGTAGGTTTCCTCCTCTTTTTTAGTCATTTTGCTTTGTTTATTTGGTAAGAGATGACCTTTTAAGTCTAGTTACAAAATAGGCTTATGCTGTTGTAGTTTGTGAATGGAAAGTATGTGTGTCCTCTCAGCTTCTGAATAACAAACTGTAACGCATTTTTAACATTTTTAACTGTGCAAATATATTTAGCTTTAGCTTTGATAAATTAGCTTCTGTCTTGCTTTATCAAGACAATACTGACAAACAGACTGACAAACTTTGATATTGTTAGTTTATGGTCACAAGATAATATTTGACGTATTTGATGGGGTTTTTTATCATGATTTTTACATAATGGTGAATCAGAAATTGCAGGGAACACTTCAGATCACTGTTTGTGTCAATGCTGCACAAGTATACACACTGTATAATTATTACAAGTGTAATTCCCAACTATTTTATATTTTCCTGTATTAGGGGCGAGGTTTCTCCAAGGCAATGACAGCCAAAGAGGCTCAGGCTTTTGTTGGTGATGTCCAGTGTAACATTAACACCCTACAGGATGACAAACTCTTCCTAGACCCCCCAGCCACTCAGCCCCAGGCTCGCTCAGAAAGACAAAGGACAGACACCAGTTCTGATCTACTGGATCTATTGGTGAGGACATATGCTAAGACTGGGCTTAGTGCTTTTTTTTTCTTCATTTAACTTTTCAACTTGATTTATCCATGGTAGGGCCTTTAAGCAGACTTGCTGTTTCTCAAGGCTGCTGTAGCAGGCTAGGACACACTAGACCAGTTTCAAGTTCTGCCCACAGACCTTATGGGGCACTTCTTTTCTTATTGCTAACAAAATGACAACTAACCAAATGATAGATAACCAAATCATTCATTTTCCTTAGAGACCCCCAGCACCACCCTGTTACTGGTATGAGAGGTAGGGGTAGCAGGGATACTGGCATAAGAGGTACGGGGAGCAGGGATACTGGTATGAGAGGTAGGGGAAGCAGGGATACTGTGTCTTGGCTATCCTGGAGCTCTTTGAGGTAGTGGTCAGTGACAAGGGGCTCTAGAGCCTGCACCCTTCGGTACTGAGACAGTAACATCCACTGAACCCTAACCCTCTGAGCCAGCGCAGACTTATGCTCAGATTTTCATTTTTTTTATCTGTGCAGTTACAGTATTTAATACTTTATATTTTGTTCCTACAATGTGCTCTATACTTATTTTAAGGAGCTTTTATACTTCATTACTGTACTCAGTTATTTTTTATTATGGATGCTTAGTCATTGTATTCAGTTGAGGAAAAAGCAGTGCAATTTCCATTTCATCACTAACAACTGCTGTCTGTGTGTCTGTGACTCTGTGTTCCAGATTAAGTTTGGTAATGGTGAGTGGGTGGTGGGTTTAGTCCGATATGAGAGTAAGTACAAGCCACCTTTGGACATCATTATCCCAGCAGTCATCCTACCCATGGTCTTCATCATCCTCATAGCAGTGCTGTGCTACAGGTACACAATTCCACTGGGCATCCCTTGCATGGACTCTGAGTGGAAATATTACAAGAAATAGCTGTGAATGATTTTAGTTGTTTCTTTTAATTAACTGTGTCCTTTGTGCTAATAGGAGGAAGAGCCGGCAGGCCGAACGAGAGTATGAGAAAGTCAAACACCAGCTTGAAAATCTGGAGGAAAGTGTGCGTGACCGCTGCAAGAAAGAGTTTACAGGTCATTACAACAAATCCACTGTGTTTTATTAAAAACCACCTTAACCAGTCACATTTGCCTGTTTATTAATTATCATCAGGACAAATCAACCAGAAAACTCAAAACTGGCTGTGTTGATAATAATAATAAATATAGCCACAAGCGGCGATCACCGGGATCCAAGCAGAATCACAAAGTTGCAAGAAGTGGTGGAATTAGAAGTGGTTCAATTGCTTCAACAGGAGAAATAAAAGATGGGTTTGTAGGAAATGTAAAAAAAAAAAAAAAAAAGTAGTTAAAAAAAATAGTAGTTTGATGAAGATCAGGCATTCACACTGGCAAATATGAACTGTCCTAAGGACAAAATTTGATGTGCTTCCAAGGAATGTGATGTTGATAAAGTGTCTCAAGTTTCATGAAATTTAAACTCTTACATTGCAAGATATTTGCCATGAAGTCAATAGGGGCCACGCCCTAAAATTTCATTGGCTCGTTACTTTGAAACTGTTTGACAAGTCAAAATTCTTTTTACAAATTTTTATCAGCATGGTCTTTAGATGATGTGTACCAAATTTCGTGCAAATCGGGCAAACAGTCTAGGAGGAATACTCAAAATGGCGAAAAAGCCAATATGGCGGAACACAATGTTCCAACTGACTTTTTTGCTCATCAGGAGCTGGGGAATTGGGCAAAAAAAAAGTTTTAGTCTAGGCCGAAGGATTCAAGAGTTACAGCCCAAAACGGGTTTTGGCTTGTTACAGCGCCACCATGTGGTCAATCGGGGTAAGTTTTCTTGCCTGAGTAGCAGGTGACCATAGGAACCTAGGCGCCAAGTTTGGTAGGTATAGCCTATACGGTTTTTATTGTGGAAACAGTTTTAGGGCAGAAAAATAATAATAATGATAAATATAGCGGCGATCGGCAGGGTCCAAGCAGTTCAGTCAAAACGACAAAAGAGGTCAAAGGTTAAAGCTTATTATAAGTAAAGGATCAATTTTGATATGAATGGCTATCAGACACACCCTACACAATCCTGCAAAGTTTCATGACACGTCAAAGCAAAGCTAGTTTAAGGGCTACTCAAAGTTTATTGGCTGAAGGCAGGCATCTGTTTTAACTATGGCCTTGTCCATCTAGATTTTATTTCATGTTTTCACAGAGACAAAGTATACAAAATGTGAAGTTCATCAGTCAATAGGTTTAGGAAGTACAACCATTTCTGTGCTACAGCGCCACCTATGGATGGATTTACACCACATTTTGTAGGCTTAGGTCTCATGTCCTATAGGTGTCACATCTCAAGTTTTGTGAGGATCGGACATTGCGTTCAGGAATTAGACCTCATTATAGCAATAGTGACCACGCCCCAAAATTTCATTGGCTTACTGCGGCCAAGTCTTTTAAAGTAGCAACTTTCTTTATAGAACTTTTAAAGATAGTGGTCTGAAGAAGTTGTGTAGCAAATGTCATGTAAATTGGCAAAAACGCCTAGGAGGAGATTCACCTATTGGTGAATTTACACCAAAGTTGGTAGACCGAAGCCTCATGACCTATAGATGCCATGTCTCAAGTTTTGCAATGATTGGACATTGCATTCAGAAGTTACACCTCATTATATGAATTTAGGCCACACCCCAAAAATTCATTGGTTAACTGTGGCCATGTTTTGTAACGCAGCATCTTTCCTTATTTAACTCTTAAAGATACTGGTCTGAAGATGTTGTGTACCAAATTATGTGCAAATTGGACACACTGTCTAGGAGATACAATTTAAAGGTTTTACAAAAAATTCAAAAGGGCAGAACATCCATTATGGCGGAACACATTGGTCCAATTGATTTTTTTGCTTATCAGGAGCCAGGGAACTTGGGGGGAAAAAGAACTTTGAGTCTAGGCCAAAAGATTCAAGAGTTAGAGCCCAAAAATGTGTTTTGGCTTGTTATAGCGCCACCATGTGGTCAATCGGGTTAAGTTTTTTAATCTGAGTAGTGGGTGACCATAGGAACCAAGGTACCAAGTTTGGTAGGTCTGACCCATATGCTTTTTATTGTTTGAACAGTTTTAAGGCAGGAAAAAAATGGAACAAACACAATAGGGTTCCAGCAGCTTCACTGCTGGAACCCCTAATAATAACAATAATGTTGTTTAAGTTTTACTCTATATTAGGCATGTTAAACTCTGTGCACCTTTTGCGGTGTATGCATGTATAGATAGTACTACTTTTCCTGAACTTTGAATAGCAATTAATAAGTCCAGCTTATGTTAGTGCCATCTAACTATGCCATATGTACATATAAAATATACCTGCTAGAATGTCACAGTCTCTCCAATATGACAGGACTGAAAAAATGACAGGTGTCGCAGAGAACATAATCCACATTCTAGATTGGTCAGCAGTACTGGGTTCAGGGACTCCAAAGATTCACTGGGTGTCTGCAGTTGGGGAATGTAAAGAAAAGAGTGTGGGCCTCCACCCATGCTGTGATCCCACGGAGATGCTTGCAAAGTGGGCGGGGAAAAGAAACAATTGGCCACGTTTTGGCGGATGTTCTCCCCCAAGCAGGACTCTTACTAGGGTTTACACCAGTTCAGGGTTACAGGGTTATAAAATCTGTAGCATAATTTGAAGTGAAACCCTTTTGTTGTCAGATCTGATGATTGAAATGGAAGACCATACTAATGACCTGAGCGAAGCACGCATCCCCTTCCTGGACTACAAGACCTACACTGACCGTGTCTTCTTCCTGCCCTCCAAAGACGGCACCAACGATGTGATGATCACCGGAAAGTTGGACATCCCAGAATCCCATAGGGCTGTTGTGGTCAATGCCCTCAACCAATTCTCCAACTTACTCAACAGCAAGACATTCCTCATCAATGTAAGCCTTCATTCCGTCTTTGTTTACACAGTTATCCAACTTCTCCAAACAAGCTTTTGTGCTTTGATTCCAAAATGGCTGCAGAGATTTTTAAAATCAGCCTTGTCTGATGTCTTCCTGTGATTTTTCTTTTTTTCTTTTTTCTTTTTTTATCTACAGTTCATCCGCACACTGGAGGCTCATTCAGATTTTAACGCCCGTGCTAAAGTATATTTTGCCTCCTTACTCACCATTGCACTACATGGTAAACTGGAGTACTATACAGACATTATGAGAACTCTGCTACTGAATCTCATGGAGGAGTACGTCCAAAGCAAGAATCCTAAATTAATGCTGCGCAGGTGAGCTCTGAAAGCTGAGCTGCTGCTGGCCCTGAGGCATCAGTCTTTGCTCGTCCCACTTCTAATAAAATGTACAGGAGCTTGTCTTATTGTTTTTGAATCAAATTAGATCACTGCAGATGCTTAACTGACTGACAGTGTACTCTCAAACTATGCACAAGGCATGGGTCTTGTCTAATGTCTTTCTTTACATTCCGTAGAAAATTATTTGTAGTTCCACAATATACTGTGAAATGCTACAAGAGACTGTTCCAGTGACTGTTTGATGATGTCAGCCATGCCTGGTTTCGCTGCAGTAACGTGAAAGCCAGTGCAGTCAGTCAAACATCACAATTACGTTTAATGTCATGGTAGTTGAGTGGTGTAGGCTAAGCTGTTGACAAACTTGATTGTAGGTTTATTTATGAAACAGTGTGGCAGTTCTAGGGAGTAAACAAACAACGTTCCCATCATTTCTCACAAATGCTCACAAATGCTGACAAAGCTAGCTAATGTTATGTTTATCTGTGGAAGACTGCTAACCTTAATGGGTGATTTAAACACTATAGTTTACTTATTTTGCCTAAATGAAGCAGTGGTAAATATATCTATGACAGACATGTCTATAGTTACAGTTGGTGCATTGAAAAGTATTAAACCAGAAGAGACACGTAAATAAACGTGAGCTGAACAAGTATCTAACAGGGCTTGGTAGCCAAACAAAGTCATCTAGTTATCTCTTTCAGATGTGTAGTACGAAATCCCGAAGTCGCAAATCCTCGTTGCAGACACTAATGTAGTATTAGATGGATTCAACAGCAGCATTACCTCTAGGTGTATGAGTTTACTGCATTATCTATCAAAACTTTAATGTATTTTATTGTACTTTTGTTCTAATAAGTACTTTATAACAATAAAACAAGTTTATTTTTAAGTTCCATTATGTCATGTTATCTTAGTGAGGACTCTTGAATAACTATACATAACAAATGTTCGGGAAATCTTTCTTTATTTTATGTGTTTCTAAAGGAAAAAAAAAAGGAATACCGACCTATATATCATTCTCGGATTTTTAAATCATCAAATATTGCAATCAGTATCGGTCTGAAAAATCCTGTATCGGTCGGGCTCTTGGATAAAATGATCATAAATCATATTTAAGTAGATGATTAGCCCAGGTTGGTCCTCTGAAAACAGACAAGAAGATCAGAACCACAGTTTGACGGTTGCTTGCTAAAGAGTTGCACTGGTAAATTATCCTCTGATCTAGTAAACATCATACTCGTTCTATTTGCATGGCCTTGTTCCTGTTTAACAGATGGCAAGTGTTCATATTTGTAGCACTATGGGTAAAAACAGTTTTAAGTTAAAGGATGGAAGGCCAAATACCATGTTCTGATTGTGTGTCTGTGTGCGTGTCTGTGTGTGTGTCTTTGTGTTCTGCAGATCAGAGACAGTTGTTGAGAGGATGCTGTGTAACTGGATGTCTATTTCCCTCTATCAGTTCCTCAAGGTAATGTGGACCCTCATGACACTATCTGAACAAAATTCCCAGAATATCCATGTAATTCTGTTATCTGCATGATGCATAACTTAATGTGACATTAATTGCACCAGCACATGTGTAGCACCCTCAAGAGTTATTTCTGAAGTCATACTCTGTCCAAGCAATGCCACTTTTGTATCCGTGGCTGTCTCCAAGGATGGAGCTAAGATGACATGGCCTCTCAACTTCTAACTAATTGCTCTCAACTTCTTGACAGTTTCTCCGAACTTCGCAATGTTTTTATCAGATACCAGAAATAGAATGAAAATGATCATACCCATTGTCTGAAGCTTGTAATTTTCTTTGTGTTTTTGAGCTGAGAGCCATTAAGGGTCAGTGCAAAAGGTGACTGACACAGAGATAGTGCAGTGCATTTGTGATCCATCAGGAATCTAATGTTTCCCTAGGATTCAGCAGGGGAGCCCTTATACAAGCTCTTCAAGGCCATTAAGCACCAAATAGAGAAAGGTCCAGTGGACGCCAAAGTAAAGAAGGCTAAATACACCCTTAATGACACGGGTCTTTTGGGAGATGATGTGGAGTACTCCATACTGGTGGGAACTGTTTGGCCTTATGGTCTTATGTTGTACTTTGTGTATGTTTGTGTGTGTGTGTAATTGTCAGGTTGTTCATGTTACAGCTGTTACATGCCACAACTACTATTTTGACATCTTTTGTTATCCATTTGTTATGAATAGGTTCAGTTAAGCATTCTAATATGATTGGCTTAGCTATAGTCAAATACAGTATTCACTGTGCAAATAACCCAGAATAAATTTAACTACAGCACAAATAAAACCACTTTAAATGTAACTGCAGTACAAATAAAACCAGTTCAAATGTACCAGTAACGGCAGGACAAATAAACCCAGTACAAATGTTTCAATAACTAAATAGCATTTTAGTATCACTTGCAAAGGTTCTGCTGCAGCAACACTCCTGACTGTCTTGATGTCACTCATAAGCTATTGGTAAATGTGATCTTCAGACTGTGCAAGTCCAAGTTCATGGAGAGGGCCCTGACGTCACACCAGTGAAGGTGCTGAACTGTGACACCATCTCACAGGTTAAAGAGAAGATCATTGAGCAAATTTATCGAAACTTACCCTATTCTCAGCGACCAAAAGTTGACAGTGTTACACTTGGTGAGCTCTCTATTGTTTGTGTGTGTGTGTGTGTGTGTGTGAGAGAAAGTGTTTTTTTGGAATTTAATGTTTTGTGAACATGATTATTTGAATGGTTGGACTGCCACTTACTGAGTTAAACAAATCTTTTTGCAGATTTGGATCGCTTTTTAGCATCCATATAATTGATACTGATATTTCATTTGTGTAGATGCTAAAATTATATACATCTAAATGATCGATTTGATAGTCTGCGTAATAACTATTTATTCAAAACAAATCATTGAATATTTAAAGTTTATCTATGTTTATTGAGCCTCAACACATGTTCATTGAGACTTATTTCCTGCTGAATTACTGAACTGTAAAAGTTCTGTCACAGGCCAGACTAAAGTCATCATTAAAATATAAAGTTCAGTCATAAGCCAGACAAAAGAGATAAAAATGTCAGCCATCATTAAGATATAAAGGAGATGAGTCAAGCTGAGTGACTGTGCCACAGTTTGGGCTTGTTTAGTAAGAGCAGTGGACATAACTTGTGTTCTTCTGGCCCTCTCCACAGAGTGGCGGCCTGGTTCCACAGGGCAAATACTGTCTGACCTAGACATGACCTCGTTAACAGAGGGATGGCGGCGACGCATTAACACACTGGCTCACTACAATGTAAGTGTTATCCTGCAAAAACTCACTTTTAAAACTGAGACAAACCATTTTTAAATTCATTTAAATAAACATTTTAAACAAAGAGTTACAAGTTAGCATTAAACTGAGAAAACTAAGAGACACTGATCAAGTCTGAGCAAAATGGCTGGCAGAGGGTGCTCAGCACAGTTTTCTTTGGCAGAAAATATCTGCATTTTTATGATCAAATTAAGCAATTCCAACGCAAATAATGAAAAAAAAAAAAAAACAAACACAAGATGTGGAGCGCAATAACTGAAAAAGTTAACGGTTTTGATCCGTCGGTGGCCCAAACCACAAAAGACGTAGCAGAAACAATTTTAAAAAATGGTATAAGAGGCAAAGAAGGAGATATATAAGTGTAAAAATCCAGCCACAAGAGGAGGTCCAAGTATATAACTGAAGACAGCAACAGAATTGGTTATTAAAATATACGGTGATGAATCTCCAATGCTTTGGGGAATCCCTAGAGGGAGGGAGAGTGGAGTCACCGGCAGGCCGTTGCCCCTGGCAGCGGTACATACAATGCCTCAAACAGTAAAAGTTAGCCTCGGGGTAGGGAGTCTTACTTTTTGGTCTTAAATGAGATCAGTCTAAGTTTTTATGCAACTGACTGAAAAAGCTAAGATTGGTATTAGAGGACTAACTTCTAAGACTAGTCTAAAACAGTTTTATGCAACCGGCCCCTGGTCTGTGCTTTTACAGGAACTGTAAAGACATGCTGTGATTACAGTGAATACACTGGTGTAGGTCAAGAGCTGTAAAGACATGCTGTGATTATGATGAATATACTGGTACAGGCCAGGAGCTATAAAGACATGCTGTGTGAATATACTGGTATAGGTCAGGAGCTGTAAAGACATGCTGTGATTACGGTGAATGTTCTGGTATAGGTCAGGAGCTGTAAAGATATGCTGTGATTATAGTGAATATACTGGTATAGGTCAGGTCTAGGCAGTCAAGCTCTCTGTACAGTAATGATTACCGTGAATGTACTGGTAACGTTGCTGAGTGTGTATGTCTCCTTCAGGTGCGAGACAATGCCACACTGGTTCTCTCAAGGATTCTTCACACACAGCAAGTAGTGGATCAGCATCAGGAGGGTCATGAGGAAAGTGAGTGAGCCGTGTACTGGAAATAGCATCTCAACACTAACAGCTCTGTCATTGGAGTCACTGTATGTTTATGCTGTGTCCAAACAGTGTGCAAATGCATATACATATTGCCACACCCCCAAGGAAACAAGAAGCAGTTCACTCTCAAAATCAATTTATCTGCTCCTACAGGAAACGCCTTGCTGGAGGATGATAAAGTCTTCCATCTGGTGCGGCCGTCAGAGGAGCTGGATGAGGTTAAGTCAAAGAGAGGAAGCATGAAGGCCAAAACCATGACCAAAGCCATCACAGAGATCTATTTGACTCGCCTGCTCTCCGTCAAGGTCAGTAGCACTTCTGTAACACAGCTGCTATTGAGCACTCAGTGGCACTCTTTATATGCTTCCCTATGAAGCTGTGTAGGCCCCCATTGTGTTTCTGCCTTTTCTTTCTCCATCATTATGCTTCCCGGCATGCACTGCGGGAAGCGTATTGTTCTCGCTATTCTTAGGTTTTTTTTTTGTTTTTTGTTTTTTCCCTTCCCTCTTTCTCCCAGGCCAAACTCATAGAAGTGTAAGTCCGATTTGCAGTAAATTTGATAGCATGTCAGGAATGACATGAACTCGTGCATGGAAACTTTTGAGGGGGGGTCATAGGCCCCCCCACCGAGATATTTACAAAAAAACTCATTTTTGAAGGTACTATTCAAAGATCTAAGCACCCCAGGGCGTAGGTTTGTGGAATGTCAAACTTGGTCCTGGACATAGCCCTAGGGGTGTATTAATCCAATTGCACTGGGTTTTAGGATATCTGCTGTAATTTCGGAGTTACCTGGATCAAAACCTCACCTTTGCCATAAAATCATAATTTTGTATAGTTCTCATGGCTACAACTCCAAAACGATAACTGCTGCTTACACAAATTCTCTAGGTTTGTGCCTTAAATGTAAGCAATTATGTCATAAAGTTTACAGATGGGGGGGCAAAAATTCAATGTAATATGATAGCAGAATATAATGGGAGTCAATGGGAATGCTTGTAGTACTGGAAAATCTGCCACTAGAGTGCACCCCCGTGTGGTGCAGATATCCATAATATATCCATATAATTTTGATCTGACTTTGTTATGGACAGGTAAAGCCCTTTGATACTATAAACAGTGATATTTGGCTCTAAATAAACTTGTATTATTATATTATTATTATTATTATTATTATTATTATTATTATTATTATTAAATTTGGTGTCGTTCCATCATTGGCTGTAGTGCCACCAACAGGCCAAACTCCACAATATATTTTTGCTTATAACTTTTGAACCTTTTGAACTAGAATGGTGAACTTTGTGTCAACTTATTGCTTGGTCATGCTGAGGAGAATGGATCCATTTCTTGAAAATCTGCCATATTGGAATGTCCGCCATTTTGAATTTTTCCAAAAACATACATTTGCGAAGTAGTCCTAGACCGTTGATCCAATCAACACCAAATTTGGTACACATCATCTACAGACGAGTCTGACCAAAAGTTGTTAAAAGAATTTTGCTAGGCCAAAGGGTGCAGCCACGGTTGTCCAATGAATTTCGATGGCCAAGGCTCCAAACAGGAAGTGAGCATATCTCGGCAATGCTTGGATGGATTGATCCCAAACTTGGTACCGTTCATTGACTAAGGGAGTACTGACTCCCCACCAAGTTTCATAAAATTTGGCCACATGGTGGTGCTATAGCAGACAAACATGTAAAATTGTATTAAGATACCCATAACTCCAAGACAAAAAGCCGATATTTCAGCCAGACTTCTTGTGCATCATCACAGTATCAAGCCCTAACTGGAATACTATGACCCCAAGCTGTCAGCCATTTTGTTTGTCGGCCATCTTGAAATAAGTAATATTCAATGGCACACCATAGAACCCTTTCATGGATCATGATGAAATTTGGCACCTTCATAGAGCACAATAAAACGTATCCAATCACCAAATTTGGTGTCATTCCATCATTGGCTCTAGTGCCACCAGCAGGCCAAATTTCACAGTATATTTTTGCTTATAACTTTGGAATCGATTGACCTAGAGTGGTGATCTTTGTGTCACCTTATGTCCTGGGTCATGCTGAGGAGAATGAATCCATTTCTTGAAAATCTGCCATATTGGATTATCCGCCATTTTGAATTTTTCAAAAAACCTACTTTTGCAAAGTAGTCCTAGGCCGTTGATCACATCACCATCAAATTTGGTATGTTTCATCTAGAGAGGGATCTGAACAAAAGTTTTACATAGAATTTTCCTAGGCCAAACAGTATTGCCGCTGTCGTCCAATGAATTTTGATGGTGACTGCTCTGAAAATGAAGTGAGCATATCAGACAAACTTCTTGTGAGTTATCACATTAAAGGACCCTAGCTGAGGAATTATGAACCCTCTATGTTGTCCATTTTGTTCTATAGCCATCTTGGTATTATACTTTTTTTATCTGGTTTTCTATGGAAGGCCATGACAGTGCTGTGTGGATTTTCTTGGCATCTGCTAAAGTTCTAAGAGTGGGGGTCAGCCTGCCCACACTGTGATGGACTGGTGTATTGTTCCAGGGTCGTTCTTATTGTTGTCTATGTCGTGCCTATGAGCTGCTTGGCCCCGGCATTGCTGCTTGCAGCTATATTTATTATTTTTTTTATTATCTTTCTGCACTAAAACTGTTTGCACAGACCGTATATGTTAGACCTTCCAAACTTGGCACCTATGTGCCTATGGTCACCCATTACTCAGGCAAGAAAACTTACCCCGATTGACCACATGGTGGCGCTATAACAAGCCAAAATGCATTTTGGGCTCTAACTCTTGAATCCTTTGGCCTAGACTCACAATTCTTTTTTTCCCTGATTTGCTGGCTCCTGATGAGCAAAAAAGTCAATTGGACCATTGTGTTCAGCCATATTGGATTTTCCACCATTTTGAATTTTTTGTAAAACCTTTAACACTAGAGGCACCGAGCGGCGGTCATTTGACCGCAGTGACCCAAAAAAAAATTAAATCTTTGCACTCGGTCAAATTTCAGGACCGTCCTTCCATGACTTTTCCTAGATTTGTGCATTTTATCACCCAGTATCCTTAAATTGTCAAAATCACCCCAGTACAAGCTAATTTAAAGCTATTTTGCTTCTAATTCTGTGAACCTGCTATCAGCCTCGCGTTCGGCCATGTTGTTTCCTGCCTTTCAAGGCTGCGATTCCCTTTTCTTCCCTTTTCTCGCGCAGCGTACTAGTTTTCTGTCTTTATATATATATATATATATATTAATATATATAAAACCCTATATATATATATATATATATATATATATATATATATATATATATATATCGAGAGTTATAAGAGTCATAAATTAATATTACATAATGTGCAAAAATGACGACAATTTAATAACTATGAAGCGCATTTTTGTTTCATTGCACTAGCCTACTTGAACCATGCGTAATTAGCCATCATATGACTGATAGTTCGTGTGTAAATTAAGGCAAGCTTTATTCTCATGTCATGACATTACATTATTTTAGAGCTGCAAAAATAATTTAGAGTATTAAAATGCAAATGTTTTGTAAAGCGGATAAACGTATAATAAACGCATTTTTGTTTCACGTAGAGTGGCGTAACTAATTATTATATGACCTAGATAGTGAGCAGGAATTTTGCGAATTCATTCAATATAATAACACCCTACGCAAGAGACGGCACATTATGGGTTGAACAAACTGCTGGCGCGAGAGTGCAATATCATGAGAGAAACCCCAGGGCCCACATGTTATGCCAAGGACAATGTTACAAGTCCATTGAGCAGTTTAGTGTGTTTGACTGACACAGAAATGTGGTGAAAGATTCTGAAATACTCTGAAGCAGAAACTGATCGAAATGATGATCGAAAATAAGTTCAAACTGTAGGTCTCCTTTATTTGGGAGGTATTACGGGCGGTAAAATCATAAACCCGGACGACTACTAGTCTGCTAACGTGGGAAATCCCATTTTCAGAGACGGAAATCCCATTATCGAGATTCCACGATATCATGCGCTATCTGTGCTTTGATGACAAGAATGCAAGGGCTGCCTTGTTACAGATAAATTAGATTTTCGATAAAGTATTGCTTCTTACATACCTAGTGAGAACATAACTGTAAATGAACAACTGTTCTCTATGAAGTTGTTACTGTGTCGTTTCACACAGAACATGGCCATTAAACTAATTTGCTATTAAATTCTGAGTGGCCGGTGACGTTGAAACAAAATACATGTTGAGCGCAATTCTCTGTCTAGGGAAAGGTGGCAGTAGGCCGAAAATTTCTTCACCTTGTTGGAACTAGCAAACAATCTTTTGGTCTACGTTGAAGGGAACTTCTGAGTTGGTTGACTAAGTGATTCATGACGCGGTCGTTGGGAGGGGGTTGAGATCACACCTAGGCTATTGTTCTAGGCTGTCGGTCGAATATCTCTCCACTTGAATTGAGAGCACAAAACATCGAGGTACAACATTCCCTACTTGGACAGGCTGTGTAATAGTGGTTACAGCATCCTGACACACAGGATACTAAATAGCTCAAAAAGTACTTTATCTGTTTATTTACTTAGTGCATCTCACTGTATACACTATCTCGTGTATCTATCGTGTGTAATGTATATTTCATTCTTTCCTAAGTATTTACTGTAAATAAACTACACAGCTGTCGATTTACCAAAAAGAAGGGCTTTTCGTGCTGTAATTTAGTTTCAATAAATGGTAAAAATTCGGCCATCTTATGCTACGTTATTTACTCTAAAAGCCTACACACCTGACACAGCTTTGTTTACGAAAATCCATCGCGACATACATATTTTGTAAAAACAACATTCATGCATATTTATTCATTTTCAAGCGGTGCCTACATTTTCTATCACATGTGTGGAATTAGATTTAGCTGAGACTCATGATAGACGGTGGTAGGCTACTCGTGGTATGAACTAGTTTTGGCCAAATCATTCTAGTGCGGGAAACTAACAATAGACTATGGCACTTTATTGGGAGGGGGTTGGGTGGTGTTACTCGCAGGTTACTTGGCAGGCTAGGTGTTAGGCTTCTCATAGCCCACTGAGTGCCTTGAAAAGTCATAGTGTTTGCTTCTATCATGGCATAGAATGATCTGTTAGTTGTGGTAGATCATTAATTTATCAAAATGCAAGTGTAAAGCTTGATATGCTCGGCTGGGCTTATTATGTGGTATAAGCGATAATTTCACGGAGACAGACGAGTTCGGAACTGAAACGCTTTCGTCTACTCCTCCAGCGCCACCCAAAGCAGTCTCACACTCTAAACTTCCACAAGTTTTGATTTACACGCATTGTAATTCTCAACCGATTATTGCCTGTCTTGTCATTCCGATAGGTTGTTCTATTGAGTGAGCATAGTCCAGTTTATAGCTTACTCCGTCACCCGACATGCCCAACAATTAGAATGTTCAAATCTGTAATCGCTCCCTACAGTAGTTAATTTACAATCACAATTGTCTCTGATTTTTGCACTACCTGGACCGTGCCCTTACAATAAATTAATCACTTGGGGCAACGACGTGATCATTGTCAGTCGACAACTGAATGTTGATACAGTCGGGCTACGCATTTACAGACCAACCGCAGTCTAACTCGCAACGTGTGTGACATCCCGTATAATAAACTAGTTCTCCAAGGTAGAAGATTAAATGTTAAAAAACAAATACTATGAAAAAGTTGCCTGAACTAGTCTTGTTCAGATTGGTTTTCTGAGTCGAATTTGATCAAGACTTCCTCCGGAATTTATGCCTTTGAAAACACGGTTGCCACAAATGAGTAATCAAAACATTATGTTTAATGATGGAAGGGCTGGACAACAAACGTTCTAATGAAATAATAATCGACTGCTAACACTGAAATGAATGATACACTGGCCGAACGCGAGTTGATCTTGTAAGCAAACTATTTGCTTCGTGCAAGAAGCGCCATCTAGCGATTATTATGTGTCAGTAACAGTGTCCTTGTCTAATGACTCGGCGGCCATTTGACCGCCTAGCCGCGCTTTAAGTAGGTAAAACCAACACGGCGCTCCTAGTAGGTAGTCAAAGCGGTCAAATGACCGGCACTCAGCGCTTCTAGTTATAAGTAGGTCAAACCGGCGCGGCGCTTCTAGTGTTAGAATGTATCTCCTCCTAGACGGTTTGTCTGATTTGCACATAATTTGGTACACAACATCTTCAGACCCATATCTTTAAAAGTTCTATAAGGAAAGATGCTGCGTTACAAAAGGTGGCCACAGTTAACCAATGAATTTTTGGGGTGTGGCCTAAATTCATATAATGAGCTGTAACTTCTGAATGCAATGTCCAGTCATTGCAAAACTTGAGATATGACATCTATAGGTCATGAGGCTTCAGCCTACCCACTCTGATGTAAATTCACCAATAGATGGCACTATAACAAAAAAAATGGTTATAACTCCTAAATCTCTTGCCTGATCAAGTTCAAACTTTGGATGCTGTGTCTTGGTCAAAAGAGCTGTAACTTCTGAATGCAATGTCCAGTCATTGCAAAACTTGAGATATGACATCTATAGGTCATGAGGCTTCAGCCTACCCACTCTGATGTAAATTCACCAATAGATGGCACTATAACAAAAAAAATGGTTATAACTCCTAAATCTCTTGCCTGATCAAGTTCAAACTTTGGATGCTGTGTCTTGGTCAAAAGTCCTAACAACGGCTACAAGGCCAAGTTGACGGCACAAACAAGATGGCCGTCATCAGCCAATCAAATTTCAGCAGCCCTTAAACTGGCTTAAATTTGACCTGTCGTCATGAAACGTTGTAGTATTGTTCAGGATGTGTCAAAAAGCAATCTGCATGAACATTTTTCCAATTGTCCAAATGGTGGCGCTATAGAGCAATGCGAAAGATGTGCAGATTTAACAGGTCATAACATTTGACCTGTATGTGCTGGGGACATGAAACCAGTCCTGTTAGATGCCTCCCCTCAAGAGGAACGAAAAAGCCTCTTGGACCAAAATGATCCACCATGTTGGATTTCCGCCATTTTTAATTGTCTGAATAACCTTCAAAACCTATCTCTTCCTAGGCGTTTTTGCCAATTTACATGACATTTGCTACACAACTTCTTCAGACCACTATCTTTAAAAGTTCTATGAAGAAAGTTGCTACTTTAAAAAACTTGGCCGCAGTAAGCCAATGAAATTTTGGGGCGTGGTCTCTATTGCTATAATGAGGTCTAATTCCTGAACGCAATGTCCGATCCTCACAAAACTTGAGATGTGACACCTATAGGACATGAGACCTAAGCCTACAAAATTTGATGTAAATCCATCCATAAAAGGCGCTGTAGCACAGAAATGGTCGTACTTCCTAAACCTATTGACTGATGAACTTCAAATTTTGTATACTTTGTCTCTGTGAAAACATGAAATAAAATCTAGATGGACAAGGCCATAGTTAAAACAGATGCCTGCCATCAGCCAATAAACTTTGAGCAGCCCTTAAACTAGCTTTGCTTTGACATATCATGAAACTGTGCAGGACTGGGTACGGTGTAGTGAAAATCATGTAGGTTTAGTAGGACTTAACTTTTGACCTTTTTTTTGTTCCTGAACTGCTTGAACCCCGCTGATCGTCACTTGCAGCTCTACCTCTTTTTATTTTTGTTCTTCTGGCTTGGGTGTCTATGGCAGCCCCTAGAAATGTATAGTAAAAAGTTGTGAAATTTGGCACACTGATTGGGGACAGTCCCCTGATTCTCCTAGCGCCACCAACAGTTCAAAGTTGGTTGTGCATTTACGCACGTAACTTTTGAACTGCATACCCGATTTTCAAAGAGGGGTTATCATTGGATTCCTTGTGTCAAGTGTACTCCATGGCGTCAATTTCCGCCATATTGGATTTTATGAAGAAGTTTAAAAAATTTTCACTGGACACAAATTTTGTCCACCCCAGTCAAAATTCGCACAGATGATCTTCAGACTAAGCCTCAGGTAAGTTATCAGATGGACTTTTGATTTTCGAAAGCATTCATCTGTCACTGTCAATCAAAATCCACAGAGCTGAGCTCATATTTCAGCAACGCATTGATGTATCAACACCAGACTTGGGGGACTGACTCAGGACTCTGCCCAAAGGGATTCCAGAAAAAAATGCTGCATTTTACCAAGGTTGACAGTTAACTCAGCGACAGTTTGATGTATCAAAAGTAGACTTGGTACATGGACTTTTGCATTCAGAAGGACTCAGCATTTTTAGGAAGCACAAAAAATTCTGCATCATTTGACCACCGGGAGCGTGCTGCAATAAGCAAAAATGTGTTTTGGCTAATAACTGTTGATGTATTGACATAACTGATGTATTGACATAACTGATTCACATGTCTGGTGATACCGTGGTTGGTTCCAAGTTCAAGGCAACTTGTTATGTGAACCAAATAGATGTGGCCACCATACTGCATTTTATGGAAAAGATTAAAATTTTTTCACAGGCCACAAAGTTTGTACAATCTTCCCCAAAACTGGACAGATAATCTTCAGACCAAGCCTTAGAAAAGTTATTTGTTGGCTTTTCAATTGGCAAAAGCATTTACCCATTACCCATTAAGTCTCCAAACAGGAAATGAGGTCATATCTCAGCAACGTTTTGATGTACCAACATCAAACTTGGTATGTGGACTCGGGACGCCTACCTGAGGATGTGCAAAAGAATTTGTGTCATTTGACTACTGGGGGGGTGCTGCAGTAAGCAAGACCAACTTTTTGCCTTGCAAGTCTTGATGTGGTTCTCTTAACAAAAGTGATTCTTGCGTCAGCTCCATTGACATAAAACTTGCTATCAGTGGTTACAGCCACACTTTTACCATGATCAGATCAAGCTGCCATTGCAGCTCTGCCCTGCTGGACTGCTTGGCCCCCTCATCACTGCTTGCAGCTATATTTAGAATTGTATTTGATTTTCTGTCATTTGAATTTTGTTCATGACCTTTAAACAACATCTGATCAGCATGAATATCAGTGTGAACCATTTAGGGAAGCACTTCATCAAAAGTTATCAAAAGTATTTTTTGATAATGCAACGCTTTAATTATATATAAAAAATCCTATTAATGATTATTATTTTTATAACATTATTACAGTAACTAAAACATTGGGCCTCATTCATCAACCGTTCTCAAGAAAAAATCTGTTCTCAAAATCCACTTACACAGTTTTCTAACATTCACCATTGTTTTTTTATTTGGGATTTTTTTCTTACGTAAGAGCAGAATCTACACACACTCAAGAGCACACTTACGCACATTTGAGTGCTGACATGTTTCTGCAAAATGATTGCTTATTGTGTTTTCTTCAATTCTACAGGTGTATAATATTATAGATTTTAATCACAATAATACTTTTTATCTTTTATACGTTTTTTTAAGAATTATTTTCATTATTTTACACAGCATTGTGGTCTTTTAAAATAAACACTATACTAACACTTCAAGCAATGCTCCAGAATATAGTGCATATTTATTCATACTTTTGTACAATGAACAAAAAGATCAATATGAGAATGTAACAGCTGATGGAGACTGTGATAAGTGAGCAGTAATTTTACAAACACTGCTTAATAATAAGAAGAAGAAGAAGAAGAATGCAAGTTTATTTAGAGCCCAATATCACTATATCACTATATATCACTAGAACAACTAAAGAGCCTAGTTTTAGCTGTATTACGGAAGTGATAAAAGGCAGTTTTGGTTGTGTTTTTGATACAAGTGACTAGCAAGAGACTGGAGTCAAAAATCACACCAAAGTTTTTAGCTGTAGAGTTTTGAGAGATGATGCAGTTGTCAAAATTTAGGGTAAGATCACTAAAAAGATGCTTATGCATAGGGGGACCAATGACCATTATTTCAGACTTGCCTGCGTTAAGCATCAGGAAATTTGAAGACATCCAACCCTTCATAGCACAAAGACACGCCTCAAGGTTAGCCAATTCAGAGCAGTAATTGTGCTGGATAGGTAAGAAAACTTAGGAGAAGATAGGAGAGGGCCAAAGACCGACCCCTGAGGAACCCCGTAGTTCAGCTCACGTTACTCAGACGTCACATTATTATAGTGGACACATTGCTTTCTCTCTGAGAGATAAGATTTAAACCAAGAGAGCGCCAGGCCATGAATGCCAATTTGATTTTCCAGGCACTTAAACAATATAGTGTGACCGACTGTGTCAAATGCTGCATTCAGATCAAGCAGAATAAGAATAGAAGTAGCAGTGGCGTCCATGGGTAGCACCATCACCCATACTTAGGGGTTATCCCATCTGAAACCAGGCAGGTTGTAAAGCAGGTATGAGAGAATCAGTCAGTTTTACTTTTACATATGGATGAATATTAAAATACCTGGACAGAGCAGATGCAGCCATTGTAGCCTGTCTGCTACTGTATGAGCATTGCATTGAACCATTAAAGCGGGAGCAGAAGTGATGGCTCAAGTTATTAGTTGATTGTTAGAAAAGAACTTGAAATTATGAGAAATGAAGTCAGAATTGTGGGGACAAAAAGTCAGAATTGCGAGAAATAAAGTTGGGATTCTGTAAAATAAAGTCAGAATTCTGCGAAATAAAGTCACAACTACGCAAACTTCTGCAATTAAGAACACGTGATCAATCTGATGTAGACTTTTCTTAAGACCTTTCTCAAGAACAAATTTAAGAAAAACCTTAGGAAGATATTGGTGAATAAGGCCTATTGTTCTTGCAGAGAAATTTACCTGCTGGGCTGTTTGGTAGAAATCACTTTAAGCAGTGCCTTAATGCTGCATGCAAATATGTCAAGAACATTTTAGTGATAGAAATTTGATTTTTTTTTTTTGTGAGTGCTTTCACTTATTGTGTCATTTCATTAGATCATCCACTGTTAGGCTATGACTGGGGTAAGTGTTTTATTTTTCTGCTCAAGGAAATTATTTACATATATGGATGAGACTTTTCAGTCTGTGTCTTAAAACTGTGTGTACTTGCAGGGTACGCTGCAGCAGTTTGTGGATGACTTTTTCCGTGGTGTTCTCTGCTCAGGAACTGTGGTTCCTCCAGCTATCAAGTATTTCTTTGACTTTTTGGATGAGCAGGCTCTCAAGCATGGCAACGTAGATGATGAAACTATACATATCTGGAAGACCAACAGGTCAGTGTGTGTGTATGTTGGGGGGAGGGGGGGGGGGTGGGGTGGAGCTGCATGTTTGTGTTCACGCTGGCGAGCAGCCTGCAGATGTGGTGTGATTGATGAAAACAGGAATAATATGAATTAAATGAGAATACAATTATGCTATTGATTTCAGTAGCTTGTTTTGCTCACAAAATCAATCAAATACAAATGCTTGAAGCAGCCAAACAAACACAGTAATTAAATCCCTGGCTTATTTGATTGTACTTTTGTATTCTGTTCTTGTTTTGTATTCTTCAGTCTGCCAAGGGATGGAACAATGCAATATAAATCTCCGCACCACCCTTCTTAAGCTATATCTTTTAAAACCCATCAAGTGTGAAATAAAATTTCTTGATTTGTTTTTGTCTTCTCCCAATTTTGTGGTGACTGAGCTGCAAAACCTCCTGTGTGGTGGGATTGGTTTATGTTGAAAAAGTAGTTTGTGTGCACATTTTTGTTTAGGGAGAATATTAATGAGTTCAAACAAGACATGTGCTTATCAGGTAGGCAGTAGTGACAAAAAAGACAATTTACCCACAAATTTCAGAACCACCAAACTTGAACAAATTGCAGCTGAAAATGAGTCTGGTGAACATGCAATGAAAACTGTGTCAGGCAGATCTCTGATGAACTCTGTGTAGAAATATAAATGAAACTTTGTAAATAAATAAGTGTAAATTTCAACATTTCCCAATTTTAAAATTTCCCAAATTTACTGTCTGACGTTAGTTTTTCTTCATCACTGTCAATTATCCTGCAAATATGTGAGCCATTTGTGAATATTACTTAAAACTGCTGAGGTGTAGTTACTATTCCTTAGTTATTGTCCTGATATGACTGTGCTGAGCTTCCATAAGCGTGAATGTTTGAGTTTGTGTTTTCCATCTCACAGCTTGCCTTTGAGGTTCTGGGTAAACATCCTTAAGAACCCCCATTTCATCTTTGATGTCCACGTGACAGAAGTGGTGGATGCTTGCCTGTCTGTTATAGCCCAGACATTCATGGATGCCTGTACCAAAACCGAGCACAAACTGAGCCGAGTGAGTGAAGTATCATTGAATCCTCATGTGACCTTGGACAGTAAAGAGGGCCCAACAGTGCATTGTCTCAGTACTGTACAGCCAAAAAAGAAAAAAAAAATCCAGATTTATTTACCTTTTTCCCTGTCTCCTCACAGGACTCTCCCAGCAACAAATTACTGTATGCAAAGGAGATCTCCACATATAAGAAAATGGTGGAGGAGTAAGTGATTTTAACAAATAGTAGCGAACTATCTGGTATCATTTTAGAATATTGTTAGGTTTTGGCTTTGGGAACATACCTAACTATCTTTCAATGTCTTCAGTTACTACAAGGGAATCCAACAGATGGTACCAGTTAGTGACCAAGACATGAACACACATTTAGCTGAAGTTTCTCGTGTAAGAAAACCCCTCTCTTTATTTACTGAAAACTGCCTTGCATATAACGTAAAGGGAATTGACTAGTATTTGTGTGAGTTAAGAAGAGTTAAGTGGAGTGGAGTCGAGTGAATTGCATTAAAATGAATGTACTTGAGTCAAACTGAGTTGAACTTTATTGGATAGAGTTGGGCTGGAGTTTGTCAAGTTAGATTCGAGTTGAATGAAAAATGTAAATGTAACACTTATGTGTTTCAGGCTCATACTGACAAACTCAACACCCAGGTAGCCCTGCATCAGCTTTATCAGTATGCTAGCAAGTACTACGACAAGGTGAGTACCAACACTCTCTCTCCGCACACATTCTTTTCTCTTAAAATTTGTAACACTGCACTTAGAAATTTATTTTCAGCAAGCTCTATTCCAAAATTACTTGTATATCCATTCCCCACTTACAGGCTAGATGAGCCACTCAATACAGCATAAGGCAAATGAATCATCCAATCTCTGGAGAGTCAAGCGTCCATAACTGAGTACATAACACTTTCGTTTTCCCCTCTCTTCTGCTCTGTCTCTTTTCTCAACCCAGATCATTGCCTCCCTGAACGAGGACCCAGCAGCTCAAAGCAAACAGCTCACCTTGAGGCTGCAGCAAATTGCTGCTGCACTGGAGAATAAAGTGACTGATCTCTAAGCGTGCCAAGAGAGACAGAGATAGAGAGAAAGTGAGGGAGGACAAAAGAGGCATGTATGAGGAATGGTGTCCAGCAGCCATTAGGAGTTTGTCACTTGAGAATGAATGGAGAACAGTGAGAAATGTAGATTTGTTGTAGATTTAAACAATGCAGACATCATAGCAAAGACATTTATGGCCAAATATAGTCATTTGTGATAACTGAAGTACAAAGATTCACTGGTAGTTTCTGCAGCAACCCACTACTTACAGAAACATGTAGTTATGGGAACATATGGTTGTGGGCAGCTGTATTTTTGGGTGCTTGCAAAAAGCTTTTAGGGATGCTATGGGCTGGTTTTGAGATCTGCTTTGGTCATCAGTTGTCTTTTAACTTTGTGTAATCTGATCCATTGAAGTAAGGCCTGGATTTGGGAATAATATCTAAATTCAGTCGTTTCATTTCTTTCTG
Organism: Chanos chanos; assembly: GCF_902362185.1. Classification (NCBI taxonomy): domain Eukaryota; kingdom Metazoa; phylum Chordata; class Actinopteri; order Gonorynchiformes; family Chanidae; genus Chanos; species Chanos chanos. The sequence goes on along the minus strand of NC_044499.1, from coordinate 27,481,192 downwards.
TGTAAAAAAACATATATTAATTGTATTTCATATTTTTTTAATGTGCAGTCTTTATGCAAAAAGCTTTATAAGGAGAAATAATTTTTTAAATGATGGCATTGTGTTGATTGTGTTTTTATAGCCACTGTGTGTGTGTGTGTGTGTCTTTGTGTGTGTATCTCTGCTTGTGCATGTGTGTGTGTGTGTGTGTGTGTGTGTCGGTGTGTATATTTATGCTCATGTTTCTGTATGTGTGTGTGTGCACATGTTTCTGCTTGTGTGGGTGTTGGTGTGTGTATGGACTTGTTTCTGCATATGTGTGTTTAATGTGTGTGCACATGCTTACACACTGAGGGTTCCTCCGCTGAAACCCAAAAGGAAATTCCCTGTCTAGACAAAGTGACCCCAACTAACATTTCTCAGAGTGAAGAGTCTGTGTGTCTGTATTCATGTGTGTACACAAATTGGCTTTAGGTGTGTACACATACTGGTTTTATGACCACTCGCCAATAAAATGTGAACTAACTGTCACTTAGACATTTGAGAACAGTTTAAGAGTTTGATTAGTTATTTTTGTCAGGCTAGTCTGATGTCCTTAATTTCACATATTATTTTTATATTTCTTCTGAAACATTCTGTTATTGCAGCCTTAATTCTGTTATGTATTTAAGAGCTATAAAATTTATTTTTGTGAATAATCCAAAATCATCATTTTATGCGTTTCAGAAATAAATGTATCTTTGTGCTAGATAAGGTACCTATGCCATTTTAGTTATGTTTGAATGGGATATGTCTGTGAAGCAGCGCTTTAGACTGCACTGAAGCTCTTGAATTTGGTTTTTTATTTGGTTCAAGGGTTCTTTTTATGTTTTGCCCCCCCCCATACCCCCCCCCCCCCCCCCCCGTCTATTTCTGTTCACTAATCTTGGGCAGCTTGGTTACTTGTGTTTTTGAAAATGGTGTAGTTGTCCTATTCAGTTCTCCCTCTGTCCTTTTCATGGGGTTTTTATAACTAGCTGTTTAAGGGCACTTCACGGAAAGTAGCACACGTAAGCAAACACATGATTCTGCGTAGATGAGAGGCACTAAAGCAGATGGTACTCTAAAGTAATGATTCAAACTGCAAAGCATTTGCCAGCAAGCAATGCTTGTACCTGAGCTTTTTTTTTTTTTTTTTTTTCTTTTCTTTTCTTTTTTTTTTTTTTTTTACGCCTGTCAGTGTAGATTAATCTGTTGTCCGATTAGCCTTCCTTCTCTCTGGTGGATTTACACTATCGTTGCATGATGGGCATTTTCCTATGATGTATTCAAGCAATAGTTTTAGGACTGATCTAGAGACTACATGGCACAGGAAGTCCTTCTGCTAATGATCATTAGAGCAAATAGCAGTATCTCTTAATATCAACTGTCATTCTTCAAATATTCCTCTCAGTGTGTGTGACTTATGGTTCCTGTCACCCTCATTTGAGCTGTCACTGAGTGTTGACATATAATTTGAATTAAGCCACGAATGTTCCAGGTGCTTCTTAAAATACGGAGGCGATTTGTTTCTTTGTCTCTTATGTCACAGCACTGCGCAGCTCCACCCGCGTCCTCTGCCACATAATACAGCACAGCATGGTCCTGCCCACACCACCTGCCACTATGCTCAGCAGAGCTCAGCCCCATCCACATCTCCTGCCACATCATTCAGCACAGCTTAGCCCTGTCAGAATTTGGCTACGTGCAGACAGCAGATACCATTCTTTTAGTGTAATCTTTCTTAATTCTTTTTTTTGTTTGTTTGGGTTTTTTTTTTGTTTTTTTTTACACCAAATGTTCAAAACCCTTAACTTTTTTGAGCCTTTCCTTGACCAAAATGTGCCTTAAATGATTTCAAGTCTTACTAGTAACATTAATATTATTGATTACTGGTTGGCTGTTGGAGGTCTAGTGGTAGGAGTGCAGTAGTGTGTTTTGGAATAGTGGTGATAGAATCAATACTGTTATTTAATGCAAGGACATGCACTGTAGCCATGATGTGCCAATAGACTGAATATTTCAGGACAAGTTTTTAAAAGAAACTTGTACATATCTTTTGGATGTTTGTGGATTTTGTAGGCCTTGTATACCAATGTTAACATTTCAAACGAACTAAACAGTGCTGAGTGTAAATCATTCTCCCCACAATAATCACCACTCTCTAATTTAGTCCTGATGCAGAAAAGTTTCTGAAGTAGATTTATTGAATATTGCAAATTATACCAATTGTGTGTTTACCTACAATGTCAAATTCTTCTCTGTTACAAAATATGTATAAAAAAGAACATGTATACACAACAGTTCCTTATTTTCACTGTTGTGTATGTTTGATTTCTTCATGTTCTATGATAGCCTTTGTATGATAACAAAAGAATCAGCAGACACTGTATGGTACTTGTGTAAACCTATGCATTGACTAACAGGACATCCCATTGTTATGCTTTTGTGAAGACCTCTCCTTCCTGTGAATGTGCAGTGAAAATAAAATTCTACAAAGTACTCAAAGGGATGTAAAATAAAACAGCTTGTTCCTCTCTCTATTGTGGCAGCTCAGATGACTACTCTTAAATGCCCAATAAATTTGTAGTGGAGTGTATACTTCCTGAATGATACAACATTGTATTCTAATATTCTCCTGTTAATAAAGGTGACGTCTGTCTCTCCAAATGGCATTGGCTCAAGTGCTTCAAGTTCAATATCGAAATATCTGAATAATATACAATATGTTCCAGGTTACAGTTTGCCATGGCGATCCAGATGACTACAGCTGTAGATTGTATATCTCTTATATTGTTACAAATTGTGCTGTAAGCTGTCCTATAGCTCTCTATTACATTACACATTGAATGGTTCTCAACTACTTCTGATTCTGACTACAGAATGACAACACCCCTGTGAGCTCTCACTCCCCTTTTCTAGATGCCGCACTGAAAACTCCATGAAGAAAAATGAATTAAATTCCTGAATATATCAGAGAGGAATGAATATAAATAAATAAGGGGACAAATGAATATAAATAATCAAGGGGAATATCAAAAAGATTAAAAATCCTTTCTCTCGTGGGCCCACCACCTGCGAGGGGAGAAATAGGGGCCGGGTGCGATGCCACACGGGTGGCAGGATGGGGCGAGGGCCCCGGCGGACTGGACTTACGGTGCAGAAACTGGCTTTTGGTACGTGGAATGTCACCTCTCTGGGGGGGAAGGAGCCAGAACTTGTGCGGGAGGTGGAGCGATACCAACTAGATATAGTTGGGCTCACTTCTATGCACAGTCTTGGCTCTGGAACCAAACTCCTGGATGGGGGCTGGACTCTGTCCTTCTCTGGAGTTGCCTGGGGCGAGAGGCGGCAGGCAGGTGTGGGGTGGTAATAATAACAAAATATAGCTGCAAGCAGCAATTCCAGGGTCCAAGCACAATTAAGCTAATTGCCTGGGGGTGTTTAATTTCACGCACTAAAAGTCTGTGATGAAGATTTTTCCATATATTTTTAACATATTAAAAATTGGGTTAAAAACGGGTGTGTTCAAGCACTCGTGGAGTCGTGGAGTGTTTTTTGATAGATTGCTCTCAAATTTGGGATATCTTGTCAGTGAGGCCTTGTCATTGTGCACAAAAAATTTCAGAATGATTGATGTAACGATGAATGACACTGGCTCATTTTCATATTAAAAAGTATATGAAGCAACTTGATTGGCTTGTGGTGGTAATGTTTTTTGACATAGCAACTTTTCCTTCAGAAATTAGACAGAGGTCAGTGTAAGGGATTCACATACCAAGTTTTGTGTTGATCAGGCTAGTGGTTCAGAAGCACATGAGTATTAAATGTCAAAAAACTCATTATCCTACCATTGCAATTTGATTGACACATAGCTCTGATGCTATTTGACATAGCTACCATTCCTTCACAATTTAGAGCATACGCCAAAGGCCCTACAAGTGAAATTTTGCGTCAGTTGAAGTTATGGTTCATGAGAAGAAGATTTTTAAATATATTTTTTCACATATTAAAAATTGGGTTAAAATGCGTGTGATCAAACGCTTGTGGAGTCTGTATTTTTTGATGGATTGCTTTCAAATTTGGAATATCCTGTCACTGAGGCCTTGTCATTGTGTGCAAGAAATTTCAGAATGATTGATACAACAGTGAATGAAACTGGCTCATTTGCATATTAGTAAGTAAATGAGACGACTTGATTGGCTTGTGGAGACCAAGTTTTTTGATGTAGAAGCTTCTTCGCAATTTAAGTCAGGATTTGGTTCAGGATTCCGTGTTTCAAATTTCAAACAAATCGGCCCAACCGTTCAGGAGAAGATGTCATTTTTGGTGAATTCATGGTAATGCAAATTAGCTCAAAACCTAATACGGAGGACTTGAAAGGTTCAAGAAGCAAAGTTGTTCCTTGTGATGCGCAGAACCTGTACACCAAGTTTCGTGACTTTTTGTCAAATGGGTCAAGGGTTTTTGAAAATGGCGATTTCAATCCGAGATGGCTACCAGATCATGTGCCCTATGGACACCATATTGTAGATGATTGCTCAGAAGATGACCCTCTGCCATCCTACCAAATTTGGTGACTTTTCAATGCATGGTTTTGGTTTTAAGGGCAAAATTGGAAAAGTGGCAGAAGAATAATAATAAATATAGCTGCAAGTGGCAATAGCGGGCCCTCACACCTCTAGTGATTCGAGACCAGTTACATTTCATCATCCAGCAGTGCACTCAGATCCGATGTGTATGCCAAATTACATGGTCACAGCAACAGCTAAAAGGATTTGGTCTCATCAACAGAATCATTTTTATGTGAACCAAACAATCTGCCAGAAGTAGTACCATGAACAGGTGAGCTTTTTTATATTAACCATTTCCCCTTGTACACATGCAGGCATAAATGCATAGGCTTGAATGCACAGTGAAAGTTCTTGGTTAAAAAAGTTTCTAAATTAATATGTGCACTTTTTATTTATTTATTTTTTAACATTTCCCGCCTACACCACAAAACCGCAAGATCTGACCAACCAACTTGCTGAGGTATTGACGAACAAACAGAATTTTTTTTGTTAATTTAATGTTCATGTGTGTCCTTAGACAATATAGACTTCAGTGTCATGATTCTAAATACAACTACAAAAAAAGGAAAACCTTTTGACATGTAAATGTCACTATGTTCAGTAATTGCATACACTAACACATCTTTACAGAACACCTGATCATGTGCAGTAGTACCACAACCCCTTTTGTGTGCTGTGTAAATATTCATCTCACAAATTTTATTTATTTCAATGCGTGATGTAGAATCTTTTCACCCATCTCAGTGAAAAGAAGTGACAGCCATAAGCGTAGGCTACATAACGTAAATAGACTCATCATACTTCTGTTGCTTAAAGTTGTCATGTACTGGAATAGTCACTAATTTAGTAATCCATATCACAATAGCCTGAAGACGTGGCTTTAACGTTAACATAAGCCAGCTGGCAGCCTAGGCAGCCTTAGTTTGCTGTCAGATATCATAGCAAGCTAATGCTACAGCCTCAGTTGTTTCATTGACTACCCGATGTGTAAAGCACACCGTGGGCTAGCATAACATGCTAATCATTCAATCATGCAAATAAATTAGCTGTAATTATCATTTGATCTGAATTTGATGTAATTAATCATGCGAATTAGTCATGCGAAATGCCTCCCGTCATGGGTGAGTTCGCAGCACAGCGACTCGAAGCTCAGTTTGCCTAGGTCTCGTCCAGTATTTTAATGTTGGAACAGCTTGTCAACCGTTATTCCTGAAATAAACACAAGACCACAATTAAAAGAGTTCACTTTTTCGCTAAGCATGCAAAAGGCCTCCCTACATCTGTGAATCAGCAACACAGCTAACGTTCTCTAAGCACATAAACAAACATGGCAGCGACCCTTGTTCTAAGGAGTAGCAAGGGGCAGGTCATGACGTAGGGACCTGGCGAGCTATATAAATTCATCGTTTCACCATTTCAACACCTTACAATATATCAAAAGTCCCTTCGCAACTGAAAATCTGCAACATTTTGACATCACATATAGCAAATCTGACATGAATCTGATGGACCGTCTAGGAGGAGAAAGTCAAAATGTAACACGTGTCAAAACGCCCAAAATCCAAAATAATTCACTTCCTTTTGAGAATGGCTAATATAATGTAATGGTAAATTTGTTCATTTTGGGGAGACCCACATGCCTACCAAATTTGGTGTGTGTAGGTGAAACTATATTTCGGGCACAAGACTCAATGCCATGTGGGGGGCACTATGGAGTCCCCACGCCACACCCAGGGCCAAGCCCTGTCCCTGAATAACTGTCACAAGCACTGATGTGTGTGTCAAATTTCATGAGTTTTCACCTGTGCGAACCACATCAAAAATGGTAAAATGTTGACCCAAAAAGAAAAATAAGTGCCCTAAGAGAGTGTAAATTTCACCTGGATCCATTAAGGGTTTCTATGGACTGCCACTGAAAACAATTGAAATTTATTAAAACTAAGATGGCTGACGCCTAGGGCTCATAATATTCCAGTTGGGGCTTGACACTGTGATGATGTACAAGAAGTTTTGTTGAAATATCTACTTTTGTCTTGGAGTTATGAGTATTTTAATCCATCTTTATGTGTTTTTCTGGTAAAGAACCACCATGTGGCCAATTTTAGTTAAACTTGGACTGGACCCATTATTTACCCTCTCAATGAAGTGTGCCAAGTTTGGCATCAATCCATGCAAGCATCGTTGAGATATTATCACTTCCTGTTTTGCCAGCTTCGCCATCGAAAGTTTGGGCGACAGCACACATATCGTTCGGCCTAGCCAAATTCTTTATACAACTTTTGATCAGAGTGGTTTGTAGGTGATGTGTACCAAATTTGACGGTGATTGGCCTAGTGAAGGACTAGTTTGCAAAAGAAGGTTTTTTGAAAGATCCAAAATGGCGGAAAATCAGATGAGGCAGAAATTGAGGACAATAGGTCCCTTGGACTCAACATGAGCCATGGATTCAGGGGGAAAAAAGATCACAACTCTAGGACAAGAGGTTCAAAAGTTATAGGCAAAAATGTACCTTTAAGTTTGGCCTGTTGGTGGCGCAAGGGCTGCATGGATTGACCCCAAATTTGGTGCTTGGATACCTTGGACTGTTGTCTATACATGTGCCAAAATTCATCAAGATCCACAAAGAGGTTCTATGGGCTGCCATAGACTTCCAGAGGAGAAAACGTAATATTAAATATAGCTGCAAGTGGCGATCATCGGGGTCCCAGCAGAATGGCAGACGTTGTAGCCAATGCTGGACATAGAACTGGTTCACTGGCTTGAACAGCAGAAATAAGATATGGAATTGTAAGAAATGTTAAAAAATGTAGTCAAGTAGACCAGACAATTTCAAGTTTGTAGTGTAAAGTACAGCAATGTATCTCTTTCAGGAAATCAAAAAGGAGTCTTGGTCGGAAGCTTATTAGGCAAATGCTGCATACATATTGATTTGAGACTTGAATCTCGTCCTTAAAAGACTTGGGTCTCAACTTGGACTTGAGACTCTTGAACAATATTTATTTTGGTTATTTTTTATGGAGCATTAACATTATGAGTCCATTCTACTCCTTTTCATCACGATACAGGGATTCAGGGACAGTACAGCTTACTAGGCTAGATCAAACGGTTCAGAAATTATAAGCAAAAATGTCCTCTAGAGTTTAACCTGTTGGTGGTGCTAGAGGCAATGATGGAATGACACCAAATTTGGTGCCTGGATATCTTTTACTGTGCTCTGTGAGGGTGCCAATTTCATGGTGATCTATGAAGGGCCTCCATGGTCTGCCATTGACAGTAGCTAGTTCCAAGATGGCCAGCTAACAAAATGGCCGACGGCTAGGCGTCATATTATTTTAGTTAGGGTTTGCCACTTTGATGATGCACAAGAAGATTTGGTGAGATATCTGCTTTTGTCTTGGAGTTATGGATATTTGAATACAATTTTTATATGTTTTTCTGCTATTGCGCCACCATGTGGCCAAATATCATGAAACTTGGTGGGGACCCAGTATATCTCCTCTCAGTGAAGATGACCATGTTTGGCATCAATCGAATCAAGCATACCTGAGATATGCTCACTTACTGTTTGGAGCCTTCGCCATCGAAATTCATTGGACAACAGCGGTCGTATCCTTTGTCCTAGCAAAATTCTTTTAATAGCTTTTGGTCAGACTATGTTATAGATTATATGTACCAAATTTGGTGTTGATAGGATCAGCGTTCTAGGACTAGTTCACAAAAATCGTTTTTTTGCAAAATTCAAAATGGCGGAAAATCCAATATGATGGAAAACATTGGTCCAAATTACTTTTTTGCTCAACAGCAGCCAGGGCATCTCAGTAAAAAAGAATTTTGAGTCTAGGCCAAAGGGTTCAAGAGTTACAGCCCAAAACGCGTTTGGCTTGTTATAGCGCCAACATTTGGTCAAACGAGATAACTTTTATATCCTAACTAGTGGGTGACCATAGGAACCTAGGCGCCAAGTCTGGTAGCTGTAACATATACAGTTTTTGCTGTGCAAACACTATTAGTGCAGAAAAATAATAATAAATATAGCCGCGAGCGGTGATCAGTTGGGTCCAAGCAGCTCAGGTGAAACAACCAAAGAGGTCAAAGGTTAAAGCCTATTATAAGTAAAGGATCAATTTTGATATGAATGGCTATCAGACTCACCCTACACAATCCTGCAAAGTTTCATGATATGTCAAAGCAAAGCTAGTTTAAGGGCTGCTCAGAGTTTATTGGCTAATGGCAGGCATCTGTTTTAACTATGGCCTTGTCCATCTAGATTTTATTTCATGTTTTCACAGAGACAAAGTATACAAAATTTCATCAGTCAATAGGTTTAGGAAGTACGACCATTTCTGTGCTACAGCGCCACCTATGGATGGATTTACACCAAATTTTGTAGGCTTAAGTCTCATGTCCTATAGGTGTCACATCTCAAGTTTTGTGAGGATCGGACATTGCGTTCAGGAATTAGACCTCATTATAGCAATAGAGACCACGCCCCAAAATTTCATTGGCTTACTGCGGCCAAGTCTTTTAACATAGCAACTTTCTTTATAGAACTTTTAAAGATAGTGGTCTGAAGATCTTATGTACCAAATGTCATGCAAATTGGCCAAAACACATAGGAGGAGATGGTGGATCATTTTGGTCCAAGAGGCTTTTTCGTTCCTCTTGAGGGGAGGCATCTAACAGGACTGGTTTCATGTCCCCAGCACATACAGGTCAAATGTTATGACCTGTTAAATCTGCACATCTTTCGCATTGCTCTATAGCGCCACCATTTGGACAATTGGAAAAATGTTCATGCAGATTATTCTTTGACACATCCTGAACAATCCTACAACATTTCATGACGATAGGTCAAATTTAAGCCAGTTTAAGGGCTGCTGAAATTTGATTGGCTGATGACGGCCATCTTGTTTGTGCCATCAACTTGGCCTTGTAGCCGCTGTTAGGACTTTTGACCAAGACACAGCATCCAAAGTTTGAACTTGATCGGGCAGGAGGTTTAGGAATTATAACCATTTTTTGTCATAGCGCCACCTATTGGTGAATTTACACCAAAGTTGGTAGGCTGAAGTCTCATGACCTATAGATGCCATATCTCAAGTTTTGCGATGACTGGACATTGCATTCAGAAGTTACACCTCATTATATGAATTTAGGCCACACCCCAAAAATTCATTGGTTAACTGTGGCCACGTTTTGTAACGCAGCATCTTTCCTTATAGACCTTTTAAAGATATGGGTCTGAAGATGCTGTGTACCAAATTTCGTGCAAATCGGACAAACTGTCTAGGAGCAGATACATTTTAAAGGTTTTACAAAAAATTCAAAATGGCAGAAAATCCAATATGGCGGAACACAATGGTCCAATAGACTTTTTTGCTCATCAGGAGCCAGCGAATCAGGGTCAGAAAGAAGTTTGAGTCTGTGCCAAAGGTTTGAAGAGTTAGAGCCCAAAATGTGTTTTGGCTTGTTATAGCGCCACCATGTGGTCAATTGGGGTAAGTTTTCTTTCGCCAAACCTGCTGTTTGCCGGAGGTATTCGGATGCCAAACAACATAACAAAGTTCTGCGGACCTGAAAATTCCCGCAAATGTCCAAATACAGCTGTTAGATGGAGGTTTTCGGGCATCCGCGTGACCACAGTCGTTAGCTGATGGCTTGGCCTTTCAAATGCATCCCTTGGTGGGACTTTGGCGGAAGCAGGGACGTAGGCGGAAGCTCCCCCCATTAGGGTGCCTGGAAGTCGGGGAAGACTGCTGGCTTCCCTGGGGCCTGGAGGTTAGCTCCAGGGACTGAGGTTCAGGGGGAAGCAGGGACCTGAGCCCGGTCCGGAAGCTCCCCATATTGGGGTGCCTGGAAGTCGGGGAAGACCGCTGGCTTCCCTGGGGCCTGGAGGTTAGCTCCAGGGACTGAGGCCCACTGGGGGAAGCTTCCCTGGGGCCTGGAGCTCAGCCGGGGCCTGGAGCCACTTTCCGGAAGCGACATCTCGTTTGGGAAGCAGGGACCCAGGGTCGGTTGAAAAGCTACCCCTGTCAGGGTGCTCGGAAGTTGGGGAAAATGGCCGGCTTCCCTGGGGAAGAAGCGGGGACCCAGGGCCGGCCTGGAACTCCCCCCAGCGGGGCGCCTGCCGTGCCGCTCCGGACGGGCCAAGAGGTCCCTTGGCCTGCCTCTCCGGAGCCCCAGGGCGCAGTATCCCAGCACCCATCCTTAAGCACGGGCCACGCTGCCTCCAGCATACGCCCGCTCAAAGAAGCCCGACCCCCTGGTAACCCAAACCTGAATTTGGCTCGATTTGGTCCCTCATGTGGTCAGGCCTCTGAAAGTCGCACTAGGTGTGGAGATGATGGTTTCCAGGCTTCAAAGTGGGTGCCCGGGGCCCAGGGGAGAGCCGGGCTCTGGGCTGGAGCTCTAGGGAGCGAGGCAGAGACCCGAGTTTCCCCTCACTTGGGTCAAGGTCAGTGGGCATGGATGTCCTGGAGTAATGAATACTTCAAAACGTTTTGATGTGTTTTTCTGGTATAGTGCCCCCATATGGCCAAATTTCATGAAACTTGGTGGGTACCCAATAGTCCCCCTCTCAATGAAATGTACCAAGTTTGGCATCAATCCATGCAAGCATTGCAGAGATAGGCTCACTTCCTGTTTTAGAGGCATCGCCATCAAAGTTCAATGGACGACAGCAGCCATATTGTTTGTCCTAGCAAAATTCTTTATACAACTTTTGGTCAGGCTGCTCTGGAGATGATGTGTGCCGAATCTGGTGGTGATCGGATCATCGGGCTAGGACTAGTTCACAAAAGTAGGTTTTTGGAAAAATTCAAAATGGCGGATAATCCAATATCAATCAGGCGACCCAAAGCAATCAGGCGACCCAAAGATCACCACTCTAGGTCAATCGATTCAAAAGTTATGAGCAAAAATATACTGTGAAGTTTGGCCTTTTGGTGGCGCTAGAGCCAAATGATGGAATGACACCAAATTTGATGACTGGATATCTTTTGCTGTGCTCTATGAGGGTGCCAAATTTCATCATGATCCATGAAGGGGTTCTATATTGTGCCATTGAAAATTACTTATTCTAAGATGGCCGACAAACAAAATGGCTGATGGCTAGGGGTCATGGTATTCCAGCTGGGCTTGATACTGCAATGGAGCACAAAAAGCTGAAATATCTGCTTTTGTCTTGGAGTTATGGGTATTTGAATACATTTTTTTTATGTTTTCCCAGTATAGTGCCACCATGTGGCCAAATGTTATGAAACTTGGTGGGGCCCCAGTATGTATCATGTCAATGCATGGTACCAAGTTTGGTATCCATCCATGCAAGCATTGCTGAGATATTATCACTTCCTGTTTGGAGCCTTCGCCATCAAAATTCATCAGACGACAGCGGCCGCACCCTTTGGCCTAGCAAAATTCTTACAACTTTTGGTCAAGATGGTCTGTAGATGATGTGTACCAAATTTGGCAGCAATTGGATCAACGGTCTAGGACTAGTTCGCAAAAGTAGGTTTTTGGAAAAATTCAAAATGGCGGAAAATCTAGTGAGGCAGAAATTGACGCCAATGGGTGTATTCGACTCATCATGATCCAAGGATTCAGGGGAAAAAAGATCACAAGTCTGGGACAAAGCTATGAGCAAATAAGTACCACAAAAGTACCTTGATTTTTGGCCTGTTGGTGGCGCTAAAGGGATGGATGGAGAGACCCCAAATTTGGTGCCTGGATACCTTGGACTGTCCTCTATCGATGTGCCAAATATCACAAAAATCTACCGAGGGGTTCTAGGGGCTGCCATAGACCTGCATGTGACAAAGTATAATAATAGTGGAACTTACTGACTTCCGGTATGGCGACAGATTAGAGTAGACATGTGGAGAGGGGCTCTGAGCACGATTTCATATATTTATACTTACAAACGCTACAAGTAACGAAACTGTGAATAGGTTCAACTGCAGTGAGTTAAATTAAGATAACAAGTCGTTTTATCAATGTTGGGTAAGCCAAAAGCGACGTCGCAAAAAGGGAAGATAGCCCCCGAATCTACCAAGCTAGCTAACGCCGGCAGTAGAGTAGCAATGGCGGGGAAGTCAGATGAGGGCATGACGCTCTCAATCTCTGTGCTAAAATCTGAACTGGAAAAAAATCGGGCAGCTATCATGTCCGAGATTCAAGCTTCACTTTCGCCTATAAATCTGTCACTGGATCTTGTGTAAAAAGCTTGAAGCCTATGAACCGTGCATCACTGAAATGGAGGTTTGCCTGTCTGACCATAGCGACAGGCTGGAGCGCTTGGAGGGGAAGGTGGAAAAGCTTGAGACTGACAACAAGGAGTTATTGACGAAGACTGAGGACCTCAAAAACAGATCTCGTCGAAATAATTTGCACGTCATTGGTTTACCGGAGGGATGTGAGGGGCGAGCAACTACTGCTTTCATGTCAAAGTTTTTTGTCGACCTGCTGCAGGATAGCTCGTTTACCAACCAACCCGAGCTGGACAGAGCACACAGAACTCCCAGCAGAGGGAGAGCGATCCAGACCCATTATCGTGCGTTTCCTGCGTTTCCAGCAGAAGGAGCAAGTCCTCACGATTGCAAGGAAAAAAGGACAGCTAATGTACCAGGGACATGAGATTTTCATCCTCCCAGATCTGAGCAATGCACTGGCTAAAAAGCGAGCAACATTCAACTCAAGACCAAATTACACCAAAAGGCTATCAAGTTTTCTCTCCGCTACCTCGCTGTGCTATGTGTCACTTCTCAACAAGTGGAACATAAGTTTTACAATGCAGAGGACGCAGAGCGTTTCTTCAATCAACATCTTACCAGCAACGTTTAACTATGGCTTCCGAATCCCTGAATGGACATAAACGGTAACCTCACGAGGCATAGAGCTCGGTAATATTGGAAAGATCGGATAATTGAATAGAACTGTACAACGCGTTTGACATCTTTCCCTGGACCTGCGGACGCAACTTTTTCATTTAGGCTACATCACCCAACTTTTGTGGTTTCACGTGTGGTTTCATGTTTGTGGTATTCAGCAGTTCTTTCAGACTCTAGCCCCCTGTTCATCTGGATAGACGCAACTCATCTGTTTGACTAGCCTTTACACACATTGGGACGTGGTTGCTATTTAACAGGAAGACGACCAGAGCACTGTCTTAAAAGGACATGCAAATCTTTTGCTTTGATTGTAATCTGACATCAGAACATATTCCCATGGTCTCACGTGAGTACAAACTTGTGGTAAAATGACTAATAAGTCCTTTTTGACAGCTTATTAGGCCTAAGCGTTCAACGGGGGGAGGTGTCTTTAAATACAGCCTAGAGTCTTATCAAACTAGTTATTACAACTTTACACTTACAAATCCTTAGAACTCATAGCCCATGTTTAACTCTTCGTTCATTTTATTAGTATTGAATGTATCTATGTGTTGGTTCAGTTGTGAATACCAATCTATCTATGATGTTCATGTTAATATAAAGTTCATTGATAAATATACGTAATGCGAGGAAATGACGAAAAAATGTTCAGTTTTACTAATTGCCAAATGGTTATAGCGATGAGTTGTGTTAAAAAGCTGTAACTGTAGTTCAAATTCCAGCTGATGGTTCGCATAATTGTAGCGTTAAGCTTGCTAATTTGTTTTTTTTGTTGTTGTTGTTTTTTTTTTCTTTTTTTATTGTTGATACATACAGACATACATACACACACATGGGACACATAACATAGAACAAGACATCGCATTGATCCTGTCACAGAGCCATTATGTTACAGTTGGAGAAGAAGAGGGAAAAGAAGACAGAGGAGAAGACGAGGAGGAGGAAGATGAAGGACAGTCATCAACAATAACAATATCAGCAATAACAACAACAACAATAATAATAATAATAATAATCATCATCGGTATAGTTATAATACTGAGTAATCATAAGTGATAGCAGTGACAATAATACTAGTAGGAAAGATCAGTATTAATAATAATAATAATAATAATAATGATGATGATGATGATGATGATGATAATAATGTAGTGATAGTAATGAAGCAGAAAGATAACATTTAGATACCATTTCAAGGAAAAGGGGAGAAGAAGGAAGAAAGGGGAGAGAGAGAGAGAAAAAAAAAGAGTAGGAAGGGAAGGCAGGGGCGTCAATTTGTTGGAAAGTTTAGAGCTACAAGGATGGGTTCCCAGGTGTTACTGAATAATTTGGTCTGTTTATTGTTTTTAGCTGTGATTTGTTCCATTGAGAGGTAGTCTGTTAACAGATTAAGCCATTGTGATATTGGAAGTTTGTGCCTGTATTTCCAGTTTAGGAGTATTGTTTTTTTGGCTTTTGTTAAGGTGACAAGTATGATCTTGTGGTATTTGTGAATATGACTGATGGGTGTGAGATCTCCTAGAGGGCAAAGGGACGGGGACAGTGGAATGCTGTGACCCAGAAATTTGGAGAGTTCAAATATTATGGCTTGCCAGAAATTTTGGGTTGGTGTGCATTGCCAGAAAGAGTAGTAATAACAATCTGTTGTGTTGAGGGTGCATTATGGACAGATATCTGTATTGGTGAAGCCCATGAGGTGCATTCTACGGTTGGTGATGTGTGTTCTGTGCATGACCTTATACTGGATTAGCTGTAAGTGGCGTAAATGCCCCAAACATTCTCCATTACTTCTTAGCTCATCAGTTACTTTACATAATGAAATGGACATATTCAGACATGCAACAAGATCCTTGGCTTGAAACTGAACAGTCAGTTTGTGAAGAACTCTCTATTAAAGACTTGCCATTCTTATCCCAATCAATCAAAAAATATAACTGCTATAAGGTCATCACCTTTTCAACAACTCTGGAAGCTTGGTGGAAAACCAATAAGATCACAAATCACCCACTTAAACCGTGTAACCTCACACCAATTTGGAACAACCCAGATTTCTTAATCAATAAGACCGCCTTCACATTTAATTCCTGGAAAAGTAAGGGAATCACCCACTTACAACACCTGTTTGCAAATGATAAATTCTTAACCATCCATGAACTAACACAGAAATATAACATGACCCAACCAAACTTTGTACAGCACCTCCAACTTAAGAATGCACTAAAAAATAAAGTACAACTTTCCAACATTGATTTACAACCACCACCATTAGCAGAAAAGATAGCATCCATTTCAACATCTGAGAAACCTTTATCTTAAATATACAAACACATATCGTCACCAAAAGAAGAAACACTACCCATACCAATTACAAACTGGGAAAAAGATTTAAAAATCAAGACTGATCTCAGTTTCTGGAAACAAATATGTAGCAACATGATAAGCTTGCTAATTTGAATGCTCTTAGACTCTCTCTACCAAAAGGAGATAGTAGAGTACCTGCGCATGTTCTCCCCGGAATTCCAAAAGTGTGACAAACCTGCAGTTCACTCCATCTGGGGGAGTGGACAAAGGGGAAAGTGTAGGTGGGTGGGCTGGGAAGGGTTTGGGGCTCCATCCTTTTTTTTTTCTTTTTTTTTCACTCTAAGTTTAACACTAAAACAAGAGGAGCAGCAATACTGCTTAAAAAAAATGTTCCTTTCAGTCCTGTTGAAATCATTTGTGATAATAATGGGCGCTAAGTAATTGTGGCTGGCACTTTATGTCAATACCCAATGGTGTTAGTGAATGTGTATGCCCCTAATCACGACAATGAAGATTTTATGAAGAAGCTCCTTTCTTCAATACCCAAGTTACATTCTCATTACTTGATACTTGGGGGTGATATGAACATGGTAATAAACCCCCTTCTTGATAAATCAAGTCTCAAAGATGCAACCCCCTCAAAAATGGCACAGACTTTATCACATTTCATGAACCGATATGGCTATACTGACCCTTGGCGATCTCTACGCCCAACAGATAAGCAGTTCTCCTTTTTTTCACATGTTCACAAGTCTCATTCTCGCATAGATTATTTTATCATAGATAAAACGCTTCTCCTCTCAGTGGCCTCTGTTGAATACTTGGCAAGGGTAAACTCAGATCATTCTCCTCTAGCCTTAGACCTGAATTTCAAATCCTAACCCAAAGAATTCCGTTCTTGGAAACTTGACCCTACACTTCTATCAGATTCTCACTTCTGCACCTGTTTTACTCAATCTATAGATTTGTTCCTAGAAACCAACCAAACTAACGATATTAGCCCCAGTTTACTTTGGGAAACAATTAAGGCAGTCCTTAGAGGCAAGATAATTTCATATTGTGTCCAAGACAAGAAAAAAACAAAAACATGAATTATTAAAATCAATAGCTGATTTAGACAAACGTTACGTGTTGGCTCCAACTTCAGAACTGTACAAAGAAATAGTTGAAATGCAGACAGAATTTAATCTCATATCAACAAACGAGGCAGAGAAATTATTACTCAAATCACGAGGCATCTTATACGAACATGGAGAAAAGGCAGGGCGTCTCATTGCACATCAGCTAAAGGGTAGGTTGGTATCACAACTGATTACTCAAATACAAAACACCTCAGGTCAAATAATAACTGACCCAGCCGGGATCAACGACACCTTCAGGTCCTTTTATTCCCAACTCTATGACTCAGAGTCACCGAGCGACAATTCTGAAATGCTAAAGTTCTTTTCAAATCAAAACATCCCAAACCTATCAACTGAAGAGAAAAACGACCTGGAAGCTCCACTAAGTATAAATGAGATAACCACAGCCATTACACTAATGCACAGTGGAAAGTCTCCAGGGCCTGATGGCTTCACTGTAGAATTTTTCAAAAAGTTCTCCAAACAACTTGCCCCTCTGTTGTTGCGGATGTTCAACGACTCTCTGCAGCAAGGCATATTACCACCCACCCTCAGACAAGCAGCCATATCTTTAATACCTAAAAAAGGAAAGGACCCAGATAAATGATCATCATACGCTCTCTCTCACTCCTTAACGTGGATGTCAAATTACTTGCTAAAGTTTTGGCATGCAGACTTGAAACTGTTCTACCCACTGTTATATCGGAAGACCAAACAGGGTTTATTAAAAACCGACACTCATTCTCAAATGTGCGACGGCTTCTTAATATAATTTTCTCTCCAGCCTCAACGACTGTTCCAGAAAGTATCATTTCTTTAGATGCCGAAAAGGCCTTCGACCGAGTGGAATGGAACTATTTATTCTTTTCCCTCAAAAAATTTGGCTTCGGAGAGCGCTTTATGTCCTGGGTCCAGTTACTATACACATCTCCACAAGCATGTATATGTACGAATACTATCAGGTCTAAATTTTTCCCTTTAATGCGGGGAACATGCCAAGGTTGTCCGTTGTCCCTCCTCCTCTTTGCCATAGCTATCGAACCCTTGTCAGTAGCATTAAAGGCCAACAGACTCATCCCAGGCATCATGGGGGGGGGGGGGGGGGGGGGGGGGGTTGAGCATAAAGTGTCCCTATATGCAGATGATCTGTTACTTTATGTATTGGACCCCAAAAGAGCTATCCCTCATATCTTAGATACTCTCAGGACCTTTGGTACGTTTTCCGGGTATAAGCTCAGTATAGCAAAAAGTGATTTCTTTCCCATTAATCAGCTGGCAAGGGATATTACACCGTTGGATCTGGCCTTCAGTCTTTCCCCAGCAACATTCAAATATTTAGGAATCAACATTTCCCAAAATATACCAACACTATTTGACAACAATTTTTCTGCATTAACAACAAAAGTTAAAGAAGACCTTCAAAAGTGGAACAGCTTGCAGATCACATTGGCAGGGAGAATACAATGTATTAAAATGAATATTGTCCCACGATATCTGTACCTATTTCAATGTTTGCCTCTTTTCCTCCCCAAGTCCTTTTTCTGTAGCATTGACAGTATATTCTCCTCTTTTATATGGGGCAATAAATCTCCAAGGCTTCAAAAATCCTTATTACAGAGGAATAGATCGGAGGGAGGTTTGGGGTTACTGAATTTGCAACTTTACTACTGGGCAGCCAACATGCAAAAAATCGTACATTGGTCCTTCTATCCTGAAACTCAGTGCTGCCAACTGGAATCACCTTCATGCTACTCCTCCTCTTTAAAAGCTTTGGTATGCCATGCCAACAGACTTAAACCCAAACAGCACACAGATAATCCAATAGTCATATCTACTTTGAGAATCTGGCAATAAATCAAGCATCACTTTGGCTGGAACACGCTCCCCCTTAACACCCCAATATGTAACAATGAGCTGTTCAAACCTGCTAAGATTGATGCCAGATTCTCTCTCTGGGACAGACAAGGTCTTAGCACAATTGGTGATCTCTACAGTGATGGTATATTCTCCAACTTCGCTCAGCTGTGTATCGCCTTCAGCCTACAGCAATCTGACATCTTTAGGTACTTTCAAATTCGGCATTTTCTCAAATCAAACACACCTTCATTCCCAGATGCCCCACCCTCTTCGGGAATTGATAAACTCCTGCCGGTGACAAAAATGACAAGAAGACATATTTCATTTTTATATGATCTCCTAGCCCCAGATACACCTCCGGCTTTGCTGAAGATTAAAACAGAATGGGAAACAGAACTGGGCATTATCATCTCTGATGATCGGTGGTCTAAGGCACTGAAAGAAATAAAATCGTGTTCATCGTGTGCAAAATTTCAACTCATACAATTCAAAATAGTTCATAGGGCACATTACAGTAAATCTAGACTCGCCAAGATATACCCGAATATAGCTGACACTTGTGACAGATGCTCCCAGGCTCCTTGTAATCTCACTCATATGTTTTGGTCATGTCCGAGACTGGCGGAGTTCTGGAAGTCTTATTTCAGAGCCATTTCAGAAATATTAGAACAAGTAATCAAACTATCCCCACTGATTGCTATATTTGGTGTACCTGAAGCTGGCAAAAATATATCAACGAAACAAGCAAATGTAATCTCATTTACCTTTCTAATAGTCCGTCGGAGAATACTTTTACTATGGAAGAAATCGTTGCCCCCATCATCAACTTCTTGGTTGCGTGACACGATGTCTTTGTTGGAGTTGGAAAAGATCAAATTCTCCTTACGGGGTTCGATAGACAAATTTTACAGTCACTGGCAGCCCCTGATCACTTATGCTAAGAGTCTGGCCTCCCTTTCCCCCAATTGACTGCCAGGGTGGGACAATTTATAGCGACTGAATTCTACATTTTGACAGGACAGTGAAGATCCCCCAACAGCTTGTTATGCACTGCAAGGACCCATGCGTATATTCACTACACTTTCCTCCTTTTTTTTTTTAATTAGTTGAGTAATTAATTAATTGATTAACTAATTAATTCACTTTATTTATTTATTTATTTTTATTTATTTACTCATTTATTTATTTTTTTAATACTAATGTATCTCATTCATTATTGTTATTGTTAATGCTATTTGCTATATTTTTCGGTTATTATTGTCAGAACTGTGAGCACGATTCCTTGACCTAGGATTAGGAGCTCAAAAGACTCAGTGGGTGGGTTGGGGGGGGGGGGGGGTAAGTGGGAGGGAGAGGGGCTATACAAATTCACTATAGGAGCATCTTATGTTATTGTACTGTTTTGTGATGATTCCTAAAATGCCAATAAAATATGTTGATAAAAAAAAAAAAAATAAAAAAATAGTGGAACTTACTAACAATTACAATAGGGTTCCAGTAGCTTAGCTGCTTGGCCCCTAATAATTGCAACATGTACAGGCCTCAAGATCAAAAACGGAATGACTTCAAATGACAGTCATGATTTTAGACCATGAATATGAAAAATAATGAGCAAAAACATGCTTTTTTTTTATTATAGCGCCCTCGAATGGTAAAATGGGGCAATTTTTTCTGGACTCCCTTTGGGCAAAGTCTTGAGTCAGTCCACCAAGTTTGGCGATGATAAATCAAAGCATTGCTGAAATATGAGCTCACTTCCTGTTTGGCGACTACTGATGATTTTGATTGACGGTGACGGACGGAAGCTTTGAAAAATCAAAAATCCATTGGATAACTTTTGTGCGGTTTGGTCTGAACATCATATGTGCCACGTTTGATTAAGATTGGGCAAATTTTGTGGCCTGTGAAAATTTTTAAAATATTTTGATAAAATCCAATATGGCTTCCGCATCAATTAGGTTGACATGACCAATTGCCATTTCTCGGCCTTGGGACCTCCCACGGTATCACCTGACACATGAATCAGTCATTTAAGGTGAATACATCAACAGTTATTAGCCAAAACACATCTTTGCTTATTACAGCACCCACCAGTGGTCAAATGAGGGAGAGTTTTTTGTGCTTCCTCAGGACAGGGTCCCGAGTCCATATGTCAAGTCTGCTTTTGATACATCAAAACGTCGCTGAGTTATGACCTCACTTCCTGTTTGGCGACTTTGCCGTTGAATACGAATAAAATGTCAACATGTCCAGACCTCAGGATCAAAGAAGGGATGACTTCAAATGGCAATAATGATTTTAGACCAAAGATATGAAGAGTAATGAGCAAAAACACATTTTTTTTTTGTATAGCAACCCCAAGCGGTAAAATGGGGCAATTTTTTTGGACTCTCTTCGGGTAGAGTCTTGTGTCAGTGCACCAAGTTTGGTGTCGGTACGTCAAAGTGTTGCTGAAATATTTGCCCACTTTCTCTCTGAATTACCTTCAATGCTCAGGCCTTTTAATAAACATGAGGAAAGCAATAGGGCCTTGTACCTGCGGTGCAGGCAGCCTCCGGTGGACACCGGAGGCCTAGCACCTTTGCTGCTCGGGCCCTAATAATAATCCGAGTAAAAACAATAGGGTTCCAGCTGCACTGCCTGGAAACGCCCAGAATACGGTAGCCACTTAGCTAACTAAAAATACATTTCAAACACAATACACTTTAACGTACCTGGCAATAAAACAGCATTAGGTTGTCAATGTACAGTAAAATAATACAACACGCCTCTGGCTTCTGTGCATAAAAGTAGAATGCTATCAAGTATAAGATAATTTAAAACATTTTTAATATGACAATGACCGGAGCTTATATTTTAACATACCACACTCATCACCAGTATATAGAAAACGGACGAAATGTGGCGTAACCAATGACCTTGACATCTAATGGTTACCAGCTGGCATGACGAAAGGGGCATCAGAATACAAACAGATTAAAAAAATATCAGTAGAACACTTGAGAATGGATACTCAGGGGAATGAGAATCTAATATTTTGACGAACTTCACATTAATTTGTACAGGTTAAAACCACTCCTGCTACAGTTGAGTACAATCTTGAAGGTAGCAGACATTTAAAAAGTGTTTCGGTCAGGCTTTGGACCAAGCTTTGTTCGCACAGTGTCTGCCCTTGTGTTGAATGACTTGTTTCTTTTTTGCATATCTGTGCTTGTGGTATTAGACCTAAGTGCATGACATAATATAGATTTCATTCTTTTAGCTAGGCTAGAAAGCTTTGGCTAACCTCTAATGGACCAAGCACAGTTTGAGGCCCCCAGGTTTGGGTGATCTCCTGCCTCATTCACAAGGTGGAGGTTGTATAACGTGTAGTAAATGATAATGTAATTGCAGCAGTGAAATGTTATAAAACACTTGAGTGTAATAAAACGGAATAGCATGATTCTAAATGATTTACATTCTAAATGCTCTCAATAACAGTGGCAGGCAGTGATGTCATTGAAAAAATTTCCAAACTCGATCTCCAAACAAATTTCCAAACTGTGTCATTGTAGTGTTGGTGTTCTGGTTGAGGGCATGTCCCATAACTGTACATGAAAAGATGGGAGTTTTCAGTTTAGTCAAGGCGGCCCATGGTTTGTAAGGCAGAAACATGTCTATTTTTATAGACCACTGGGTAATGTATTACCACCACATCTGTGAAGTAACTCTTTCCCTTACACTTAACCCTTATACTGCTGAAGGACAGTTTGGTTGGATTACGTTCCAGTAAGCAGTGTCCATTCGCTTTTTTATGAAGATTTCCTGACATTCTACGATGGCTATTACTCAGCACTTACTCTGAGAGACTTTATGTCAGAAGATTCATTACAGCTTTAGACTGTGGTGCAACAGACCCATGTCGTTATTATTCTTTTTGTACAGCTGTTTTCTGGACTGTTGTTCTTAGCATCCCAATTCTGCTTGGCACTTAACTAGTTATATTCAATGTTCTGTGTGTTTGCATGTGTATGTCAAATATGTGGTGGAAGACAGATCTCAGTCTCCCATGTTCTAAATCAAATGTGGGAGGATTTTACATTATTCAAGTTATTTTAGGCCCTCTGGGTAATGTGACAGCCATTGTATAATTTATTTATTTATTTATTTCGGTTTTAGTTACACTTTAACTACATAATCAGTTAGACATTTTTATTTTGTTGTCAGTTCTTTAAGTTTTTTTTAAGTTTAAGTTTTAAGTTTCTTGTTACAATATAAGCAATATTACAATTCATTATGTTAACTGCTGCAGGCCAGTTAACAGAATTGTAAGAGCTACTGCTGGCATTCTCTATGGAATAGCCTTTCAATAACTGAGGCACTTAATTAGATTGAAGATGAGACAATGAGACACACTTGTTAAATTCAGAAGACAGGTGAATGTGCTAAAGCTAAACATTCTTTAACCCTACAGTCAAAAGAACAGAGCTGAATAAAGGCCAGTGATGTCAAATGTTGGACTGTGTGTGCTGTTGCCGCTCCATTTCAGGCACCTTCTCCCATTATATGACCGTCGATGGGTGATAGCTTCTCAGTGAGCCCTCATACCTGTGTTGCCCCCTGACTTTGCCTTTTAGTGATGCTTTGTTAGACCTTTGTTAGATCTATCAAAGCAACCCAACCATGCAACTCATACAATTACTCATTCTTTCTACTTTGTCCTGTTTTGTCCCTCATTAAGTGGAACAATGCTAAGCCTTACAACTTTACAATACATAATCATGATTATATGATAGACTGTATCACTTCACACAATGTATGGTATAGTTCATAGGTTTGCATTCAAATGACTCAAAATGTGATATTCTGAGGGAGTAAATCTGCCATGGCGGAGTTCCATTTCAACAGGGAGTTTTGACATTGCCAGTAAAGCAACCCTTTCTCGGGATTATAGATAACACTAAAACTTTAATTTTCAGTGCTCTCATTAAGAGATGCAACGCTCAGCCCTTAGTTTCGAAATCTAGATGTCGAAATTTCACCAGTCACACTGTATTTGACATTTCTCGCGCACTCGTCATATTTCTGATACCTTGCTCAAATAAGGAAAAAGCAAGCACATAGCATCTTCTCCTCATGTTTGGGACATTTCTGTTCTACCTTTACTCGAAACAGTGTCGTTGTGGAATTTGAACCACTGCTTCAATATAGGCACAAAATAAACACATTTCACGTTTACATTTCAAACTGTCCAAATCGAAGCACCATCAGATTAACAAAGGATTAAAATACATACTGCTTGTATTCACACTTTTAATTTTATTAATCACTAAGCGGGGCACATCGGAAAGCGACATGATAATAATGAAAACAACAATGAAGACATGTTTGATGTTTGAGCCAGGCGGCGGTCAACCCCTCAACGTGATTTACGTATATTTGCAGTTATTCAATGCTCCTACAAGGCAACTAATTTCAAACGACGTGACTTATTTTGCAGTGATACTTTGGAATGCCTTCTGAATTACCACAGAAATCGCAGTGTAACTGCTATATGCTGGTAATATATTTCTAAAATAGCTATTTCATGACACAAACTCAATTACTCATTCGTGTCAACTTTTCCTCGTAGCACACTCTTTGCGTTTGAATGATAAAAGAATTTAGCGCCCAGTAGCCCGGATATAGTCACAAAAACATTGTCGTTAAGCCAATGAAACAAGGAGGCAATGAATTCCCTCCAATGGAATTCTGCAGAGGGCGGGCTAAGAGGAAGGAAATGTAACAGGAAGTTGTGCTAGTCAGTGCGTTTGTTTCACATATGGACTGTAAGTGGTTTATTGTTTAGAAATACTTCGAAATGTATAATGTTCTTGTAGTTATTTAATCAAAGCCCGTGGACCACGTGATCCTCTGAAAATCACAAGAGGCTTCGTTGCACCGGTGGTTCACGTAATGACAACCTGGACAATAGCACCGACCTACCAGTGTCAACAGTAGCCAGATTACGTGACTCCTTCGATGTACAGGCTATGGTACCGTCATTTGAATTTAACTACAAGCTCTTCTTATTTGAAAAGACCTACCGAAAGGTCTTACACTGTCATGGTCTTTCTCTTTTAAACATTTTGCAGTAGCATATTGGTGTTAATTCATCGTATTAGTATGTGTATCGTAAAAAATCACCATTGTAGTGTTTTAACTGAATGTGCATTGGTTGGCAGGCAATACTTACTTAATCAAAACTTGGTGAGTACATATGGCAACATGTAACTGCGAAGTGAAACGGAGTTTTCTGTCCTCACATTGCTTTGTGCCCACCGTTTGGCTGGTACACAAATTAATTTTGAAACTGTTTTTCCCCTCAAGCAAATCTACATGCTGAACCACTAATCCATAGTCATGTACAGCAGCCTTGGCCTACCCACAATGCCAAAGTACAACGGTGATAGCATCACTGAACTCATCAGCGCCCTGTGTGACAGTAGCCTGTCAGGGTTTTCATGGAAACGTCGTTCCCTGTGCGGAGTGTCACAAGAGGGCATCCGCCGTACTCTCTGGAAATGTGCCTTCAGGGTCCTCCTATCAAAACTCTTCCAGGGTGACACTTCTAAAGCTGCTGCATCGTCCTATGCCCTTGCTTCCACACCAGCGCGAAACAAAATATTGATGCTTTCTTTCAACCTACGAGTGGCGGGCTGCCAGGAGGAGGCTGAGAGGCTGGAGTGCTTCCTGGCCCAGCTGCATGAGGGAGCCTCCTCGGCATTGACAGAGCTTGATGCTGTGCTGGAACTCCTGGCACTGCTGGCTGGTTCTGCTCCCCAGCCGCCAACCTCTCTTAGTCAGGGCTACATGTGCCGTGAATGGGCCACACTCCGCAGGCCTCCACTTGGCAGCTACCAGAGTGTAGAACTGCAGTGCCTGGAGGCCCGGGCTTGGGTGATGGTGTGTCAAGAGGAGTGGGCTGCTCTCAGGGGTTTCTGTGGGACCCTAAGCCTCATGGATGCTCCACCTGGGACTGGACTGCTGGCTCTAAGGGGGAGATCAGAGCAAAAAGAGGGCTTTGAGAAGGAGACGAGGTTGTCTCTGTTTGGAGCACTGCAACACACACGCACTTCTAGCCTAGACATCCGGCTAGACCTCCCACCAGTGCCCAGCAATGCAGATGTTACAGGCCTAGTCATTCGGGTAAGAGACTGACTCCATGAATTTCAGAGGTTAATCACCCAAACAGCATTTCTGCTGACACCATCAGTCTAAATAATGTTCCTGCAGTTCTCCATTCTGTGGATACCCTGTGATATAATTCTATAATCCATATGTAAATCATATATCGATTTACGTATGGAGACTGAATTGTAAGTTCCAGAGCCAAAATGATTTTAGAAGTCGTGACATATTCTGCACTGCATTTTGAGAACATTATTGTGTATCCAAGCAAACACGGAATTGTGTGATCATGTTTCAAATATATTTTTGAAGTCATTCTTTTTATTGCCTGTCCTGCATTATTCCTCTGCTGCTTCTTCCCAGGTTCCCCATTCTCTAGATCAGTCTGAGGATGAGGGTTTCCAGTCAGCCTCTAACTTGACTCCTGACTCCCAGTCTGAACCCAGCCCAGAGCTTGACATCTGGGAAGCCCTGCGCACCTTCGAGCCCAAGCGACACCGCTGTTGGGAAAATGTTGGCTGGTAAGAGAACAGTCAGCAGTCTTCTAGAGCCTGTTATAAGCAACTGTCATTCAGTCTTCTCTTCTCTTCTCTTCTCTTCTCTTCTCTTCTCTTCTCTTCTCTTCTCTTCTCTTCTCTTCTCCTCTATTCATTCTCTCTCTACAGTCCTCCAGGTCAGAGAGAGTCCCAATACTTGTCGGAGGGAGGCAGAGAAGCCTTTGATCAGCTCTACAGGTTGTGGGAGGGAGAGATTAGAGTGTTGAGCTCCACTCAAACCCCTTCCCCCCTTCTCCCTTTGCCCTTGAATTGCCAAAGCCTGCTGGTTAAAGACCTCCTCAATGTCCTCATTGGGGTGGCATCAACAACCTTTACCCTCAATGCGGTAAACATGCGGCACTCCTGCTTCTGTGTCTGGTGTGTAGGACTACGTTTGTTAGTGTGTAGGCATAGTAGCCCATTAACATGTGTTTGGCTTTGCAGGCTTGTGTGCAGTTTGATGTTCGCCCTGGTGTGTGTGTGTCAGGAGCCTCTCCAGAGAGTGCGTCGAGGTTGCTGGGAGAGCTGGCTCAGTATGGTACACACTACCTAAGACTCAGTCGCTTCTCCATTCAGAGTGCTCATAAACGAGGACTTGTCTTTCAGGTGATGTGTGTGTGTGTGTGTGTGTGTGTTTTAAAGGAGAGGTCTATAACACCATCACAGAAGTTGAAAACCTTTCAATAGCATTGTGCTTTCATTGGCAGGGCTGATGGGTGGTCATGGTTATGTGATGTAAACAAAAATGATCCATGTTATCCATGACATGTTTGCTATGGACATTGAACCGATTACGATTCTTAGAAGTTAACGAGTGATCGTCTTTGGTCCGTGGACATTTAGGTCATTCTGTTTTCCTTTCAGAAACAGAAATGAGGAAATGGTGTTTTGATTTTCATTTCAAAATCCAAAAATGAGTAAAGGAATAATAAGTGATGTTTTGTTTTCCTGCCCAGAAGCAGCATATTCAAAATTTAAAAAGGACTTGATTCTCGTTTTCTCCATTGTAAAACAGAAAATGAAATCGCATGAAAACAAAAACAGACAATAGCCCGTTTTTACATTTTTTGAAATGGTTGGTGCTAGATTGGATCAGCTGGAGGGATGGGAGGGAGGGGAGCTCTAAACTGTGATTGGTTATAACCTAACCCTACCCTTACCCCTGACCCTAACCCTAACCAATCACAGCAGTGTAGCATTCCTCCTGCTGGCAAATTTTCGAAATGTAAGCAGTTTCTCAATATGCATTCTTCTCTGTACTTGTGTGCTCATGGACTTGTGAAACGTCATCAGCCACGGCCTAAATACTGTTCCAATTCAAAGTTCGCATCTAGCCAAGTACAGATCAAATACCTGGATGTGTCCTCGATTGTGGGTTTTATGAAGGATGCATCAGAAGGTGACTTGTGTGGACTTGGGTGGTCAAGTCTCCCAGAATGCATTTCACACAAAGTCTGGTGTCCCGAGCTGAACTTAGCAAGTCCGAATTCCCAAGAACGGAAGTCTGTACTTGACGTACTCGGTACTGACAAAAAGCTGTGGTGTGGCAGAGGAAGAGTCATTAACATTCATGAAAGAAGCGCTACCTGATTGGCCATTATAATGTTCCTGCTCTGACACGTCACGTGCATGCATGCATAAAGATTTTCAAAACCATGGCAACCCTAAACTGCTGTCATCACAGAATTCACTCCTTAGGAGATTTAAATCCTGTTGACTCCTGTTGACATCAGACATTAGACATCCTGAAGTGCTCATTGAATGGTATATAAGAACATGACAGGTTTGTTGTAATAAAAATGAGCAATGTTCACTGATTAAATGCAGTCCATCTGCACTGTGAGGAGGGAAAACCCAGATATTCACAAAGCTTGTGATGAAAGACAGATTGTTTCTTCATGCAAAATAGACTTGGGGCTTAAAAGTCAATTAAGCTGTTTATTTTAGGGGTTTAGTGAAGGCAGGTCATTTTTTACCCTAAGGACAAGGGGGGTGTACAGAATATTGAGACTATAAGGTTTAAAGTTCGTGTTAAGTTGGCGTTAGCCAGCATTTCTTTGTTGGCATGTCTCAGCTGACAAAATGATAAATGGTAACGTATGCTAGTACACAAGAGATCCACGATAACAGTGCTTTAAACTTTCAAGACACATTTTCTGTTTTGTTTTCTTCAGAGAGAGCATGACAATTAAGTGGTGTCATATTCGCAACAGAGTGGGAACGTTGTATTGGCCAATCAGGTAGTGCTTCTGTTATGAATATTAATGAGTCTTCCCCTACCACACAACATTTCGAAAATTTGCTGCCAGTGCAGCCAGCTAGGTCTTTGAATTATAGGAGCATTGACACTCGTGCACGTAGGCTGACCACAGCTTCCGGTTTCAGGAAATGAAATAAATGGCATATTTTCTGCTTTTGTTTTCTTATGATTTTATTTTCTGTTTTACAAAGGATAAGATGAAAATCAAATCCTTTTAAAAGTTTGTATATGCATTGGCTGGTCAGATGAAAAATGACTTGTTTTTTTGTTATTCATTTTGGGATTTTGAAATGAAAATCAAAGCACCAATCATTTTTCATTTTATCATTTCTGTTTCTGAAAGGAAAACAGAATGACCAAAATGTACAAAGGCAGTCTTTAGTGCACTCTATGTGTAATTTTTATTTTAACATTTTGTCTGTTTGAAATGACACCTCTACAACAGAACAGGTGACTTAGAAATGTCGGTGTGAATTTCTGCTGTTTGGCAGGCTTTTGCAGGGAGCCTGAGGCGGTATCTGCTGTACTACAGGGCCTGCGTGCTGTGCACCCCAGCCACCTTCAGCCTTCTCACCATCAGTTTCCTCTTCCGCAAGCTGGGCCGCCAGCTCAGGTGGGCAACAGTGCTATGTGTTAACTAAAAACAGATTGAGAGGATCTGAAAACACAGTTTGTCTAGATACAGGTTCCCAGCATGCTAGCCTTGGCAAACTGAAGAAATAAATAAAAGAATTTATTTAAAGGATGACTGTAAGTATACTGGCTCTGACTTTCCTCTCTTTCTTTCTCTTTGTTTTCATTAGGTATCTGTCAGAGCTTTGTTGTGTGGATGGAGCTTCAGGTGTGGGCCAAGCCACGTTCCCTGTGGTAAGAAAATATCTCCATGCTGATTTATAATCTATATGCCCTATGCTGATCTATAAGCAATATACTTTAGTACAATTTCCATATTGATCTATACTCTATACACTCGCATACTGTCTCTATACTGATGGATTTTTGTTGTTATTGTTTTGTTCTTGTGTATGGCAACTAGTACAATTACCCATGTTCAGTTTTCTGTAACACAGGTCTAAATAACTGAACTCCTTATTTCTTTGCCACTGGCTGGATAAATATTGTAGTCAATGGAGGACATTTGATTCATGTCTGTAGAAGTTTGTGGTTTAGTCTCTGTGATGTGCAGTTTAGCTGTACTAATGTTACTCTGGCTGACTGTGTGTCTTAAGCCAAACAGTCAGACACACTGCCTACTGGAGCATTTGTTTTCTTTATATAGGGAGTGAAGCTTTTGTCCTACCTGTACAACGAAGCCCAGAGTAACTGCAGTAATGAAAACTATCCTGTGCTGTTGTCTCTGCTCAAGAGTAGCTGTGAACCCTACACTCGGTTAGTTACTCTTCCTCACTCTTCTTTCAGATCAGCCCTACCATCCCATAATGACCAATCCCAGACATCTCTATGGTAGCCTATATCATAGGCCAGTCAAAAGCTGATGCATATGACTCTGCCTGCCTGAAACTTTTCCACATTATAATCTTTTTCATGTGTAAGAGGGTCAGGGAAAAAAATAAGAGAACAGACTAGATCTGCATATTTTTCCATTTTATGAGTCACAGTCTTTATAGGAAGAAAGAAATCACCCAAATTAACTGTAAATAACAGTCCAGATGGCTAACCTCTTGGTGGCTGCAGGCTGTGATGAGAGCAGCTTCACGCTGCGTTCCGAATTACTCTGTGGACATCTTAACTTACATTCAGACATTTAAAATTCAGTTCTTACATTTAAGACAGATGAATCTGTTATTTCTATTTTGATATAATCAACCAGGTGTTTTCTCCTCTGTTTAATGAGACTGCTTCATGGTGTTCCTGTTGTGTGGGCAGGTTTGTTTCTGACTGGGTATACAGTGGCGTCTTCAGGGACGTGTATGGAGAGTTTATGATCCAGGTCAATGAAGACTACCTCAGTTGCAGAGGTGTGTGTAGGTCTTTTCACAAATGTGACTGATCTGATGACAATTATTCAATTATTCATACTCTAAACAGAAAAATACTGAGTGTGGCATTAAGTATTCCGCTCTCAGAGATGACTAGAGACCTGACCAAAAAAACAATATGTGGCATCTTTGTATGTCTATTTGAGTTTATTTGGGAGAAAATCCTTTCCTGACACACTCTTCTCCATTTCCTTAAAACAGGGCTGTCCAAAATAATTCCTTCAGTTATGGGTTTGGTTTGTGAAAGTTCAGTGATTCATGAAATTGATTGGGTGGCCTATGTTTTTCACCATCATTATTTTAATCCAGACAACTGTTTTGATGGGGCTCAAAGTGAAGACGCAGTGACAAAAACACTGAATAGTTATGAATGTTTCCATTTAAAAACCAGATTTGTTCGAGTGCTCTTAGTGCTGACCCTTTTGGAATGTCCTTGGACAGCCATGCCAAACGTGCAGTGTGTCTCCCCCTATTGGTTTAACTTTGTCTTAAGTCTGAGCTTGTTTTTCATTGTGTCTCTCTCCCCTGCTCCAGACAAACACTTTTGGGTGCAGGGCTACACTCTGATCTCTCAGGATGTGGAGGAGTGTGTGCCAGTCTTCCTCAGACACATAGCCAGTGATGTATATGTCTGTGGCAAGACCATCAACCTGCTCAAGATCTGCTGTCCCCAGGTGAGTTTTCTGTAGGATAACATGGAGCCGCCAGTCACCTCTGCTTTCTTTGTCGTGCTCCTGAGTTTAAGCACAGTCTGTTTGTCCCTGTTTTTTATTGTAATACTTTGCTCACTTCTTTGGTTCCCACAGGCCATACTCTTATCACCGAGTGTGGAAAATAGTGTGAAATAACCAGCTTAACTAGTTACATGTGGAAAAATTAACAGTGTCTTATTTTTTGATGTTATGTGACCATGTGTCATACATTACAGCAAACTCCCTCAGAAAAGGAAAAAAGTGTTTGGCCACCATAAACAACTTCAGTGCACCGTCACATTCATTTGAAACTCAGTTTGAGGGATGCAGCTCTGTTCGACCATGACAAACTGCATCAGCTGCTGTGTAGTTGATGATGATGGAAAAGACGGTGCCATCTGCCAGTCCAGAGCCTGCAGGAAATGTTCAGTTGAGTTTAGATCTGGTCACAAAGGGAGGCATGACATTACGGTTTTCATTTCATACTCATTAAAGGATTCGCTGACTGTTTGTGGGTGTGGGCTGTCATCCTTAGTAAGACCACTCCCAAAAAGAGAGATATGTTTCACCATTGCTTGAAGGTAGACACTCAGAGTTGAAGGTTTACTGTACCCCACACAGTAACTGAATCCTCAGATCGCTGCCGTGGGAAAGAACTGTTTTCACCTGCATGTTTCTCTTAGCATGGGTAATATACACACGTGTCCATTTGTTTAGCAGTGGGTGTCTCAACCAACCACATGACTTCTGTATGCATCAGTCTGAACAGGGGTAGGCTGTCCTTAATAAACCTGCCTGCCCATAGCATGGACTGCTCTCTGCCACCCAGGTGGAACTGTTTGGCTCTTCTTACTTTGAACCTGTGCACTGACGACTGACAGTTGGAGTAGTATGTCCTAATATATTTACAGCATATATGTACTGTATATTTTTTTTACCAGTGTTTTTTTTTAGATGTTCTGTAACAGTATGACATGGTTTAATTAAGTAAACATACCTCCATTAGCCTAAAGAACACATCTGCCTCATCATGCTCTGTCAGAAACTATTTCTGCAACAGTGCAATTTTCACAACAGTATTCAACACTGTCTGTTTCAATTGTTTCTAATCAGTATTTCACCGCAAAGGAATTTCCCACTGTCAAGTAACACTGACTCTGTTGTGAAATATTTATACCTCCTTGTTTGCTTGCAGCATTACATCTGCTGGTCAGAGCTGCCTGTGCCTCCGATTGCTGTGACCTTCTCCCGGCAGGAAGTGGAGGAAATTGAGCGGCACTGTGCCATTTACCGTGGGCGCATGGAGCGGATTGGCAAACACAGTGCCATCAGCAGGGAAGAACAGGTTCTGTTTGGATTCAGGCATCACTGAAAGCATTTTGTTGTGTCCCTGAATTGAGAGGGATGATTCGACTCTGTGTTTTTTTGTTAAGGAGCATCAGGTCCAGGTGGAGAGGGTAATGAGTGACCACATTGTTCAAATCTTTGTCAGCACTTCAGCACTGATTTACTCCAATAACATCCATATAAATTAGTTCTTTTTAACCCAATAACATTCATATAAACAGTTTTTCATTTTAAGCTGGTGACATTCACATTCCACCCTGCACAGGGGTCCAGAAGGTACAGTGTGTTGATAAAATAGGAGGCTCATGAACCCAGTCACAGTTGAAATGCTGAGCAGACATTGCTGCAGGACTAAAGTGTGCCTTCATCTCACATTTTTTCCTGCCAGGCTCGACGAACAGAGCAAGCATGCCAGGAACTCATCAACCAGGCCAGGGAGACTGCTGCAAAGACACTGGACAATATCAGAGGTTAGAACATTCGCATTTGCATATGTGTCAGCACCTTCGCAGGACAGCTGAGGAAACTTTAGCGTAACTTCCCTAAATACTGCAACCCTGCTGAAAAAAGATAGAGACTGAGGTCCTGAAAATTCGGGTTTTAATGAAATATAACTGGTCTCCTTTGGCATAGTCACCACTACTTAAAACTAGGTTCCGGTTAGGCTGGCACAGAATTTGATTTTGTCAGGGAACTAGTTAGACTGGCACAGAATTTGGTTTTGTCAGGGAACTAGTGTGAAATGATCCTGGTTTGATGTCTGATGCTTGCGTGACTGAAGTGTGACCACAATGGGACAGGACTACAGCATGTATTGATTTGCTGTCCTACTTCACAGTCAGACTCTGCAGCTATAATTCAGGAAGCAGCAAAAACTGTGTGTTAAAAAAATAAAAAGACAAAATATACCTTCGCTCAGATTCAAGTCTTTTTTTAACATTTAGTGTGAGGCCTATAAATGAATGAGACATGTTACAGGAACCACAGGATCAGCTGAATGTAAATATTCTATAAGGGATTGCTAGTGACCATTTGATCAAGAGTTAAAGTGGCTGGTGGCAGCAGTTTGGTGCTATGTTAAAACCACTCTGTAGCAGTTTTGTGTTTTGTTGTAGCCACTCTGTTTAAACAGATTCTTTACTTTGTGTTGATCCTAGCTGAAGAACTGAGAGTGTAAGGGCTACTCTGTGGTTCTCACATTACATGGGCATTATGGTTGTCACTGCTCTTCAGTTCAGCTGAAAAAGAAGACAGCTACAGCTACCAAGCTATGGCAGTTATTATCTCCAAATGCTATATGCCACCACCTACTGTTTTGGAGATAAAGGATGCATTGTTTCCCATGCAGACAGACAGTGTGACCTATTGAGGCATCTTTAGTCTAGAGAGCCATAGATCAACCATGAAATCTGAGAGATTGACAATAAATAGATGCATTTGTGTAATGCTTGAATGGGGCTTCTTGTCTCCCCTTGCAGGGCGGCAGGTATCCCAGCGTCTTGCAGAGGAAGCCAAGAAGAGACAACTCTTTGAGGAATTGAGACAGCAGTTGGAACTTCAGCAGGAGGTGAGTCAGAATGCTGAGCGGTCTGAAGTTTTAGGGGTGTGTGAGTGTGTGAGAGAGAGAGAGAGAGAGAGAGAGAGAGAGAGAGAGAGAGAGCGCTGGATACAGATGTGAGAAATAATATTAGGAGTCAAATGAGATGTGACAATGAATCAGGAATCAAAGGAGAGAAAGAGAGAGACAGAGTCAGAGAGAGACTGAGAAAGAGTATAAAATATGTATAATGTTTTTTTTTGTTTGTTTGTTTTTTGCCTTCATCTCCCTCTTTGCACTTATCTGTATCAACTGTACCACATGAAAAGCATACCCAGAAACCCAGACACATATACTAAGGAAACGGGCCTTTTTTTTTGGTTTTGTTTTGTTTTTTTGGTTTTTCCTCTGATTAAGATTAATGAACTTTAATGTTAGTCCACTCAGTGTTTGTGTCTTTTCAACTGACATTTGGGTTGTGATATATTCATACATTATATTATATCCTGTCAGTGTTTGGAAGAAATCCCACAGAGTGGCAAAGTCAAATTCAGTTAATAAATTGCTCTTTCAACTTCGGAAGTAAACCAAGTTTAAGCACGTTTTGTTTTAGTCTGACTTATTCTGAACCAGAATATATCATGTTTTCAGGTCAAACCCTATGAGTTTTTTAGTTAGAGCAGTTTCTGTTGTGTACTTTAAGTCTCTGGACACAATGTTTTCTTTTTTGTTGTTTTTTTTTCCATTTCAAATATTTTATTAAGAAAATTTATGCTTTAATTATTACATGTTAAATATGTCAGCTGACTTATAGTGAAGACTTAAAGTATAGTAGACTGTAGTATAGACTTAAAAACATGTAGACTTATCTCCTTAACAATGTGAAAATCCTCCTTCCACAACCTTTTCCAAGTAAAGCTTATTAATGCTGATTTAAGCTGTCTGTCCCATTCATGTGCTGATTTTGAATTGTATCAGTCACATCCTGAATGGGAACTCTTTGTTCTCAGATGTGTGTACAGCTCCTGCTTTGGTCTGATCAAAACAGCTCCTTTACAATGATAGTCATCTCTTCCAAACTGGTTTTCTCTTGATAATGAGGCTGGGGAAAGACTGGGTTTGCTTGGCTCAGGAGTAAAGCTAATGGACTTGCCCACTATCGAAGCACACTGTTACACTGAGATACTAGTGGCCTCAGTTTCAGAGTTTATATGGGTTAATTGGCTCATCCCGTAAAACCTACCCTTCTTGTTGTTATTGTTTGTAAATCAAATGATTTTCTGTATCAGAGATTTTCTAACAGTGGCAGCATGTTTTTAGTGGCGTATTACAGCCAGGCAGAAGGAGCAGGAGGATGACTATGGATTTGCCCGGGAACTAAGAGACAGAGAGAAACGACTGCAGGCCCTTGAGAAGCAGCTGGAAAATAGGGCAAGGTGAGTTTCCCTGGAGTTTCATTTCCAAACCAATGAAAAGATTGACTACCATTAACTTAGATATTCAGCACTGTCAGTATTTCTGTTTTGTTTGTTACCATCAGCTAGTGACATGAAAATGCAAATACACTGGGAAAGAAGAGAATTTCAACAGTTCTTGTTAAACTGTTGCTAAGTAACCAGTTCTGGTTTCATACAGTTGGTGAACATAACAGAATACTATGAATGAAGTACTCCACAGTCCTGATAGGAGATAATATTCCAGTGCAGGCTGAATTGCCTTTGTAAAACGTGCATTATTTTGTTGTTTAGACTGAATGCTTTTAAGTATAGATATAAGATTTGCTTAGTGTTTTTCGAGAGTGTTTGTGATTTTGAATGATAAATGATGTGACTGCAAAGATGAGAGCTATGTCATAATCAAATAAAATGATCCTGGTTCTTTTTTACTGAGCCCTTCTCTCAGAAGCCCAGAAAGCCTTGTGGCAATCGACACGGACCCTTCACCGTGTCATGCTCATTATTTTTTCTCCCGCTAAATAACTTGCTTTCTGTTTTCTATCGCGCTTTCCTTTCCTGTCACTTTACATCACCAAACTTTTACTATCTACATGTCAGCCTACATGCTGATATGTAGATAGTAATGCAATCCGCTTTTCCCAACTGTCTTGAGTGAATTTGTGTTTCAGTTGTTTAATGGTGGATGCTTTGCATTTACTTCCACCCTATTTGCAAAGAAGGCCTCTACTTGCACAGATTCTCTTTGGGTTTTCAGAAATATTAGCGTTGCTGGGTTCAGTCATGTACAATTACAGAGCCACCAAACACTGCAGTCTTGGAAACAAGGAACCAACTCATTTGTTCCTGTAGCAATCCACTGATTAATAACACACATAAGACACAATGCTCTCCCAGCCTTTTCTTTTTGTGTCCCCACTGACCTTAACCTTTCTTAATTTTTTTTGTAAATATATTGGGCTTGTGAATTGAATTGAGGACAACCTTGTAGTTTTTAGCCACTGTTAGGAAAAAGTCCCTCCCCATCTCAGACCAGCAGCATACACTGTGTGTGTGTGCCCACAGGAAAGAGCTGATTGCACGGTACAGCCGCCTGTCAAAGGAGGCAGCAAAACGAGAGCAGCGAGCTATGTGGAGGGTGCAGAGAATGAGACTGGAGGAAGTGAGAGTCAGATTTCTACAGCAAGACAAAAAGAATACCAAGGTGAGACCTGAAAAGTACACAGCCTCACAGCAAACTAAATGTATCAGCATCTGTGATGTACTATTATATATAGTGGGCAGGCATTACATGTTGCCGGCATGCACGGTAGGTACACCTGTTTATTTTTATTTGCTGAGATGTGGCAGTGCTGCTCCATCTGCGTGATGTCATCTTAACTCTGTTGTAGTTTGGTCTGGAGACAGTTAGTTTTCTCATGACAAAAGAAATAAAACAAAGAAAAAAAAAAAAAAAACTGGGAGATTTCTTTTAATCTATTCATCAAAGTTAATGAATTATAGTTGTTAGTGACCGACACTGATGAGTAGACACTATTCCATTCCCTTTGTGTCATGTCACTTTGTTTTTTCCAAACATAAGTCCCGAACTGTTACAGTGAATAACATCTGAAACAGAATGCAAATATTTTTTTTCAGACTCTTCTAGAAAGGTGTCTTTTAGGGCAGAAGGGAGACATTTTGGGGAGGCTTCCCTCAGACGAAGCATCTCTACAGCAAGCACAGGTCTGTTTGAGGACATGTGATGACCATCACAAAAGTTAGTTGTTCTGTTGGTACACATGTGTTTTCTGTCTAGTGTGATATAATCTCATGCAGTTGTTCTGTTGGTATACCTGTGTTTTCTGTCTGGTGTGATATAATCATACAGTTGCTCTAACTTTTCAGGAGACACTCAGCTCTGAGCAGGGCTGTGAGAATCATCACCCAGAGGCCCCAGTCATGAACATGCCCCCTCTCCCTCCCCCTGTCCATCCAGCCTGCCCCACCATCAGAGAGGGTGCACTGATCCTCCATAAACCTCTGCAAGAGTCAATAAGCAAGACAGTCACCCAGGCACTTCAGGACATTGAGTCTGACCTTTACAAATCTCCTAAGGTCCCTGTTTCCAACACAGATTATGACTTATACATCCCTCAAGGCCCCTTGGAAGTGGCTCACATTGGGCTCCATTTGCCCATGCCCCACACCCATTTAGGGGAAAATGTTTTGGGTGTCAAAGTGTTTGTCTCGACCCCGAGGTCACAGAGTCACACGATGCAGACAGATTTTGTTCTCGGGCAGCGTACGCCAGAGCTGCTACTGTCTGAACACCAGGTCATGGTCCAGCCCTCTCCTTTGTCAGAACATGTAGGATACAGCAGTAACAGCACTGCAGAGCAGAGGGGTGGTAATACCCATGTCGCGTTTGGGCTGCAGAGCACAGCCCCATCAGAGCCGAGGATGCCTGCCGCTGTAGAGGAGAGTCACATGCTGGTCAGCTTGCTGCAGACTACAGAGAGAAAGAGCTCAGATATGCAGGCTACAGAGAGAGAGAGCTCAGACATGCATGTGAAGGTTCACACAGCTGTTGCACAGAGAACAGAGGGGCTCTCTGCACGTTGGCCAGAATCAGTACTGAAACATGCTGAAGAGAAACTAGTGAAGGTCAGGGTCATTGAACAGACTACTTTGGATATGGTAGTTTCGGAGACTTCCAGCACTTATATTCATGACCAAGTTTCTGACACCCATACAGAGGTTGTTTCTGACAAATCCATGCCTTTGCCCTCTTTGAGCATGATTGGTCATGTCTGTCATAACAAGAGTGGGATAAGGGAGGGTGAACTTACCCTTGAGGTGAAAGACCATCTCTCATCACCTGATATTCATGGGCACGCCTCTGATGCCCATATAAGGGCTGGAGAACATGTTTCCGTGGTTACCGTCCCTATTCCCACCCCCAGTATTCACAGACACGCCTCTGATGCCCATATTAAGGTTGGAGAACATGTTTCCGAGGTTACCGTCCCTATTCCCACCCCCAGTGTTCACGGACACGCCTCTGATGCCCATATAAGGGTTGGAGAAAATGTTTCCGGGGTTACCGTCCCTATTTCCACCCCAAATATTCATGGTCACGCCTCTGATGCTCATATTAAGGTTGGAGAAAATGTTTCTGAAGTCATGGCCACTATTCCCCTCATGAATATTCATGGTCACGCCTCTGATGCTCATATTAAGGTGGGCGAGTTCATTTCGGATGTAATGCCATCACGCCCGCGTTGGAACAAACATGGTCATTCCTCTGACTGTAACCTCACAGTGGGTTGCGTGGTGCCTGAGAGAAAACCTATGCCCGTTCCCTTACTTGGAAGTGGTTATAGATGCTACTCAGATTCTAAAGTTGGCATTGGGAGTGTAGACATAGACACAGATCCATCCCAGCTCCCCAAACCCAGCTGTGATATTTGGCCCTCCACGGATTCTACCATGGATGTTCGATTTGTTGCACCTGGTACGGAGCCTCTGCCACCCTCTGTGTTGGGCGTTGCAGATGGGAACCCCTCGGATACCACCCAGCCTGCAGGCACTGACCCATTGCCTCAGACTAAGCCTCCTGGAAAAGACAAACACAGCCAAGACATCCAAGACAGCCATGGTAAGGATGTCTCTATGTTACAGATTTATCATGTAGCAGTTTTCAAGACACATGTGCTTGCCAGTTTCTGTGTGCAGATGTATGAGTATTCATGTGTGAAAGTTTTTTTTTTTTCTGTTTGTTTAGCTTCTCTGAAATTTTGTCACATGACATGGCAGCGCAAAGCAGTGGGGTCATGAATGTAACTGACAACTGATGAATAATTCCGATGCAATACTTGGCGTTTGAATTTGGGCTGGACATGGCACAGGATATAAAACTGAAATTATTTGGGAAACAAATCAATTCAATGAAATTTCTTGACATCCCACAAACTGGAGAAGTGCTGTCTGTGATTTCTAAATATCTAAACTGGCTCCGGTTGTTGGCTGTTGCCAAAAAAAAAAAACAAAAAAGAAAGAAAAAATACAGTTGCTTGTGATCTGGAAAGGTCAGTGGGAAAGGGTATATTTCACATCATCACATTTCAGTGTCTCCTGGGTTACCTGTCCAGTTGCAGGCAAATACATTGAGGTTTGCCTAAACACATATACAGGGTTCACATGGAAGCATTTGTAAGGTGGTTGACTTGGGATGCGTCACAGGTAGGACTAGGTAATATGGCCGGTAAATAATATCGTAATTTTTTTTGTCTATATCGTGATACACAATATATATCTCAATATTTTGAAATCTCCTGCTAGAGCAGCAAAGAAAGCTGGAGATGTAGCTCTAATTTATAACACTGAATTCTCTCCTAACATCTTTAGCTTACCAAACTTAACCTCCTTTGAGGTGTTCTCCATGTAGCAATCCTGCACTACCTCATACTGTTAAAGCACCTGGAAAATCAAATTGGCATTCGTGGCCTGGCGCTCTCCTGGTTTAACCCTTTAATGCCCATGGTCACAAATATGTGATTGTGTCTGAGTGGTCCCCACAGTCACAAATGTGTGATTTTGGTAATTAGACATTCTATGCAGGCATAAGAATGGGTAAGCTAAGGCTCTGTCCATACCAACCTGGGTAAATGTGAAAACATAAATAGCCTTTCAGTCCACACTAAAACAGCGTTTTCCACCACTGAAAACGGTACTTTTCGAAAACTCTCTCTGAGGTGCATAAATTTGAAAACGCCGTTGTAATGTGGACAGGGAAAACAGAGAGTTTCAGATACAATGACGTATGGTTGCCGCGACGCTGGCAAAGGTTTGCGCTGGAGACACCAAAACGAATACGACGGGCGAATTGCAGTGAACGCTGCTCTATCAAATTTGCTAATCTATCTTCAGTTATAGATCACCATACTGTACAATGCACATGCACTGATCCAACGTAGACTACGAGCTTTATATTTGCTGTTTACAAGATGGAAAACAATGGCAACAGTGGTTAAAACCGTATATGAAGCCGTGATTTTGGACATGACATGGCCGAAGGAGTAGTTGGTGGTGGGATAACTTCGTAATCAAAGGGGCATAAAATCAAGCACTACAGGCATTTCAGCTTTTTGATGTGGACATAGAACACTTGGAAAATGGTACAAAAACATTAGTGTGTACGGAGAAACGTTTTTACTTAAAATCTGTGTTTTCAGATGTACCTGGCTTCAGGAATTTAACAGAATTTAATTTAAACAGAATGGAACTTAACTGTAGAATGAAACTCGGGCCGGGGGGACCATTGTCGTTTCAAAGAACTTGGGCGTCTAAAGGTTAAGTCTTATCTCTCAGAGAGAAAGCAGTGTGCCCACTATAATAATGTGACATCTGAGTACCGAGAGCTTAACTATGGTGTCCCTCAGGGGTCGTTCCTTGGCCCTCTCCTATTCTCCATTTACATGCTCCCTCTGGGAGATATTATACGTAGCTGTAACATTAGCTTCCACTGTTCTGCTGATGATACTCAGAGCTTCTTATCAATCAAGCACAATGACCGCTCAGGCTAACCTTGAGGCGTGTCTCTGTGCAATTAAAAGCAGACAAGACTGAAATGCTGGTCATTGGTTCCTCTGCGCATAAGCATCTATTTAATAGTCTTACGTTAAATTTTGACAACTGCATTCTCTCGCAAAATTCCACAGCTAAAAACCTTGGTGTTATTTTTGACTCTAGTCTCTTGCCAGTCACTCATATCAAGAACACAACCAAAATGACCTTTTATCGTCTCTGCAACATCGCCAAAATTAGGCCCTTGCTATGTATGGCTGATGCAGAAACCATTGTATATGCATTTGTCACGTTTTGCCTTGACTATTAATGTTCTGTACTCTGGTCTGCCTGCCTCTAACACCAGAAGTCTTCAGCTAGTTGAGAATGCGGCTGCCAGAATCTTGACCAGAACAAGGAAGTTCAACCATATCACTCCTGTGCTGTCTTTCCTTCATTGGCTCCCAATTCACGCCAGGGCTGATTTTAAAGTCATCCTATTGACATTTAAAATTCTCCTTGGGCTTGCGCCCGCCTACATATCTGACTTAATTACACCATATAACCACCCCCACACCCTGTGCTCTCAGGATGCTAGTTTATTAGTTGTTCCAGGACTTAAAAAGAATTCTGCTGGCCACTGTGCCTTTGCTTTACCGCTCTCCCTTTCTTTGGAATAGCCTAACCAAAGAAATCAGAGAGGTAAACTATCTTGATACCTTTAAAACCAAGCTTAAGACCAATTTGTTCTCTCTAATTTATGGATAACATAATTTCACTGACCATCGTTGGAGGCTCAGTCTCTGCCGTAGTCTCTCCTGGCATAGTTTAGTTTAGCTTCGGCTGGCTTAGATGCCTCTCCTATTTTCTCTCTCCTTCTCTCTCCCCCTGGCTTTTTGTCTTGACCATGTCACTTCCTGGTACTAATACATTTCTCTTCTGTTTGTGTGAGTGGCTGATATCTGTGCCTTGCTGCATGGATGTGGTTCCGTCCTTAGGTTAGCGGACTGACTTTGTCTCCATACCCTGCTGTCCCTGGCCCTGCTCCTCCTGCACCCTCCACAGCCACTAGTGTTGCTACATTCATGCATCTATAAAATTATTTTCTTTATTTATTTTTATAAGTTTAGTTTGTTAACTCCACTAATGCTCTCATTTTCCTCCCTCATCTTCTGCATGTTTGTGTCTCATTTGTTCGAGCATGAGTGTCTTGTTTGAAATGTGGCTACTTTACGTCTAGGTGTGCCCAAACACACCTTTTTTCTTGCCCACTATGAGGATTGAGTCAGGGAGTGCTGCCCTGCTTTGGTTATTGTGAACTTCTTGGCATGTAAAGCCCTGTGAGACTGTAAACCGTGATACTGGGCTTTAAATAAACTTAAACTTGAGACTTGAATTTGAAATTGAAACTTGCTTGCAAAAAGGGGGAAATCACAACCAAGTTAAATTTAACAAAACAGTATTTATTCAGCATCTTC
This sequence comes from Chanos chanos, assembly GCF_902362185.1. NCBI lineage: Eukaryota > Metazoa > Chordata > Actinopteri > Gonorynchiformes > Chanidae > Chanos > Chanos chanos. The sequence continues at coordinate 27,438,457 of NC_044499.1, read as the reverse complement.
CTTGCAATACCCAAACCACTGCCAGACGATGGAGGTGCTGTTTCTTTTTGAAACCAATTCATCCGCCTCCATCCTCTATTACCGTTTCCGAACTCAACATTTATAAACTTGCTTTGCCGCTGGACTTCTTTCGCTCTCTCCAGGCTCTTTCCCTGTTCCCTCCAGATACAAAAATCAGGTCTCATGGGTGGGCGAGTGTGTGTGACATATGTATGTGAGTTTATTTTTCTTTCTGTTTATGTGAGAGGGAGAGAGCCATGAGGAGAGAGGGAGAGAAGCGAAACGCGAAAGCGAGTCTCGTGCTGGTGGCTTAAAAAAATTATGTGACAATTTGTACTCGATTTTCACAATATAGTCATTTACTACATTGCACATAGAGCAAGCCGCGATACATTGAGTACATTCAAAATATCGCCCACCCCTACTCACAGTACAAATGCGCTAGTCTTCACCTCCTAGATGGACACAGGGCTCGTGTCAGGATGGGTATGTGCGATAGTACAGGAAGTGTGTGATTGCAAATTAGATGAAAAGAGATTAAAAACATATATTACATGATAAATTACAGTGATTCTCTAGTCCACTGAGATAAACAAGGTTTGTTCAAAGTGCTCTCCAGTGTTGGGTCCATGCTCAGTGCTCAGATGAAGGTCAGCCCCTCAGAGGATGTTAATGCTACTCAAGGACAGTACAAGGCTTGTAGTTTTAGGAAATACATTTGATTAGTGACTGAGGTGAGGAAATACGTGGTTGGGATTTGTGACTGAAGGGAGGATATCTGTTGATGGGATAAGTGACTTAGGTGAGAAAATGCATGAATAGGATTAATGAGGGAGGACACACATGAGGGATTGTGAATATTTGGACACAAATTGGGGAGAAAACGGGTAATTAAAGAACTCTCTGATTGTATCACTTAAAAACACAAGCTGAATTTGTTGCTGAATTTGCCACTGAATGACTTTGCAGGCAGTCAGAGAGAGACCAGCTATGAGTTCCTTCCCTCCAATGAGGGCCTGACGGCCTTGGCTCGAGGACTGGGCCTGTCCTCTGGACACAGCTCAGAGGATGACTACCTTCTCTCACTGGCCGCACAGTACCAGGTGGAGCAGTATCAGGATACCTACAGTCTTCTGAGTGAGTCACCAGAATATTTTACACCAGGCATTCTCTGTGCTATCTCTGACTTGCCTGAATGTTTGTTAGCAGTTTGGGGACTGTAAAACACATTACTGCAATCCTTCTTTCTTTGAGTGTACTTACGTCACCCTGAAAACTTTATTTAAAGTGCATGTGATGTTTCACTATCTCATAATCCACTCTACAGTAAAGCATAATGAAAGGTTTGGTGCAGTGGAGGATGGCGTGATACAGACATTACATATTTGTTACCAGCTGTATATGAATAACAAATAGTAACGAATAATGTGAAAACAGTTAAAGAGGACAGGTGAAGGTCTAGGGATGCACCGATCCGATACTGATACTGGATACCGATCCAGTACTGACTCATAGCTGGGTCGGGTATCGGTGACATTGGGGCCGATCTATTCAATTCAGTGCTATGTTTTTCTATGTTTATGTCTACGGGCGTCGATAGACCCGTATATTTTCTTAGAAGGAAAGTTAACATAGCATGGAGGGAGCAAACATCAAAGGGTCAGCAGTTTGGAGGTATTTCACGCTTGCTACGCCGACAAGCTCTACAGCTACTTGCAATATCTGCAAAGCCAATGTTTTGAGGGGTGGCGGTAGTACTGCAAAACATAACACAACCACTAATCAAGCACCTCCAGAAGCATCATGCCAAAGAACATAACGAGTTTAACCAAACAAAAAAAGGGAACAGTTCCAAGGGCGTAACTGTGTTTTCAGTTTTGGGAGGAGGGCAGCCTGCATCAGCCTGAGATTCAACAGTGCCACCCATGGAATGAATAAAACCTGTTCATCGAATGGTCTACTGATAAAAGCTTTAGGACATTTTAAATTTACGAGCACAAGTGTTTAAAATAATCCGTCAGCTTCCCCTTTTGTATTGTTCTCCTCTTCCTTTTATCCATAACGGAAAACCCGCACACAGAAAGATGTCACTATCCCAACAATCCCGCTCAACACTACTAACTCTCGCAGGGGTCATTGATAAACATTGCCATAACAACACAGATATGTATGCTTATGCAACTGAATTCGTCGGCTAATGGTTTTCTTCCCCTCAGTAACCAGGATAGATGAGAACCGAATTCTCCCGACAAATTTATTTATATTTTTAAAAGCAAAATCCTGAAAAATATTGGGTGAAACAAACTAACACCACTGTTTTGAATATTGGGTGGATTGCGCCCCCCACCCCCTGAGTTACGCCTATGGACGATTTGAAGAAGCAGCTAACTTTGTCGGGTGCATTGCAAAGACGTGAGAAACTTCCCAGTGATTAGTGTGAAAGTGACAAAAATAACTGAAAAGGTTCTCGAATTCATTGTTCTGGATGGGCAACCCCTGACAGTCGTTGCTGGTTGCTGGTGCACGATTATTTCTTATTTTAACTATAAATAATAATTCGGTAAATTTATATGTGTTTATTTGTTACATTTTGTTTTACAAAGTAAGGAAAGCAATTTTTACGTTAAGCCTGATGTTGCCTTACACATAAAAGATTGATCCCAGTCTCTTCCACACAGTGAGGCATACAGCTTATTAAGTTAACACTGGTATTGGATCAGTACTGGTATTTGCCGATATCCAAAGCCCAGGTATCGCTATTGGGACTGAAAAAGTCGGATTGGTGCATCCCTGGTCTGTTTAATTGTTGATGGAAAGTATGCTCTTTAAAGCCAATTAAATTAAATTAATTAAAGACAACTATTTACGGCCAGCTGATGTGTAGATCACGCAGCTGCACATGGCCATATATGTTCTTGCAGTCCACTTTTTCAGATCAGACACACATGCAAAGTAGACTCTAGTTGTCACCATTTCCCCCAGCTCCTTGAATTTTTATTAGGCATCATTTCTCATTTCACTGAATGGCATGGACCCCCCCCCCCCCCTCCTCTCTCTCTCTCCCTCTCCCTCTTTCTCTCTGGCCCTTAGCGTCAGGCTCTGAGTCTGCGCTGTTGCAGCAGGTGATGCGAGGCCCCTATGGACTGCCTGTCGACCCCTCCCTGCACAGGGCCACAGACACCACAGCTGTGCAGCTCAGTGAGATGGTGTCATTGCCTGTGCTGATGAAGCACTCAGTCACCATGCCTCTCATCACTCAGTGAGTCTCCACGGCCTGTGCTTGACTTTCTCATCAGACTGAGTAGCCAGGCTTCTCTATCGTTTGTATTTCTGAGACTCTGCGCCCTCCCTCTATCCATCCCCCTCTTTAATTTCCTCCTGTTACAGCGTATCTCTGGTGAATAAAGCAGTGGTGGATTACTTCTTTGTGGAGCTTGGCGTGGAGCGACATTTTGAAGCTCTTAAACACTTCCTGCTGATGGAGGATGGAGAATTCGCCCAGTCTCTCAGTGACTTGCTCTTTGAAAAGGTGGGAAAAGACACACTGAGACAGTTAGTAGGGGAATACCATCAGTGAAAGGGAAAATATACTTGTCTTCATATAAATCATTCTTCAGTTGAGTAGTCATGCACTAAGTTAAAAACTTAGTGATCTGATCTACATCTATGACTTATAGACAAACACAATGTGCTTAACCTAATACCACACAGTCATAATCTTTCATGTTGTTATTGAACGCATCCATTAAACATTTACAGGACACAGTGGAAAAAGTAAGGGAACCCTTAGGCTAATGACTCCAACAAAAGCTTATTGGACCTTAGGTCTTCACCAGTCCACAATTAGACAAACTGTCTACAAATGGAGATGATTTAATACTGTGGCTACTCTCCCTAGAAGCGGGCGCCAGCCAAGTTGACTCCAAAGGCACAATGCAGAATGCTTAATGAGGTAAAAAAAGAACCCAAGAGTAATAGCCAAAGGCTTGAAGGAATCATTGGACCTGTTCAACATCTCTGTTCAAGTGTCTACCATGTGCAAAATTTTGAACAGGCATGGTGTCCGTGGCAGGAAGCCACTGCCTTCCAAAAAAAACATCATTGCATGCCTGAAGTTTGCCAAAGAGCACCTTGACACTCCACAATGCTACTGGGAAAATGTTTTGTGGACTAATGGAACTAAGGTTGAATTGTTTGGGAAGCACACATAGTACTACATATGGCATAAAAATGGCACTGCATACCAGCATGAAACATCATCCCGATGGTTAAGTAAGGTGGAGGAAGCATCATGATTTAGGGCTGCCTTTCTGTCTTGGGGCCTGGACAGCTTGCCATCATCGAGGGGAAAATGAATTGCCAAGTTCATCAAGGTATCCTACAGGACAATGTCAGGGTGGTTGTCTGCCAGCTAAAGCTCCGTAGAAACTGGGTGATGCAACAGGACAATGACCCTGAACATCTGAGTAAATCTACTACAGAATGGCTGCAAAAAAAGAAAATCCGCCTTTTGGAGTGGCCCAGTCAGAGCCCATACCTGAATCCAATAGAGATGCTGTGGAATGACCTCAAGAGAACTGTTCAAGCCACTGAGAATATTTAATGGATGTGTTCAATAGTGACATGAAATATTATAATTGTTTGTGTGGTATTAGGTTAAGCACCTTGTGTTTGTCTATACTTGTGATTTAGATGGACATCAGATCACATTTTATGACCAATTAATGCAGAAAACTAGGAAACTAGGTAATTCCAAAGGGTCCACATACTTTTTTCTTGCACTGTGTGTGTGTGTGTGTGTGTGTGTGTGTAAGGCCTGTTTTGAGAAAATAGAGTGGGTAGAGAGTGTGGAACTCCCTCTGCTGTAATCTGTTTTTGTCCCTGCATACCCAAAATTTGTGTGAAACTCTGGGGTGTTTCATAACTGTTTACTCTGCCTGTGCTCTGTAACTTTCTTAGAGTAGCTCCCTTCAAAACACATCCCCTCTCGCTGTCTTGTTCCTGTTTATTTGCTGTAAACTAGAGCATGTGTGCATAATCATTTGATGTTGTTAGACTGTGTCCTTGATGTATGTCAATCATAGAAAAATGAAACGTTTGAAGAAAGCCTGGTGTTGAAGGGAAGGGAAGGTCAGACTGTACAGGTGACTGTTCAGCATATTACGCTCGCCCTGGCGCGCTGGTCAGAGCGCATATGACAGGAGTTTAGTTACTGTACTTTACTCAATGTTTTCCATTGAAGACAAAGGCACAGCAATGCACATGGCACATTTACTAAGATGAATGCAAGGGCTTTACTTTAGGCCTGTGTAGGTCTGTGGGTATGTGTGTGTGTGGTTCTGCAAACAAGAAAAACAAATACATAGTCCCAGTAAGGGTACAGGCAAGATGAACACGTGAATGCACACTAACATTGTTTGATATGTACATTACTATGAATAACAGTATACAAATAGGATATGTACATTGAGTACTGTATTCAATAATATACTATAAGCAAGGAATACTAGATTGTCCATACAGAAAGAGAGAGTGCAACAACTAAATTCTTTGAGCTAGGTCTCATACAGTATTGATACAACGGGAGTTACACTGTAAGGTCTCGGTGCGCCCTGTAGTTGCAGAAAATATGCTGCAGCTAAAATACACGGCAGCACCATTTTGCAGGCAAACAGTACACAGCACATTAACTGATTAAGTCATGGCTCTCGAGAATGCAATGTTGGAATCACTACAGAACATATTCTCCTAACAATCAAGTGTGCATAACAATATATTTATAGTGAAAATGGTTAATAGTATAAATAATTATAATATTTACAGTGTAAATGGTTTAACAACATGACAAAGTTATGTTTCATTGAGCACATAGGACTGTATTTCAAATTGTTACACCTGAGGCATATTGCCATTACAGCTATCAACAACTAAGTTTATTTCGTGACCATAATCACCAAATGTTACGAGTAGCAAACTTACTGTCTGAAACGTGAAGAAACAAAGATTCACTTACGTGTTGTCATAAATGCACATAAGTGAAAAGAACCCACACAGAGTACACTAAATTGAGTCCACACAGACATGCGCAACACAGTAACTCATGGATGCGTGGCTGATGCAATGCCTTTTTTACACTGAGAGGAGCCCCAGTGTCCTTTGGAGTTAGTGTCACTGTATGTTCACACTGGAAGCGACGAGAGTGTCAAAGTGACCGGAGGACATTCATTTTCTATGTGAAGCCTAGTTCATACTCGCCATTGCCACCATCGCGCACAGCTGTGCGTGCCAAAAGTGACGTCGAGGTGGTGCACTGTGGTGTTATTTCTGCTGGTCACGCACCTCTCATTTTTTGTAACCTGGCTCACAAGGCGCAGCTAGCTCATATCCTAGGTGGACGAGGTGGAGGCAAGACTGTGTCCAGCAGGTCCATTTTACAGGCATCTGTGCGGGAGCATAGGGATTCCCAGATGGCGCAGAACTCCTGGAGGGAGATCACTGCAACAATTGGGAAAGAAGACGCTTTCTGCAGGAAACTGTGGAAGAACCTTCACAATCGCTTTGTGAGAGCCAAGAAGCAGGCACAAGCCCAAAGCGGCGCCCTGGGAGGAAACGAACCGGCACCAACTGCAGCTGCATTTGGGTCATCAGACCCCAGCTCAACGGAGACACCCTCACAGGCCTCCTCACCACCTCCTCCACCCTCACAGGCATCCTCACCACCTCCTATCCTCCCTTCGGAAGCCATCAGTTCTCCAGATATCCAGACACCGGGCTTGCAACCATCCTCCTCTCCTACACCATCCCTGTCTTTGTCTACATCCTCATCAAGTCTCTCTGTGCCCTCAAAAGGCCATGCAGAAAGTGTGTCAAATGATGTATGAATATACTTTGAATCATCCACAGCTGCTATCATGATTTCATAGTTGTTTCTTGATTTACTTGTTTTTTTTTTGTTGTTTTTTGTTTTTTACTTGATTCTTGATTGACTTGTTTTTTTTACTTGTCTTATTGTTACTTATAATAAAACCATTGTTTGCTCAACACATCTATGTATGACTTTGATTGAGTTAACCTACCACGTGCAGAGTAAAGGAATAAAAGACACATGGGTACAACAATAAGGTAAACATCATTTTATTACACAACCAGGAGTATTCAACAAACTATTAACAAGACCAGTTTAGGTTAGGCAACCTTTCTGGATGACATTGTCTTGCCAGGGTGCTAGTCCTTGTGGTGTGGGGAAAAATGACCTAAGGTCATGCCTAACTGCAGCTGCAGCATGGGACACACATGTTGTGGAGAGTCTCCCAGGTTGGTGTCTCCTGCCACAAGCCTCCCCCATTCACCAGGAAAGGTTCACCCGAAGCTACCGTGCCGTCCATGAAATTGCATGGGATGTAGCAGCATGTAGAAGACACTGCAGCATCTGTGTGTGCAAGCATGTTGTGAAGGGCAACACAGGTCTTCCCAGCATCCACAGCCTTGTCTGGGTAAAACTCAATGGGCCTTCCCAGAATCCTCCAGCGTGCAGCCAAGACACCAAAGGTGTTCTCAGTGACCCTCTGGGCTCTTGTGTGCCAGTAGTTGTAAGTAGGTTTATGGTTTAGGTTTAGGTTTATTACCTGGGTATGGCTGCATCACGTTTACATGCAAAGGGAAGGCTGCATCTCCCAGGAATACATGGGGAAGCTTGGTGTTGGTTCCAGGCAGGTTCACAGGCTGTGGCAGTTCGAGGGTGTTCTGCAGAAGTTTGGAACCAAATGACTGCTCTGGAAAACCCCCCATCACTCTCACGACTGTATGCTCCAATGTCCACCATTGTGAAACGCATCACAAATGGCCATTAGCATGATGGAATCGGTGCCTTTGTTATTGAAGTAGTCACTGCCCACATTTGGCAGGGCTCTCATTGCCGCATGTTTTCCATCTATGCACTCTATCCACTCTCCAAAACTGTGAAATATCTTCCCATTCGTTCCCTTTGGGCAAGGGCATGAAGTCATCTTTCAGCGCCTGCCAGATTTCCGTATACACCTCGCAGACAATGTGGGAGATGGTCGCCGCTCCACGTTTGTAGCTATAAGCAACACATCTTTGGCTGCTTCCAGATGCCAAGAGCCTTAATGTAACTGCTGGCCTCTCCTGTAAACTGGGCTGTGGTGGGTTCTTTCACGTTTAATAAATGGTTTGATCCGATGGAGTAGGTCATCAAAACAATGTGCAGACGTGAAAATAATTGAAGTGGACCTCTTCGTCTAAAGTACGCATAGGTTTCATGAGGACACTGAATTCTCCCCCGACATGTCTGTCTTTGTGCAAAGGCCGGACAGACCACCTTCTTTTGCGCCACTTTTTAGCTAACATGCTCAAAAGCAGCAATTCCTCCTCCTTGAACAACTGCAACACCAGCATCAACATCTCGGAGACCATTGTGTTTGTGTTTGAATGATGTATTCCCTATACATTTCCTCTTCTTATTGGTTTCCAGTGGTGTGTATTGTATTTTTCTCAGCAGCAACACCTATCATTTAGAAGAAGACTGCAGCGAGTCAAACGCACCTAAAGCGCGAGTATAAATGGTTCTGGCACTGTGTTGATGTCACAGCTCGCGTGTGTAAAGACCAATACATCAAGTATAACAGGCCCTTGAGCCAGCGTCTCCAAGTGGCAAAGAGTGGGGCGATTTGGGCGTCAGACTAAAGTTGAAGTTTGGTTAACCTTGTGGTAATGATGCCTTTCGGCGACAACCAATCAGAATTTAGAGAATTCTAGAGAACGCAACCGTGTAAACTTTTATTCCGACCAAACATTAGTTCCCAAGCACAATGGAGGAGAAGTTAATGAACATTGCAGTAGCGGGTTGAAAATGTTGAAATTTAACTTAGCATCTTTAGCGTTTTAGCAGTTTGTTTGTTACCAAACAATCGCTCATTTTATTCCTTCATCGATCAATTTCTCACCTTCACACTTTAAAAGATTTCATGAGGTTAACTTATACCCTACTTTATGGTCAGTCGGCACAAAGATTCTGGTCAACATGTTTTTTTGCTTTGCAACCCCTTTAAAAATAGTTAGCGAGACCAAGCATTCTGAACAAACTTGTATCCGCCTATTTCATCTACGTCAGAGTGTCCAAAGTGTTGGACAGTGTTGTTGGCAGGGTGGCCAGAGTGAATTTTGATGCTCTCGCCGCTCCCAGTATGAACATAGGGTTATGCGTGTGCACGTAAGGATGCTGTGTAATTCAGAGGGCCTTTTCTACAGGTGTCTTGTTCTGTGTTCTAATTTTAAATAAAAATGATTGTTATAGGTGGTATACCTATGATGTTTTGAAAAATTTTGTGGGGGCATATAAGGAGCTCTACTGTTGTCATGTATTAATTTTAGCTGGGTAACGGGCAGACCCCTGGAGAGCTCCTGACTCCTCTGGTGCTAAACTCCATCCTTAGCAAAGCCCTGCAGTACAGTGTGCATGGGGACAGCAGGCTGGCCGCCAACTTCACCTTCGCTCTTCGCTTCCTTCCCGAGGCATTTCACCCCCATGCCCCAGACGCACTCAACTGTCTTGAGTTACGCTATAAGGTTGGACAAGTGAATGAAATTACATATTTTTTCTCACTCTCCCCCTTTTTCTCATGTCTTTGTCTCTCTGACCAGAAAACTGCATTGTTTAATCATGTTGCAATGTCTCTTTTTTAGGTGGACTGGCCTTTGAATATCATTATCACAGACAGTTGCATGAACAAGTACAACCGCCTGTTTTCTTTCCTGCTGCAGCTGAAACACATGGTATGGACTTTGCGAGACGTCTGGTTCCACCTCAAGAGGACAGGTAATTATCTCCCCCCTCCTGCATCACTGAGTAGGGTGGTGGTTTTAAGAAGAGATCAGCTGAACATTTTGACTCCAGTTCTGCTCTTGTTTTAAAGCCTCTGTCTGGTTTCCTCAGAAACCACAGATGAGCCAGCAAGTCATATTAAATCACATGTTAATGTGGCCATTTATACAAATATTAATTTGTAATTCAGCATGATGTTATTGTGAGCACAGACCCACTGTGTTAATTGTGTAGAGGGCCTTTGCCCCCTGCATCTTTTATTCTTCAACACAAACACATCTGATTGAGTAAACCTTATTCAATCAGTAAACAAACCAACCAATATCCTATCTGCGAGAACGTTCTGATAGGCCAGGTTGAGTTATTTAAGTAAATTTGGCACTGTGTGTATGGTGCTGTGTGTGCTCTGTGAACACTCTCTGGGATTGCTCTACCTCCACAGCTCTGGTGCAGGGCGCAGGTCGGTCAGTGCAGTTCCGGCAGCTACAGCTGTACAGGCATGAAATGCAGCATTTTGTGAAGGTGATTCAGGGCTACATTGCAAATCAGATTCTTCAGGTGTCCTGGAGTGAGTTCACACAAAAGCTGAGCAGTGCCAGTGACCTGGACACCATTCACCACACCCACTCTGACTACCTCAACAGAGCCATTTTCAGGTTTCACCATCTCGCTTCCACATGTCTGAATCAGTGGTACTTTGGAATATGAAGGAATTAATTACAGTTAAAGGTTAAAAAGCTATTTTTTTCCTTTCTCCTTGTTTTAGGGGTCTCCTCACAGAAAAAGCAGCCCCTGTAATGAATATCATTCACAGTATCTTCAGTCTGATCCTCAAGTTTCGTGCTCAGCTCATCGCACAGCCCTGGGGCACCCAGGAGAGAGAGGCTGTGCATCCCAACTTCATAGCCATGCAACAGTCATACAACACTTTCAAATACTACTCTCACTTCCTCTTTAAAGGTATACCTCCCTTCCCTCTCTCTTTTCAAACACATACTGTAGCCAAATTCAGAATCAACAGCGGGATGGTTGTTTGCTCTGGTTGTTTTATGTGTTCCTTTAAATCTTAGTGCCCTGAGTAGTTTACAGACTGTTAAGTTTAAACCAGTGAACAGTGAACTAAATCAGTTCACCCAGATACTTCTTCTCACACTGTCATGTTAAATCTGAAGTTCTGTTCAGGTGGTTTCTGAAATTCCTTTTCCTGTCTTGTGCAGTGGTTACCAAACTGGTCAACAAAGGCTACCAACCTCACCTGGAAGACTTCCTCCTCCGTATCAACTTCAACAACTACTACAAAGATTCCTGAGGGTTTTACCTGTTTGTGTTTGTGTGTATGTTTGTGTGTGTGTGTGTGTGTGTGTGTGTGTATTAGGAGACTTACTGTGACTTCATCCAGCATGTTTTGGAGCTGTGTACTACTGAACTGTGTCTGTGGTGTACCGCAGTGACCACTTCCTGTCCCGGGTCCACCTGGCTGACAGTTCAGCTCATGCAGCATTGCCTCTTCCATTTGATGTTTAAGAATCAATTTTTTTTTTTTTTTATTTCTCTAGTCCTTTCAAGTACAGAAGCTATGTGGAAATATATTCAGAAATGTCCAGTGTTTTTTGTGAATTCTGAAGGCAAAATGAGGTGTAAATACAAACTGAAATGATATTAAAATAAAGCTTGTTTTATTAGGGCATAATGCGATGACAGATGTTCTCCAGTTGTTGGTCTGATGATAAAGACTCATAAATGGCCAGAGGAACATACAGGTTTAGACGGAATTAAGAATTGTCACGTGTTTATTAATGTTAACAAGTTTGCAAAGAAAAGATAAGGTCAAATGTGTGTGAAGCCTGGGAGAGCGGACATAGAGTTAAAGGGACTAATGTCCTTTAAAAGCAAGTTTAAGTAAGTTTTCTATTTGTTTCAATTTTAATGTCTGATATGTCTCTGCTCTTGGATGTTCAGTCATGGAAAAAAAAAAAGAAAATTCTGTAGAGTTAAACAGTTGTGTCTGGAGAAAACCAAACTCTGACCTTTTGAAGTACGACCATATCCCTAAAGACTGACTGCACAAGGAACATAAACAGAGAGAAAAAAGACTGTTGCGCATGGAACAATATCCCCTGGGTAATCAGAATAATGACAATTCCTGTAGTAATCAAAACAATGAAAATCCCTTCATCCTGTTTCAGATGTCGAAGAAATCAAACTGATATCTCAGATATTTAATCAATCAGTAAGTCACACTTAACTGTGATCACTAACTCTGACTAAATAGTTTCTTGCAGCACACAAGCTAAGAAACTGCTTCTTTGTATTTGGAGATTTTGACTGTGTTAAGCTCCAGACATGACAAATTAAGCATGAGTTCAGTCTTCATTGCATGTAAACACGGTAAACATGGGTTTTTACCAGAAAACCAATAATGAAATAATAAATTCTTACTGAAGTCTTTTGTCTGTATTTTGAGGATATTTATAATAGAGTGTTGGGAAGGACTTGAAAAACAAAAATGCATTTGTCTGTACTCTCAAAGGGCCTGCGGCCTTAGGAGAGTAATACTAGGTGTATGTAGTACAAATGACTTACAGCAAACATATCAGTCCTTTGTCAGTGTTAGGCTGTGCCTAATGAGATAGCAATAAATGGAAAAACACAGAGATGCAAGACAGCAGAATGTCTGCATCCATTTGGTCAAAAAGTCGGCTTTTGAGTCCGTCTTAAAACATTGGGCCATCTGAACAGGGCCATCATGCTTAGCTGAAAGGTGATTCTGAATAAACGTTGCTTCAGTCAAGTTTGTTGAGTGATCATATGGAAAGTCTTACCTTAAGAGGAATAAACACACACAGTCAGGCTTTAATGGGATTGCTGGATAGGACCAAGTTGGATGATCAGTCAGAATACAGTACCATGTTTTTCAGTACAGATCAGAATGCAGTCTTAGAACATCGCAAATCACAGCCTTCTGCTTCATCTGGGAAGCGCAACAGAATTCACCAGAAGTGAGGATGTATAGCTGGGATACATATGCCTGACCATAACGTGCAAAGGCAGATACTATGTACAATACAGAATGCATAGATTTAGTGGAATTATTAAACTAAGACACCTAATGTGTAAAAAATGGAAATCTAAGATATGTAATGGATGAAAAATGGAAACCAAATAGTATGAGGAGGAAATGGTTATGAAGCTTTAATTAAAACACTTGCCTCTACAGTGCTGCGTCTATAAAACTTAAAACCAAAAGCAAGTGAAAAGAACAGATCACACATCAATCTGCTGACAATGTCCCACTGTCCTGAGGGGTCTAAAGGAGACAGCACGTTGGGGGTCTTATGGAGAGGTTGTAAGGAAACTGACCCTGCTCTGTCACGACCCTGGCTTTCTCTAGGTTGTCATGTCAGGCCTCTGACTCCAGAGTCTCCTGCCCTGCCCCAACCGCGGCTTCACCTGTTTCACTCTCTAACAGAAGGAACTTCCCATCATTGGTCAAAGGCATGGACTTCATCAGCTGGGCAAGGGCCTGGGGATCCTGAAACACACACACAGTGAGAGCTGATGTAAAATCCTTGCCCATGTCCCATGTTTTGTTTCTGTAAATAAATGATTTTTAAGCAATATCAGTAGACACTGTCATGGAGGGGAACCGAAGTCATCAAAGGAAATCCCTTTTTTTTCTTGTTCTGTTGACATAAATGGTTAGAATTATTAACAGTGGTGTTAGAGTTTAAGTGTACTTTTCACAAGGCTCCTATCGCATGAGCAGAACACACAAAGGACACTTCATGACCTGCATATTGCACTATGGACACTGTTTAGTCTACAAACTGGTTGACACTGTGCCTGTGTTTGGAAGAGACTGAAGTATTCTTTTAGTTGGACTGGTTTTAAGTCCTCCAAAAACAGAGAAGCAAAGAAAGGCCTTAGTATCACCCAGTTGTTAAGGGTTTTGGGTAATTCCAGAGTCCAGTCTTCACATTTTGGTATAAATTTAAATAACAGAATACTGTAAATTCCCAAATAAAAGTCGAATCTCAAATAATGGCCGGGTCAACTTACAGCAGGGGGCGCTGCCTGTTTAGGAAAATAAAGGCCAGTTCCAAATACAGACCGGGTGAAAAAAAACAAACAAACAACAAAAAAATATAAATTACAGAAAGGCTCAGGTGGTAAATTCATCATATTTCTACATAACATTATTTACATCAGTACAACAACATACGGTAATTATGCTCACCACTCTGTTGCTATTAGTTTCACTTTTTAACATAACTACTATACCAATAGTGTTCTAACTCACATGGATTGTCGCTGTAGGACTATGTGTGTTCATGGCCCATTATTAGTATTCAGGGACATCACTGCCAAAACTCTCTCCTTCCTATTTTCTATGTGTTATTCCTATGAGTTATTTCATATAACAGCACATCTTAACTGTACTTGGAAAAAGTCACAGAAGGGAAAAAATGTCTGATTTTAGATTGTGTAGTTCCCCCTCATACCATTAGGTTTCCATTTTTCGGCCAGTGACTTGGAAACAGGAACAAATTTTACCTTTAAACCTATCATTATTTTAACCTGTCCAGTTGAGGTAAGTAAAGGCCCCGGCCACTACTTGAGAATTTACGGTAATCTAACTCAAACACAACTTGTTAGGGTCAAAACAAACTGGTCACCTCGGTGAATTCTCATAATCTGTGTTCTGTGTCACAAGGAAAGGCTTTGTGCCAATATCAACAAGAACACTTACTTTCTTTGCCTCTATAATTTCTTTCCCCAAACTTATGGTGTAACATATCTGTGGAAAAAAGAAAAAAACAGTTCACTGGATATGAGTGGGCCATCCAGGCTGTCAATGAATTTTGTTGCATTCATTCAGCTCCCTGAGGGCTGACACATCTTCTCCATAACTTATCCATCTGTATGTTCCCAGTCACTGAAGATGATACTGCATTACAACTGGTTTGCCACCTACACATCATGTGTTCAGTCTGGTTCAATTCATTAGACTACACACACACACAAACTGTCCTCAGAGGTACTCCCTGACTGAAGTGAACTGGAAATATTTAAAAATGCAGTCGTGTTCTCAGTTTCATAAATGTGGGGAAGAAACAGATGTCCCAGTAAAGATCCGGCACTTAAAACTCAAGCCCAAGTGGTGATATTGTCACACTGTATCTTAAATGTATAAATGTTCAGAGAGAGGGTATAGACCAGGTACCTTCTCTCCCTCTGTGTTGCTCTCAAAAACAAACACGCTGAAGGAGGGCTTTCCTTCCTCCCCCCCCTCGCTCCAGTCTCGCCCCTCCACCACAAAGCCCATCAGTCTGCCATTTTCCTGATGAGCAGCAAACTGGGTCACATCTCTCAACTGGAACTGGTGCGACAGAAATGCATTTATGTAAGACTCTTATTGTTCATTAGCTGACCACGGGGCACTGACAGGGGACAGTGACAGTAGGCCTTAGATCCCCACAGTTTCCTTACTGCTTAAATCTGCTCTCCCAGTCTAAATGAGATTTCTAAATGTGCAGCCCAAAATAAGACAAATATACATGTCTTTTAGCCACAGATTAGCTACAGCAGCAAACAGGACTTAGGACACGCTCTGTCATTCCGTACAACAGTTTTTTAGGTACTTACACTAATCCTTATGACTTGTGTTTGAGGATCAATCAACCTGTTGGAGAGATGTTAAGAAAATGGCTCTAAAAAGCATTCTGAATATTTTATATATTCTGATTATATCCCTCAAGCATGCAAATTACAAGCCTGATTCTAAATATGATAAATATGCTTAATTACAAGCAATAGACAAATCAAGTTATTAAAAAAGCAACATAAAAGCTGTACATTGTTGTAAATCCCAAAAAGTTGAATCAGTTCATCTGGACACAAAGTTCAGTGGGAGAAACGAAAGTGAGTTCACCACCTTATAAACAGCAAATTTGCATAACGACCGAAACCAGCACAGTTGCATAATGCCAAAACCAGCAATCTGTTTCATATGCAAATTGCCGTGACCATTAATTAGAGTTATTATGGCCATGTGTGTCATTCACAGAGGTACTGTACATATCATATACACAGATGAGTCAAAACATTATGACCACCTGCTTAATATGCTGTTGGTCCTCCATGTGCCGACCCGCAAAGGCATGGACTCTACCCCTGAAGGTGTCCCGTGGTATCTGGCACCAAAACATTAGCAGAAGTTCCTTCAAGTCCTCTTCATGGTGATGGTATTCCCTTATGGCAGTGGCTTCTTTCAGCAGGATGACGCGCCCTGGCACACTGCACACATTGTTTGAGAATGGTTTTAGGAACACGATGAAGTGTTCAAGGGGTTGTCCTGGCCTCCAAATTCTCCAGATCTCAATCTGATTGAGCATCTGTGGGATGTGCTGGACTGACAAGTCCGATCCATGGTGGCTCCACCTCGCAACTTACAGGACTTGAAGGTTTTGGTACCAGATATCACAGGGCACCTTCAGAGGTCTTGCAGAGTTCATGCCTCAGCGGCTCGGTGCTGTTTTGGCAGCACACAGAGGACCAACAGCATTTTAGGCAGGTGGTCATAATGTTTTGGCTTATTGGTGTATGTTAATCTGTATGTTCTCACATTCATGTGTTTCGTTTTCTGTGTGTTGTTGTAATGGTTTATGGTGCCTGTATGCTTGTTTGTCTTTTTGTTACCATGCTGTACCAAAATAATTACCACCAACACTGTTATGTGGCAATAATAATAAAGTATCTATCCAGAGAATTCACAGCAATCCTCCCAGGACTTAGCAGCGTACACTATATTGCATATTCCATAGTGTTGTGAATGTGATGCTGAGTGCTGCCTATCAACGGGTTAAGAATAGATGCCAGAAACTTAGAGATGTTATAGGTCACTGAGTTAATCATACTAACAATAGGCCATAATGGCATATCCTGTTTATGTTTCTTAGGTAAACCATACAGACTAGGTGTAGCTTCCCCTGGGTATAATCTATGGTACAAAATTCTGTCAAAATTGGTATTAGTCTGCCTCACCTGTTCAATCAACAGCTGACTCTGTGCCTTCGGGAAGATCTTGCTAGCTTGGTGGCCCTTGGCCGAAGATTTCATTTGCAGGCTCTAAAATGTAATCCTGCTACATCCCGCCATATCTTTCACCATCTTACAATGCTTTGATTGCAGCTATTCCCCAATCCTCTGTGAATAACACACACGGCCATTTTAACTCTAATTGATGGTCACGGCACTTTGCATATGAAACTGATCGCCGGTTTTGGCATTATGCAACTGTGCTGGTTTCGGTCATCATGTAAATTCGTTGTTTATAAGGTTGGGGATACTTGCAGTCAGCTGAGACTGACGAAGTCACGTAGATGAATGATGAAATGTTCCTCCCACTAAACTTTGTGTCCAGATGAACAGATTTGACTTTCTGAGATTTCCTTACCTGGATTACTGAGCATGCATCAAGATACATTGTTGTAAACTGTCAGAGGTAATGTATACTTAATACCACACTGGATATTTTATCACATATATGTATAATACTGAATGGGTCTCACTTCTCAGCCTCTCATCCCTGGCCCACTCACCTCAAGCAAGTACTGGTCACCATCAGGTGACACTCAGTGGTCTTGAAGATGTTGTGGATGGCTCGGGCAGCCAGCACCTGCCTCATGGCCTCGTAGACTACGTCCTGTGTGTGACCAGACCTGACTGCCATGGAGCCCAGGAAACGCACAGCAAACACCTGCTGGAACAAAGTGTCTGGGATACAGGAAGACACAGGTAAAAGTGTATCATGGTGCTTCATCTTAACTATAAGCCTAATGATTTAGAATTCATTAATTATTAATTAAGGACCATCATTAAACAGATTTTAGGCTTTTAGTTCCACTCTACATTCCAGATGTCTGAGATGAATCAAGACAGAAGCCAAATGTGTATGCTTACTCATCAAAGATCAAACCACAGTAATAGTCCCAATGGCAAGTCAAGAAAAAGCCTGGACTCACTGTGCTGGAGAGTAACTATGTACTGTCTGTAACAAAAGTTTAGCTGCATCTTTTATATAAGCAGTTATGATGCTTTGGGACAGTAATATAAAATATATATTATAATGTTTATGACCAGGTGTCTGTGTGTTGCTCATATTACCGCTACTGTGACCTTCAATGAGATGGTAAAGCATGATTAACATTTAATGTTAAATTTAAAAAGTGACATTTAATCAATCAAGTGTCCTTTATTGAGCATGGAAATGTGGGGGAAATGAATGAGTTTTAGTTCAGTAAGCACTGTAAGTCTTTACATTTAGCATAATCACAAACTCTTACCTCCTGTATCTGAGGCGCTGTTTGTCTCTGTCTCACCAAAAGGGTTTGTGCGTCTGTAGCAAGGTATGACACAACAAAAAAAAATGAAATATGTAGAAAGACTTACTCTCAAACTACAGTACACTGAGCTATACTCACTGCAGTAAGACAAAGAAGTGACTGTAACATCACTAACAGAGAGCAACTTTTAAACATAGAGTGTGCTAAATGTGTCTATCAGGCAGGACTGTTTATTTCCACATATAAACAATATATGCAAACTTACCACTAAACACTGATTTTAATTCACCATTACATTACAGTCTAGAATAAGATGACATACACACATACACAGTAACTTCACACAATGAGTGTAAACTAAACAGAAAACATACACATACTGAACATATGCATTTTAGGTGTGGAAACCAAACACAGTACAGTGAAGCTAGTGCTACACAGATGCAGAAAACATAAACATAATGCCGTCTTAAAGCCCTCACCGTCCTCCAGTTCTGTTCTGATCCAGGAATTCTGAAGCAGGAAGCATGATGTCAAACTGAATAGGTGTTCCTGGGGCAATCAAGTCTTCACACTCTGGAGCAGACGGGACCTTTGTTGAAACATCTCCCGGCACCACCCCACCAGGCTTTGCTCTACGTAAAGATTGTGAGGGAGATAAGAAACAGTGGAAACAGTAAGTAGCGCAATGTCTGTTGTATAGTGTCTGTCTATGTGGTGCGGTGTCTGTTTGTGTGGCACAGTGTCTATCTGTGTAGTATGGTGTCTGTCTGTGTGGTACGGTGTCTGTTTGTGTGGTACACTGTCTGTGTAGCACAGTGTCACTCTGTGTGGTATGGTGTCTGCCTTTGTGGTATGCTGTCTGGGTGATACAGCATCTGTCTATGTGGTGCAGTGTCTGTTTGTGTGGCACAATGTCTGTCTGTTAGGTATGGTGCCTGTCTGTATGTTACGGGGTCTGTGTAGTACAGTGTCTGTCTGTACATATGCACTATGGACAATGTCCGCAGAATCGGGTTTGCATTTTGTCCGAAGTTGACCTTTCACACATGTAGCACACAACAGGAGACTGTCAGCGTCAGATGCCTTCTCACCTACTCGATATACTCCGTTTGGTTTAGGCAATTGGTGTTCCCCTGGGTAGAGCGTGCAAGAGGCAGGAAATGATGCAAAAAGTACACTGTGAAAATCATAGTGTGTTGTTTACAACACATCAAAAATGCCAGACGAGGCTACCAACTTTTGTCTGACAATTTCAGTGTCGGCTGTTACCGACAGAAGTTCCTGAATCTCATCGTCTCACCAGTTAGACATTTTCATTGGTGTCTGTGTAAATGACCCTTCTTCTTCACCCTCGGATGTTTGTACCCTTCCAGTTTCACGCCAGTCGCATGTTAGAAATGGCATCAACACGCCCACTTGCTCGCTGTGCATTCTCCAGACTATAATCCGCTCTATTCACACATGGACTCAATTGAATATACAACCGATTTTGTCCTAGGGGGCTGATAGAATAAAGTCCATTTAGGATCCGATCCGACTGATTCAGACATTTGCATTGACACATACAGCCCTTCCGGTTAGAGTCTAGATCATTTTAGGGTTGCAGTGCATGTGTGAAAGGGGCTCATGTTACGGGGTCTGTGTGGTGCAGTGTTTTTCTGTGTGGTACAGTGTCTGTGTAGTAGGGCATTTGTCTGTGTGGTGTTGTGTCTGTCTGTGTCATACAGTGTCTGTCTGTTTGGGACGGTGTCTGTGTTACAGTGTCTGAGTAGTACGGTGTCTACCTGTGTGGTATGTTGTCTGTGTGGTATGGTGTTTGTCTGTGTGATGGGGTGTCTGTCTGTATGGTACAGTTTCTGTCTGTGTGGTATGGTGTCTGTGTGGTATATGAATATGAATACGAATACGAATAACCTTTTTTTAATCCCAAGGGGGGCGGCACGGTGGAACAGTGGGTAGCACTGTCGCCTCACAGCGCGTGGAGTTTGGAGTTTGTGTGGAGTTTGCATGTTCTCCCTGTGTCTGCGTGGGTTTCCTCCCACAGTCCAAAGACATGCAGGTTAGGTGAATTGGAGACACTACAATTGCCCCTAGGTATGAATGTGTGTGTGAGTGTGTTTGTCTGTGTGTCTGCCCTGTGATGGATTGGCGACCTGTCCAGGGTGTTTCCCTGCCTTTCGCCCTATGAGCGCTGGGATAGGCTCCAGCACCCCCCGCGACCTTAATCAGGATAAGCGGCTTAGATAGTGAGTGAGTGAGTAATCCCAAGAGAAATTTGAGTGTCGCAACAACACCGTCCAGCACACACCAAACATGACATAGACTACAATAGTAAAATACAATAAGATAAATAAGGAAGTAGAATAATAAAAATAAAGACTAAAGATAAAAATAAAGGTTGTATCTGTACATTGTGCAGTAATTAGTAAAATAATAAATAGCCTTTAGTAAAGTGAGAATAGGAAGGTACATGGAAAGTTTTTGCCATAGTGCAGTAGTTTTATACATAATATATAATGAAATATGCCACAATATAAGCAATAGTATGATTATCACTATTGTGCAGTGTGTAATGTGCCATAGAGAGCATTGTTGTTGTTACATGTGAAATAGAGAACATTGTCGTTGTTACACATTTTGCAAAACGATAATACTAACGGCATAGAGCAATTCTAAACCAGATATCCATGAGAAGGAGTGAGATAGATAGAAATAGTTGTTGTCTATTGTGCAATCATTACGTTGAAGGAGGAGCAGCATAGGGCATCAGGCGTCAGTTCAACCATTTGCTGCGGCAGAGAGGGAAGGAGTTGTAAAATTTGATGGCCACCAGCAGAAACAACCTTCTGCTTGTCTCTGTAGAGCATTGGGGGAGATCAGCCTGCTGCTGAAGGTGCTCCTCAGCTTAAAAAGCTCATCGTGGAGGGGATGGGAGTTGTTGATCAGGATGCTCACCAGCTTATTAAGCATCCTCCTCTCCACCATCATGCCCAGTAAGTCTAGCTCAATACCACATCCCTTAACAGAGCTGGCTTTCCTAACAAACTTATTCAGTCAGTTAGCATCCCCAGCTTTCAGTCCACACCCCCAGCACACCACCCCATAGAAAATGGCACTGGATACCTCTGACTGATATGACATCTGCAGCATCCTGTTGCAGACATTGAAGGATCATAGTCTCTACAGGAAGCAGAGCCGACTCTGGCTCTGGTATTTGTAGGAGTGGACAACCTCAAAATCTTCTCTATGGATGGAGACAGGGGTCAGGGGAGGCTTATTCCTGTGGAAGTCCACAACCAGCTCCTTTGTCTTGCTGGCGTTTAGCTGTTGATGGTTCAGGCTGCACCACTCCACAAAGTTGTTACCGGTCCTCTGTGTTCTGCCTCCTGTGCTCATTGATACAAAAGAGTTATCAGAGAACTTCTGATGGTGGCATGACTCCGAGTTGTACTTGAAGTTGGAGGTGTACAGGGTGAACAGGAAGGGAGAGAGGACGGTCCCCTGGGGGGCCCCTGTTCTGCTCAACACTGTCTCTGGACATACAGCTTCCCAGTCTCATGTACTGTGGTCTGTTTGTTAGATAGTCCATTGTCCAGGTCACAAGCTTGTCTCCCAGCAGTACAGGCTGTATGGTGTTGAGAAGTCAGAGAACATGACTCCCACAGTGCTCCCAGCCTTTTCCAGATAAGAGTAGGCTCAGTGAAGCAGGTATAAGGGAGCATCTTCCACTTCGATGCGTTCCTGGTAATTGCAGGGGGTCTAGTGCTAGTCTGACCAGGGATTTAAGGTGGGAGAGGACCAGTCTCTCCAGGATCTTTATCACGTGTGATGTTAACGCCACTGGCCTGTAATCATTTAAGACCTTGCGGTGCCCCTTCTTGGGCACAGGGACCAGGTATGACGTTTTCTAAAGTGTGGGGCCCCTTCCCAGTCCCAGATTAATGATGCTTTGGAAGACACCACAGAGCTGTTTGGCACATCCCTTAAGCACCTCCGTGCTCACACTGTCTGGGCCTGCAGCTTTGCCTGAATGGAGTCTTTCCAGTTGCCTTCTCACCTGGTCAGTTGTGATGGCTGGGGAGAGTGGTGAGGGGGGAGAAGCAGGAGGGACCTGAGAAGGGCTGGAGGGAGGTTGCATGGTGATTTGGGTGGTGTGAATGGTCGAGAGGCTGGGGGGTGAATGGGCAAGGGCTCCAGTATCAAACCTACTGAAAAACAGGTTTAACTCGTTGGCCCTGGCCATGCTGTCCTCTCTCATATGACTGCTTGTCTGATTGTAGCCGGTGATTCTCCTCATACCGTTCCACACTTCCCTTGTGTTATTCTGTTGCAGCCTGTACTCCATCCTCCTCCTACAGGCATCCTTGCCCTTCTTCATCTTAGTACTCAGTGCTTTCTGGACCCTCTTCATCTCCTCCTTGTCCCCAGCTCTGAAGGCCCTCTTTTTGTCATTAAGGAGGGCCTTTATTAGCGCTTTTCCACTAGGAAAGTGCTGGTGCCCGTGCCGGTGCCGGTGCCGGTGCCGGTGCCAGTGCGGAGCTAGTGCTGCCTTGGTGCCTTTTGTGAACCAGCCTGCATTTCCACAGGTTTGGAAACTGAACGCTACGTAGCGGAAGTTTAGGTAAATTCCGTGGGGAAAAAATAGTGTCGGACAGAACGTATCTGTTGTTGGAGTTAAGGGAACGGCCCTCTTCTGGCTTAGGTCCTACTTAACTGATCGTTATCAGTTTGTTGATGTAAATGGTGAGTCCTCTGCACATACTGAGGTAAAGTTCGGAGTCCCGCAAGGTTCTGTTTTAGGCCCACTGCTTTTCTCTTTATATATGCTACCTCTAGGTAATGTTATTCGTAAACACGGTATTAGCTTCCACTGCTATGCTGATGACACACAGTTGTATGTCTCAGCGAAGCCAGACGAGAGACACCAACTTAACAAAATTGAGGAATGTCTAAAGGATATTAGGCACTGGATGCTTATGAATTTCCTCTCACTCAACACTGAAAAAACAGAAGTACTTGTACTAGGATCACATGCAGCTAGGAGTAAGCTTTCCGACCACATAGTTACTCTGGATGGCCTTTCTCTTTCATCAGGTGTGGCAGTAAAAGATCTTGGTGTAATTATTGACTCCAGTCTTTCATTTGAAGCTCATGTAGATAATATTACCAGGATAGCCTTCTTTCATCTTAGAAATATTAACAAGATAAGAAATGCATTGTCATTTCAAAATGCTGAAAAATTGGTTCATGCTTTCATTACCTCTAGATTAGACTACTGTAATGCCTTACTGTCTGGATGCTCTATTAGGTGTATAAATAAGCTACAGTTAGTTCAGAATGCAGCGGCCAGAGTTCTTACTAGAACCAAAAAATATGATCACATCACCCCTATCTTATCCACACTGCACTGGCTCCCAGTCAAATCTCGTATTGATTATAAAATCTTACTATTAACATATAGAGCATTAAATGGTCTTGCGCCACAGTACCTGCGCGAACTCCTGGTCTTTTATGATCCACCACGCCTACTTAGATCAAAAGGTGCAGGCTATTTGTTGGTACCTCGAATTATGATGGCTACAGCAGGGGGCAGAGCCTTCTCTTACAGAGCCCCACAGTTATGGAATAGCCTCCCAATTAATGTTCGAGACTCAGACACAGTCTCTATGTTTAAGTCAAGGCTGAAAACTTATCTGTTTAGCCAAGCCTTTTGCTAATAGCTCTTTACTAGGCAAAGGAGCAGATCTGGAGGGTTCTCGGGCATAGATTGTTTGGTGAACTGGGATGTTTGGATGCTGTCGCCCCCCCACTTTAACATCTTCACTCAGGTTTGTTGACTGTGGAGTGGGTGGCCGCCTTGTGTCCCAGAGTGCCATCATGTCCATATTACCTTCTAGCTCTCCCTTTAGCTATGCTGTACTAGTTAGTCTTGCTGGAGTCCCTGCCTGCACTCGGCACACGATGTATATTTACCTTAACCATTATGTGGAAATGAACATCTAACAATGTGCCTCTCTTTCTCGCTCTCTCTCTCTCTCTCTCTCTCTCTCTCTCTCTCTCTCTCTCTCCCTCTCTCTCTCTCCCTCTCTCTCTCTCTCTCTCTCTCTCTCTCTCTCTCTCTCTGTCTCTCTCTCTCTCTCTCTCTCTCTCTCTCTGTCGAGCCACACATGCTACTCCTGAGACACCAGTGATCCTGACTCCTCCCGCCCTCTGGACTGACCCATCCTGGTGTTATCATCTTCCATCCCCCGTCAGCCTCCTGTCTACATCGCCATCCCCTTTGTTCATGCCCCAATTTACTTTCAGCTGTAACTGCCCACGTGGTCGGCACCTATTGCACACCTGTCTGACTAAGGAGGGGTCTCCTCTCTCTGTGGTCCTCCTCAAGATTTCTCCCATTTTCCCATTTCCCTCTTGGGTTTTTGGGGAGTTTTTTCTTGCCCGCCATGAGGATTAAGTCAGGGGGTGCCGTCATATTTTGATTTGACTGTTGTGGCCTGTAAAGCCCTTTGAGACTGTAAACAGTGATATTGGGCTCTAAATAAACTTGAACTTGAACTTGAACTTGCTTGCTTTTTACCTTTATGCTAGGCTTCCACACAGCGAAACGCCTCATGAATTTTGCCCAAAAACTTTTCGCTCTGGGGCAAAATTCATGAAAATAGTAAGCCTGTCACCTAGCTCAAAAGTTTAAAAGAGTGTTCAAAAGATGGTCTGCAGTGGTCTATTTGCACCAGCCACAGCCGAGAGAGTGAGTGTTTTTTCTACCATTCTGGGTCCAACTACATTCATGTAAACAACAGCCCTTGTTGATGTAGACACAAATTATTGCCCATACATCTTTTAATCATATACATATTTTCATGCTACATATAGCCTTTAGCCTACCGCTATCTTGGTCAGACTTTTTTTGTTACTCCCGCCTCTCTAGAGAACGTCACGTAGCAAACACATCAAACGCTGAACTGATTGGTTCTTGCGTGGTTTTTATTTGCATAGCCTCTGACGTCAGCGGTTCCAACTTTTAGGACCAGCAATTCTGTGGTGTCGTGCTGGTGCCAGCTTTTTGGCACTGGCACCAGTATTTTGTCAGTGGAAAAGCGTAGCCCCGGTGCTCGATTAGGCACCGGCACCGCAGCAGTGGAAAAGGGATATATGTCTCTGGTGATTCAAGGCTTGTTATTCGGGAAACACCGTACTGTGTGGGTGGGGATGACATTGTCCAGACAGAAGTTAATGTAATCTATAATGCACTGCGTTAGCCCATCTATGTCCTCACCATCTGGCTTAGTCAGAACTTCCCCGTCAGTAGCCTCAAAATGGTCCCTCAGAGCCTCAACTGTATCCTGTAACCATCTCCTGACTGTCTTGGTGCTTGCAAGTTGCCGCTGGACTAGAGACTTATACTGGGGTGAGAGGTGGACCAGGTTGTGATCCGATCTGCCAAGTGGGGGGAGTGCTGTGGAGGTATATGCATCCTTAATGTTAGTATACAGTAGATCAAGGGTTTTATTGTCTCTGGTTGGACGTCAACAAACTGGGTGAAGTTTGTCATTGTGGAGGAGAGAGTCACATGGTTGAAGTCCCCAGAAATCTTGATGAAAGCACTGGGATGCTGTGACTGAAGCTCCGCTGCGACCGAGAGTATGATGTCATCCGCTGTGGGCACATCGGCGGATGGCAGAACATAAGCAGCGACCATTATAGCGTGAGAATTCCCTCGGCAAATAATAGGGACATAGGCTCACCGTTAAAAGTTCAGTTTCCAGGCTGCAGACTCTATCCTTGACAGTAACATGACCTGGATAACACCATCTGTTGTTAACAAGAACGGCAAGCCCCCTCTCCTTTCCTCTTATCACTCTTCTTTCGGTCTCTGTCTGCCCGTATTGTCTCGAAGCTGGTGACGATTGAGTTGTAGTCCGGTATATCTTCGTGGAGCCATGCCTCAGTAAAACACATAATACTGCTCTCCTGAAATTTCCTCTGACTCCTCACCAGTGCCATTAATTATTCTGTCTTATTCGCCAGCGATCTCACATTTCCCATAATGATGGAAGGAAGATACAGCTTGTATCTCTACTTCTTCATTCGCCGCTTTAATCCTGCTCTGCAGCTACGGTATTTCCTCGATATTTCAGCCAGAATATGTTGTTTGTATTTCCTAGGGGCAGTTGCCATTCGCCATGATAGCAGTTCCTCCCAAGTGTAAACAAAGGGAGCCCCCCCCCCCCCTCCCATTCGCTTGCATATTGTTTGGGTGAAAAAGTGTCCCGATGAGCAGGAACATCCGAAAAAAACAGTAAAGTGAGCAGGGTGCAGTCTTAAGAGACTAAGGCAAAAAAAAATAAAAATAAAAACCTGAAAAAGGTGCTAAAACTAAAGTAAATAGACAAAAACAATACAAATAAGAGGGAGTGGTTGTGATGGGCTGCCACCCTGGATAGCACCAGAAGTAGACTATGTGGCACTGTGTCTGTCTGTGTGATATGGTGTCTGTGTGCTACAGTGTCTGTCTGTGTGCTACAGAGTCTGTACGGTACGTTGTCTGTCTGTGTGGTGTGGTGTCTGTCTTTGTAGCATGGTGTCTGTCTGTGTGCTACAGTGTCTGTCTGAGTGGTATGATGTCTGTGTGTTACGGAGTCTGTGTGGTACATTGTCTGTCTGTGTGGTATGGTGTCTGTCTGTGTGTTATGGGGTCTGTATGGTACAGTGTCTGTCTGTGTGGTATGGTGTCTGTCTGCGTGTGAAGGAGTCTATGTGGCACTGTTTCTGTCTGTGTTGTACAGTGTCTGTCTGTGTGCTACGGTGTCTGTCTGGTACATTGTCTGTCTGTGTGTTATGGGGTCTGTGTGGTACAGTGTCTGTCTGTGTGGTATGGTGTCTGTGTGGTATGGAGTCTATGTGGCACTGTGTATGTCTGTGTGATATGGTGTCTGTGTGCTACAGTGTTTGTCTGTGTGCTACAGAGTCTGTATGGGACGTTGTCTGTCTGTGTGGTGTGGTGTCTGTCTGTGTGCTACAGTGTCTGTGTGGTACAATGTCTGTCTGAGTGGTATGGTGTCTGTCTGTGTGTTACGGTGTCTGTGTGTTACGGAGTCTGTGTGGCACATTGTCTGTCTGTGTGGTACAGTGTCTGTCTGAGTGGTGCAATGTCTGTCTGTGTGTTATGGGGTCTGGGGTCTGTGTGGTATGGAGTCTATGTGGCACTGTGTCTGTCTGTGTGGTATGGTGTCTGTGTGCTACAGTGTCTGCCTGTGTGCTACAAAGTCTGTATGGTATGTGGTCTGTCTGTGTGGTGTGGTGTCTGTCTGTGTGGTGTGGTGGCTGTCTGTGTGCTACAGTGTCTGTGTGGTACAATGTCTGTCTGAATGGTATGGTGTCTGTCTGTGTGTTACGGTGTCTGTGTGGTACATTGTCTGTCTGTGTGGTATGGTGTCTGTGTGGCACAGTGTCTGTCTGCGTGGTATGGCATTTGTCTGTGTGTTATGGGGTCTGTGTGATACAGTGTGTGTCAGCATGGGATGGTGTCTGCCTGTGTGTGATGGAGTCTATGTGGCACAGTGTCTGTCTGTGTGGTACAGTGTCTGTCTGTGTGCTACCATGTCTGTGTGGTACGTTGTCTGTCTGTGTGGTGTGGTGTGGTGTGGTGTGGTGTGGTGTCTGTCTGTGTGCTGTAGTGTCTGTCAATGTGCTATGGTGTCTGTGTGGTACAATGTCTGTCTCAGTGGTATGGTGTCTGTGTGTTACGGTGTCTGTGTGGTACATTGTCTGTCTGAGTGGTATGGGGTCTGTGTGGTGCAGTATCTGCGTAGTTGTGTTGTATGGTACAGTGTCTGTCTGTGTGTTTCAGTCTCTGTGTGGTATGGTGTCTGTGTCATATGGTGTTTGCCATACTGTGTCTGTGTCATACAATCTCTGTGTTGTAGCTTAAAAGCACAAACATGTTAATTATCCTTAAGAAGACAAATGAAGACTACCTATAATAAGCACTAAGACTAAAATACAAAACAAAGTACTAATCATTGTTTGTAATTAACAGTAAAGTAGCACTGATCTCAGTGCTACATCATTTGGTCTCTAGTAGCAGGTGATCCGTCACACTGATTGGAGAGAATTTGTTTTGAATTTGTTTTGAATGAAATTCAAGTACTGTCATCAAAATTTCAATTCCAATGCCAATTAAATTCTACAAACCCGATTTCCAGAAAGGTTGTGACGTTTTGTAAAATGCAATAAAAACAAGAATCTGTGATTTGTTAACTCTCTTGAACCTTTATTTAACTGACAAAAGTACAAAGAAAAGATTTCCAATATTTTCACTGACCAACTTAAATGTATTCTGTAAATACAAACAAATTTAGAATTTGATGCCTGCAACACATTCAAAAAATGTTGGGACAGAGGCACGTTTACCATTGTGTTCCTTTTAATTACACTTTAATCATTTGGGAACTGAGGATACTAATTGTTTCAGTTTTGCAAGTGGAATTTTTGCCCATTCTTGCTTGATACAAAACTTCGCCTGCTCAACAGTCCGTGGTCACCATTGTCTGATTCTCCTCTTCATGATGCGGCATACATTTTTAATAGGAGACAGATCTGGACTGCTGGCAGACCAGTCAAGCACACGCACTCTGTCTACGAAGCCACGTTGTTGTAGCACATGCAGAGTGAGGCCTGGCATTGTCTTGCTAAAATAACCATGGACTTCCTGGGAAAAGACATAGCCTTGATGGCAGCATATGTCTCTCTACAATCCCAACATACGCCTCTGCGTCAATGGTGCCTTCATACCAGTGATGAACCGTCAGGGCCTTCAAGGTATTTTGTGAGGATTTGACAGACCAAGACCCAATCGCAGACCCACTGAGTAAAATAAGATTCAGAACCAAAAATCAGAATCCAAATCTCAAGAACAGTGTCCAGTCCAAGGTCAAATCCAGAAATCCAGAGGGCAAACAAATCCAAATCGTAAGGCAAAAACAGGTCCAGGTAAACACGGTCAAAATTACAGATCACAGGAGGCAAACACACAGACTGGCAGAGAGAACAAAAGGTCACAATCTGACAAAGAACAGGCACAAACACAGGACTTAAATGCACAGGACAATAAACAGTAGAGACAGACTACTGGAGGAGACAAACCAGGTAATAATAGGGATCAGGTGGGGGGCGGGGACAGGAGACACAGGGACAAACAGAAGCACATGGCAAAACCAAAACAAACAAAAGCACAACTCGACAATACACAGGATGGCCAGCAGGACGGCCAGATTCCCCAATCCTGGCAGATATACTGACAGTACCCCCCTCTCAACGGACGCCTCCAGGCGTCATGGAAGATGAAGCTGGATGTTGGCGGTGGAAGTCTTGGATGAGCGTGGGATCCAAAATGTGATGGGCCGGAACCCAGGACCTCTCCTCAGGACCGTAGCCTTCCCAATCTACGAGGTACATCCAGCAATTGGCGCACAGTGTATGCCTCTGACCCATCAATGAGCCGGGGGGGTGGGGGGGTTTGGGGGCAGGACACAGGGGGTTATGGATGAATGGCTTGATCCGGGAAACGTGAAAAGTGGGGTGAATGCGCCGAAGGGTTGTAGGAAGCTTGAGATGGACTGCAGTGGGGCTGATGACTCTGACAATGGGGAAAGGTCCGATGAACCGAGGGGCAAACTTGCGGGAATCCACTCTGAGGGGAAGATCTCGGGTAGAGAGCCACACACGCTGGCCCCGGCGATACAGAGGAGCCTTGGAGCGATGCTTGTCAGCCTGGTGCTTCATCTTAGCTGTGGACAGAAGAAGGGCAGAGCGAGTACGCCTCCAGGTTCGACGGCAGCGGCAAATGAAAGCCTCAGCAGAAGGCACCCCAACTTCCTCCTCCTGGTCGGGGAACAGTGGAGGTTGGTAGCCAAGGAAACACTCAAATGGGGACAGGCCAGTAGAGGAGGACGTGTGGGAGTTGATGGCATACTCTGCCCAGGGTAACTGTTGACTCCAAGAGGCAGGATTCTGGGAAGCCATACACCGCAACACCGTCTCTAGTTGTTGGTTAGCCCGCTCAGTCAGGCCATTAGTCCGTGGATGAAAACCTGACGACAAACTGACTGATGCACCAAGAAGTTTACAGAAGGCTTTCCAGAAGTTGGATGTGAATTGTGGGCCCCTGTCTGACACCACATCAACAGGTAGGCCATGCAGCCTGAACACATGTTGTATCATGAAATTTGCTGTTTCTTTGGCGGAAGGAAGTTTTAGGAGAGGGATGAAATGTACTGATTTGGAGAAGCGATCCACAACAGTGAGGATGGTAGTGTTACCTTCTGATGGAGGCAGACCAGTGACAAAGTCCAGGGAGATATGGGACCAGGGTCTCTTGGGAACGGGCAGGGGTTGTAGCAGGCCGGCAGGTGGCTGGTTGGAAGTCTGGTTGGCACAGACCGAGCAGGCTGCGACGAAGTTGCGAATATCTTCTCCCATAGATGGCCACCAGAACCGCTGACCAATGAAGGCCTGCGTGCGCCTGACTCCAGGATGGCAGGACAGCTGGGATGAGTGACCCCACTGCAGGACCTGTGAACGGACAATGCTGGGAACAAAAACACGGTTAGTGGGGCACTGACTGGGGCCTGCCTCATTCAACTGGGCAGCACGCACAGTGGATTCTATGTCCAACTGTGCAGCGGCCACGAGGCAGGAAGAGGGAAGAATGGTATCTGGTTCTTGAGAACTTTCTGGAGAGGTGAATCTTCGAGAAAGAGCGTCAGGTTTGATATTTTTGGAGCCAGGACGGTAGGACAGGGTAAAATTAAATCTGGAGGAGAATAGGGACCATCGAGCTTGACGGGAGTTGAGTCTTTTGGCCGTTCGGATGTACTCCAGGTTCTTGTGGTCAGTCCAGACGAGGAATGGAACATAGGCCCCCTCCAGCCAATGTCTCCACTCCTCCAGTGCCAACTTGACTGCCAGTAACTCCCTGTTGCCGATGTCATAATTCTGCTCGGTGGCAGTGAGACGATGGGAGAAGAAAGCACAAAGATGGACCTTATTGTCCTTGGGGGAGCGTTGGGAAAGAACTGCTCCAACGCCGATGTCGGAAGCATCCACCTCCACGATGAATTGTAGGTCAGGGTCAGGCTGGATCAGGACTGGGGCAGACAAAACGTTGCTTCAGGTTAAGGAAGGCTGCTTCTGCTGCAGGGGACCAGGAGAATTTAACAGCCAACGAGGTTAGGGCAGTGAGCGGGGCAGCCAAGGTACTGTAATTATGAATAAAACGGCGGTAAAAATTAGCAAAACCCAGAAAGCGTTGAAGCTCCCGCGGATTGGCAGGGGTAGGCCATTCTAATACCGCCTTGATCTTTTTCTGATCCATCTGAACAGTGCCAGCTGAGATAACAAACCCAAGGAAGGAGACCGTGTCCTGGTGAAACTCACACTTCTCCACTTTAACAAAGAGCTGATTCTCCAGCAGGCGTTGGAGGACTCTGCGGACATGAGAGACATGATCTGCAAGGGAGTTAGAAAGGATCAGGATATCATCAAGGTAGACAAAGACAAATTGGTTCAGCATATCCCGGAGGACGTCGTTGACCAGAGCCTGGAACACCGCAGGAGCATTGGTTAAACCAAAGGGCATTACCAGGTACTCATAATGGCCAGAGGTGGTGTTAAAGGCCGTCTTCCACTCGTCCCCCTCACGGATTCGGACCAGGTGATAAGCATTGCGGAGATCCAGCTTAGTGAAGATGGATGCCCCCTGAAGTAGTTCAAAGGCTGAGGTCATGAGGGGAAGAGGGTAGCGATTTTTGATGGTTATATCGTTGAGGCCCCGGTAGTCAATGCAAGGACGGAGGGAGCCATCCTTTTTCTCAACAAAGAAGAATCCTGCTCCTGCAGGCGAAGAGGAAGGACGGATTATACCGGCTGCCAGGGACTCTTGAATGTACTTATTCATGGCTTCAGTTTCGGGACGTGACAGAGAGTAGAGGTGCCCCCTAGCAGGAGACATGCCTGGCAGGAGATCTATGGCGTAGTCATAAGGGCGATGTGGGGGTAAGGACGTGGCCCTGGACTTGCTGAACACAGCTTTCAGGTCCATGTACTCAGGAGGAACAGCAGAGAGGTCAGGAAACTCTTCAGAGGACTTGGACTCTGGAAAGACAGGAATCTGAGCATGACGGAGGCAATGAGAGAGACAGAATGGGCTCCAACCCATAATTTTGCTGCTGCACCAGTCTATGTGAGGATTGTGTTTGGATAGCCATGGGTGACCCAGGACGATGGGTGCTTGAGGGGAATCAATAATATAGAGAAGTAGTTGTTCATGATGGTTGCCAGAAAGACTGAGACTCACCGGGATGCTGACGTGTGTGATGTTGGCTAACCTCCGTCCATTCAATGCGTGGGCCACCAAAGGCGACTTGAGCAAAGAAGTAGGCAAACCCCACTGAGCAGCCAAGCAGGAGTCGATGAAGTTCTCCTCAGCATCTGAATCGACCAAGGTTGAAGCTTCAAGTCTTTGGTCTTCCCACTCCAGAGTGACAGGAAGAAGGGTGCGTTGTGTCGAGGAGATTTTGACAGGGGTCATGCTCACTGGTACTCCTCGTCCTACTGGTGAGCGTTTTACTGGGCAGGTCGCGATGAAGTGTCCTGGTTGACCACAATACAGACAGGAACGGGTGGTTATCCTTCTCTGTCTCTTAGCTGGGGTCAGGCGGGCACGGCTGATTTGCATGGGCTCAGGCTCCAGAGAATGAGAATGGACTGGTGATGATGGGAGGGTTGGTTGACTGATCGGAACCTCGGCAGCTGCTCTCAGAGGGCCCCTGGAAAATGTACCTCGGCGACGCTGTTGTAACCGTGCGTCAATTCGGATGGCCAGGTTCACCAAGGCCTCACAGGTGTCAGGCAGATCCTGAGTGATTAGCTCATCCTTGATGTCTTCAGAGAGGCCATTCAGACAGGGGGCATATAGTGCATCTATGTTCCACCCACTGGAGGTGGCCAGAGTCTGGAAATCCATGGCATAATCAGACACAGACCTACGCCCCTGGCGCATGTGCAGTAACTCGTGACCAGCCTCACGCCCATGTTTTGAACGGTCAAATACCCTCTTCATCTCTGTGGAAAAGGACTGGAAATCTCTACAAAAGGATAACTCAGCCTCCCAGACTGCTGTTCCCCACTGCCTCGCCCGACCAGACAACTGAGTGATTACATAAGCTACTTTAGCTTGTTCGGTGGGGAACGAAGAAGGTTACAGCTCAAAAATGAGAGAACATTGGGACAGAAAAGAACGGCAGGTGCCGGGCTCACCAGAGTACTTCTCAGGAGGAGGCAGATGAGCCTCACGGGCAGACAGAGAGGGTGAAGACGACGGCGCTGGGGTATCAGGCGAAGAGATGGCTGGGGCTTGTGGGTTGCTCTGGGCTAGCCGGAGGGGCGGAATACTAGCCGTCAAGTCTGCGATATTATCAGCAAGCGAGTCCAGGATCTTGCTTAGCGAATCCAGCTGAGCCTGGTGTTTTCCCAGCATTCTTCCCTGCTGTTCCAGAGCAGTCTTCACCTGACCGGGGTCTGCTGGGTCCATCTTGGTCAGATTGTACTGTGAGGATTTGACAGACCAAGACCCAATCGCAGACCCACTGAGTAAAATAAGATTTATTCAGAACCAAAAATCAGAATCCAAATCTCAAGAACAGTGTCCAGTCCAAGGTCAAATCCAGAAATCCAGAGGGCAAACAAATCCAAATCGTAAGGCAAAAGAATGGTCAAAACAGGATACAAACAAGGTCAGAGCCAGGGATCCTCAGGGCAACCAAATCCAAAACGTAAAGCAAAAACAGGTCCAGGTAAACACGGTCAAAATTACAGATCACAGGAGGCAAACACACAGACTGGCAGAGAGAACAAAAGGTCACAATCTGACAAAGAACAGGTACAAACACAGGACTTAAATACACAGAACAATGAACAGCAGAGACAGACTATTGGAGGAGACAAACCAGGTAATAATAGGGATCAGGTGGGGGGCGGGGACAGGAGACACAGGGACAAACAGAAGCACATGGCAAAACCAAAACAAACAAAATCACAACTCGACAATACACAGGATGGCCAGCAGGGCGGCCAGATTCCCCAATCCTGGCAGATATACTGACAGTATTTAGAGAAGGCCCTCGAATCCTCAGACGAAAAAATAAAAAACGCATCTGTTTAATTCTATAAATAAAATAAAATTTTAATCAAATGAATACATAAAATAAATAAATATCGTCTCTGTGTTGCTTATCCTTAATATTGCAGTGTTACGCCAACTTGTTTCTGTTGTTTTCTGTCCATGCACTGCGCATTTGAGTGGTTTTGTGTTGGAAAAAAATGCAACCAATCAGATCATTTCTACGGTGGTCTCTGGGGAGAATATCCTCCTTCTGGGGTATTCTATATCCTGGACAGAATGCCCTGTCCATTAAACAGAATAAGAGCATACGTTTGGATTGACAATTTGATCAACCAATCACATTTGGTTTTGTAGCCAATGGGCATGTTCTTTCAAATTTCCCACGGCTCCAAGGTATTCTAGAAGACCCGCAGCTCACTCACTCAGATACGAGACTTAGTTTAGTGCTAACTAGCAACTGATGGTCGCTGTCCAAAATGGCAACAGGTGGAAATGATATTGTCGCAAATTTATTTTATTTTTTACTTTATTACATGGACAGTGCCAACTAGTGGTGAACTTGGAAATACGACAGTCTTGGCAACATTGCCTAAATCCGGACATTGTACAATGCTTTCTGAGAAAAGTCTTAACATGGCTTAATGTTCCAAAACTGCGATCAGTGATCACTAAATGTTAGACGAATTTGGTGATCATTGATCGCTGCTTTGGGACATTAAGCCACGTTAAGCTTTTTCTTAATAATGGGCTCCAGTGAAGAGGAAAGCGCTTAACATGAGATAACAACCATACTCCTAGGATTTTGGTTTTGATTTTTTGACAGGAGGAAGTGTCTCTGAGAAGAGATGCCCGAGAGACAGTGCTTGCAGTTTTTGAACATTAAGCAACGTTAAGCTTTTTCATGTTAAGCCTTTTAGAATGTCCCTCTAAATCAGATCACAAATAAAGTGACTGCCTCCATGACGTCTGATAGTTTGTAAAATCATATTTTGCCCAAAGCGGAAGAATGGCCAGGGGCGCCCCGTATTTTTCTTTAGTGATTTTTTTCTTGGGGGGGGGGGGGGGGGGGGGGGGGGGTGGGTACAGAAGGCCCAGTACTGATAGGCACAGTTCGCCACTGCTTCACACATATGAAAGTCACCCATGCAGTGGGCACTGATGCATCCCCATACCCATGACAGATGTTGGCTTTTGCACCTCTCACTGATAACAGTCTGGATGGTCTATTCCGTCTTTGGCACGAGGAACTCGACGTCTGTTTTTCCCCAAAACAAGCTGAAACATGGACTCATCTGACCACAGCACACGCTTCTACTGTTTTTCAGTCCATCTGAGACGAGCTCGGGCCCAGAGAACTCGGCAGCGTTTCTGCATAGAATTGATGTATGGCTTTCTCTTTGCATAATAGAGTTTCAGGTTGCATTTCTTGATGCAGCGACGGGCTGTGTCAAGTGACAACGATTTTCAACGGTGTACTCCCACACCCATGTGGCTATATTTTTCACGGTAGCATGACAGTTTCTCATGCAATGCCTTCTTAGGGCTCGAAGGTCATGCACATTAAACACTGGTTTCCGGCCTTGCCCTGCGCGGACTGAAGTTTCTCCGGATTCCCTGAATCTTTTCACAATATTATGTACTGTAGATGGTGAGAGACCTAAATTCTTTGCAATCTTGCATTGAGAAATGTTCTTTTTGAACTGACTGACAATTCTTTCATGAAGTTTGGCACAAAGTGGTGAGCCATGACCCATCTTTGTTTGCAAAGACTGAGCCTTTGGTGGATGGCCTTTTTATACTCAATCATGATACCCTCACCTGTTACCAATTTACCTGCTTATTGTGGAATGTTTCAAAACAGTGTAACTTGAATATTCTACAAACTTCTCACTCTTATTTTGCCCCTGTCCCAACTTTTTTTGAGTGTGTTACAGGCATCAAATTCTAAATCTGTTTGTATTTACAAAATACAATCTAGTTAGTGAGCCAAAACATTAAAACTCATTTCTTTGTACTTTTGTCAGTTAAACAAAGGTTCAAGAGAATTTACAAATTGCAGATTTTTGTTTTTATTGCATTTTACAAAATGTCCCAACTTTTCTGGAAATGGGGTTTGTAAGTTCATCATATGAACTGAATGAGAAGCAATTTAAAAATTTTGTTCTGAGCACAATTTTGTTCTGAGCACAAATTTTGTTCTCCATCTGATAGTGGAGAAATTTCTCAAGTTTGAGGGAATACAAGGAACAAAAAATAGATCATACTTTACAACGAATCTTTTCAGTCTTTATGTTCTGGTAAGTGCAACTCAGCTCTACCATATGATTCAAACCTGTCTGGGTTGGGGGAGCCTTCTTGTCTCCTCTCAAAGCTGGTGATTGGGGTGACAGCCTGGATGGCTGACTGATTAAGTCTGATGGCCACTGCCTTTGGAAAAGATAGATGAAGGGTACAGACATTTAGTACAGACTCCTCTAACAAAAAAAAATACAGTTTTTACAGATGGCAGAATTTCATGCATAATAGTGACTGTATAACTGAGCAACTGAATTTCATGCCAAACAGTGCCAACACTACTGGTAAAGGTATAGTATAGTATGGTATAGTATAGTAGAGTAGAGTAGAGTAGAGTAAAGCATAGTACAGTAGTAGTAGCAGTACAAAAGCAGGTAAGTTAATTGCACATGACATACAGCATCCAGTGACTGCATTCTGAATCTTGAAGTGACTGAAAAAGTGAAAAACTCATTCAATATGTTTTAATTCATTTTAATTCAAAACTACTGGGGAGGAAGTTAATTCTCAACAGTCTAGCTGTAGCTCAATAAATTAGTTCAGTCAAACTGTGCTGATAGAGGATCACCAGGTTGATGTTTGAACTCTCCTCTTATCATTTTATGTTTATTGTTTGACAGATATAGGGCCTCCACTGGCAGTTCCTAATGATGAAAGATCAGAGTTCAATCTGTTGTTTACTTTTGTACACATATCTGCCAATATAAACAACACCCTACCCTGACTTCTACAGGGTGTATGAGCAGGTTGGATTGCCTTTGTCTCTCAACTGGGGATCTGAGCTTTGTCTCTACGGTACTGGCTCATGACGTAACTCTACTAAGTTGCAACGTCCTTCCCAAATACAGACGGGTGACAAATTAAAGGAAAAACCAACATAAAGTGACTAAGTAAGATGTTTGGCCATCATGAGCCATCAGAACAGCTTCAATGGACCTTGGCATAGATTCTACAAGTCTCTTGAACTCTACTGGAGGGATGGAACAGAATTCTTCCAAAAGATTTTCCCTGATTTGCTGTTTTGATGGTGGTGGAGAGTGCTTTCTAATACGTCGGTCTGAAATCTCCGACAGGTGTTCAACTAGGTTGAGATCTGGTGACTGTGAAGCCCGTACCTTATGATTCACATCATTTTCATATTCATCAAACCACTCAGTGATCGATCCCTCATGCCCTATGGATCAAATTTCAAAATTCAAAGTTTCTTAAAGTTTATTACCTCACGGCCAGGCTGGTGATATACCTTCTACCAGAAGGAAGACACTAAAAAAGATGGAGAACTGGGTGGAGAGGCTCATCTGTGATCTTGATTGCTCGTGAGAGGGTGCGTTGTGTGTATATGGAGTCCAGAGTTTGCAGCCTTAGATCTCTGATGCTCTGGTGATAATTCTGTCCATTTCTGCTGAGATGTGTGCCAAGGAACTTGAGAGAGTCAGTTATTGTAATTGGTTGGGTGGATGAGGATAGGTGCTTTTTTTGATTGTTTTATTCTGAAGTCGATGATCATTTCAGCGGTCTTTTTTTCGTTCAGTTCCAGGTCATTTTCTCTGCACCAGTTGACTGACTTCCCAACCTCCAGCCTGTAGGTGTCTTCACTGTCTTTACAGATCGGTCCTATGATTGTGATGTCATCTGCATAATTCAGAATCCTGATGGAGTTTGATGTAGATCTAAGGTCATTAGTGAAGAGGGAGAAGAGCAACAGGGCCAGAACGCCTCCCTGTGGCATCCCCGTGCTGGTGGTGAGGGGGTGGGAAGTGATGATGTTGAGTCTGACAACTTGGCTCCTGTCCATCAAAAAATCCAGGATCCAGAGGCACAGTGAGGTCTTAATGTTTATTTCCTGGAGCTTGCTGAACAGCTTGAGAGAGTTGATAGTATTAAAAGCAGAACTGAAATTGATGAACAGAACTCTTGCATAGGTGTATTTGGACTCCAGACACTGGAGGGTGAAGTGCAGTGCCAGGTTGACTGCATCATCTGTGCACCGGTTCGGACAATATGCAAATTGTAGTGGGTCCAACGGGGAGGTGTGACTGATGTAATGTGTGCCAGGACTATAAGCTCGATTGCCTTCATAGCCACTGATGTCAGGTCCTCACGCCTGTAGTCCTTGAGGCCAGATATTTTTGCTATTTTGGGAATGGGGATGATGGTGGAGTTTTTGAAGCAAGCTGGGATCTTTTGTTGGCTGAGCAAGAAGTTATGGATGTCTGCAAAGACTGGGGCCAGATGGTCTGAGCAATGGGTTAGTAAGGCTGGGTTAGATGATTTGGGCATGCTACTTCATTTTTGTCCAGCTTATGAAACACCCTTCTCACTGTATTTGTTTCAGCTGTGAATGGTGGTGGTAGATGGGAGGTTGGGAATGGCCATGTGTTTGTAGTAGGCTTCTCAAACCAGGCAAAAAAAATCACTCAACCTGTCTGGTAGTTTGAGGTCTGCATCAGTGGGGGTAGGTGACTTTTTTTTGTAATTGATCAGTTTTTGAAGACTTTTCCATATTGCCTTGTGGTTATTTCTAACAAATTTGTCTTGATGTGTTTGTCTTTGATTTGTCAAACCTGGGAAAATGCCCAAATGGTGCACCAGCCAATCGAAGAGAGGAGGAGGAGGACAACCACTGTCTAAGTGTAAACCATTGGTGATTCCATATGTGGCGGGAGTGTCGTAACAGTTGAGATGCATATTTGTCAAACACTGCGTCTCAACATGCTGCGCTAGAAATTGGTCCACCGCAAGGATCGGGTCTACCAGCACAAACAGAGCAATACAGTGAGCGCTGTTAAATGCTGGGAGGATTGCCATGAATCGTACGTTGGGGAAACCAAACAGACTCTGGTGAAGTGGACGGCACAACACAGAGGAGCTACCTCATCAGGCCAGGACACCCACCTACAGGCTATTGGCCATTTATTCAAGGATGAGGATGTGCACATCCTTGATAGGGAGGAACACTGGTTTGAACAGGGAGTCAAAGAGACCACGTGAAGAGGGAACAACCATACCTGAACCAAGGAGGAGAGTACATATTTCACCATCTTACAATGTTGTGATTGCAGCTATTCCCCAATCCTTTGTGAATAGCACACATGGCCATTGTAATTAATGGCCACAGCAATTCTCAGATGATACCAATCACTGGTTTTGTTGTCATATAAATTTGCTGGTTTCGGTCGTTATGCAACTGTACTGTTTATAAGGTTGAGGATACTTAATAATAATACTTTATATGTATAGCACTTTTCATACAAAGAATGCAGCTCAAAGTGCTTTTATATTTCAGCTATAACGGAAGAAAAAATAAAATAATAATAAAGAGACCACACAAAAAAACAAAGATAAGCCACACAATCCAAGGGGCATAAAACAGGGAAGATCATTTAAGTTAAAGAATAAAACAGTTTAAGGAAAAATAATTAAAAGAATGGATAAAATGAATAAAAACCAACAAACAGAAGAGACCTTTTAGTGCAAGGGGCATAAAACAGGGAAGATCACCATAGTTAAAGAATAAAACTAAATTATTAAAAGAATAAAATTATTAAAAGAATGGATAAAATAAATAAAAACCAATAAAAAAGAGGAAATCATTAGTAATAAGCTAGACTGAAAAGGTATGTTTTTAGCTGCCATTTAAAAATGTCCACTGAGCCTGCCTCTCTAACACTTTTTGGTAGGGTGTTCCACGGTTTAGGTGCGTAGTAGATGAAGGCAGCTTCCCCAATTTTATTTTTGGGGACTTTTGGAATGATTAAAAGACCTGCTATTTGGGACCTAAGGGCTCGTGAAGGAACATAAAATAACAGAGAATTGGTGATGTAAGAGGGTGCTAAACCGTTAAGAGCTTTGTATACAAGTAGGAGGACTTTAAAATCAAACATAGAGGGAGCCAATGCAGTGTAGCTAAAACAGGAGTAATGTGCTCTCTCTTCCTTGTTTTCGTTAAAAGTCTAGCAGCAGAGTTCTGGATAAGCTGTACTTTCTCAATTGACTCTTTTGGAAGACTGGTAAAAAGAGCATTACAGCAGTCCAGTCTACTTGAAATAAAAGCATGAATAGGCTTCTCAGCATCCTGTTGAATCAAAAATGGGTGTACTTTGGCAATATTTCTTAGGTGAAAGAAGGCTGCTATGTTGCTTATTTCAGATTTGAAACTTAAATCTGAGTCTAAAATTACACCCACACTTGTTACTTCCAGTTTATTTTAATGACCCAAGTTTCCTTGCCTGGTAGAAAGTGAATCTCTCTTGGATTTGGGGCCATCTAATAGTATTTCTGTCTTATCTTCATTCAACTTTCAAAAAATTATTACTCATCCATTCAGTGATTGCAGATAAGCAGGTAGTCAGGGAGCATAATGCATTTATGTCATTTGGCTCTATGGAAATGTATAATTGTGTATCATCAGCATAGCTATGGAGGTTAACATTGTGTTCCCTGATGATATTACCTAGCGGAAGCATATATAATGAAAAAAGAAGGGGACCAAGACAGCTTCCTTGTGCAACACCTAAAGATATGTCATATTTCTCTGATACATGATCTCCAAGATTAACGTCAAGTTGTCTCCCTGTAATGTATGTTTGGAACCAGTTAAAAGCACAGAGAGACCAACCCAGTTTTTTAGACGATTGATTAGCATGCTGTGGTCAAGTGTGTCAAATGTAGTGCTCAAATCTAAGAGAATAAGAACTGAGACCTTGTTTGCAGCAGCACTGAGTCTAAGGTCACTGACTATTTTTGCTAGAGCAGTCTCTATACTGTGACTAGATCTAAAACCCTACTGGAACTTCTCTAAAATGTTGTTGTTTAAAAATGGGTTTAGCTGATTAAAAACTACTTCTTCAAGGATCTTACTCATGAAGGGTAAGTTGGATCTAGGTCTGTAATTAGCACACTATAGTCTAGATTTGGTTTCTTCAATAGCAGTTTCACAACAGCAGTTTTAAATGCATTGGAGAATTTACCAGTCTCAAGAGATGTGTTAATTATGCTTCCCAGCATGCAATGCGGGAAGCATATTGCTCTTGCTATTCTTTGTTTGTTGTTTTTTTTCCTTTTTCCTTCCCTTTTTCTCACAGGCCAAACTCATAGAAATTTAGGCCCAATTTGCACCAAATTTGAAAGACATGAACTCGTGCATGGAAACTTTTGGAGGAGGGGTCATAACTTTTGGAGGATGGGTCATCATGATTTTATAGTTCCCACAGCTATAACTCCAAAATGGTAACCGCTATCTACACCAAATTCACTAGGTTTGTGCCTTATGTATAAGCGATTATGTCATAAAGTTTACAGATGTGGGTGGCAAAACCCCTGCCCATAAAAAAAATTCAATATAATATGATATCAGAATATAACGGAAGACAATGGGAATGCTTGTAGTACTTGAAAATCTGCCACTAGAGTGCATACCATACCCCTGTGTGGGGCAGATATCCAGAAGCAGACGAAACACGGTGGAATACCCGACCACCTCTACAAATTAAAGTTTATTTGGCTACGATTCTGAACTTCTGAGACTGAACTGAGACTCTTATTTGATTAAAGTGCACTGACTTTATAAACGAGTACATTCTTCTTCTGAATATATGTTGCATAATGAGTTTTACAGTAGGCTATCATGTTGCATTCTCACCAGTTACGATGCCTTAACAAAGGTGATGGTGGAATTATGGTATCTTGTTATTTTACGGATCATTTAAAAACTAAGCTTTATTTCAACTAATCGTGATGTGACTATCATTACATATGTACATGTGTCATTGACAATCGCTGTTTAAAATAACTGAACGAAACTAGAAAACAACATGCATGTATAAAGTCTCCACACCAGCGATCCTTGAGTGCTTACAACAAAACAACCCTCAACACTTACAACACAACGAAATGCAATTGTATGACACTTTGATGACAAGCCCTGCACTTTCTTTTACTATTTCCAACAACCACATTATCCATATGTCCCAACAACCATCTTCTCCCCAACAATGGTAACACTATTACACTTATAACTTTCTTTATTCAGCTACAATTTGTAAAACTATCTCTGCAGTGCTTTTCCCTTGTGTTCTCGACTTTTTTATGTGTTGCATACAAGCATTTGAGATAAATTGGGATCTCAAATTTTAACCAAGTTCTGTTTGAACTAAACGCAATGTCAGTATATAGCCTATTTAGCTAATGCATTACATATAAACTTGTCATTGATTGCAGATTAAGATGCCTTAACTATGAAAGCGAGAGACATTTTTTTAAGAATTTAGTGAGGATAGGGTCAAGACAGCAAGTTGACAGTTTACTCTGTCTTACAATCTTAGAGTTCTACTTCAGTGATGCTACTAAAGTTCCTCATAATTGCCAGCCTATTACAGGGCAGATCATATGGGTTACTGGAGTTCCTAACAATACCAGCTTTTACAGTTGTTATTTTGTTGCTAAAGAATTGTGCAAATTTTTCACATTCTGAGGAAGAGGCTAGCATCTAAGCGTTTTTGAATTATGAATTCTCTTTTGTTACGAGCCATATTTAACAGAGCATCAAAGAGCACACAGCAAGGATAAGAGAGAACAATGTCAGACACTGAGGCATTATAGATGCTTATCCCATGCGATACTACCTGGTATGTTACCTAGTCAATGTGTAGCTTCAGTAACATGTTGTGTTAAGCCTAGGCTATCTAAGAGATTAATACATTCCATAGCCTTCGAGTCAGAACTGTTATTAATATTCATATCTCCTATGAGGATTATTCATTCATAACTAGTAAGAGTGACGGACATAAACTCAGATAATCCAGGAAGAAATACTGAGAATTGCTTAGGTGGTCTGTATAGTGTTAAAATAATCATATTGATTCAGGTTTGAGCACAATGGCTAAATAATCAAAGGATGAACACTTACCTAAATCAATCTCAGTACAACTGAACTGAACTGAAAATAACAGCTATACCACTCCCTCTTTTGTCCTACATTACTGACTGAAAGAACTTAGTTAGGTAGTTCATAGTTAGGAGGACAAGTTTCAACAAGTGTTGCAGTACCATCATTCTTGAGCCAGGTTTCCACAAGAAACATAAAATGCAATTTCTTTTCATAGATAAAATCACTGATTAAAAACTCTTATTTGTGAGTGATCTTACATTCAGAAGTGCCATGTTGATATTTATGTCCAACTTCATATCGATCACTGTTACTGAGATTGCAACCAGCATTAAGCCTAGGACTACGTTTTCTCTGAAAAGTAGTAATAGATAGAATGAGAGATAAAGGCAAGGCATCGGTGCAGAGGTACAGGCATGACAGTGTGGGTAGGGAGTATGGGCCTAAAGACAGTAGAAACAGTGTCCGCCTGAGTCAAAAACAATATACTAAATGCCGCGTTGGAATTGGGATCATTAAAACTGCATCTTTCATGTGATACAAGTTCACAGCTGTACAACTGAATTTATTGGAATTGGACTCATCATACGTCAATTGTTCAAAGTCTTGTGAGATTGCAGCGCAAGTTCAATATTGCTGGCTAATAAACTTGTTCTGGCACTATTTAAATGCCATCCATCCTGTGCGAACAAGTAACATCTTTTCCAGAAGCTTGTGAAGTTATCCGCAAATGGTACATTTAATGCACTACAGTAGCCCTTTAGTCAGACATGTAAATGGCAAATGTGATATGTCTCCAAAACAGACCAAGGGAATGGGACCAGAGGTGATGCATTGTTTCCCGGAGTCAAGTAGTGCGTTTATAAGGGTTTTGAAATCTACCTCCAGTTGAGGTCATAAGATCCTATATGGGCGATGATTGTAGATAAGACCAGGTGTATTGCAGTCAGCTGAGACTGACAAAGTCACGTGGATGAGTCATGAAATGTTCACTCACTCATTATCTAAGCCGCTTATCCTCATTAGGGTCGGGGGGGGG
The DNA here is from genome assembly GCF_902362185.1 of Chanos chanos. Taxonomy (NCBI): domain Eukaryota; kingdom Metazoa; phylum Chordata; class Actinopteri; order Gonorynchiformes; family Chanidae; genus Chanos; species Chanos chanos. The sequence goes on along the minus strand of NC_044499.1, from coordinate 27,393,862 downwards.
GGGGGGGGTGCTGGAGCCTATCCCAGAGCTAATAGGGCGAAAGGCGGGGAAACACTCTGGACAGGTCACCAGTCCATTGCAGGGCAGACACACAGACAAACACACATTCATACCTAGGGGTATGAATTCACCTAACCTGCATGTCTTTGGACTGTGGGAGGAAACCGGAGCTCCCGGAGGAAATCCACGCAGACACGGGGAGGACATGCAAACTCCACACAGAAAGGACCCTGGGAATCGAACCCGGGAATCGAACCCGAGACCTTCATGCTGTGAGGCAACAGCGCTACCCACCGTGCCGCCCCTCATTAAATGTTTCTCCCACTAAATGTTGTGTCCGGAGGAACTGACTCAACTGTCTGGGAACAAATGTGCCCTCTAGTTTTTTTGGCATAAGATGTTTTTGCTTTCCTTATTGCGGATCAGAGTTCATATTTTTCTGCTTGTATTTTTCCATATCCCCACTTTTAATGCAGTGTTTTTCCTTATCCACAATTCAATTAGACCATGTGAGAACCAGGGTTTATTGTTGCCACATGATGTCATAGATTTAAAAGGTATGCAGATGTTCTGACAAAAGTCTATGCATGATGTCACCGTGTCTGTGTATTCGTCCAAGGTTTTACATGACTCACTAAAAAGAGTCGGAAATATGTCGCACTAGCTCATTAATGACCTGGTCGCTGGTCTCCGGTACCTGTGTAGGTGGAATCTAGACTCCTGCTAGGATCCCTGACGTGAACTCTTTTGGGAGGTAGTATGGTCTGCATTTGACAGTCACAACAGTGCTTATGAAGAAGAGTGGAGTTGTTACGCCAGTGATCACTGATCATGAAGCATATTCCACCTCCAATTTTTGGCTAAGAGCCTCTGACCTTTCAGCCCCGAATGTTGTGAAGCCAGGAGGGGACACTACCGAATCCGGGATAGACTCATCCAGCCATGTCTCTGTTGGGCAGATCGCAGAGCAGTTCTTAAAGACCATGTCACTTTTCCCCCACATCTCTGTAGACCAGTGCCTATGGTTTTCACGCCACTAAACTCTCAAATGTAAATTCATTTTTGTAATGAGGGGTTTATGCACTGCAACCATACTGTAATATCCCTCTGTATGTAATTGTCAATGGACTGTCAATGGACTTGCTGACACAGCACGAGCATCACGGTCATCAAATGTACGCTCTCGACCACAATTTCTGACCGTATGTACTGACATCTTTCTCATACAACTAAATGCAGATGTCACTTTAGTCACTGTTCCTATTGAAACACTAGCAAGTTGAACAGTCTTTAGCTGTTTTCACATATGCACTATGGACTATGTCCATAGAATCAAGTTTGCATTTTGTCCGAAGTTGACCTTTCACACATGTAGCACACAACAGGAGACTGTCAGTGTCAGATGCCTTCTCACCTACTCGATATACTCCGTTTGGTTTAGGCGAGGGATAGCACCTGGGTAGAGCTTGCAGGAGGCAGGACATGATGCAAAAAGTACAATGTGAACATCATAGTGTTTTGTTTACAACACATTGAAAATGCCAGACGAGGCTGCCAACTTTTGTCTGATGATTTCGGTGTCAGCTGTTACCGACAGAGGTTCCTGAATCTAATTGTTTCGCCAGTTAGACATTTTCGTTGGCGTCCTCATGTAAATGACCCTTCTTCTTCACCCTCGGATGTTTGTGTTCTCCCGGTTTCACGCCAGTCACATGTTAAAAATGGCATCAACACGCCCACTTGCTCATTGTGCATTCTCCGAACTATAATCTGCTCTATTCCCACATGGACTCAATTGAACATACAACAGACTTTGGACTAGGGGGCTGGTAGAATAAAGTCCGTTTAGGATCCAATCCGACTGATTCGTATATTTGCGTTCACACATACAGCCCCTCTGGTTAGTCTAGATTATTTTAGGGTTGCAGTGCACTTGTGAAAGGGGCTTTTGTGACTGAAGCTCCTGCCATCCGTCCCCGAACAATGAACTCTCTTTCAAAGTCACTTGATCTTTTCCTATTGCCATCTTGATCCAAAATCAAGATAAACTGAGCCTTCTCAGCATTTTTATATATGCCACAGAACATGACTGGATTTTAATTGCTTAATTATACCACGCAGTACACCTGAGTGGAAGCATCTGCATTCATTATTTTTCTCCACTCATTAAGGTTTTTCCTTTAATTTGACACCCGTCTGTAGCTCAGTCTTGTTTAGTAGTATTGCAGATATGTCCCAGAGAAGATGTGCAAAAACCAGCACACAAACATGAAAAGATGAAAAAATACACTCGGACAAAAATTGAGAAATCATATTAATTGCTGAGACTGATTATGACATGGCTCAGAGTACACAGGCTGTTTCAGTAGAGCCAGCTGCAAACATACAGTCTCTTTCAGTAAAACCAGGTTCAAAGGAAATGATTAATTGGACTCTGTGTTGAGGTTCGTCACTGCTTGGTGAGGTTTGTCACTGTGTGTGTGTGTGTGTGTGTATGTGTGTGTGTGTGTGTGTGTGTGTGTGTGTGTGTGTGTGTGTGAAGGCATACCTCAGGGTTCTCAGTGAGGTAAATCTGTCTTGAAATGTTGTTCAGTGTGCAGATCCACTGTGGAATGATACAGAGATGTTTCATCAAAACCAACTCTCACCTTATCAGAGATATTTCATCAAAACCAAGTCTCAAAATATCACAGACATGTTTCATCAAAACTAAATCTCCCATCATCACAGACACGTTTCATCAAAACCAACTATCACCGCATCACATAAATGTTTCATCAAAACTAAATCTCACATTATCACAGAGATATTTCATCAAAACTAAATCCCACACTATCATTGTGACATTTCATTTACACAGTTCTCAAATGATCACAGAGATATTTCATAAAAACTAAATCTCCCATCATAACAGAGATGTTGCATCAAAACTAAATGTCATATTATCACTATGATTTTACATCAAAACCAAGTCTCAAATGATCACAGAGACATTTCATCAAAACTAAATTTCACATCATCAGAGATGTTTCATCAAAACTAAATCTTCTGTTATCTTGGAGAACCATTTACCTATACAGAAATCTTGTTTTTCTTTTCTTTTCTTTTTTTTTTTTTCATTGTGAATATGATTGTTCTTAAATCATTATTACACACACCTCTTCATATTCTCTTTTGCTCTCTGCTTGAAGAATTATAGACCTTGGAATAAAAGACAAGAAAACTTTAAACACCAACACTGTTGTACATGAAGTACACATATATGTTCATGTACGTATATAATATGTACCTCTATATAGAACTCAAACTCTGGGTAAGACAGGGAAAACCAAAATAAATCAAAATATTTTCTGATACTGATGCTGAAAATGCTGATTGTTTTCCATGATTCCTGACATGATGAATTGAACATAAAGTGGTAACTGAATTTAAAATGAATTAAAGTTTTAAACCGTGTTAGTTTTCCTCAAAAACAGTCACTTAGTGTGGCTATAATTCCAGATATTATTTTCTGAACAGAGCTTTCATATGTTGCATATATTGCTTCAGAATTGATTTCATTTAAGGTCACATTCAGTCTTTGGCCATTCTATTTTGTAAACAGTACAATAACGACTTTAAGGAAGAAATGATTCATGAACAGAGAGTTTAGTCTCCAGATTAGAGATAAAGACTATTGGTCACCATGCTTTTAAAGGCTTCACTTACCGATGAAATACCTTCCATAACATACACTAATATACTACATAATATATACTGTGTATAACATATAGAACACATATCACATATGGGCCGAGTCATATCTTCATGCTGGGATCTCTTTAGCACTGTGAGAAGTTTGACCAAAGGTAGAAACACAGCAGTTTTTAAAGGAATGTGGGTTGCTGCTTGACATTTTGGAGTTACTAACTACATTTACAAATGGTTTTCAAGTGTACAATGAATTATCTTTCTTAAAATAAGAGACAGTGAACATATTTTTTATTTTTCTTAACGATAGAAGATGCATACAGAATTATATGGAAATATTTGGTAGAAGATAACTATGTCAAAGACAAGCCCATGGCAGGGTACCTGGGCAGAAAGTGTTCAGCAGCATATGCCACTCTGCATTAAGTGTTGTGTCTGGCTCTTTAAACTTGACATTTGTCCTGTCTATTAAGCTCCTAAGACTACTATATCCATAGACTATTTCTTGTTGATGTTTTGTCAGTCAAATCAGATGTTAAAAATGACAGATAACTTTATAAATACACAGAACTCTAAGGCATGCATAGTTTTACTGATGCAGACTTACTTTGATCTTGAAATGTTCGGATGTGATTTTTGTCGGTAAGGATACTAGATAAAAGACTACTCAGATGAATCTATATTAGTAGTAAAAGCAGTAGCGGCAGCTGAGCAGAAAAAGCATCCTATTTTTGTGACGGACTCTTTGTTTCCAGCTGGCCTCTCTGACGTACGTTTTACCATTGGGAGAAGTAATCTGAAAGCAGTAACGTCTGTCCTCACACTCCACAGCCATGACGGAGCTGTTGTCCAGGTCCAGGACCATACCCCCAGCCACTGCACCTCGTGGCTGACACATCAGATTGCCACCCTGGCTGAAGAAGAAGAGCCGATCCCAGGCAGTGGTGACTAGGCCAGTTTTACTGTAAGTATGAAGAGGACACATAGATGCCTTTCATTGTCCTGGGTCAGTCTGAGTATAGCATATTCAATCAGTCAGGTAACTGAACCATAAATCCAACACAGGCTGGATGTAGTGTTTGCTTGTTTGGTGAAAAATTATAGTCTACAAAAACCTACAAGATTTCTTTTCTTTCATCCAGCAGCAGACTGTTATTGTAATTTCCATACTTTTATATTCATCTGGATTTTTTCTCTGCTTTCTTATCCCTGGATTTTTGCTGTGGAAGAATGGCTGGTTTAGGAAAGGCTACTCACACTGAATGCCTCCAATACTCTGGTGTCACATTTACAACCAGCTGTATTTCTGAAATGGGTCGTTAGTTTTGTCAACAACATGATTTACATACAATTACTGCAACATCAATGATTTAAATGAGGCAGAAGAGTCCTCAGTTTGTGGACTGTCATTGTGCAACTCAATTCAAAGCCCATGACGACTGCGTAATGATGGTTATCTGCTATGACCCTTTTCAGATCAATGCATGGCTACTTTGATATGAGAAAAACAAGTTCCTGCTCAGAGATGTCTAGAGATCAGATCTGCTTTATTTGTTTATGTTGATTCATACAGTTCAATATAACTTATCTTATTCATGAGTAATGACACCATTTCTTTTGTTTAAAATGGTTAGTTGCAAAACACTGCTGTGTTAAGCACAATGCATATATTTTCTTGTGGTGAGAAATGAAAAGAAAAAGAGAAGCCTTCAATTTATGATTAACATTTCTCTTAATTCTTGACAGAATGAATAGGGTGGAATGTTCTCTCGTACTAAGAACATGCATTCCCTGTGATTTGGCATGATGTGTCAAAAACAACAAAAAAGTTTACTTTCAAGAGCTGAGATGAAAAAAAAAAAAAAAATCCATGGTTCCCTAGTAGTCAGTTAGGCCTAACTTTACAATATGAGCCCTAAAGAGCATATTCTTGTTGCTGTATTGAGAGCAGAAAAAGGTGGCACATACTTTCGGATGTTGAGGTAGCCAGCCTTCTGGATGAGTGTGCGGTTGACTGGGTCACGGTCACAGTCTGGCATGTAGACTGTATCCTCAACAGAAAGAAGCTCTCTTTGAGACAGGCGCATGGACTCAGCCTCTGCATCCAGCTGAGCCTGAATACTGAGGAAGACAACAGAATCTGAGTTAACTCATTAGTCCATATTCACTGATAATTCATAAGTGTCTTCAAATTTCTTGTTCTTTCTCTTAGTCAGTTCAAACAGTTCATTACAGACCAAGACCCATTCTCAAGACAGAAAGCCAATAAATAGATGTAATAGATGAAGTATTATGTTGCAAATATATGAAACGAATAAAAGCAATGTAATCTTTTGTGAGGAACTGTATCACTATGTCAGTGCTTTCTAGTGAATACCTTCCAGAAGTCAGGAGGAGTTATGTGACTATTTTAGCCTCCAGGCCTTGATGGTTGGTAGGTAGTGTAATTATTTTAACCTGCTTAGACCCTGATGGTTTGTAGGTAGTGTAACTGCAAGACAACTTCATTTTACACAAAGTATTTCTGATTGAGATGAGACACTGAACCATAGTGTGTCATGCTATGAAACACAGCAGCTCCTTATTATAAGGACTAGGGCAAATATTTTTTTGAGGAGGGAACTACCCACTCTATATGTCCATTGTAGTTTTTAACTGTACAGAAATTGTTATTTATCAAAAATCACCTGTTTCAAGAGTATAATCTAATTCTCGGACAGAGGACGGTAGTGGGCATGCTAACATGCAGCAAGTGCCTTTCCTGCATGACTCATACTTTTTTCATCTTAATACTGGCATCACAGCCTTAAGGGATTTTGTGCAAAAAGCAAGAACAGAAAAAAAAAAAAAAAATGTTTCGACCATCCAATGTATCGGCCAACACTTCTGGTCTGGAAATCCCCTTTTTAATTAATCTGCTAAGTTCATTTGTATATCGGGTAAATGTCAGAATCTGTAGCAGGTCAAACAAAAATAATCCAGAAATCGACAAACATCTGATTTTAAGCCCTGAAAGTCTCCATATTCAACCTGGAGAAAGATACAATACAACATCAGTCAAACACATATTACTGCGGATAGTTCAAATCAAAGATCTTCAGCCATGATTAAAATGCGATGGGAAGCGAGAAGACCGTACTGAAGCTGTTGATTACAATCAAATGACATCAAAGCTCACCTTTGTGTCATGCTGGTGACTGAGACCAGAAAACTATCCATCTTCTTGGAGACCAGTTCCATACCTTTCTTGAAGAAGTTTATCTGAACAGAACAGACAGACACATCTGGTATGGAAGTCTTGTGGGGACTCTACAACACATTTTTTTTCCTAAAATAGAGGGGATTGGTCTGCCATGTTCTCAGATATCAACCACATGATGATTAGCCACATGATGATCAGCCACATGATGACTGTCTGTGGACTTGGTTAGGATTTTCATCCTAATGATTTTTAGCCAATGTTGTGATATTTCCCAAACAATGTAGTATTTCACAGGATGTAACTGATACAGTAGATTGGTCATGTTATAGAATTTTCATCAATTTAGCATGGCATGGCTTTCCAGTTGGTCTGCTGGTAATATTTTTTCATCCTTCATACTGAAAAATGTTACATTTGAGAGTTCAGTTTAAAACATGATCAGACATACATGAAAATAAAATGGCGATAACCTCAAAGTATGAGGGAGATAAACTACGAAGAAACTCAAAGTTAAAGACAAAATACTTTCAAGAACACTTCAGACTCTATGTAAGATATAATATTTCACTAGTTTTCACTAATATCTGGTGAAAGTGCAATCTGCTGCGAAAATTCATGGATGAAATATATGTTCAACATTGCTTCACTTAAACATCTTAATTTTGTATTATTACATGCAATTACATATTATTACATCCTTGATTCTGACTGGTCAATTACGGCATTCTACGGTCTGTTATTTCTGAATAGCAGACCGCGGCTATGAATAACAGACCGCTGCTATGGAACTATTTTTTTAGCGGAAGCGATAAAATCATTTTTACATCAGTAAAATCATTTTTAAAAACAGGATTAATGGTGATCAGCCCAATATCAAATGGACATTTGAGACATACTGAATGGTAGATAAGGTGTAGAATAAACCACTTTTATGTATTATTAGCCAGCAGACTGCTGTCAAACCACATTAAGAGACACCTACAACACAAAAATAAATACTGAGTAATCACATTTTGTTCATGGTAAGGCAGGCAATATGTAGCGTAGGCTTGGGCGGTATCTGTTTTTTCATACTGTCATACCTTCCAGACATTTTACTGAGGTATGCGGTATATGACGGTATATGACAGCATTTGTGTTATTAAAAAAAAAAAAAAAAACGGCCGCTGGTGATAGAATTCGTAGCATACGATATTGTCTAGCCTATAATGCTGTGTGTCTAATATGCAATTAGCCTACTTAGACAGGTCTTGCTGGGTTTAAATACTTATGGCACATAGAATAATGAATAGATAGGAAACGAGCGCCCTTCTTCCATAGATTCAGCATACCCTGCTGGAAGACCCGATCAGACTGCCGCGGCGGGCACCGATCAGTGGGCTGAACAGAGATGACGTGTGGGTGGTGGTGGCAGACTGGCAGTAGAATAAAATCAAGTGGCTTATAAACTGGTTTTGTAGTTGGAAGAAGTCATCTGATAAAGTTGTATTTGGCAATATTTTCATAATTCCATATCTAGTCACATTTAATTGATAAGCTAGGAGAAATTTGAGCGAAACTGCGTTAGCCATCATGCACTGTTCACTAAGGAATCGTCCGAGCGTAAACAGGGTCACCAGTGTGAAAGCTGAGCATTAGGGAAACACAGAGACAACTCCTTTTTGAAGAGTTTGAAAGATCACCCTTCGTTTACTTCAACACCACTCCACATCCTCATTGTCACAGCACACAATGTAATTACCCCCTAGGATGTATGGGAAACATAGTTAACCAATCTACAAACAGCAGCGTGAATATAACCACATACAATCATGGGCAAGATCGCCGTGACTTATATTAAATATCAGCCCTGTGTGTGAGTGATCACCACAAATAATATTTCTATAGGGTAAGTTCCCTGTTGTAATACATTCATTTCATTTTATATTTTTATAAAAAAATAGCAAATAGTACACATAACTTCATCCGAATTGGCTGGCTCACCTTTATCATCGGGACAAAACCCAAAATACTCCCAAACGGGGGCAGAAACATTTTTCTTTTTTACTAGCCATACCACTTGCACTCACCATCTTTGTTACCAGTAGACTGACCTCTGGTGGCGCTGCTGTGCACTACAATACCTCGCCTCAACACAGCATCTCCATATCAAAAAAGAGAAGCGTCTACATTTTTGATGATATTGAAACTCATACCTTTGGTATTTCTAGATACCCCGGTATACCACAATACCTTGATACCGCCCAACCCTAATGTAGCGTAATAGACAAACTGAGTGGCCAGGGCTATACCTCACTGATCATCTCAGAGGATGAAAGAAATGATAGCAGATGATGCGGCAACTAAGAACAGAATGTGAGGGCGAGTGTAAGCAGCCTTTGACTCCTCTAACCTGGGCATGCGTGTATCCCAGCATAGGCTCCAGCATTGCCACTCTCTTACGGTATTGTAGAGCATTCAAAGCACAGTAGTACTGCATGGCTGCCTGGTGCTGCTTCCTCCTGGAGTAAGCAACCTCTTTAACCACCTCCGCTTTCATCTGCACACAAAACAAACAAACACACAATGACATACATGATTTGCCAAAAAAGGCTGAGGAGAAACTTGTGATCAGAGGCAGTGTTATTCTGGCAGTGCTGAGGACTGAGTCTATAGTGAACACTTCAGTAAAGCTGTTTTAGGTCATTATATATATTTAGTATCTCTTGTTTTCAACTCCAGTAATTTTATGGAGTATTTGTGCTTCAGACATGTTTTACTACTAAGTTGTCTGCATTTAAACAGTCAAAAAAAAAAACAAAACAAAAAAAAACACCCTTGATCTGATGTTCATGCTTACCTTTTCATTTTCCTTCTTCTTAGGCAGGCGGCTGTATTTCACCATGGCTCCCTCGTGCTCTGGGGACATACATGTGGGTGTTGTGTGCATGTGCGTGTGCGTGTGTGTGGCGGGGGGTTGATATTGGCAGTGTTCGAAACTCTTTAGATTTCATGCACCATGAACAGACACAAGAGAATCTCTGGCTGTGATTAATGACTCTGAGAATATAGATGACAAATTTAAGGAAAAGCAGCTTTTAACTTACCATCACTGGCTATTCCAAATATTTCTTTCAGTGTGCTTATCTCTGAAAAGGCACAGAAATTGTTGTTGTTGTTTTTTTTCCTCAGATACAAGTCTGCAATCAAACTTTAACTGCAAATCAATCACAGACACACATAGATACATAGACATCCATGCCACACCCACATGACCTCACATCCACATAACATCACATCCACATCACATCCATATCACATCTTCATCAGATCCTCATAACATTACATTTCATTTTACATTACATTTATTTAGCTGACACATAACATCCACATCACATCTACATCATATTCACAACACACCCATATCTCACCCTCATCACACCCTCATCACACCCACATCACACACTCATCACACCCACATCACACCCACATCACACCCACATTACACCCTCATCGTACCCATATCGCACCCACATCACACCCTCACCATACCCTCACAATAACCTCATCACAACCTCATCATCACACCCACATCACATCCACATCACACCCTCATTGCACCCAGTACAAACAGTGAAAAATCAATAAAGGGACCTATGAATGCACATATTTATTTATTTACGTGTTTTTTAGATATCTGGTCTTTTTTAGCGATTCCTCTGCTAATTATTGTTGGATATTGTCTATGCTGATATTGTCTATGTAAGAAAAACTACTATGAGTCTCACAGGGGAGCTGATGTAAGGGTATATGCTACAATGGACTCTTTTTAGTACATTGCCTGTTTTCAGTAATTGATCTGAAACTTTTTTTTTTTCAGTAGGTCAATATTTTTTGTTGATTGCATTTTGATATTTGCTAAGTATGTGCAGCAGACCTCATGAAAATGGCTTTATGTCCTGTCTAGCAGATGGTCTGACATAACAATGCCTGTGAGAAAGTGTATATATTCTATATGTATGCAATAGCTTGTACCATATTTTACACGGCATATTTGGCTGTTCACTGTCAAAAACTGCCAATCATTCATGACACCGTAACCCCAGGTAATTTGAATGCATTTAGAGTCATAACGAAAAAACAACAACTAAAACAACTAATCTACAGTTTCGAACCCTATCTGAGGTAATGTCAAATGCTGCAGTAAGGGTTATGAGGGGCTGAGCTTCCCCATTAATCCAATTACTCATTTTCCATCAGTGAGAAGCCACTGCTTGAATTAGAGAACAGCACTTATTGATAGTGCAGTGTCCCTGTGTGGAGATCCACCTCTACAGACTAAATGAGTAAGTATATGACTATAAGACAAAATGAGTAAGTATATGACCAAATGAATGTTTTCCTGAAATTCCAAATGTATTCATTTTCGATCAGTATACTTGTCTTGTGCATTTATTTCCTTTTTAATAAAATATTTCATTTACTCTTTATTTTATTTATTTATTTTTGTCTTGGCACTCTCGGTACTCCACACTGTTGTGCCACCTAAGAGCAAAGAAGCTTGAATGGACACATACGCAATTCTTAAAAAAATCTACTTCCGGCTACAGAAAGTGTCGTACCTGTGAGGTCTTTCTCTCTGAACTGGATCATAGGAAACACCATCCTGTCCGCCATCTGCGTAGCCAGCTCAGAATGAAGTGCATTCAACTGAACAAAAAGATGGGATAAAGACTGGTTTAAAACTACCACACTGGACTGAAGAACATAAACAGACCCTTACAATACCCCACAAATACAAATATCCCCATTTTAACCGCTATCATCAATTGTTATATTAATTTCCCTTCACATTTCCCACTGTGGAGTGAATGTAAAATTGTAAGATTCCTTTTGGACCTGGTCACTGATCTGAGAAACTACACTTGCAGCTTAAATAGATGTACTCAAGGAACTCTGGAGGCAAAGGCTTGAGCATAGGTAGACTGAGTTAGCATATCAGTGATGTGAATAGGTTGTGCTTGAAGTTGGAAGTAAACATCAGAAGCTTAATAAGAACAATATTCTGACTGATACCATTACATATTATAACCTCTATATTGTCCATATACAAAAAACAACATACAGAAATCATTATATATGAATAAAAGAGCCGATTGCTGTATTTCAAAGTTATCTTCTTGTACTGCTTTGCTTCTATCAAACAGTATGTCTAAACCTCATCATTTATCAAATGCCACAGAAAATCAAGTCAGAGTCACAACAGATCACAGAACACATATTACAGAGGATACACCTTTTCTAGACATCAGGAAAGCGTATGCTCCTCTATTTTAGCTTTTAATTGGACACAGGTTATTACTGCAAGAGAAAGAAGTTATTAATCTACAGACAATGAACCAGCTGTGAACAATGCACTCGTGGGAAAGCCACAGACTAGAAGAACTTCTGACTGGTCAGATGACTAAGGGAACATTAATGACTGGCCAGAGTTCTCAGTGAAGCTTTTTGAGATTCAACATAGCACATTTGCTTAGAATCACTCTTTTACAATACACGAATATTACTGACAGAAAATTCTATGCAGAAATTTACAGCTCCACAAATAAATGGCATGAGCAGGTGGCAGATTGGTTTGGTCAAACCCCAGCCAACACCTGTCTGCGCACTTGTTTAGTCAAGCCCTGGCCGACACTGGTTTATTTGGCTTCCATAAAGGTGAACTGATCTTGAAAGCTTGGCCAACAAGGGCCATCTGCTTAACCACCCACCCTAGCCCGGCTAGCCCAGAATGTAATCTCTACCTACCGCCAACTGAGTTTGCCAGCTGTCCACACACACACACACACATGCAATGCTTAAACAACAACATTCCACTACAGCTCCCCACAACAGCCATACACAAACATTCAGAATGGAGGGGGAAATTTTCATATCACAATAAACATCTATCATCCATCAGAACCAGTTAGCCATATACATCTCCCTTGCCTTTGGCTGATAAGCTTCGACTAAACCAAGTGGGAAAACAGTCCTGGTAAGCATGAACCCTTCAGCTTCAGATGACTAGTGCTTACAAAGGCCAAGCAGTAGGTAAAAAAATTAATTCACAAGTCAATGAAGGAACTCTTTATGAAGGTTTTAATTTGATGTTATCCGTACCTCTTCCACTGTTTTGGCAAAGTGTTGCAGCGTGGTGATAACCTCCTCATCTCCCTTACCCAGGGCAAAATTCTGCAAGACACAGCACAGTAACATCAGTCCAGCCAATTACTCCTTATCCAAACTCAGTCTCTGAAGTCAAAGTTGCTGAAAAAATTCAGCACAGAACATTACATTAAACCCTGACATTTCCACTAACATTAAGACCACCAGGAGCTCATGTAAATGCGTAATGTGTAAGCTTTCAGCTAAGGCTTTCCATGACTTTTCCTAGAAGTCTGTGATAAAATCAGTGTACAAAATAAAATGACATGATAAATAAACAAAATATGGTGCTCTTATTGCAAGCAATTCTTTGATTCTTTGTTTTATTCCAGGCAATTCTGTGTTTCTGCATATTTTTGGTCTGCTGCTTCAGTAAAACTTCTGAGAAGTCAATGTTGTTGTTGGGGATACATCGGCGACATCAACAATATATCTGTACTAAATATTTGTGTTTTACCAATACAGATCTGCTCTCATTCTAGATCTGCTTTCATCTTTGTTATGGGATAATGTGCAAAAATGTATACAGAAACGTATTTTGGTGTTGTCACTGTCCTCATGGTCTTTGTAGGTATGAGTGAAGCTGTTTGAGCTCGGATGATAAATGATGGAGTCAAAGAGTACACTGTCTTTCACTTTTTCAATAAGATTCTTCTTTTATTTTTACCATATCAGTTTTCATCTTCTGTTGTAAATATGAGGAATAATTAGTCACTAATATTTCAATCTGTGCAATCTAATGGATTGCTTGTGGTTTATGAATCAGGTGAAAGATGGTCTGAAAACCCTGACTCCTCCATGAGTGGCTTAACTGTACTTAAAAGAGTAGGAAGCCATAATAGTGGTTTTTCTTTGTCTTTCAGTGACAAGATCGTGTTATTTCTCACAGATGAGTGCCTGGGCCCACCTGCTTCTCATACTCCAGCAGCTGCTTGGAGAGCTGCTCAGTGGCAAGTGCCATCTCATTCTAAAACCAAACACAACCGATACAGTTAATCAATAACAGCACAACACACATCACACATACATATCCAAAAGAAACAATGTTTCAGACTTTTATGACAGCAGCAGGAAAACTCGATGTGAGTGTGTCAACAATCTGTGTATAGAGAGAAATTGTACCTGGGCTCCAAACACCCTCTGCATTGACTCCAACAATTGATTGGTGTAGCTTGTGAGGGTCCCAGCGTCCTCCTCAAACACACTAAGCAAGGACCGGGTCTGAGAGCACGAACAATACACAAAAGTGACACAGACACATACACACAACATAAGACTTGCTGGTATTTTTAGAAACAGTTAGCTCCAATTTCAGTGCAAACAGCCCCTCTCCTTAGCATAAATTCACCTTCTTTGTCCACATTTGTATCACAATCATTAAGTGAACTATGTCATGGGTTATTTGTGCTTTTCTATGCTTTTGAAACTTAAGCTTAATTTAATGTGTGGTGTTCTTATGGTGTTCAATTACAGTCACAGGAACAGGACAAAAATGCAAAGATGAATGAAAATGTATACTGTATTATGGACTTGATGATGTCATAAAAGTGGAATTAATTCAAACTTTTAATTTTAGAAATATCATTATTTTCTGTTACATACATTCACAAGTTCTGCTATGAAGTTGAAAAAAATGTTAAATGTTGGTTTGCCATGGAAATTCAGCACAGAACATTACATTAAACCCTGACATTTCCACTAACATTAAGACCACCAGGAGCTCATGTAAATGCGTAATGTGTAAGCTTACTTTATCACCAAAAAAGGAGCACCTACATTGAAGTAAAGCTAGATGAGCTCAAAAACATGTGAGGTTACATACAGTTGATTCCAGAGTACACTAACTCATTAATTTAGTTTTATTAATTACGTTTATTGTAGCTCAGCGTGTATTCACTTGAAATGAATAGATGTCTACTTTTGCACTTTTTTGTAACTGCAATAATAACATATTGAGTAAGAGTAAATATTGAGAAAAACAAAAAAACCTTAAACTGGCCATGCTGCGCTTTATTAATGCTAATGCTAATGGACAAAGGAGGTCTATTAGTCTGTCAAACATGTTTAGACACGTTATGAGAACGTTATTACGGTTTAATGCAATTTTTCTGTAAGAAGATTTCTTCAACATTATATTGTCTTGGCTAAACCTAAATTTAGTAAATTAGTATCCGTGTCATATTTCTTTTCTTCAAGAACAGGTGAGTCAAGATGGCTTAGGTGCGGCTGAATGACAAACACCTGGACGTAAATGTGCAGAAAAAGTGTTTGGAAAAGTAACAGTTGTAGCCATTACAATTATGGCATGACATCTGACACACAATTCCGGGAGATCCTTTGTTTCTAGGACGCAAATTTAGTTCGAAAGAAGTGAAATTCCTGAGAGGGCTGGTGTTAAATAGTGCTCAAAACATGGGGTCCCACTTGCTACTTTCCACACGTGGTGAAAGTCATTCACTGATTGAATACAAACAAGAAAACACAATAAAAAAATATATATTCCGCTGGTAGCGATTGCAGACTAAAGTAGGCTCGTGGTTGTCTTTCTCTGTTGAAAGGTTCGCGTATGAGTCACAGGCTGGATAGCCTACACGAACGTGCACAACACCGCACTAATAACCATTCCTTGTGGAGAAAACCTTACATTAGACTTGGCCACCTTATAGCTTCCGATTCTTGCCTTTGTAATTGAAATAAGAAACAGTCAAATGTTTCTAATAATTCGCTGCAGTCTCAGAATAGGCCAATTATGTATTTCTCGTAAACATAACTTGTTGTTTCGACACAATGATTAATTCGTCGTACAGAAACACGAGAGAGAGTCTCTTCGGTGACTGCTCTATCTATGGCAGATAAAAGTAGGTTCGCTTTGCATTAGGCAACACAGATGCATCTTTCGGTGGCTTAATTTCAATGGACTCCAATACATGTAACCCCTCCCACAACATGAACTTCATACAGGCCTCATGATGGAGCAATCTAACGAATGCAGTTCAAGACTCTTGAGAGACGGAGGCAAAATCAGCTAAGTGTTACTTATGACATTAACAGCAACGCGACTGCAATAGCTCCACTATTAATTGTAATTTCGTAAACAACGGCGCTATGGGATGCTACGGAGGCGATAGTGTTGCTAATATGAAAATTCATATATTAAGCGTATCTCTAGTTATATATAAGATGCAGCATTAGAATATTTTTATACTATCTTTACTTACTTAACGTAGTTTGAATTTATCCCACACAAAGCAGGATTACGGCACGACATAGCACAGCAGCAGCCTCAGTCTGGTCTGGTCAATAAACCTAAAATACAGTCTGCTCGGGACACGTACTAAGTAAGCACTTGAGCATAGAGGGTTCTTTTAAAAACGATGCTACATATAAGCATGGAATATACCTGAGGACTATCCTGTAAGGCTTCCTCCAGGAGCAATTTATTGGCGGCCGGCATGTTGTTGACATACAGTTCGAGTTTATTCAGTAGGCAATGAGAACTCTCTTTCCCAGAGAGCAGTAAGCGGTGACGCGTACTTACCAGTAGGTTATTTGCGGGCGGTGGCAGTTAAAGCAGCCGCTGTCATAGACAATGGCCTATTGTAGTCTAATTCACCGGTTTGCGAAAACTCAGTAGATGCTCTTCAACATTTATCTTAAAATCTTTTCTGTATTTTTGTGATTGCTGACTGACTAGCTGTAGCTTCTTGAGTATACCCTAGTGGAAATTCCAGTTGAAAACCAGTAGAAAATCCCAGTAGGAAACCAATTGAAAACCAGTAGAAAACCAATAGCAATTTCAACTGGTTTCTACTGGTTTTTATAGGGAAATTGAAACACATTCAACTGGTTTCTACTGGAATGCCCAGTAGGAAAACCAATAGAAATTTCTACTGGAATGTATTGGTCTGAACTGGTCTCAGATGGTCTGTATTGGTTTTAGCTGGAGACAACTGGGTTATTGAGTTCACGTGAACTCACGTGGTGTGTGAAATGTTACAGTTGGTATTTAAATGGATTAAACTAATTTCAATTGGTGGAACCTGGAATTATAGTGAATACATCACTGCATGTAATTTATGTTTTAACAGTTTACTTCCACCACGTCCACACAGGCTGAGAACACACTCACCTTTGTATACTGCAATATACACCTTGATAATAACAATTTAACAGAGAATACTGAAATACAGGCAACAAGTAAATGTATAAGGAATGCCTTTATTGTCATCGTAAATGTACAACGAGAGTCAGAGTCCCAAGCAACATAGAAGGAATTAAAATATAACTACAAAATGTAAACATAAAGAAAATATAGAAACATAAAAATACGAATATAAAATCATTTTTAAGTGGCAGTGCAGCACCTCAGGAAATGTTTTGTTTGATTGATTTAATAGGCTATACAGTACGTTGGAGGATGGAAATTTCTAAACATTTAAACGACAGTGTCAAATTCTAGGCTACTTAATAGGCCTAAACCAGGCATACAACATTCGCTGGTAATGGTACAATACAGAATTTCACTTTTAAAATCATACTTTTTCGTTCTTAATGGCGGTGACCTCCCATCCAGCCCTGCCTTTGTCGTTCTTAATAGCGGTGACCTCCCTGATGGGCGACGCTGTTTCTGTCCTTATTTCGGGGAGGGGGCCTCTTGTTCTCCGCTGTCGTAGCGAGTTCTCGATCTAATTAGAACGATCATAGTTCTTAGAACGCCGTTTTGAGGGGCTTTTTTTAGCTCCTACTTCAGGGCAGGTACTTTCGCAGCGCAATAGAAACATTGGGTGACGTTGTGTACGGCGATTGGTCCAAACTTCGGTATTCGGTGGTTGCAACCACCATTTTTAAAAATTTGTGTAAAATATTATAAAGCAGGACGTCTTAAATTTAGTTTTTGATACTCGGGTCTTAAAATGTCTGGAATTGTAGGAGGGCAGGCATGTTCATGTTCAGTTTGCTGTTTTATTTTACCGGTATTTTATTTCCCACAACAATTGTCATTTCCATAATATCCAATCCTTAGTGGAAATTCCAATTGAAAACCAGTAGAAAACCAATAGCAATTTCAACTGGTTCCTATTGGTTTTTATAGGGAAATTGAAACACATTCAACTGGTTTCATAACTGGTTTCTACTGGAATGCCCAGTAGAAAAACCAATAGAAATTTCTACTGGAATGTATTGGTTTGGTTCCAGTTGAAAAACAACTGATAGAAACTGCTGGTCTCAAGTGGTCTGTATTGGTTGAACTGGTCTCAGATGGTCTGTATTGGTTGAACTGGTCTCAAACGGTCTGTATATGCAATCTGTATACACACTTTGATAATAACAATTTGACAGAGAATACTGAAATACAGGCAACAAGTAAATGTATAAGGAATACCTTTATTGTCATCGTAAATGTACAACGAGATTCAGGGTGCAGTACCAAGCAACATAGAAGGAATTAAAATATAACTACAAAATGTAAACATAAAGAAAATATAGAAACATAAAAATACGAATATAAAATCATTTTTAAGTGGCAGTGCAGCACCTCAGGAAATGTTTTGTTTGGTTGATTTAATAGGGTATACAGTACATTGGAGGATGGAAATTTCTAAACATTTAAAAGACAGTGTCAAATTCTAGGCTACTTAATAGGCCTAAACCAGGCATACAACATTCGCTGGTAATGGTACAATATAGAATTTCACTTTTAAAATCATACTTTTTCGTTCTTAATGGCGGTGACCTCCCATCCAGCGCTGCCTTTGTCGTTCTTAATAGCGGTGACCTCCCTGATGGCGACGCTGTTTTCTGTCCTTATTTCGGGGAGGGGGCCCTCTTGTTCTCCGCTGTCGTAGCGAGTTCTCGATCTTTGGCTGCATTATATAAAATCCGTAACTATGTACTCACTAAACGCATTAACAGCAGCAGGCATACTCAATATAAAGCCGTATCTACAAACAGCTGTTATCTAGCCAGCCTAATGTTATGGTTAACTAAAAACGAACAGTAGCAAGCGTGTGCTACATTGAAATATACAGTCTCAACGGGGACACACAGGAACTGATTTGGTAACGTTATCACCTGTCTTTAACTATAGTTATAACTATCAATATAACTCTACTAGCATACAAGCCCACGAAGTGAGTACTTGTTTTTGTCATATGTAAAAGCTAACCCTTGTGGAAATTCCAGTTGAAAAACCAGTAGCTAGTCTATTGGGATGAACTGGTCTCTAATGGTCTGTACTGGTTTCAACTGGTTCCAACTGGGTTTTCAGATTCTATTGGTTTGCCCAGTTAAGAATACCAGTTGAAACCATTTAAAACCCATTCAGACCAACAGAGCCATGGGCAGTGGCTGCTCCACCAGTTCCACCCAGTTGAAACCAATAGGATGTAACTGGTGCTGTCTGCTATTTATTTCAACTGGAAACAATTGGTCTCAACTGCAAACCCAATACCTGCACTTGGTGAGAAAGTGCTGCACATTGAGAATGCACTCAAAGATAATGATATATAATGGAATGGATAGCTTGATTTATCAATTAGCAGTACACAATTGCATCAAGGAGAATACGTTTTTCATGGAAATAGGCCTACATTTCATATGGAAATGTCAAGTCATTTGTTTAATGTTTTAACTGTTAGCAGTACACAATTGCATTAAGGAGAATACGTTTTTCATGGAAATAGACCTACATTTCATATGGAAATGTCAAGTCATTTTTTTAATGTTTTAACCGTTAGTGTTTCTTTCGTATTCAATTTAAAACACTCATTTTTACAGCTGCATATTGCTTAAAGACAGTTTTCTGCTTTCTTATAGGTCAATCTTATCCAGCTATGGACTGATCAAAGTGCACACACTGTTTATTTGGACATGATCATTTTTTATTCAAACAATTGTATTGCTCGAACAATCAGTCTTTTTCATGATGATTAGGAAATGTACAGACATACATTTTGTCACTAAACTCAAGTAGTAAACACTTGCCAACAATGTCACTAGGCAGCACAACACAATTATGTTCTGATCGACTGATGCACGTTATGTGGGGGGTGCCTGCAAAGACTTTGTTGCGATGTACACTGAAAAGTTTAACAAGGAGCATAACCTCTGAATGATGTGTAGATGTGTAAATCTTTAGTATTTCACCAAACCGTCCACCAGACAACTGTACAACTGTGTTGTTTGTTTTGATGCACCTTTTGTAGCCAACGCTGTCAAGCCTTTGACCATTGTAGACCAGTCTCTTATGCACTACCACAGCTGATACTGCCCTACCGCTCTTTTGAAAGAGCTCCCTCTCTTCACTGCTGAGTGTATATGGATAGCCCTCTCCTAAAACTGTAGTGCCATGACGCTCCTCAGCCACTTGTAATTGGGGGTAAGAAGTTAGGTTGACACAGAATTTCATTATGTCATGGTGGACTGTGAAAATTTCAGAAAACAAGGTTATTGTATTGCGTAGCACAAATTTGTCGACAATTTGAGTTGCTACACCTCTTGTTCCTTTAACACGTTTCAAAATCTCTCCATTTGCTGACTCAAAGACAAAAGCGGAATGTGCCCAAAGAGGCCCCCATAGCTTAACACTTTTTGCGAGGTGAAGGAGTGAGTGCACATTTGATGTCATTTGTTCCTCATTATAAAGCTCCTGAACCCAAAACACAAACTCAAGTAAGAGGACATCAGCTTCATTTATATCCTTTGGGAAGATGCTGGACTTTAGCAAGAGATAAATGGCTTGGACTAATTCGGCAAAATGCTTTACGTACTTTGAAGGCAGAATTCCATTCAAACAAGGCAAACAGTAAAACAGCAACCAAGTACGCCACTCAGAGGCTTTCCAGAATTTACGCTCCTTCGCTGATCTGGGTTACCGTGAAATATTTCTCGGCAGGTGAATAGAAAGCAGTCTTGAGTCTATCAATTGTAAGTGACTTGGAGCACCAATGTAAAAAATTTCTTCCCACTGAACTAAACCAGAGCTCAGCTATTTGCTTAGTTACACCAAGAAGAGTGCAGTGCATGTAGTCTGGTGTGAAACCCCAGACTATGTTGAAATGTGGTACATTTATAAGTGGTGTTGGACCTTTGACACCCTTATAACTGACCCTGCATTGGAGAGCCTTCTCCATGTGCCTCAGCATTTCTCTTTCAGTTCTGTCAGGGTGGTCGGATTCAGAAATAGGGTATTTCGCTTGCCCTGCTACCAGTTTCCCTGGGTGATAGCACCAACTACATCCAAAGTAACCAAAGTAACCACAAGTAAGCATAGCGGGCCTGGCCACCGAATCAACTACACAACACAAACCTACTACTTTAGATATGACCACTTGTTTAGACTTAGCCAGCCACCTAACTCCACTTTCTGCCAGGGTTTTAGCATCCTCAACAAAATGATGGAGGAAACTACTCATTTTAGGATGCCCTTTCCCAAACCACAGACAAGCCAGAGCCATGTGTTTTCCTCTCTCTTTTGGCAGCAGCTCATTTATCATCACATGTATTGGCCAAATTGAAAATGCGGAGGAGTTGAAAACTGGGCTGCCATCACTGTTGAATGTGTAAGAGAAGTTATGTTCCTTATTCAAGACTGCCCCAGGACCTGATAACTTCTTGTACAGCCCACCATCTAATATGTCTGAAATTGCCCCATTTGTGTTTCTGTTAGTTTTGTAATTTAAAAGACCTGTGCCATCTAGCTGTTCCAGGATGCACTGAATTTGTGGAGCAAGGGGAACACTAATGAAGAAATTTTTTTGCTTGAGATCCTGTGTTTTACACATACTATGTGTCAGGGTTCCTGCATGAACTATTTCCCCTGTTGTGCCCCTGCTGGCCATGTTGGAGTTAGCTGTCATTTGTTTTTGGTTTTGTCATGTGCTTTTGTTTATTTTGGTTTTCCATGTGCCCTGGCCCCGCCCCTCACTTGTCATTGTGCTCACCTGTGTCTCGTTGAAGTTGTAATTAGTCTGTCTATTTAAACCCTGCCTGTTCTACCCTTTGTTTGTCAGTTCGCACCGCTTTCCACAGTGTGTCGTGCTAGCCTTTTGTTATCCTGATTGTCTTCTGTTCTTGACCTCTGCCTGTTTTTTGACTTTGTTTGCCTGTTGGATTTTGCCTCTTCTGCCTGCCTGCCTTGCCCTGCACCTGGTTTTGAATCTTTTGCCTGTCTCTGGAATTTGCCTTTGCTTTCCGTTTTTGGATTGTTCACTTGCCTCTGACTGCTCTGTGGTATGACCCCTGCTTGTTTTTTGGATTCCGATTTCGGTCAAGTGTATTGAAAGACTTTTGCCTGGCAAAATAAACATCTCATTAATTTCAGTGAGTCTGCAACTGAGTCCCCTGTTTTCCCTGACACTATGGCACTGAGGACATTCCACCTCTCTCATTCCACTAGACCCTTGCGTGCCTATATAAGACTTACAAAAACTGCAGTAGAAATGGAATTTTACCTGGTCTGAAGCTTTCCCAAACACTTTCTGGAATAAATGTTTGGAACTTGCAAGTACATCCATGCCAAACAACACATTGATGAGCTGCAAAAGGTCAATAATCGCAACTCCACTAAGGCCATGTCTCATGGCAAATGAAAGTACCAGCAGGAGAGCCTCAGCTTTTGTCACACGAACAGAATCACACAATGGTTGGTTCATGTTTGGTAGGCTTCCAAAGATGTGAAATGGATCATGTCCTGTCGCACGAGTTGAAGCATCCTCAACTGAATCATCACTGTCACTGCCACTACTGTTGTCACTGGCCCTGTCATGAGGGGACTGATCTTTGTCAGGCCATGAGTCTTCATCATGATCCTATGCAGGGGAGATATGAGAAGGAATGATTTAAATGGGATTTACACAAAACATGTTGGGGACACATATTAGTAACAGAGCATACCACAGAGGCAACACCATGAGGGCCTTGATCTTCATCACACCATGGGTCTTCATCATGACCATGTGGAGGAGAGATACACAAGTCTTCATCATGATCCTGTGCAGGGGAGATATGAGAAGGAATGACTTAAACAGGATTCACACAAAACTTGGTAGCATGTTGGGGACCCATATTAGTAACAGAACATACCACAGAGGCACCACCATGAGGGCCCTGATCTTCATCACACCATGGGTCTTCATCATGACCATGTGGAGGAGAGATACACAAGTCTTCCTCATGACCCTGTGCAGGAGAAGGAATGAATATTACCGTTTAACACAGAACAACAACAGAAAGTACTTAACATGCAGCTATACCACTAGCCGGGTACATCAAAAGACAATTATTTCTCCGTTTAGTCTTCCACACTAAAACGGCATGAATTCCAGAAAATGATACTTCTCGAAAAAGGCTGAGGTGCATAAATTTGAAAACGCCAGGTTGGCATTGTAATGGACAGATAACATGCAAGGAAGCGATGACGAACGGTTGCCATGACACTGCGCAACTTAACATAAATGCTCTGTATCATTTCAGTGTTCTGGTGTGGACAAGGAACATTTGGAAAACGGTATGAAAACGATAGTGTGGAGAGCGTTTTAATCTGCGTTTTCACATACCCGGCCTATACATTTTTTCATTTATGTCGTGTTCTTACCTTTGTTGGGTGTTGCTTTCGTCGCCACTTTGAACTTCGGGGTACTGAAGCACAGTTCTGTGGTTCTAAATATCTCTTGTATTGTTTCCTCCTTGATTCCATAGCGAAGACTAGCTGTGTTTTCACTGTCCTCGAACAAGTTCGATCGCTTGCCCAAAAAGAAAAGACACGGATTTCGCGCCACATTTTTGAATTCACCAGTCAGACTGCACGATCAGCTTGTCCTCCACCCTACCTGAAGAGATTTCTGGGAACGGGGCACGGTTTCTAGCCATACTCGAAGATGATTGGCTTTCGCCAGACAAAACTTTCGCGCGACATGGAGGGCAAGCTCCTCATGTGTAATCTGATTGGTGCACTCAAACGCTCGCTGTGACGTGGCGCGAAGGCAAGCGATCAAAACCCGCGTATTTCACATTGCGTTCGGTAAAAACACAGCTTTACAGTTGCCGTCTGAAGTCTGTGTAAGGTCACAGTAAAAATGTTTGCTCTAGTAAGATACTTGGAGGACAACTACCGGGATATTGTTCCAGTTTCTCATATAAAAGATTTTGATCCAGCTAACATCAATGATTTTGACAAAACAACCAAGTACTGGGTGTTGTGGATGGACGACGGAGTCTATTACGAAGGCCATGTTTTGCTGCTTTCATGTAAGCAAAATCGGTAGCATTAAGTGCTTAACTTACTTTTTAAAAGTTGTCTTTAACTTTGTCTTTTGTTTAGTTTAGCTTTAAACTGATATGCCGAAAACAGGTATTGTTTTAGCTAGCATGCCAGTTATACTGATAGTTAAAGATAATGTTACTAAATCAGTTAGCTGTGTGTCGCCATTGTATTTTCCACTGACGAGCCAGTGTATTCAACACGCTTTGTTTTTGGTTATTCGTAACGTTATATGCTGGCCAGAACAGCGGTATGTAGATGATTTATATTGTGTATGCCTGCTGCTGTTAATGTGTGTAACATTGTTACGGGTTTTCTATAAATCAGATAAAGAGAACTCGCTAAGGCAGTGTATAGAGAACAAGAGGGCTCCCATCCCGAAAATAAGGACAGAAAGCGCGACACCCACCAAGAAAGACAGAGCTGGATTGGAGGCCACCGCTACTTTGGCCTGTGAAGTAGCGTAGAAATGGATGGTGTCGTTTTAAAGTGTAGAATTTGCCATACTCCACCGCTCTACTAAATCAGTCAGACAACATTTCTTCAGGCAATGAAGAGGCATGAAAGGGAGGGGGACCGAAAAATGATGGACACCATAAGTGCTGATTACCGACAATTAGAGGTATTTCAATGTTATGGGTGGTTGAATAAGTGATATAGTGCAAAGTAATGCAGTTTTCTTTTAAACAATACAAATCCCATTTCTTGAATTGTAGGCTAAGAAGACAGGTACCAGTGTGCTGGGGAGAAAAGTCGCTGCCAAAAGAAAAAATCCACTGTGTGAGGAAACTTCGTCTGCTTTGGTTTGTAAATAGCTTACTCTCATAATGCTTCTCCTATGCCAGACATACCGCACTATGGTCTACATGTTTCTCTGCCATGTGGCTACCATGTAACTCTAAAATGTACTGCATGTCACATCAACATACTGAAAACTGCAGTTGTTTCTAGAATAATGAACCTTCAGATCTGTTCACTGTTTGATCTACCTGTCTGTAGGATGCCCCGGAGAAGGTCCAGAAGAAGAAAAAAACAGGAGTGCTGTCTTCAGATGATGAGGTAGCACTTTCAAACATATCTGCCCAAATTCTCGCTTTTGTCTTTTATAGTAAATATAGTATATTTAGTTTATAGTTTAGTATATAGTATAGTTTAGTTATAAATACAGTCTACTATAACCATATAGTAAACATCTTGAGAGATGCATTGAAGTCTTTCCTTCACAATTAGGATTCTGGTAGTGCAGATGAAGGAGGGGTGATCTCCCAGCAAGTTTATGACGAATTGCTCCAGGGGTTCCAGCAATTAAAGAAGAAAAAGCAGTGACTGTCAGTGGAGCTCAGTGTTCTTAAACAGAAGTAAGTACTTTGGACATAAAGAGTCAATACTGGGACAGTTGTTGCCTTTCATAGATTTTGATTGTGGTTCCCAGTGGTAAATGTACAAAATATTGTGTTCTCCTCATCTGTAGGATTGTGGTTGTGCAGTTTTGGTAGTGGTCTTTACCATTATAGCACAGAGTTAAAATTCTTTTGTCTTTTCTCCATTTTTATGCAACCCTAGATATGCAGAGTTGGAGAAGACAAAAGAGGAGACACAAAGTGAACGTGATGAATACAAAGAAGAGTGTGACTACTTACGGTCCATCCAGGGCAAAATAAGATCACTGCTCCAAGGGGAAGCGTTAGAAAGTGAGCAAACATTTAAATGATGTTTGACCATATTATTTTCATTCCTACTACCATCTTTGTGTTTTTGGAGACTAAACATTGTTGCAATTTTACTAAATGTGTACTAAGTAAAATTGAAAGGTTCAATTTTTTTCTGTATCCTTTGGTGCACCTGTGCTGCCCAGCCCCTCACAGACAAGTGAAGAGACAATACTTCAATGTCCGGAAGGAAAGGTACATTTCATTTCTCTGCTGTAATCAGTTTTACTTCCTCACTGTCATTGTGTGACCGTAATACTTTCAAAGTAATTGTGACGATTATACCAAGTAGTATTGCAGATAGGATAAAGGCAATTTTCTGGAAAAAGGCGTGTCCGAATCAGAGGTGGCTATGTGCAGCCGAAAAATTGGGCAGTATATTTCCGAGAAAATCATGGACATCAAGAAATCACTGAAAATGTTTTAGCAGTGTGAACTCCACAAACTGTCACTGACAACACTTGCCACTTTAAAATCACTTTGTATACATATTTTTATAAGCCTATATTTTTTTGTATTTACATTTTGTATTTATATTTCAATTCCTCATGTGTAATAAAGGTATTTGTGTTTGTTATACATTTACTTGTTGCCTCTTTCAATATTCTCTGTTAAACTGTTATCAAGGTGTATGTATGTTACAGTATACAGAGGTGTGTGCATTGTGGGAGTGGTGGATATAAACGGTTAGAACATGAATCAAATGCAATTATGTATTCAGTACAATTCCGGGTTCCACCCATTGCCTTTAAGTACCAACAGTAACATTTCAGACACCATTGGGAACCCAGTATACTGGGTTATATACGTTATAACGGTAGCTAGAACCAATAGAGACCATTTGAAACCAGTTCAGCCAATACAGACCATCTGAGACCAGTTCAACCAATACAGACCATTTGAGACCAGTAGCTTCTATCAGTTTTTTCCCAACTGGAACCAGACCAATACATTCCAGTAGAAATTTCTGTTGGTTTCTAAATGGTTTTCTACTGGGCATTCCAGTAGGAACCAGTTATGAAACCAGTTGAAAGTGTTTCAATTTCCCGATAAACACCAATAGGAACCAGTTGAAATTGCTATTGGTTTTCTACTGGTTTTCTACTGGTTTCCTACTGGAATTTCCACTAGGGAAAGTAAGTTAAGTAAGATATGTTAAACACTTAATGCAATGAGTAGCTTACCGGTAGCAAAACCTGGCCTTGGTAATAGGCTCTGTCGTCCAAACACCCAGTACTTGGTAGTTTCGTCGAAATTTTTTATACGAGAAAAGGGAACAACAGCCCTATAATTATCTTCCAAGTACCTTACCAGAGCAAACTTTTTTTTTTACTGTGAACTAAGGCTAACTGTAGGCTGTAACTGTAAAGCTGCGTTTTAACCGAAGCGAAATTCGCGAGTTTTGATTGCTTGCCTTCGTGCAACGTTACAGCAAGGATTTTTGAATACACCAATCAGATTACTCAAGAAGGGCTAGGAGCCACGCCCCCTTCCCAGGTATCTCTTCAGTCGAGACAGAGGACAAGCTGATCGTGTAATCAAAATGCTTGCTCTGATGTAATATTATTGTTTCAGTAAGTAGTGATCATGTCCAAATAAACAGTGTGTGCACTTCTTTGGTCAGTTTATAGCTGGCAAAATATAATTAATAAAAATTGACCAGTAGGAAGGCATATGTCACGCCGATGGTGTGGTGCAGGACCCAAGTGCAAGACACGATGATGAAGGTGACAAAAGGAGGACTTTACTGACAAAATGAAGATTAAAATACACGTGCAAACTGTAACAAAACCGAGAACAAAAAGGTGCAGCGAAACAGTGTGTTCCAAACACAAACAACGACAGACCAAGGACAGGTGAAACACAAGGGCTTAAATACAAGAGGAAAACTAAACAGGGCAAACATGATTGGATGAAATTAACAAGGGGGGAACGAGGTTAATAAATACAAGAAACAGGATCAGGTGAGGGGTGGAAACACACAAGGGACAGGAGCACAAGACATTTCAAACTAAAAGTCCAAAATGAGGTGCAGGCTGTGACAGCAGAGAACTTTCTTTAAGCAACATAAAACTTTAAAAATTAGTGTTTTTAAATTGAATATGAATTCATGCTCAATTTAAAAACACTTATTTTTAAAAGAAACACTAACGGTTAAAACATTTTACAAATGACTTTACATTTTCAAAAAAACATGTATTCTCTTTAGTGCACTTTGTAAGTTGTTAATTGATGAATCAAACAATTCATTTCATTATATTTCATTATTTTTGAGTGCATTCTCAATGTACAGCACTTTCTCACCAAGTGCAGATATTGGGTTTGTTAGACCAGTTGAGACCAATTGTTTCCAGTTGAAATGAATAGCAGACAACACCAGTTACATCCTATTGGTTTCAACTGGGTGGAACTGGTGAAGCAGCCACTGCCCATGGCTCTGTTGGTCTGAATGGGTTTTAAATGGTTTCAACTGGTATTCTTAACTGGGCAAACCATTAGAATCTGAAAACCCAGTTGGAACTAATTGAAACCAGTACAGACCATTAGAGACCAGTTCATCCCAATAGACTAGCTACTGGTTTTTCAACTGGAATTTCCACTAGGGATACCTATTTGTTTGTATGTTAAAGAGATAGTGTTCGGTAGGTGCTTGTGTGTCCGCTTGCGTGGCTGTGATCCGCATTTTAACCAAGAAGAAGAACGTGTTTATCCAGCTTACGATGTGAGGGCTGCGGCGGGAGAAAAAGAAAAAAACAAAAACACGATGCTGCGAGCAAGTGTGAGGCACAAGCACTATGCTAGCACCCGAAAAGTACTGTGCCCATCGAGTCGTTCATGGCTATTGCAGTGGTAAATGCAGGGGAACATTTTTACCATTGGACTGGGTCTATCGCCATACAGTTTTATTTTTGTTAATGAGAAGGCAGTTACGTTATCTAATGTGCACTGAATATTTCTGCCATTCAAATTCAATAAAACTCAATAACTGTGAATGATGCCTAGTTTGCCTTCCCCTCGTGTATTTCAGCGAATCACAATGCATTTCATTGGTCACGAGTCTTGAAAATGATGACATCATCTAAAACACGCTCACATCATATAGGGCTCTGAAGAGAGAATCACGCAAACCCCAAAGTATATTACCCCTTTTCACTAAGGGGTAATACAATGTGGTACAATGTGGTATAGTGTGGTGCAGTGTGGTGTAGTGTGGTACAGTGTGGTATAGTGTGGGGTAGTGTGCTACAGTGTGGTATAGTGTGGTACACTGTGGAATAGTGTGGTGTAGTGTGGTAAAGTGTAGTATGGTGTAGTACAGTGTGGTATAGTGTGGTGTAGTGCGGTACAGTGTGGTGTCTTGTGGTACGGTGTGGTACAATGTGGTATAGCATGGTGTAGTGTTGATCATTGTGGTATAGTGTGGTACAGTGTGGTGCAGTGTGGTATAGTGTAGTATAGTGTGGTACAGTGAGAAGCAGTGTGGTATAGTGTGATATAGTGTAGTACAGTGTGGTACAGTGAGTTACAGTGTGGGACAGAGTGGTGTCGTGTGGTATAGTGAGGTGTAGTGTGATACAGTGTGTTACAGTGTGGTGTAGTGATGTACAATATGGTGGAGTGTGATACTGTTTGGTGTAGTTCGGTACAATGTGGTACATTGTGGTACAGTGTGGTGTAGAGGGGAGCAGTGTGGTATAATGTGGTACAGAGTGGTACAGTGTGGCATAGCGTAGTATAGTGTGGTACAGTGTGGTACAGAGTCATGTCGTGTGGTATAGTGAGGTATAGTGTGGTACATTGTGGTGTAGTGTGGTATAGTGTGGTAGAGTGTGGTTCTGTGTGGTGTAGTGTCATATAGTGTGGCGTTGTATGGCACCATGTGGTACAGTGTAGTATATTGTGGTGTAGTAAGGTATAGTGTGCTACAGTGTGTTACGTCCTAAGATGTATTTATTTATTCATATATTTGTTGCTTGTTTTGTTTAGTTGCTGGTGTCACACATTACATCCATGGATATTGTACATTTACTATTGTCTGGGAGCGGTATGTTGTATGCAGTTGTAATGTGTTGTGTTGTGTTCTCTCTCTCTCTCTCTCTCTCTCTCTCAGCATCTCATGTGCCCTGGTGATCTCATAGAAAGTCACAAAAAAGCAACCCCTCAAAAATCATAACTTTCAGCTCGTTTTAGCCATTTCTTCGCTAAGTTCTTTTCTTGCTATAATGAGATATGTATCGTGTCATAACAATAATAATCCATTCTGTGTCATACAGTTATCTCCCACACAGAGAGAGGAGTCTGACACAGAGAGAGAGAGGGGGGGGGGGGGTCTGACCCACACACAGAGAGAGAAAGGAGTCTGAGTGAGAGAGAGAGAGAGAGAGAGAGAGAGAGAGAGAGAGAGAGAGAGAGAGAGAGGAGTCTGATGCACAGGGAGAGAGAGAAAAGAGTCTGACACAGAGAGGGAGGGAGAGAGAAGGGAGTCTGACACACGGAGAGAGAGAGAAAGGAGTCTGACACATGGAGAGAGAGAGAGAGGAGTCTGACAGAGAGAGAGAGAGAGGAGTCTGACACATGGAGAGAGAGAGAAAGGAGTCTGACACATGGAGAGAGAGAGAGAGAGAGGAGTCTGACAGAGAGAGAGAGAGAGAGGAGTCTGACACATGGAGAGAGAGAGAGAGGAGTCTGACTCATGGAGAGAGAGAGAAAGGAGTCTGACACATGGAGAGAGAGAGAAAGGAGTCTGACACAGAGAGAGCAAGAGGAGTCTGACACACATTTAAGAAGTACTCTGTGTGAGTATTGAGTTATACATGTCAAACATTTTATGTCTATTGCAAACTTTGTTCAATTAAATTTTTCTGTTGACAGATGTGTGTCTGTTCTCTGGTAATGGGTTAGTGTGTTTCAGATGGTCTGTGCAAAGACGGATCTTGCTGTGCCCCTCATTTCTGTGAAACTCATGAGGGACTAGATTCCTAGAAATCTACTATTCTAGTGTGCAGTCACCTCCCTGCGTGAGTATACCAGCACAAACGGTGTGCCTA
The DNA here is from genome assembly GCF_902362185.1 of Chanos chanos. Lineage (NCBI taxonomy): Eukaryota > Metazoa > Chordata > Actinopteri > Gonorynchiformes > Chanidae > Chanos > Chanos chanos. The sequence continues at coordinate 27,362,767 of NC_044499.1, read as the reverse complement.
TGAAATAAGATAACTATTTCCTTGTATGAGTGCATACACAGTAAAATGTAAAACTGAACTTCACTCAAAAACATTATGTAATCTTATTGGCTCAGTGCAGTGAGAGGAATGTCCACAACTGTGGTTAGTGTAACACACAGTGGAGCGAGTGTGTGTAATGTTCACAGTCAGAGTTAAAGTGGACCTGACACAGTCATAATGTTGAATGTAATGAACATAAAATAAGTGCTTTTTGTTATTAATGTACTCACAAATGTGTGTGCATATTACCATAGAATTTACCTCATTGTGGGGTTTTATGTACCTAATGCCTTTTTATTGGCTTTTTTTGTTTGTTTTTTGTTTTGTTTATTTGGTAGGTGCAGTGCAATTCCTGCAATAGGTGGGCACATTTTGAATGTGGCGAGCATGACAAAGACAGTTGTTCTCCATATTTGTGCAAAAAATGTTACAGAAAATAAATTTACTGCTGTGCCAGATTCAGGCTGTTTTCTTAATTGTTTTCTGTAGTCTCCAAAGCTGGTCTGCTGTTCTGCTACTGATTGACAGATTTCCTTTAAATTATTTTATAAGACCATTAAACAGGCTTTGCTGAACTAATCTGTGTACTTAAATTAATTTAGTATAGTCAGAAGTTAAAATATCAAAACACCCTGACCATATTCTGTGTATATGGAGTGAGTAATGGTGTAATACAAAGTGATTCTGTGCTGGGAGCATTATTTGATAGGGGATATTGGTCTATCAAAATGTGCTACCCCTAAAATCTCAAATAAAGTTGCTATAATTGAGTACCAAAACATACTCCCCCTTATTCATACAGTGTGCATGGAGTGAATAATGGTGTAATACAAAGTGATTCTGTGCTGGGAGCATTATTTGATAGGGGATATTGGTCTATGTGCTACCACTAAAATCACAAATAAAAATGTTGAGTGTCAAAACATGCTCCCCATATACTTACAGTAGGCTACACCTACACCTGTTTATAATTAAAAAAAAAAAACATCCCCGTGTTCGAAATGCTCACTTGTTCGCCCACTCACTCACTCACTATATAGTGTTTGCTACATGGAACACTCACTAGGGGATAACGGTTGATTGCTGTTGATACATTGCGGACACTATTTGGATGTTATGCTGCAACATAATCATGCGCCGGATATTCGTAATTATTATCTCTGTTGCATAAACAAACGCCAGAATATCTGCACCTGATTGGTCTGTAAAGACTCTCGGCTTTCATGAGACAGGCCACAATGTATGATGGTCTGAGTTGATCGATGTAGGGTACAGCTTCTGTACACTACGGCTGCATCCAAAACCGCATACTAACATACTAAATAGTACGTCAAAACAGTATGCCACCATTAGTAGTACGTCCAAATACACAATATGCGTAGAGTAGTATGTGAATAGTACCCGGATGACATACTACTTCCGTTGGAAAAACATGCGAGCACTGGACACTTTTCAGTCCCATAAGGCCACATGGAAAAAAGGCGTTTCTGACACGGTCATTTGTGACTGAGAAGATTTTCAAGTGTAAGGGACAACCGCTGTACAGATCTTAAGAAGCTGTTTTAAAATGACTAAAAATATTTGTTCATGTGTAAATAAATAGTCGACAGGAATCTTTTAAATGTTATGTAAACGTTATTTAAATGTTAGGAGTCATAGTACGTTGATGTTAGTGGCATGGCCGTGTTTTAGCTCACAAGCTAAGTAGCTAGCTAGCATAGAGTTGTTTTATTTGAAAGCTTTTCATTGTATTTCGTCTATTTAAATGTGGAACGTATACTGTTTATTATTTTATTTATTTATTAACTGTGTATTTTTTAACTAGTTCCAATGTAGTTGTGTTTATATCCGTAGGGACAGACGAGGACACTGCCAGCCTCATCAGCTGGCGGTCCCGCAATGAGTGCCTTTTTTTATGGGGAAAAGAAATGCAGCAGTGAAAAGATTTGAGTGAGCGTCATGGCTAGCGTAAGTTGTATCAGCACACATCTTTAGGTTGACTGTTACGACTACATGGACATGTGGTTTTATTATGATGTCTACTGTATTTGTAGTATGTAATTTTTCTTATTGTATTTTGCCATTTGTTTGTATGCCAGAACAATTGTAGCTGAACAGGGCCTGTCAGGGAAGGTTTCACCAGCATGAGTTAAAAAGAAATGGGAAAACCTGAAGCAAAAATGTAAAGTGAGCAAGCGCTGGCAAATTTCCACAAATTTATATCCCAGTACTGCAGTGTAACTGAAAAATATCTGGAGGATTACACTGCTGGCTAGTTCAGGGACGTTTGGAACCACTACAGGGTGTGGGGTTAGGACGCTTCTCTAATGCTTGCTAGAGATCCGCCACCAACTTGAGCCCAATTGGTTTAAAGGTTAATGAGGTAAACGGGTGTGGTTCTAGAACAAGAACAAATATATACAAAGGGCATACATAAGAATATATAAATACAAGAAAGATTACATGACGCAAGGAACAACACATACAAACATAGCGTTAGCATTATTCTGCAGGACCGCCATTCAAGGCGACTGCCGGACAGTTCTATTTAGTGCATGCTCTATACATACGCCCATTACCATGTAAACAATTTTAGCTGCATCATAGCTGAAACTCCGGTCAGCAAACTAGTCACAGCAGATTGCAACAAACATTTAAATCTACAATGTGACGCATTTCCAATATCGTACACACAAACATACATCCAGAAACTGCACATTTAAGAACAAGTTAACATTACGTACTGAAATGAACACATGTAGATGACTAGCAATACAGACATCATAGCAAACTGTGCCGACCAAACAAATAAGGGTGATGGACAACGCTAAACTTTAAATGTACAGAGTAAATTCACAAACTTACATTTAAATGCATGCACACAACACTGAAATAGGGGCAAATCCCACGGCCAAACTTTCAGCAAACTTTGACAACTTGTATATTCCTTTTCACTATACTACTACTGAGCAAAACAATCAGACTAACTAACTTACAAAACAGCACGTAATGTACGATATTTTGATTGGCCAAGGGCGAATTAGTGGGCAGGCAAAATGTAAAGAGGCCACTAAAGGGAAAAGGGAAAGTCACAAACGGCCCTTTTTAACAGTAACTTTAGGTTAAAACAATGTTGTCTGTCATGGTGGCAGGCATAGATGAGAGCTGAATAGCTTTAGGGGGGACTTGGTTTGTTCTACTTGTCAGTGTTGTAGTCTTTTCTTGTTTGTTTTTGTAGGACCTAAAATCCCCCAAATCAGGTGTTGGTACTGAGGATGGTGAGGGAACAGCGGCATTCTGGAAATGGTACAATGCCATGGATGAGGCAATAGGTTGCAGGCCCTCTGTCACTCCGGCTCTCCTTATTGCCTCTGCAAGTCAGTGTGCCACTGAACCCTCATCATCCTCACCATGGGAAAAACCAACTGAAAAGGGTGAGACTTCTGGAAGGAAAAGGAAGGCAAACTGGTCAGCAGACAGGCTAATTAGGTATATGAGGGAGATGGAGGAAAGGAAAGAGCAGAAGGATAGGGATGCTGAGGAAATGGAAAAAAAAGGTTTAAGGAAATGGAGGAGAGAGAAGAAAGGAGAGAGAGGGAGATGAGAGAAAGGGAGGAAAGAGGGAAGAGAGCCACCCTTGAGAGGAAAGAAGGGAGAGAGCTGTGCTTGAACAAGAGGAGAGAAGAGACAGTGAAGAAGTTGGTGAAGAAGTTTTCATGAATGTTGAACAATAAAATAAATAAACCGCTTAACTGAAATTTTGTGTTGTTATATTTATGATGAAAGATAATTATTTAAATGCATTGAAATTGGCATGTATGTAATTATAGAGTCTCAGGAATATTGGTAACATTGAAGGAACATCAGGGGTCCTTGAACATAAAGGTTTCAGTTATACAATTATACACTTCATAAACTAATAATACACTACTCATACACTTCATAAGTAAGGTTATCAACCACACCCCACTTCAAGCCCTGTTCAATTTATTGTTTGTGTAATAGTATTTTGAAGGTATTCAGGACTTATTGCTACAACAAGGTCATTGGCATAGAACTATTCACATTAGTTAATAGAATTAAATATCATTGTTGAAATATTATGATTAATTTTAAGTGTAAGTATAGTCAATTTAATATAGTAAATTCTACGTCATGAAGCCTTCTAGTTGTAATTATGGTCAAGAGGGGCAGGCACAGAAATTCTGGTGCTGACATTGCTGCAGCAAGCATGTTTCTTATGTTGTCCCCTGCTGTAACTTCTTCTCTGCCTGTAGCCTCTGGATTGCCCTCATCAGCACAATCCACTTCATGTGGTTTGACAAGATCTCCATTGTCAATGCAGAGGTTGTGAAGTATTGCACAACACGCCACAACCTCAGGTGCAAATGTGGGGCTAACCTCAAGCAACTTAAAAAAGATGGATCTCTAGCGTGTTTTCATCATGCCAAATGACCTCTCTGTGATGGATCTTGCATGAGAGAGCCTGTTGTTGAACCTTGCCTGGATTTTGAACAGGTTCACGATATGGGGTGATAACTCGGATGGGTGCATTTAAATGGACACAGCCCCAGTCTACAATCTTTTAGTGCGTACTCCTGCAGTACGTACTTTAATGCAACTTTAGTGTGCAGTATGTAGTATGTGGTTTTGGACGCAGCCTACAGCTGTGTCCGAATGGAATACTACATACTACTCGTATACTGATCTTGACATAAAAGTAGTATGTAGTATGCAGTACATGAAAAATAAAAATTTTGCAGTACACAACAGTTACCTGGATGATGTACTACTCTGGCGAAAATTTGCAGTTAACAACCGGAGCTCACTTTGTCGGGTACTGCATCCTATGAAGCAACGCGGTGATTTCCAACTGTCAAAAAATTCAAAAAACATGGTGGACAGCGGCAGAAACGGCTACAACTTCAACTCCAGCTGCAGTTCCGAATATAAATGTATCAGTTGCATATTTTGGTGTAATAAATCTTCATACGCTTTCTTATAGGTCTACTTTTGATAGATATTTGTTGTAGTCTTGTGTTCGTTTTTAACAGAACAAATAGCCCAACCGATAGCAAACGTGTACTACACTACACGAAAGTTCTCATAATTGCATACCATACTGTACACAAGGGTGGGGAGTAGTGTGCAGTACACAGTGTATACTGGGCCAGTATGCAGTATGCAGTAGACTAGTATGCCATTTCGGACACAGCCTACGTTTTGCCATGCCTCGCGACGATTCTGTAGCGCACTATATAGTGTTGTAAAATTTCAGACACTTCAAACAGCACTACAAAATGGCCGACACACTATAGTGCACCATATAGTGAGTGAGTGTACATTTCTCAGAGCACATGAGCACATGAATAAAGATGTAATAATGCTGTGAGAGTTATACCTTTACAGGATGACCACAACTGGAAATGGAAAACCATAAGGTAGCATTTTTCGATAGACTCTGCTATTGATTTGCGATAAGGTAGCATTTTTCACCAAAGCAGCAAAACTCGTCAGAACACCGGCCGCCAATAAATTGCTCTTGGAGGAAGCCTTACAGAACAGTCCTCAGGTATATTCCATGCTTATATGTATCATTGTTTTTAAAAGAACCCTTCATGCTCAAGTGCTTACTTAGTACGTGTCCTGAGCAGACTGTACTTTAGGTTTATTTCGCAAACATGACCAGATTGGGGCTGCTGCTGTGCTATGTTATGCCGTAATCCTGCTTTGTGTAGGATAAATTCAAACTACATTAACTAAATAAAGATGATATCAAAATATTCAAATGCAGCATCTTATATATAACTAGAGATACGCTTAATATATTAAGCCACCGAAAGATGTTTCTGTACTACGAATTAATCATTGTGTCGAAACAAGTTATGTTTACGAGAAATACATAATTGGCCTATTCTGAGACTGCAGCGAATGATTAGAAACATTTGACTGTTTCTTATTTCAATTACAAAGGCAAGAATCGGAAGCTATAAGGTGGCCAAGTCTAATGTAAGGTTTTCTCCACAAGGAATGGTTATTAGTGCGGTGTTGTGCACGTTCGTGTAGGCTATCCAGCCTGTGACTCATACGCGGACCTTTCAACAGAGAAAGACAACCACGAGCCTACTTTAGTCTGCAATCGCTACCAGCGGAATATATTTTTTTATTGTGTTTTCTTGTTTGTATTCAATTAGTGAATGACTGAAAATTTCACCACATTTGGAAAGTAGCAGGTGGGACCCCATATTTTGCGCACTATTCCCTAATGTAAATTCCAGTTGAAAATCCAGTAGAGAGTGAGAGACAGCCCCCCACCCAAAAGTCACCCTGTGGCTCCAAAGAGCCCCCCACCCAAGCACCCACTATTAAGGACTATCGAATGCTCACACTGTTTCTTAATACAGGAAGATTTCTCCACATGTTTTACAGGACAGATGTTTATTCTAATGCAAAGAAAATCTTTGTTGCATGCTTTCTGTTGTGTTCACACTGTGTCTTAATGCAGGAAAATTTCCCTATGTGTTTTGCAAGACAGATGTTTATTTTTAATACAAAGTGTTACGTGCGGCGCACTGTGTGTTTTGTTTGTGTGCGTCTTGTTTTGTTTGCGTCTCTCTCTCTCTCTCTCCACAGGTACCCAGCTGTGGCGGGCTGGCAATACCCCCTGGCCTGATGTTGTGCCCCGCCCCTCTCTCTCCCGTTCGACCAACCAGGGAGGGAGTGCCCCTCGTGTTGTAGCGAACCAGACGCGGAGCGCCAACATTTAAAGAGGATAGATGCGCTGCGCTGTAGATTTCAGTCTCATTGTTACATTTTGCCTTTCGTGTGTTTTTTGCCATTATTGTTACAAACTTGTCATTCTGTGTTCGACCCTGTATTCTCGTTAATTGACTTAATTGTTTGTGGATTGCGCTCTGGATTTGGTGTTTTGGTTATCGCGGGGAGACGGACAGGTAAGGAAGGGGATCCCCGCGTTAGTGTTCACGCTGTCTAGGGATAGGTTAGAGGCGGGTGCCACTTTTGTATTTCGGTTACTAGTTAGTGTAGTCAGGTTTCCTTTGGCTCTGCCACCTTTTTGTTTTATAGCTCAGTGTGTGTTTTCCGGTGTAGTTCAGGGTGGTTTTTGTTTTGCTAGTTTCATTTCTTTGGCACTGTCTACGTCCTCTCCCACCTTCGTGTGTGTTTGTAAATATCTTGTATATATATATATATATATATATATATATATCACTTTGTAAATATTCTAAATATATCGCGCACTCTTTTTCATATCAATTCCCCGTGTCCATGTTTTTCCTCCCTCATCACATCGTCCCAAAACCAGCACAGGTAGTGGGTCCTTTATGCTACATTCCCCTACATACCCCTAGACACCATACTCCACCGGGGACGTAACACAAAGGAAATCTTTATTGTATGTTTTCTTTTATGGGAAGTATCAAACTAAAGAAGGAGGATGTAGTGTAATGTGTGATACGCTCCTGTAGTTCAATACGTCATGTCCCTACGTCACTGTACGTATGTGTCAGTTGGGCCCAGACCATTGAATTGTATTCACACTGAATGTTAGCACCACCGTGCTACAGGAATAAAATGTTTCTAAAGAAGACCTCCGAATCGAGTCATTCTGCAGGGCCCAAACAGCGAAGCTGCATAAGCACCCATCGTGCTTCTGCCTTTTCTCCATCATCTTCTTCTTTTTCTTTTCCTTCTTCTGGCTAGGGTGTCTATGGCAGCCCCTAGAACCGTATGGTAAAAGTTATGAAATTTGGCACACTGAGTGGATACAGACCCCTGATTCTTTTCACCTAGTTTCATGTCTGCACCGTGAGCATATTTCAGTAGCGCTTTTATGTATTGACACCAAAATTGGTGGACAGACTCAAGACTCTACCCAAAGGGGGTCCAAAAAAATGCCCCTTTTTACCACTCGGGGGTGCTATAATAAGAAAAACATGTTTTTGCTCATTACTCTTCATATCTTTGGTCTAAAATCATGATTGTCATTTGAAGTCATCCCTTATTTGATCCTGAGGTCTGGAAATGTTGCCACTCTGCAATCATATTCAACAGTCAGTTGCCAAACAGGAAGTGATGTCATAACTCAGCAATGGTTTGATATATCAAAACCAGACTTGGCACATGGACTCGGGACCCCATTCTGAGGAAGCGCAAAAAAAATTCTGCATCGTTTGAGCACTGATGGGTGCTGCAATAAGCAAAAATGTGTTTTGGATAATAACTGTTGATGTGTTTACCTGAAATATGAGGTATGTCTCTGGTTCATGTCTCATACTGATCATACTGATTCATGTCTCTGGTGATACCTAAATCACAAAAGTTATCAGATGCATTTTTGTTTTTCGAAAGTGTTCATCCGTCACAGCAAATCGAAATTGGCGGTGAACCCGCCAAACAGGAGGTGAGCTCATATTTAATCAGTGTTTTGATATATTGACCAAACTTGGTGGACTGATTCAAGACTCCACCCAAAGGGAGTCCAGAAAAAAAATTGCCGCATTTTACCACTCGGGCCCCATTTTACCACTCAGTTATCCTGTGTCCTCTTAGAGGTCATCTGAGGGCCTCCACACATGTCTTTACATCCCTGTCCTAACATATAAAGGCTTTGTATTCTTTAACCTCGGAGAGAGAACTGCGCTTCATGTCTGAGGTGTGCTTCTCCCATGTACATGGGATAAAGGTAAATGATTCATCACATCTGAAGTTTGTCATCTCTGAGAAATTAGCAACTCTCGCAACTGGGGGCTCCAAATTTCCCTCACAACTGTCATTCGTAGTTATTCCTTTTTTGATCCCGGGGTCTAACTGTTCGTGTGTTTGCGTTAAATAACTGATTCAGATTTCTGGTGATACCTTGGAAGGTCTCAAGGCTGAGACATGGCAGCTTGCCATATTGGATTTCACAGGCCACAAAGTTTGCCCAGCCTTCACCAAACTTGGCACAGATGATCTTCAGACCAAGCCTCACAAAAGTTATCAGATGGATTTTTCTTTTACAAACTGTTTGTCTGTCACAGCCAATTGAAATCGGTGGCAAAGCCACCAAACAGGAAGTGAGGGTATATCTCAGCAATGCTTTGATGTATTGACACCAAACTTGGTATATGGACTCGAGACCCCTTCCTGGCATTATGCAACAAGAATTACATCATCTGACCACTTGGGGACGCTGCAATAAGCAAAAATGCATTTCTCCTATTAACTCTTGATGTGTTCACCTTAAAAAAGTAATTTTTCTGTGTGGTTATATTCATTACAGTCAATTGAGTATTGGCTAATGACTGTTGATGTGTCTGCCTTAAATTACTGATTCATGTGTCTGGTGATACCTTGGGAGTTCCCAAGGCCGAGGCATGGCAACTTGTCACGCCAGCCTAATTGATGCAGTCGCATGATTATGATAATACGCAAGTCAATATGCAGTGAAGTAAATGAAGAATGAAAAGAATGTGTTTGTTGAGGGATGTGTAGTACTCATTGTTATGTTATTGTAATCTTTTTGATTAGTTTCCCTGTCTCATTGTATCGGCATTGTGAAGAAATACACATTTCAAAAAGTTTATTACATTCATACAGTGAAGGAAACACAATGTGATACCACTGAGGCAGTGCAAATATCCTGCATATTTCAAGCATATAAAGGAAAATAAATGATAAAAAAAGCACACAATAAATGAGCAGTACAGCTGGAGTACCAGGAATGTGTTTTATGGGCAACACATTGTACCAGTGTAGTCTGGCATTTAGCTACTATATTGTCTTTCTGTATTGATTGCGGGCATATTTGTAGCTGGCCAGATGTAATGTAACAGTAGAGTGTTCAGTGAAAGCATGGCAATTTCTTTGATTGTATTTCTTGACTATAAGGTGTAGGTAAGTCTCCCTAAGATAAGGTCTAGTGTCCCCTTTCTTCTAAGTTTAAGTTCTTAGTTTAAATATCGATTATGTTGGTATTTCGTAAAGAACTAAACAAAGAAAATAAATGAATAAATAATAGTTATGCAGTTTGTTGAATGAATTACATTAGGTCATGATAATGGTTTGCACTGCCTCAATGATAACATGTCAGATGGTACATGCATTTGTGTCCCACCCCGACGTTTGCAAACAGCTGTCTGATGTCATAGTGTCTCCTTGCTGTCCCGCCTCCACCCCTTAAAAGCCCTGCATGGTGGATGGTCACTGTATGGCATAATTTCACATTTGTCTAACTTTTAGTCTAACTTTTCAACCAGATTTGATTTGTATCTAGTGAGTTTTGCCAAACTCTGCACCACAGACCTTAACAACCAGTGAATGTAAGCCTACATTGAAAGTATATGCACATCAAATATTCCCTAATGTGTTTATTGGATCTGAGCAATGTCCACAGGAACCTGTGTTGAAAGGCTCGTTTCATCAAGGACGTGCAGTTTGGAGCGTCATGCAACATACAGTGTGGAGCTATCAGTTTGACAGCAGTGTTAAAAAGCAGGGTGCTCAATGTGTTGACTTGAACAACGCCAGTTCTAGATGACATGTTGGTATCATTACAACCAGTTGATCTGGGTTCAGAGATAATTGATCCGAATTTTCAGGATATACTAAATGTGACACCAGGTGAAATCAACAGTCCAGTTAGGTTGCTATCAGATAAAACCAATGAAGCAAAATATTTCCCCGTCCTGTTTCCAACTGGTGGACCTACATTCCATGATGAAAGGGAGAAAAAAATAACTGTCACGATAACTGAATACATGCCTACTCGGTGCAGATGGTTGTTTTGCACAGACTTTATTTTTTACGCACAGCACACTTCAGAAGTGCATCAAGTTGTGTGTGGTGTTTCAGTTGCATTACACAAAAGTTGTTGCAACTCTTCTCTGAAAGAAGTAACTCCAGGCATGTTGTTAAACTCAGAATTGTTAAGTAAAATATTACATAACGATGAAGGATACAAGTTCTTAAGAGGAATTTGTGGTACAGCTCCATACTGGATGTCAGTGTAGAAAGATCTATTTGCTATGATAAGACAGCTCTGTATACCCACTTTCTGTGCATCTTTTAGCTATGCTGATCTGAGATGGCCTGAAATGCTGAACTCTATCCGAAGGCTAGAAGGAAAACATATAAACACTGATGAGCTTGACTGGTCAGAAAAATGTGGACTTATACGATGTAATCCTGTCACAGCAACAAGAATGTTGACCACAGATGTTTTCTGCATGATGTAATCATATTGTCAGCTGAACCCACTGGCAAAATAAAGGACAACTTTTATCGTGTTGAATTTCAACAGCGTGGTTCTCCTCATGTCCACTGTCTTTTTTGGGTTGAGAATGCTCCTAAGATTGATAAAGAAAGTGATGCTAAAGTAGCACGTTTCATAGACACATACATAACTTGTGAGACTTCACCTGAATCTGACATAGAGCTTTATGAGACTGTCAGTAGTGTGCAGAAGTACATATACATGACATTCCAAAGCATGCCATAAGAAAAACACAGTGTGCAGATTAATTTCCCACGACCACCATCAAACTGTACATTTGTCACACGAGGCGGTAACTCAGAGGACTTGAATGGCAATGATGAAAATAAAAGTGCAACTGGAATTATGAAGAAATTCAAAACTGCGTTGACCAGGCCTGACATAAATTTGGATTCAACAGATGCATTTTTTGAGTCTCTTGGGATAGATCAGGGCTTGTTTGAAATAGCATACAACTTATGTTCCAATAAGAAAAGCATTGTCCTAAAATGAAATCCAAAAGACATTTGGATGAATCAATATAACAAGGACTTATTGTGTGCATGGCACAGCAATATGGATATCCAGTACGTCACAGATGCTTTTTCAGTAGTGGTCTATATACTGATGTATATCACAAAAGCAGAACAAGAAATGAGATTGCTGCTACAACATACGCAAAATGCGGCAATTAATGGAAATGCTGATGTAAAAGCAGTCTTCAAACAGCTTAGAAGCAAAGATCTGCACAACAGAGAAGTTTCAGCCCCAGAGGCAGTGTATCAATTAACACATATGCACTTGAAGGAATGCTCTCATCAAGTACAATATATTACCATTATGGAGAACCCTGTTAGGATGAGTGTGCCTTTGCACATACTCCAAAATAAAGCTCAACATGAACTGTGTCGTGATGAAAGCAGTTTTTGGATGACCAAAGCAGCTGAGAGATATAAGAATAGATCCAAGACAGCACAATTAGAAAATGTATGTCTTGCCTGTCTTTGTCTCAAGGTCCTAAGTTTCCACAGAAAAAGATAAAAAAAAGCATAATAAAGCTAAACAACAACTGTGGTTTTGTAAAGTGAAGGACCCAAACCGAACCTGCTAGATATTAGATATCCCAGATTTTCTCCTACAAACCCCCCCCCCCCCCCCCCCAAAAAAAACCCTGCAACTTTTTTTGCCACATTACGATGACGGTCAGCTCAAGCTGTCTTAAGCAGTCTGATACATATGAGGATTTCTATAGAAATGGTGTGGTGCAGCGAAATGTGGCACTGATGTCCAAAGAGTGCAGTGGATTGTTGATTCTAACAAAGCTTTATTTGAAAATGAAACTGATTAAATCGATAGAGTGAAACAGTTGCTGGAAGACAACGTTAATTTAGAGATGCCTGGGCTCAGATATGTCCTGAAACAAAAAGAGAGCGTCTTCCTTGTTTGGAACTGATGAAAGCTAAAGTCATGGCTGATGACGGTGATGATGAGGAACTCATCCCAGATTTGACAGCAAACCCACAAATCACATTCACTCTTGAAACAAATCAATGCCCAGAGAGGACTCACTGCATTTACTGTGATCATTAAATGAAGAGCAGTCTGCAATATTCTATAACATTCGTCAGTGGTGTTTGCAGAAATTGCTTGGACAATATCCTGAACCATCTCAATTATTTATCACTGGTGGAGAAGCAACAGGGAAAGCCATTAAGTCAAAGCAATACATTATGAATCCTCCAGACTCTTATCTCAGCTTGCTGAAAATACTGATGATCTCACTGTACTTTTAACAGCATCAACAGGTGTGGCTGTGGATAACATCGATGCTACAACCATTCACAATACATTCAAAATAGGCAGCTTGCAAATTCTGATCATTGAAGAAGTGTCCATGGTTGTCCACTGCCTTCTGACCTACATTCATGGTAGACTGCATCAAATCAAGCAGACTGGTGATTACTCCCTTTTTGGAAAAGTGTGCATTGTTGCTGTGGGTTATTTCTATCAGCTGCCACCTGTAAACGGTACTCCTCTCTTTGCCGATAACAAAGGAGCCCAACCTGTGGGAGCACAACTTTGAAGTTGCTGAACTAACTAAAGTTGTTAGACAACAAAATGCAGCTTCTACAGAAATACTGAATAGCCTGAGAGGTCGTTAAAAGAATGAACCTCTAAGCAGCCATGATGTTCTCACTTTGAACCAGTGTGAAACTGGGGAAGCATGTAGGGACCTTCACATATTTGCTACCGATGCAGAGGTTGATGAATATAACATTTAGACTGTAGCTGTGGCCTAAAGGTTAGAGAACCGGGCTGGTGACCGGAGGGTTGCCTTTGAGGAAGGCACTTAACCCCAATGCTCCCTGGGTGCAAAGAATGCTGCCCACTGCTCCAACGTCTGGTGTGCGTGTTCACTACTAGTGTGTTGGATGGGTTAAATGCAGAGGCCGAATTCACTGCTCACTGTGTGTATGCAATCACAGAGATTTACATTTTTTTTTTACATTTTGTCAGAAATCCCAAAACTGTAAGTCTGGAATGTAAAATTGGCTTTCACACAAAAGTTTTTAATTCATGTTTGTCAGAATGTGTTTTGTTGGGTCTTGGAACAAGGGTGATGTTGAAGAAAAATATAAATGTGTCTCATGGCCTTGCCAGTGGAGCATTTGGTATAGCTGCTCACATCAGTAAAGGTCAACAAGAGGATGATTTCCCTGCGGCTATTCGTGTAGAGTTTGATGACCTAAATGTTGGCAAGATTCAGAGATCTAAAACAAGTCAGAAGTTTTCTGAACGTTCAATTATTGAAGTGCAAGAGGATCAAGTCACAAATGCTGGTGGAGTACCCAGTCAATTTCCACTCAGATTTTATTAACACAAAAGACAGAGGAAAACAAAGAACTGGAGAATATGACAAGGTCTGTCTCAAAGTTCATACAAATGGGGTTCGTCTCACAAGTTGATTCAAATGGGGTTAAAGAGCAAACAGGTGAAGGTGGTGAGTAGTGATCAGTAGACTGGCGATGCTGAATGCTGAGTGGCTGAAGCAGACAAGGGGGGAGGCGAGGTCGCTACAGTAGCCCCCCCCAGGTCTTAGAGAATCTGTCTACCACTACCAAGACCGTGGTGTTTCCATCCGACAGGGGGAGGTCCATGATGAAATCCAGGGCTATGTGAGACCATGGTCTCTGTGGGATAGGTAGCGGCAGTAGCTTTCCTGCAGGGACCTCCTGCGGGGACTTGGTAGTGGCGCAGATGGAGCAAGACCGGACATACCGCTGCACGTCAGAAGCCAAAGGTGGGCCACCAATATCTTGTGGACAGGAGGTGAATGGAGCGGGTTATACCAGGGTGTCCTGAAGACGGAGAGGAATGTGCCCAAGTGATTATCTGTCTGAGAGTATTGGGGACACAAGTCTTACCCACGGGTCAGTTTGCTGGTGCAGGTTCCTTATGGAGCTCCCTCCGGATGTCCTCATCGAGGTTCCACTGGACTGGAGCAACGATCAGTGAAGGGGTGACGATGGTTTTTTCTTCTGAGGGAGCTCCATAGAACCCGTGGATACGGGATAGGGCATCAGCTTTGCCATTTTTGGACCCTGGACGGAAGGTAATGGTGAAATTGAAGCGTGAGAAGGACAGGGCCCACCTGGCTTGACGGGGGTTTAGCCTCTTTGCCACTCGGATGTACTCCAGGTTGCAGTGGTCGGTTAGGACAAGGAATGGGTCCTGAGATCCCTCCAGCCAATGTCTCCACTCAAGTGCCAATTTCACCACCAGGAGCTCACGGTTGCCCACGTCATAGCTTCTCTCGGCCGGGGACAGCTTCCTGGAAAAAAAGCCACAAGGAAATAGTTGACGGCTCACCATGTCGCTGGGACAGAACTTCCCCCACACCAGCGTCGGAAGCATCCACCTCCACAATGAATTGTTTCTGAGGGTCAGGCATTTTGAGGATCGGTGCGGAGGTGAAACGGTCCTTAAGCTGGCAGAAGGCAGCCCTGGCCACATTCCCCCAGTGGAGCTGTCTGGGCTGCCCTTTGAGGAGAGCCGTGAGGGGGGGCGGCCACCGAGCTGAATCCCCAGATGAAGCGGTGGTAGAAATTGGCAAATTGGCTGGAGCTCCTTCACACAGTGCTGGGTTCTGGCCATTCGGTCACGGCGCTGATCTTCCTCTCCTCCATCCTCACTCCCTCAGGTCCAATCCCGTAGCCTAGGAAGGAGACGGTGGACTGATGGAACACACACTTCTCTGCCTTCATGTAGAGCTGGTGTTGTAGAAGCCGGGACAAGACCATGCGCACATGCCTGACGTGCTCCGGGAGTGTGGCAGAGTATGTCGATGTAAGCAGTGACAAACCGTCCCAGCATATCCCGCAGCACGTCATTCACCATAGCCTGGAAGACAGAGGGTGCGTTAGCAAGACAGAATGGCCTCACCTGATATTCGTAGTGGTCGGAGATACCAGTACTTCACTGTGATGGCATTTAATCCCCGATAATTAATGCAGGGGCGCAGACCCCTATCCTTCTCCACGAAGAAAATCCCGGCTGAGGCTGGAGAGGTAGAGGGGCGGATGAACCCTTGCTGCAGAGCCTCGCTGATGTATTCCTCCATGGCTCGGGTTTCCTTCAGGGAGAGGGGGTACACTCGACTGCGAGGAGGTGAATTACTGGGGAGGAGGTCGATGGCGCAGTCCCAAGGGCGATGAGGAGGGACACGGGTGGCATGATCTTTACTGAAGGCTTCTGCCAGGTCATGATATTGGCTGGGGACCTCAGGAGGAGGTGAGACTGGAGGGCTTTTGACAGATGTGGCTGCACAGACTAGCTGTAGACACTGATGCTGACAAGTTGGAGACCAGGCAACGACTTCTCTCTCAGTCCACGAGATGGCGGGGTTGTGGTTCTGGAGCCGAGGTAGACCGAGTATGAGTGGGTGAACAGAGCCCGGCAGCACCAGAAATGTGAGGACCTCATGATGGATGGCCCCCACGGTGAGACTGACAGAGCTGGTGGTGTGAGTGATTGACCCACTCCCGACAGGGCGGCCATCCAAGGCGTGGACTGAGACTGGAGTTTGGAGGCGACGGAGGGTTAGTTGAAGGGCCTGAGCCAAGGCACCACTGATGAAGTTGCCTGCCGCCCACAAATCTAGCAGGGCTGAAATAGAGGAGGAGAAATCGCCGGAGCGAACTGTCACTGGCACCATGAATGGTTTTGCCACCAGGATGAGAGGGAGCGCTTACATCACTGTGGGAGGTCTTTTCCCGGGGCAGCGTCCCTCTGATGGACCTTGGAGACCGAACAGGTCTTACCGGGCAGCCCACCAGCTGGTGACCCTCCTCTCCGCAGTGGAGGCATAACCCCTGCTCGATGTTGCAGCAACGTTCAGTATTGGTGAGGTGGGTGTGACCAATCTGCATTGGCTCAGGCTCTGGGTCTGAGTGGGACTGGAGTGGCAATCTGGCGGGTCTGGCTAGTTGACGGTGTTCACGCAGACAGTCCAAACGGATAGACAGGGCAATGAGGGAGTCCAGACTCATGTTCTCACCGCGGCAGACCAGCTCCATTTGGATGTCATCTGAGTCCTCGCCGGTAGATTGAACAGAGAGCTGGCTCATTCCAGCCACTGGCAGCAGCAGCAGTCCGAAAGGCCAGCGCGTAGTCTGTGGCAGAGCAGGTGCCCTGGGTGAGCTGGAGCAGCCCCTCGCCTACCTCTCGCCCCTCTTCTGGGTGATCAAACACTGCGCAAAAAAGATTCTCAAAAAGTTCATATGTAGCAACCTCCTCACCTCTTTCCCAGACGGCGGTTGCCCAGTGCAGGGCCTTTCCTGTCAGTCGTGAGATGATGGTAGCGAACTTAGTCACATCTGACAGGGAAGGATGGTGAGCAAAGTATAATTGACATTATAGGATGAAACTGTGACAATCAGCAGGGACGCCTTCATAGCGTTCAGGAAGTTTGATCGGTGAATCATGCAGACGGTAAGGCTTGGCTGGCGGAGTAGGCGGGGGGACCGGGACAGGAGGCAGACGCAGAACAGTTGTGAGTTGCTCCATGCAGTGGACAACTTTACCCATGGTGGCTTGGAGTTGGACGAGCTCACGCTGCTGATCTGCAACTGCTTCGGCCAGGGCTGGCACCGGCAAGGACTCCCCACAATTGTCTGGACTCTCCTCCATGGGCAGGGGAATGTTCGCTGCGTCCATGGTGCGGCGAAGTCTCCTGTCATAAAACCAAAACTGCAGCAGGACGCAAGTGCGCAACACAGGATTTTATTAACACAAGACAGAGGAAAACAAGGAACTGGAGAATACGACAAGGTCTGTCTCAGTTCATACAAACGGGGTTCGTCTCACAAGTTGGTTCAAACTGGGTTCGCCTCACAAGAGTACCAGGCAAAGGTCCATGGTGCTCAACCAAGAGTAGACTTCACAAAGAATGTACTCAACTAAGGGGTTTAAATAAGGAGGAAACTTAATGAAATTAAGGAGCAAACAGGTGAAGGTGGTGAGTGGTGTTCAGACCGGTGACGCTGAACGCTGAGTGGCTGATGCAGACAAGGGGGGAGGCGAGGTCGTTACAATAATTCAGGACTATAAAGAGCCTACCATATTTTGCAATAACAATATAGACTTGGCTATGAAAAGCTTGCCTCAGTTTAAATTTGAAAAGTCTGTTTTCTCTAATGTTAACCATACATGTCCATTAGCACAATGTACAGAGTCTGAAGGCTCACACCGAAGATATTCATGCCCATAAAACTCTAATGAAAGCTGATTGCATTTGCTTAACTGAGACATGGCTCAGTGTAGGCACTTGTAACGGGGGAGTGTCTCTATCTTTTATCTGCACCTCCGTTAACTTAGTTTCTGTAATCTGCGATGTGTTCGATGGTCTGCTTGACTTGACAGGGTAATGATGACACTGATGATTCCAGTTGTTGTGGTTTTATTCAAGAAGAGATACCATCTGCACAAATTAACACAGAATGAAAAAAAAAACATTGACATGCAGCCCTCACATGCACACACACAGGACATCAGCAACCTCTCCTCAGTTCAACAACCGCAGACTCACAATTAACTACATAATAATGAACGAACACTGAGCACAACATACCCGCACAAATAAACACAGAACGGAAAAAAAAGTTGACATGCAGCCCTCACACGCACACACACAGGACATCAGCAACCTGTTAGCAAAAGAAAGCATACAGGAACCCTCCTAGCACCGTATGAAACACGTGTCTAACATAAATTATGTAAAATATGAAACTACAGTATTTGTATTTGAATAATAAATTCTTTATCACCAAAAATACACTTTTATAATTTAACTGGTATAACTTGCTTACCTCTCCTCAGTTCAACAACCGCAGACTGAGAGTGACACAATTATGACGACTACGAACTGCAGTCTCTTAAAGAAGCAATACAGATGCAACTACTCAGTGCTGATGTTAAACACATTACATAAACACATTACATACAAACATAAAACAGGACAATAGCAACCATGTCAGGATTTGGTGAAGTTTCATACAATAATAGAAAAAAAAACAAATGTACATTTTTTAACCTGGTTACACACTGAAGAAGTACCAGAACTTCCATAATTTCTCTTCAACCATAATCCAAGAGCAAACTGTTATGATGACACTGAGCCACTCTTTTCAGAACTGAAACAGCAACAAAGGGATGGAGTTGGTGTATATTATTTGGACAACATTGACATGAAGGTCTTGATTCCAGGAAGATGCAATTTGGAATGTTTGTATTTTGCAATACCTCATGTAAATTGGACTGCTGCTGTGTTGTACAGGCCTACATCTTGTAACATTGACAGGTTTTGAAACAGCTATTAAGGAGGGACGCAAATTCATGAAAGTTACACAGTTTACAGTGGCAAAAAGTGAAATCCACCTTGAAATCCAACTAATATCACAAACATGTATTTCAAAGAAATTTGAGCTTAGATTCCACTGTGTACTAAACAGCTGTTCGGGTTGGCCATGATTTTCCTATGGTTCTTCCACTCCCCTAGGAGATGCTACACATCAGTGCTGATTCTGTGGTGAGTCACAACCTCCCGCATGGTGACAGACCGGATCATATTGAGCTTGTGAAAGCTAGATGTGTTCAAATGGGGTAGATTCAGCTCCTCCTGTTGGACCGTACTGTAGCTGATTCTCCTGCCTCCATTTCGGAGTCCATCATGATGTGGCAGATAGAAGGGCAGAATTCCTGAGCAAGAGGGAAAGAAGGTGTAAGAGCGTGTTGGCTTGCGGATCAGCGGTGGGGAATAAACGTCCAATCCATTGGGCTCGTAAGGTTCTGTGGTCATCAGAAGCTGGTTGGAGGATGCATAGTCTGGCAGAGGTCCTTGAAGACTCAGAGTGGACTTGTTTAGTTCAGTTTCCTCCACCTCCCCCTCTGACTCTTCCTTCCTACAGCAGTAATACTACATATGTATGTGTGTGTGTGTTTGTGTGTGTGCGCGCGTGTTTGAATGGGTTTTGAGAGACAGAGAAAGAGAGAGAAAAGTGATTATGGAGCTGATCCCAATCAGAAATTCTTCTTGCGTCTTGTGTTGGCCTGTAACTTGTTCATTCACTGTGGAGAAACATCTCCTTGGTCATTACGCTTGGCTATATCTGGATTATAGTTGAAGCGGAGGAAAAATTACCTGCAGCCTACAGTAACATAGTACTGTGACGATTGTCAATAAGATGACTGCAGCTAAGATTCCACCTGTGATGACCACTGTTCCGGCTGTCATTCGCAATTCTCTCCATCAACACCCTACCAAAGAGAAAAATGGGGAAAGAATAGACTAAGCATAAACAAACTTGATCAAACCGTCTGTAAGTAACTGTTACCAAAATCTGTATCAGCAAAATGGAACAGATCGTGTAAAACATTCTGAATTTATATGGATTCCATTGTAATTATCAAAAACAAGACTTCAGTGAAATTATTATTGAATGATTATTTATTTATTACTTTTACTATTACCGGCTTTTTTTTGGCACAACCCCCTCACTTGATTAACTCTAATGTTGTATAGGATTGGCGAATGCTGGACCTGGAGGAGATCTCTGATCATTCTTGGATCACAACTTTATCAGCTTTACGAAATTGATTTTTAATTGGTAAAAAGTATTCCAGAAATTATTCCCTGTTCTCAACATGTTGTCTCGCCTTCTTTAGAACAAGTGAACATCGAGGGGCCAGTCCTTCACTTAGAATCTGTGGAGTAAGAAGTATCTCAAAACCTATATCAGATGACCAACATGAGAGTGGTGCTCAGAACCACGAACAAGCCCAAACGGAACTTTTTCACCAGTGCTCATCCCATAGCCTGTTTGCACATAGCTCTTACTGAGAAGACCAGCCCAATTAATATGTCCAGTCAAAGTCCAATTAATGTGATAAGAAAGAAAGAAAGAAAGAAAGAAAGAAAGAAAGAAAGAAAGAATACATTGTTATTGAGATGGATGGCTCTCAGCAACTGTTTGTTACCAGGAGAAAATAAGTAAATAAAAGTTAAAGAAGCTTCTCAGAATGCTGCTGAGATGTCCTTTTCATTTCTGGAGGTGGACATTGAATTTCCACAACCATCATAAACATGCAACATAGCCTTTACATAGATGTAGACAGAATGTCATACAGAATAAGAAAGAAAACCAGTGGGTTTGTGTGTGTGTGTGTGTGTGTGTGTGTGTGTGTGTGTGTGTGTGTGTGTGTATGAAAGTGTGTGTATGAAGGTGTGTGTGTGAAGATGTGTGTCTGCGTGTGTGTATGGAACGTGCAAAATAATTAAATTTATACTGTCATGATACCAAATAAAACATCTCCCCCTCATTCCCAGCATTCAAAGTTCACAGCTGTTAACCCGTGCTGTGTGTATGCGTCTAAATCCCTATGCAACAGCAATGAGATGAATACAGGAATGTGCCCTAGATCTTTTTTTGTAAACCTGTCCCGTCAAATTCAGTAGTGTGACGATTACAGCAGGAGAAATGAAATGAGATGTAATTAAAGTTGATATAGGCTATTTCTGTTTATTAAAGGTTTGAGCTGCGGTCACATTTATTATTAAGTCATCAATTTAGTTACCTCTGCCGGTTAAGTGCACTCCAGTAACGAACCCTCGGCAATCCTCTATTTCGTACATGCATGAATGCATAATTAGCATAATTACAATATTGACAACTGTAGTGCTACTTCCGAGATGATACACACCTCTTAACATTTTAGAGGGCCAAAATTAATCTCTTTAAGCCTCTTTACTGACAACTACTGATTGCCATCACTTTAATTAATCTTTTGGTCTACGTTGAAGGGAACTTCTGAGTTGGTTGACCAAGTGATTCATGACGCGGTCGTTGGGAGGGGGTTGGGATCACACCTAGGCTATTGTTCTAGGCTGTCGGTCGGTCGCTCCACTTGAATTGGGAACACAACACATCGAGGTACAACATTCCCTACTTGGCTGTGTAATAGTGGTTACAGCATCCCGACACACAGGATACTAAATAGCTCGAAAAATACTTTATCTGTTTATTTACTTAGTGCATTTCACTCTATACACTATCTCGTGTATCTATCGTGTGTAATGTATTTCATTCTTTTTAAGTATTTACTGTAAATAAACTACACAGCTGTCGATTTACCAAAAAGAAGGGCTTTTTTCGTGCTGTAATTTAGTTTCAATAAATGGTAAAAATTCGACCATCTTATGCTACGTTATTTACTCTAAAAGCCTACACACCTGACACAGCTTTGTTTACGAAAATCCATTGCGACATACATATTTTGTAAAAACAACATCCATGCATATTTATTCATTTCCAAGCGGTGCCTACATTTTCTATTACATGTGTGGAATTACATTTAGCTGCGACTCGTGATAGACGGTGGTAGGCTACTCGTGGTATGAACTAGTTTTGGCCAAATCATTCTAGTGCGGGAAACTAACAATAGACTATGGCACTTTATTGGGAGGGGGTTGGGAGGTGTTACTCGTAGGTTGCTTGGCAGGCTAGGTGTTAGGCTTCTCATAGCCTACTGAATGCCTTGAAAAGTCGTAGTGTTTGCGTCTATCATGGCATAGAATGATCTGTTAGTTGTGGTAGACAATTAATTTATTAAAATGCAAGTGTAAAGCTTGATATACTCGGCTGGGCTTATTATGGGGTATAAGCGATAATTTCACGGAGACAGACGAGTTCGGAACTGAAACGCTTTCGTCTACTCCTCCAGCGCCACCCAAAGCAGTCTCACACTCTAAACTTTCACGAGTTTTGATTTACATGCATTGTAATTCTCAACCAATTACTGCCTGTCTTGTCATTCCGATAGGTTGTTCTATTGAGTAAGTATAGAGTAGAGTTTATAGCTTACTCCGTCACCCGACATGTCGCCCAACAATTAGAATGTTCAAATCTGTAATCGCTCCCTACAACAGTTAACTTACAATCACAATTGTCTCTGATTTTTGCAGTACCTGGACCGTGCCCTTACAATAAATTAATCACTAGGGGCAACGACGTGATCATTGTCAGTCGACAACTGAATGTTGATACAGTCGGGCTACGCATTTACAGACCAACCGCAGTCTAACTCGCAACGTGTGTGACATCCCGTATAATAAACTAATTCTCCAAGGTAGAAAATTAAATGTTAACAAACAAATACTATGAAAAAGTTGCCTGAACTAGTCTTGTTCAGATGGTTTTCTCAGTCGAATTTGATCAAGACTTCCTCCGGAATTTATGCCTTTGAAAACACGGTTGCCACAAATAAATAATCAAAACATTATGTTGAATGATGGAAGGGCTGGACAACAAACGTTCTAATGAAATTGTACTGGCCTCGCTATAGGTCCCTGTGCCTAGCTATCCAGACAGCTTAAACACCTACTTAATAACTCCAGGAAAACCAGGATTCCGTTTTGAAGTTTAATTAAGTAGTTCTTTTTTGTAAAACTGAAACAAACACAAAATAACACGTCAAAATTAGAGATGTGACAAAGTTATGTGATCAATTAATAAAGTAACAATTGACCCCAAACACTTGAAATATGTAGTTTCGTATATCGACACATTTATAATTAACGAACTCACGGAAAATACGCCTAACAAGTCGTGTACGATGGACGGAACAGGACAGAGAAACACCGTCACATAGCTGTAACATGGCAACGCTAACGCTACTTCCTACTTCCTGTCTTTAAAGTAGGCTGCACTACTATTAACTGCCACTAGATGGCTTCAACAGTCAAATATGTAAAACTTAAACAGGCGGCTGAACAGAAATAATAATCGACTGCTAACACTGAAATGAATGATCCATTGGCCGAACGCGAGTTGATCTTGTAAGCAAACTATTTGCTTCGTGCAAGAAGCGCCATCTAGCGATCATTATGTGTCAGTAACAGTGTCCTTGTCTAATGACTCGGCGGTCATTTGACCGCCTAGCGGCGCTTTAAGTAGGTAAAACTAGCACGGCGCTCCTAGTAGGTAGTCACAGTGGTCAAATGACCGGCACTCGGCGCTTCTAGGTATAAGTAGGTCAAACCGGCGCGGCGCTTCCAGTGTTAAAAGTTATCTATGAACTTGAGAAGCATCCAGGGAAGAGAGTCGTAACGTGTTATTTTTATGTCATTATCACGAAATAACGAAACTTTGTTTTTCCGTAATAATGACATAATTAATTCGACTCGATACCTTGAATTATGTCGAATTAATTATGTCATTTTCTCAAAAAACAAAACTCGAAAAGTGTTAACACATTCACTGAGTTCATTCTTAATAACAGGACAGAATGGTTTAGAACCACTAAATGCGGATGCGCTGTTTACCAAGTGAAAACAAATGATTTCTTATGAAATATTTACCTTTGTTTTCCATCTTAAAATCAAATCACACCAAAGACAACACCCTTAACACAAAAAGAACAACTGGCTATAAAATGTGTATGGATTGTATGTCTGATCAAAATTTCTGTGTATGAGAACAGTTCCAAGACAAAAAAAAATAAAAAAAATCAAAAGAATTATTACACAGCACGGTGGCGCAGTGGGTAGCGCTGTCGCCTCACAGCAAGAAGGTCTCGGGTTCGTTTCCCGGCCTACAATTTTTAACTACACTTTTAACTATTTTTAACTACACTTTTCCCAAACACACATTCTCTCTTATCATCATCATCATCATCATCATCATCATCATCATCATTTTCTGCCGCTTATCTGGGACCGGGTCGCAGTGGCAGCAGGCTGAAGAGGGTAGCCCAGAAACCTCTTTCCCCAGCAACATCCACCAGCTCCTCCTGGGGGATCCCAAGGCGTTCCCAGGCCAGTCGAGATATATAATTCTCCCTCCTCCGGGGTCTCCTCCCAGTTGGCCATGCCCAGAACACCTCCACAGGGAGGCACCCAGGAGGCATCCTGACTAAGTGCCTGAACCACCTCAACTGACTCCTTTCAATGTGGAGGAGCAGCGGCTCTACTCCGAGCTCCTCCCGGGTGTCTGTGTCATGGTTAAGACTATTTTGTCAGTCTATTCCTTATGTTTCTAGTGTTTATTTTCTCTGTGCTCCCCCTGTTGGTTTGTCTTCTCTGTTGTGCGTGTGTGTGTTGTGGGCGTGGCGTCTCTCTCTCTCCCTCTACACTTCCAGATTGCCTACACATCTGCAATCAGTCATCTCATCACATCACAGTATTTAAACCCTGGTGTTTCATCCACTCTTTGCCAGATCGTTGTTTCAGCCTGTGTGGTAGAACTCGTTTCTCGGTCACTCATTGTATTCTATTGCTTTTTCGTAGTTTGCATATCTGTGTTTATCTGCCTGTTTTTTCTCGTAAGGATTACCTCTGTGCCACTCGGTATCTACAGTGTGCCCTCCTTCTGCCTGTCACCCTTCAGCTCTGCCTCCTTAGTCCAACTACTCCGCCTTGCTCACAACTCCGCTCTGCAACCTTGCCCATCATCCGCTTCCTTGCCTGCTACCTCAACTCCTCTGCCTATTTCCATCTCCATACTACAACTTGTCAATAAAGTGTCCTTCATTCTATACCTGAGTTGTGTTCTGCATTTGGGTTTCCTTAGTAGATTGTCACAGAACGATCTGGCCACGATGAACCCAGCAGACACAGACTCGCTTCAACAAGCCATTGCCAGACAAGGAGCCCTAGTTGGACAACATGATCAGAAACTCCATGAAGTTATAGAGAACCTCCGGAGGTTCTCAGCCCAAGTTTCGCAGATCAGCCAGAAAAGTTTCAGCTAGAAATAGTTTCCTTGAGACTTCCTCCTCCCGCTCCAGAACCCTGGCCAAGTCAACCCGCTCCCATGGTTCCTCCGTCTCCGCAGTCTAGACAGCCCCATCTACCGGAGCCGGCACCTTATGCTGAAGACCTGGGTTAATGCAGAGCGTTCCTTCTACAGTGCACCTTGGTATTCGAACAGCAACCATCCACTTTCTCCACTGACCGGTTTAAAGTCACTTATATAAGGGGCCTGCTCAGGGGTAGCGCCTTAGATTGGGCTACGGCCGTTTTTGAGAACCAACCCACCATTAGTTCCTCTTATCCTAATTTCGTCGGGGAGATGAAGAGGGTATTTGATCATCCCGTCCAAGGTAACGACGCTGCCAAACGCCTGCTTAATCTCCGCCAGGGCTCTCGGAGTGTCGCAGAGTACTCGGTGGAATTCCGAATCCTAGCAGCGGATTCTGGTTGTAATGACATGTCACTCCAGGGTGTGTTTCTATATAGCTTAAGCGATAAAGTTGAGGATGAATTGGCCACCAGGGACGAGACCAACAGCCTGGACTCCTTGATCTCTCTGGCAACACGATTGGATAATCGCCTTCGTGAACATCGCAGAGAGAAAGTCAGTCGTCTTTCAACTTCTCCCTCTTTTGCTCTTGGACACTGCTCTGTGACTTCCTCATCGCCCCAAGCAGCTCCTCTCCCTGATCCCCCAGCTTCCACGGACGAAAAACCCATGCAGTTAGGACGGGCTCGTCTTTCTCCCACTGCGGAGAATGAAGTCTGGTGAATGCCTTTATTGTGGTCTGGTCATCTTCTTGCTGCCTGCCCAATTTGGCCAAAATAAAGGGCTCATCAGTCACAGTGGGGGTGCTGATGAGCAGAATAACCTCCCCTGTCTGTCCTCGAACAAGGTTGCAATTCGAAGTCAATCTGTGTTGGAAACAACAGTCTAAATTGCTCCTCGCACTGGTGGATTCCAGGGTGGATGAGAGTTTTTTAGACGCTACTCTGGCCTCGCAAGCAGGTATTGCCATTGAACCCTTGGATCAGCCTTTAAATGCCAATGCTCTGGATGGATGACTCCTAGCCCGCATTACCCACTGTACCAAACCTTTGCTTCTCGTTCTCTCTGGCAACCATCGTGAGCAACTTCAGTTACATCTCATCTCCTCTCCTTATGCTCCTGTGATGCTTGGTCAGTCTTGGTTGGCTCGTCATAATCCCCATATCAACTGGTCCACAGGTAAAATAATTAGTTAGAGTCCTTTTTGCCATTCAACATGCCTGCAGTCCCAGCTCTCTTGGTCATGACGGAACCTCCGGATTTGTCTTCTGTTCCCCCTGTTTACGGATGAGGTTTTTAGTAAGTCTGAGCTCCTCACCCTATCACATTCTCTCTTATACCATTCCAAAATGTTATTAAGAATGGTACCAGTGATTTTTTGAACTACAGCTCTAATTGTTTTATTATTATTCTGATGCTCTGCTAAAAAACACAAACCACCAACACCACTATCACATAAGTTAATAGAAGGAGTAAACTGCCATAACAAATTATTAATTAAACCGCCTCAACAGCATTATTACTGAAGACACAAATGCATCAAAAAACATTGCATATTCCTTAACTGTCATGAAAATTTGCTATTTCCTACCATTCAAGTCAAATAGTTAACCAACATGTATGATATTATTTTTGAACTACATTTTTTCTCTTATAGAAAATTATTGTTCCAAATGCAATATCTATGTATTGAAAACTTATGTTTAAATATGGAAGACCAAGGCAACCTTCTGCTTATGGAAGTTTGACAGTTTGATTGGGATATTAGCAAGTAAGAAACTCAAATTTATTTGTACAGCACATTTCACAAATAAAAGTCAAATTGTTTTTACAAGAAAATTATACACCATACAGCATTGAAAACATATTACTCACTTCTATTACTGTGCAATTATATATGAACATAATTGCACAATAATAGAAACTCCAGACCACCAACTCTGAAAAACACATAATTTGAGTGCAGTTCCATAAAGATGATGAATGGATCCCTTTGGCCAAACTAAATTTAACACACACCATCATGTCAATGTCCACCATCTTACCTTTTTTGCCGTATCACAAAAGAAAAACTTTACACTAAAGAAAAATTTCAAAACTTTTTCACAAACCACAATGTCTCTCCAATTTGTATTAAAATTTGCACACATGATAGTCAGACCAAACTTCATAAAGGTTATCACATGGATTTTTGATTTCCATAGATCCATCACAGCCAATCAAAATCAGGAACAAAATTGCCAAATCAGCGGTGAACTCATATTTCAGCAACACCTTTATGTATTGACACCACACTTAGTGGACTGACTCAATACTCCACCAAAAGGCACTCTAGAAAACAACACCCCATTTTACCACTTCGCAGCACTATAATAAGAAATAAACATGTTTTTGCTCATAACTCTTCATATCTTTGGTCTAAAATCATGATGGTCATTTGAACTCATACCTTTTTTGATCTGAATGTCTGAACATGTTGCCATTTCCTGCTCTGCAATTCTATTCAACTTGGTATATAGACTCAGGATGCCTTCCTGATAATGTGCAAAAACATTTTGTTTCATTTGACCACTGGACCACTACAATAAGCAAAAAGTTCTTGCCTAACAACTGTTCATGTGTTTCTCTCAGGTACACCCAATCTTTGGTCAGTTGACATAAAACTTGCTATCAGTGCTTACAGCCATGCTTTCAACATGATCAGATCAATCAAATCCACCTGACATGGCAGATCTACCCTGCCAAACTGCTTGGCCACCTCATCACTGCTTGTAGCTATATTTGGGGGCCAAGCAACGAAGCTGCGTAGGCACCCATTGTGTTTCTACCGTCTCTTATTATTGGAGGCCAAAATATTGTGCATGATTTGACCACTGGGGGGGGGGGTGCTGCAATAAACAAAGATGTGTTTTTGGCTCACAACTGTTGACGAGATTACCTTAAATAAGTGATCCACATGTCTGGTAATACTGTGGGAGGTCCCAAGGCCGACACATGGCAACTTGTCATGTAAACCTAATTGATGCAGCGCTATAATAAAAAAAAAACAAAAAAAAAAACATGTTTTTTTCTTATTACTCTTCAAATGTTTGGTCTAAAATCATGGTTGTTATTTCAAGTCATGCCTTTTTTGATCCTGAGGTCTGGACATGTTGCCATTTCTTGTTCTGCAATCGTATTTGACGGTGAAGTTGAAAAACAGGAAGTGAGGTCATAACTCAGCAACAATTTGATGTATCAAAACTAGACATGGGCGGCGTCCAAAACCGCATATTAACGTACCGCACACTAAACTTGCATTGAAGTACGTAGTGCACAGTACGTACTAAAAGATTTTAGACAAGAAAGCATGCTAGAATTTGGACGCACTAATGAGGTAATCAAAATGCGGCACATTTTGCACGTGAGCTTTATAATCGCGGTTTAATGACGACTACCTGTAAACAGAAACAGCTGTACATTTAAACACCGCATCAGAAACGCCCTTTTTTTCCATATGGCCTTATGGGATTGAAAAGTGTCCAGTGCTCGCATACTTCGTTTTTCCAACGGAAGTAGTATGTCATCCGGGTACTATTCACATACTACTCTATGCATACTATGTATTTGGACGTACTACTAATGGTGGCGTACTGTTTTGACGTACTATTTAGTACGTTAGTATGCGGTTTTGGACGCAGCCATGGCATATGGGCTCGGGGCCCCATTCTGAGGAAGCACAAACAATTCTGCATCATTTGGCCACTGGGGGGTGCTGTAATAAGCAAAAATGTGTTTTGGCTAATAACTATTGATGTGTTTGCCTTAAATAACTGGTTCACATGTCTGGTGATACCATGGGACGTCCGAAGGCTAAGACATGGCAACTTGTCATGTCAACCTAATTGATGCGGCTCCCATACTGGATTTCATGGAAAAGTTTAAAAAATTTTCACAGGCCACAAGGTTTGCCCAATCTTCCCCAAACTTGGCAAAGATGATGTTCAGACCAAACCTCACAAGAGTTATTTATTGGCTTTTTGATTTGCAAAAGCACTCACCCATTACAGCCAATCAACTTCAGCAGCGAATCCTCCAAACAGGATGCAAGGTATTATCTCAGCAGCTTTGATGAATTTACACTAAACTTGGTATATTCACTCGGGATGTCTTCCTGTGGATGTGCATAAAATTCTGTGTCATTTGACCACTGGGGGGCACTTTAATAAGCAAAAATTACTTGTTGCCTCTTGAGTGTTCATGTTTTTCTCTTAGCAAAGGTGATTCTTGTGTCAGTTGACATATGTTTTGCTATCAGTGCATACAGCCAGACTTTTAACATGGTCAGATCAAGTTGCCATGGTGACTCTGCCCTGCTGGACTGCTTGGCCCCCACATTGCTGCTTGCAGCTATATTCATGTCATCATCCTCTTCTTCATCATCTTCTTCTGACTAGGGTACCATTGGCAGCCCCTAAAAGCGTATGGTAAAAAGCTGTGAAATTTTGCACACTGATTGAGGACAGTTCCCTGATGATCTTCAGACCAAGCCTCACTAAAGTTATTTGTTGGATTTTTGATTTGCGAAAGCATTCACCCACAGCAACAATCAAATTCAATGGCCAAGCAACCAAATAGGAAGTGAGGGCATATTTCAGCAACGCCTTGATGTATTGACAACAAGCTTAGCATATGGACGCAAGAAAGCCGTTGCTAATATACAGTATATACAAAGATGTAGTGGGTAGTTTTGCGCTCTGATGAAACTGAAGTGGAACTCTTTGGTGTGAACACTAAGCAGCATGGGTGGCATAAATCTAATACTGCACTTCAGCGACATAACATCATCTCCACTGTGGAGTTTGGTGCTGGTAACCGAATGTTATGGGGAGTCTTTTCAGCAGCAGGAACTGCCAGTTTGGTCAGAATTGATGGGAAGATTAATGGTGCACAATCCAGAAAGATCCTAGGCACAAAAAAAGTGCTACCTTCCGGCAGAAAGTTTAAACTGGCGAGGAATTTTGCCTTTCAGTACCACAAGACACCAAAGCACAGTGCCAGAGTAACACTGGAATGACTTAAAATGAGGAAAACTGATGTCCTTGAGTGGCCCAGTCAGAGTCCTGCATTAACCACATTGTATAGCTATCTCAGAATTGCTGGAATGGACAAAACTTGTTCCATTGCTCCAAAATTAATTGAGACACCCATAAAGACAACTGGCTTTAATGGTTATGAGAGGTGGTTCAGCCAAGTGCTGAACAAGGGGGATTAACACTTGTAAATTGTTGATGTTTCGGTTTTGAAATTTTATTTTTTAATGATTTATGATTTTCTTTCTTTCTTGAGGCTGCGCTGTGAAAAAGAGTGTGGTATTCAAAGAAAAAAAAAATCCCTGACCAATTTATCAAAATCCCAGACTGTGATAATCATTTATGTGAAAAAAGTTTTGTGGGCTGAATACTTCATGAAGGCACTGTATGTGTCACAGCAGACAGTTACCATCTATTTTAGGTTGACGAATTCATGAAAGCCCTACATGTTGTAGAGATGAATGACTTTCTTCAGAGCACGAACAGAATGACAATGCTATTCCTGAGGGATCATAGGAATATTTTTTGTTCTATGCAACTGCAACTGCCCAGTGAGTTTGAGGCTATTATTTGATTGAATGACAACTATAAATATCAATATTTATTAGGAAGATCTACTGGAAAAGTACAGACAGAAACCAAAAGACTGTTTTAGTAGGTTTTCAGTATTTAGCCCAAGATTATCATTCACAGAGATGTTTTCTGTGGTATTTAGTTTAGGTCTTGAGCAATATTACATCACACAGCAGCCACTGCAATCTTTCAGAGTTATACAAACCTCACTAAGCTGAGAAAAAATGAAAATAAAAGCCTGCAGCAGATGCACATTGATCTTCATTTTCTTGACTCCTTTCTTTAACAAGCTTTAAAAAGAGGTCCATTTTACACAGCTGGAGTGAGAAGGGTTTTTTTCCCTATATGTTAGGGCAACAGTTGCAAATTGACTCTAGCCTTGAATGTCACCTAAAGGAAAAGAAAACATGGAATCTTTCAGCAAATTCTTATATTTCATGTATAACATTAAGTGACAAAACATAGGTGCTGTCTGGTACTAGATATATTTTTATGTTTTTGATAAAATCACTGGCATATTTTACACCTCACAGCTGTGAAAAATGATCTTTGTGTCTTTGGATTTCTGTGTCTACAACAGTATTTTGGGGTGAAGTCACTGTTTGACTACCAGGTCAGAGTGGTTGATCTTTTTTTATGTTGCGAATCAGTATAAACTCCCTTGTCTTTATAATGTCAGCAGCATTACAGGATGATAACAGTGAGAGGACAGGACATTTATTAATGCCATACTGTTTTTAATAAGGCCCCACTAGACTTATTACATTTGTCAACAAGGGAATATATATTTATTTAATAATGTCCTTTTCTCCATTTTTCCATTGATGCTTTATACCTTTCCTTAATTTTCCATCTTTCAAATATTTTTTCTGGTATTTATAGAAACATGGAAATCATCTCTCAGAGAAGAACTTCAATTTAGATTGAACAGGAGTTGTGCTGTCAGTGTAGTTAATGTGTACTGTGTCTTTTAAGAGTCCTTTATCAATGATGTCATCAACACCATATCTACAGTACAGGAAATGGTTTAGATAATAGAAAACTAGGAAAAAGCCTGATGGAATTGTGTTCATGATATCTTTATTCATCTGTTATGTTTCATACCTTTGGATGCACTGTCAGTATGTTTTTTGTTAACACAAATCTTAAGTCACATTTGTTGGTCATATTAATTGGTTTAATGCGAGATTTCATATTTTAATGTATGAGTTTATATTGCATGTGCTTGCTCCTAGTGTATTAAGTTGGTCGTGATAATCCATTGTCATCAGTTCAACTAAAATATCCATCTTAGTTGATCAATGATGTTAGAAATAGCATAGCAGCGACACATATGAAACTAAAATATCATTTATAGTCATTATTACTGATGTGCTGATGTTCATATACTTATTATATTGTATTTCTTGTAGTTTTACCCTACTTCCAGTCAACCATTAAACAAAGTTGAACTAAGCACCCTCTTCATTATGATGATTGGAGGAGGAGTTGTCTGTCTCCCAACTTATGCAGGGCATAATAGGGGTGGCAGAATAGGTGTCTTGGAATGATATGTTGTTGCAATGACACTTTTTTAGGCTGATTCTGATGTAAGGTTCTTACTATCATCCATATACAGTGATACACAATGGACATAGTGCTGTTGTAATGTTAAGTCATTGACAGTAACTTATTAACTCACTTGACCACTTGTTCTTGATCTGACTGACAGAACACTAGTAGAGTGAACAATTCATGAGGTGATGGATATCCTTTATATGTGTTAACCCTGTCCTGACCCATTGTGAATTTTGGGATGATACTGCCTCTTTTTATGCTGAATTTAAGACATTCAGTGGGAAATATCTTTGCCAGCTTGTCACCCCCTGAGAAATCAGAACTATGGTACCTGTAGTGTAAAGAAGTCACTGAGCCAAGGGCACCACTACCTGGTAAAAATAGATAGATAGATAGATAGATAGATAGATAGATAGATTACTTTATTAATCCCCAAGGGAAATTGCAGTGTTGCAGCAGCAATTCACATAAATCCCAAAGCACACATAACTTACACAAATGCTAAAACACACAATGAGGTAGGTAAAAAAAACCACTACATATATATATACATACATACATACACACATATATATATATATATATATATATATATATATATATATATGTGTGTGTGTGTGTGTGTGTGTGTGTGTGTGCGCGCGTTAAAAAAAACATAAAACATTACAGCCCCAATTAGTTATGCCCGCTTATTTCTTCTCTTTAAGTGAAAGCGCTGAGACAAGATTTGGATATTGAACTCAGCTGTATGAATTTTCAAAAATTGCACTTACAGCAATTCATTGTGTTGACTGAGAATTTTGTCAGAGCTATATGTGTACATTGAATGTGTGTTTGTAAGTTATCTGTTGGGGAAAAAAGCCAGAAAAACAGCAGGATGGGGTTTGGGTGCTTGAAAAGAAATGTGTGGTTTCTGAGAATGAGAAAAGCTTTCTTTTTTTAAACCATACAAGGCTGAAGCATAGAGGTAATCTACCAGTTGTCCACTGACGATAAGCCATATTGATAGCACTCCCGTGCCAGCAAAAATATACTTTGTGGTAAACAACAGCAGACTACATCGATAAGTGAATGAATTGTTTTTAGGGGATGAAACCATTTTGTTTGATAATATGATAATTTTGTTCTTAAGGAATCTACATGAAACACATATACATACAGTAGGTGATTTGTAAGGGATGAGTGGGGATGCCATCACCCTCGTTAGCAAAATGACCAAAATGCATCTCCCTTGTTAACATGTCATCCCCCTATGTACTCTATAGAATAGGGTCAGTGACCATTGGGTCATCCCCCCTGTTAAAAAATATCAAATCACCTACTGCATGCATGCATGCATACATACATACATACCAGTGGCAGCTGGTGAGCTGGAGACAGAGAAGGAACAAACCTCCCCTTTAAATCCATTGTTAGTTAAAGACATATTTAACGATTATTTCATTTCTATCAACAAAAAATCAATTTCAGTCAGCAAAAGGAATCTTGCTACTGCCTTGAATTTTCTTTTATAAGAGATGACGAAAGAATTAATTTGCAATTACTGAAGGGGAAGTGATTGCTCTTTACATAAAAACACATGCTAATGAGAAAGCGTAAATTGGATTACCTTTGCTTTAATGCACCGTGAGTTTGTCATTTGATTTTCTTCTGTGGAGATGGTGCTTCCTTTATTTTGTTCATGACAGTGTGTACCTGTTATTAGAACCTTGGCCTGTTTTTATGAAATAAAATCTGAAATATTCCACTGACTAACCATAAGTGGTTTGCCAGTGGCTTTCTGTGTGTGAAATGTGCTATTCTGGAGCTTTTGTCATAAGCAAATCAGTCGTTGTTTTGTTATTTGAAACTTATTCTCAGAGAAATTGAACATTTATGGGGGGAGAGCTGCTTATTTTGGTGAGGTCTTCCAAGTTGGCCAATCTCGATGCATGGGCAAAATGTTAAAAAGGAGAGAGTGGGAAATAACACATCTCGTTTTGCCGAAGGGATGAGAGCAATCCTTCAGTATTCAGTGTTCTATTAAATCTCAGCTCCTTCCGCCAAGTGCAGCTGGTTGCACATTGGGCATATTAATTAGCTTCTGCTTGTTATTGTTATTTTTTTCCTGTACATTTCAGGTTATGATACGGCACTGTTGTAGTTGAATACTGACTGTGGACTTTGAGTTGTGTCTGTGGTCCACTGTTCGTTTATGTTCCATATGTATCAGGGTCGTCCTCCATGCGCAGCATGAGAGTGAGTGGCTTTTATGTGTGCTTTTTATCTATTGATCTGTTCAGATAGCTGCCACAACCAGCCTCTTTTCATCTGCCCCTTTGATCAACACAGAGTTGGCTTGACACACATTCATTTCAATATGAGCAGCAATGCAAAAAAAACAATAGCACAACTCATCCAGTGCCCCAGGATAGCATAACTCATCCAGTGCCATCCCCCCTGTTAAAAAATAACAAATCACCTACTGCATGCATACATACATACATACATACATACATACCAGTGGCAGCTGGTGAGCTGGAAACGGAGGAGGAACAAACCTCCCCTTTAAATCTATTGTTAGTTTCAGCTTGTTCCCATTAATTCGCTTTGATTAACAATTTGCAGAATAATTGACACCAATCTCATAAATTACCAATGTCATTTCGTGATAGTATAATTTGTCTTTACTGAACTGTGTTGCATTTGTGATACTCACACTCACTCACTCACTCACTATCTAAGCCGCTTATCCTGATTAGGGTCGCGGGGGGTGCTGGAGCCTATCCCAGCGCACATAGGGCGAAAGGCGGGGAAACACCCTGGACAGGCCGCCAGTCCATCGCAGGGCAAACACACAGACAAACACACTCACACACACATTCATACCTAAGGGCAATTTAGTGTCTCCAATTCACCTAACCTGCATGTCTTTGGACTGTGGGAGGAAACCGGAGCTCCCGGAGGAAACCCACGCAGACACGGGGAGAACATGCAAACTCCACACAGAAAGGACCCTGAGCACCCAGCCGGGAACCGAACCCGAAACCTTCTTGCTGTGAGGCAACAGCGCTACCCACTGCGCCACCGTGCCGCCCTGATACTCACACGTTCTTGTAATTTGTGGATACTTTTACTTTTCACTCTCTGCCCGACATCAGGGAATATTAATGTCAAATTATTAATGTCAATTATCTGAATACGTATTGGAAAACCAATTCCCTTAATGTGTTTTATGTTGTAGCTTTGTTGTGTTACGAAATTCAAATTTAAAAAACGGAAGTAAAGTTATTGAAATCAATCTCAATCTCTGAGAATGAACTTTTAGGGTAGAAAAACAAGATCTTTTATCTTTATAATGCGTCAGCATTGAGTGCAATGCACAATAAATTTTAGCACTCAGGCCTCAGCTAGTTTGCAATAAAACAGTAGGCCTAACTCTATCACAAAGTGACACTGATAATCATTTACTCTTTTTACGAAATTGGTGTTAATTATCCTGTGAATCATTAGTTTAAATGCTAATCAACGTGGATTAACAGGAACAAGTTGAAATCAATGACAGATTTAAAGGGGAGGTTTGTTTCTCACCAGCCACCACTGATACATACATACATACATACATACATACAGATAGAGTGTGAGAGTGTTTGGTAAACACATAGCAATGTTTTAAGTTCATGTGTAATCTTCAAATAAATGCACTATAGCAACAAGTTTAGGTTATGTCAGGCCATTCCTGGTTTGGGGAATCATGGGTAATGACAGTTTTAGTGTTCTTTAGCATAGTTTTCTCCTAAAGTGTAAAACTGTTACTGCCTGGGCTGTGGGTGTGGGTTTAGAGGGGTCTTTGAAGTAACGGTGTGTGTGTGTGAATGTCAGAGTGTGTGCAGTCACCATCATAGATACGCCTAGCACCTCATGTTAATCACAGTAAATGGCCATTGAAATGATACAAAGTGCTTAATGTAGATATTGCCAGCAAAGGTTGTGGCAAGACTTTGGGCAATGTGAGTGTCCTATTGCTTTTCTTGCATGTCAACTAATACAGTACTATTGTACAGATGATGAACAAGAGGTTTCATTTCCCAGACAAGTTTGAATTCTCTGAACTTGAGATGTTAAGTATTAGTAATGTAGTTAGATTACTCAAACTTGAAATGGAGTTAAAGTAGTGCAAAAATGTATTTCTTTCACAGGAGAGTTTTCTTTCATGAATAACGAAAAATAATATATTGTTTTAACTCACAGTATTACGTTGAAACTATAAGTGACCTAAAGTTAAATGAACTTTGAAAACTTAGAAAACAATGTTAAGACAACAAATGCTTGGTAGTTAAATCCAATTTTTCAACTTTAATTACTGAATTGAAACAATGGTATTTTTCAAGTTGACTTTACTCACGTTTTTAAGGCAGCAGGTGAACTTAGGTTTCTAAGTTTAACCAACATGAAATGTTTTACAATGTACAAACTACCATACTACTAGATGAAATAAATAGAATAAAAACAGAATTTAAGATACAGCTCTGACTGTGCAATTTAAATACAGAATGTGCATTATGTATTGCCACTGTAAGTCTCCTCTCCCTGCACAAAGGGGAGTCATTATATATTGCTAATGCAGTGGGCAGGAATGATTTTCTGTAGTGGTCCTTATCACAGTGGATCTGACTGAAAACACTCCGGTGTCTGACCACTAGTTCGTGTAGGGGATGTGAGGTGTTGTCCATTATATTGAGCAGTTTGTGCAACATTCCTCTCTCAACAGCCAATTCCAGGGGCTCCAGAGCAGTCCCCAGCACAGAGCCAGTTTTCTTTCGCAGCTTGTTCAGTTTCTTAGTGTCATTGGCTCTGATGCTGCTGCCCCAACAGATAGCTGCAAGGAAAATTGCACTTGCAACAACAGACTGGTGGAAGGTATGCAATGTCTTGTCACACATATTAAAGGGCCTAAACCTAATGACACTACGTTTAAAACTGGAAGATAAACATGACTCTGTTATTCATCAGCTCATTGTTCTATCATCAAAAACAGTCAATGAAAGTTATCGATTTGCAGCTGAAAATACTATGCCAGAAATTTCTTGTGAATTCATTTCTTGTGAATATGAAAAGGAAACATAGAAACGAACATTTAACAAATGAACTGATAACAAAAACAGAAGACATTCTCAAGGATCTTTGTCAAGTTCCCTCTTGTACAGTTAGGGCAGGCTTTGTGGCATTCTTGTGTTGTCTTGTGCTTTATAGCAGTCTTACCACATCTTACCATATCTCTACAAGTTGCTCTCCATTTGCTTGTTTTGCCAGCACTTTTTTGCCTCTCCTTATTCCTCTTTTTATATGTAGTCCTTCCTCTATCTAAAGTCTGCTCTTAAAAGCTGATGAGGTTTTTCTAGTTTCTCAGTCTTTTTCTATTTGATTGGTTAGCTGATTAGTTAACTGAAATTTCATTAGTTAATACATAATTAATATAGTTAAACACTTTGTGTGCCTAGGAATATAATGTTTTACTGCAATAATCTAGCATCAAAATGTATAAAGGCTACAAGAATGTTTGAAATTATTTATTTGGATACCCAGCCGTTAATGAAAGACCATGAGACAGAAGCATGGAAACTGAATAAATATTAATATATTTACTTACCAAACATCTCAAATGATGTGCGTGGATATTGAATTAATATGTTTATGTTTACCTGCAAATGTCTGAAATGATGGGCGTAGGTATAGGAATAACCAGTCTAACCTGACTCAATTCACCAATCACCTGCCATGAATCAGTTGAGTGCCAAGACAATTGCATTTAAATTCATTTCTGTAAAGTTCTTGTTTTCTGAAGCTTCTTCTCAATCCTGGTTCACGCTGTAGTTAACTTGTAGTTAACACTTGGTGTGGCTTTCCACTTTTCCCATGAAAATGTGTGTGCTGTGTCAGGCACATGCAACATGTTCTGCCAGAGACTCCATCACATAGATGAACAAATATTAAATGGGTAAATTGTTATTTTTCTGAATAGTTCTAAGAGGAAAGGCAGACAACAGTTTGTGTCAACAGCCAGGGCCTCAAAACTACAATATTAACACCTCATTCCACAAGCTTTTTAGGCATTAGAAAGAGGTTAAACATTCTTAAAAATAAAGGTGATAATTTTTGTAAAACAAGGACTTTTGGGAAAAACCTGTGATTGTGATAATGTACTTCATATTTCAGATCTTGTTAAAGTTTCACATATTGTGACAGTGGCCCAGTGACACAAGCAGTGACAAACCTCACAACCTGACACAACCAGAATCAATCCTGCTAATTATTTGGTTTTCTCCCACATAAAATAAAGTGCAGTTTAAAAAGTGCAGTTTAAAAAAACCAAATAACACAGATGGGTCACAAATCATAACTTTTCATTCCTAATTTCCTTTTAGAAGTTTTAACATTTGAAGTGTGAATATCAAAACAAAAAACAAACAAACAAAATAACAAAGAAAGAAAGAAACAGATTAAACTGGCTTGACCAGTTTTAAGTTTAGCAAGTAGGGAATGCAACACACAGTTGTGGTGAAAAACATGCCTAAAATTACCAAGTTGTTTTGAAGAGGACTTGCATAGTATAGGTGTAGTTATACTGTGTGATACTATTCAGGAGTTTGTATGCAAGAGAACATACCCAGTGTCAGGGTATGTCACCACTCAGACAGAAGTCATCAGTGGGCTCATGGTGGTGGACTTCTACTTAAAGCAGACAGACAGAAATTGAAAAATGCAGTCACTGTTTGACTGAACGTTAAAATAGAGAAAACAGTTAAGTTTGGCATGTAACGTGGCATCCAGAATCACTTTGTGTCATTTCTATGGTAATTCTAATGGTGAAGTCTCTGGAGAATTCTAAACAGTCCCTTTAAATGCATATTTTTAACTACAGATATCAGAATTATTCCAGATCTAGAATTATCACTCTACAATTATTAGTACACATGAC
Source organism: Chanos chanos (assembly GCF_902362185.1). Taxonomy (NCBI): domain Eukaryota; kingdom Metazoa; phylum Chordata; class Actinopteri; order Gonorynchiformes; family Chanidae; genus Chanos; species Chanos chanos. The sequence continues at coordinate 27,322,978 of NC_044499.1, read as the reverse complement.
CTAGTCACATTTACCGTATAGTGCCCCTCTTCCTAAACTTGCCTGCACCTCCCAGCACTCACTTTGTCAGAGACGCATTGCTCGAGTATGACAATTATGTACTTTACATACATAAGTACTACTATTTTAGTACTAGTTATGTACTGTACTTACTCTGTATTTATGAAATAATCCTCTACTAAAAGTGAACAAACCCTCAAAATACAAGTGCTTTGAGTAGGGTCCTTTGTTTTGCTTTTTGCCACCAGATGTCATAACTGTACAAAGTAAACATTCAGAAAACTTTGCACTCCACATTACTGTGAAATATACCCTTGAAAAATATGTGCCAAAAAGGCTGAAGCATGAGTATAAGGCATAGGTTTGGAGGCAATTTCCATAATGTTTCCTCAATACTATTTTGGGGGATGCAGTGGTTGAGTTTGATATGTGATAATGTTGCTTAACCACAGGCCTTAAAACTGTGCAGAGTAATGTGCAGAGACTGGCATGCAAAGCACTGGATACCATTCAGCCTGACATATCAACAAACAGCTGTGAACTCACCACTGGGGATGATTTTTAAAGAACCTGGAAGAACCTGGATATGACATCAGCTCTGATTAGTGGCCTGCCAAATCAGAAACAATGAAACGAGCCTTAGCTCTAATCATAGTAGGTTGCTACCTGGCAATCTCTGTCAGTAGTAAAGCTCCAGTACTTACTGGTTGTGAGTGTGTTAGATCAGATCCCTGATTTTTTTTTTTTTAGCTTACATCCCTTGCAGATGGTCTGTGTAGCCTAAGAGTACTAATAAATAAAATGCTATAAATTTTCCTGAATTATGATTGCATTTTAAATTACTTTACATTTTAAATATTAAAGAGTACATTGCAACACCTGCAAATTTCAGTATGCCAGTCCTTCAGACATCTGGGTCTAATTTGCTTTTCACAGATATCCATACTCATGAGGACAATTCTGTGAGGACAAATGGATGTATACACCCACAAACACACACACACACACACACACACACACGCACACACACACACACATAGGATGATGGATTCCAAATTTTCATCTGCCTCTGTATGGGCATTAAATACTGTCCTTCAGGCAGTGTTAACCTGACAATCATACAATCTGTCAACTCACCTCCCAACTACCGAGAGAGAAACAGTAATATCTTCATTAAAACATGCTTGTCTCCCCTTTCACACATGGAAAAAAGCACCAGTGAACCTGTGGCAGGTTTGTACGATGTTTGCCTGTTTGAAGTGGGCAAGAAGGCAAGTCATGCTAATTGAGCGGCTACATTGTCTCTCTGTATCAGTATTCTTGCTTTTTGTCATCATTTCGAGACACTCTGGCCATAAAAATGCCTGTTGTAGTTATGGTCACATGGATGGGTCACAGGATAAACCCCTGTGTCTGGTTGACTAGGCGGTTCAGCTCAAAACAGCATAGGGGATATCTTATCTAAATTTGAAAGAACTGGGGAGCATAAGGGAACCTTTCTTTCCAGGTCCCCATTTGATCATATTGAAATATTTTTCTCTCATAGCTGAATCATTCTTTGTTGTTGTTCTTTGATGTGCAATGAGGAAGGTAGTATGTTGGCAATGGGATTTTGCCAGTTACTCTAGAGGATGGAAAGAATGTATAAAAGTGTAGGGAGCTTGGCTGTTCACAGGGAGTGATAGCAATGCCATCTTGTCACGTTGCGATACGGAGGCTGGATGCAAATGCAAGTCAGTGATCTCTTTGTTTCCAATAAGCATAACCAAAGAGTATCAAAACTTACAAAGAGCAGTCTTCAGAAATTCGGGCAGATGGAAAACCAACGTTACTCAGGGTACACACCAAACAATGCAAGACAAAGAAATAGGGCAAACTAAAGGGTACTTATACAGAACTAAACAAGGCTTAACGAACTAAAGACAAGTGAGAACCATGAGAACTGATGGGGGGGGGGGGGGGGGGGGGGTTGTCAGCGGTGGAGGTAACTTCTTTGTTCTGAAGTCTATTTTTTTCTTTCAGCAAATGAACACAAGGAATTTTGCTGTGTGTTGCATGTACTGCATGTGAATGTGTGTTGCATGTACTGATGTACTGTGCCAAAATATGTTTTTGCAAGGTTATAAATTCCTTGCCATTTTGTTTGCTTACTGGAGGTAATATCAAGAAACAAGTGATTATAGTCCATTTGGCTTGCGCTCCACAGCTGATTATCAGAGAGAACTATAAACTGCCATTATACTGCTGTATTCTCTCTGCTCTCACCCTGTCTATCCTGTAGTTACAGAATAGATCAACACTTTAGTTGGTCAGCTTATCCTCTGATTCTTAATGACATGTATTATTGATTTCTTTTTTAAAGAACTTTGTGTTATTTATACAATACATGACAAATCTAATTTTAGTTATGTGATGTTGACAGTATGAATGCAGAACTGAGTATTTGCTTAGATCTACCAGCCTACAGTGACAATGCAGGTAAACCACTCAGTTTGATTACTGAGAGACTGAACATGATGAATGTAAAAAAGGTACATACCTAACTACCCAGCCAAATGCCTGGCCACAGTTGGGTATCCACATAAGGCCCACAGATAAATTGCAATGGACAACACAGTCTGTCATACTTAAAATCTCTCTTCTTGCTAAATCTCTCTCTCTCTCTCTCTCTTTCTCTTTCTCTCTATGTATGTGTGTATGTCACAGTCACAAACACAGTGAGCTGTGTTTAGCAGGTAACAATGTCCCAGGGCAATATACATGCAAAGGCAAAGTCTTTGTAAAGCATTATATCTCTTTATTCAAATAAATTCAGTAAATAAATTCAGTAACTACATTAAAACAGTTAAACGTACTTGTGGCCAGTCCTCACAAATCACCCTAATATCAACAGGAACCGAAGTCCACAGCTCACTAAGTAAAACAGAATAAAAGAGTCAATGTCACTAAATGAAGAGGTGTTACTAGGAGTCCCTGTGCACGGAGATCCGGGACAGGCTTTGGCCGACCGCAGTCTCCGGTTCAAGCAAACGGAGGTGAAAGCAAAGTTGCGACGTGAAGCAGCATCTCTGTTGTCCATGCTGTTTTGTTGCTCTGTGCTGTCTCTTATCCAGTCACTAATTGAACTGAGGGGGAGGAGTAATTGACAATGCACAGTTGACTGACACTGGATTGATGATGTTGGGGTTCAGCATGTGGCTATGTTACAGTTTTGTTTACATTGTGATCACCACTGCAATTGTCACATGACATCATTTCATCAGTGTTACACTACACACACTCCACTACAAACAATATGTTTATATCAGTGTCACACTGTAGACATAACGTTCTCACACTTGATACATTTCCACACCCGTGAACTACATCTCCCAATAAACATAACACACAAACTTAATCAACACATCTCACAGTCCAATATCGCTCACCATGTGACATGTATGTACATACATACATATATACATGTACATGCATACATAAAAAACATATATATTAGCCAAAAAAATGGATTCTATGTGCACAGTGGAGGAAAAGACTCTCTACAGAGAATTTGTTCTCCAATCTCATTAAAGACAATAGGCTCTGGTTTGACAGTGATATACTTTTTCGTTCAGAGCAAAACATTTTGGCCATGTGGATGTCAAATATGCCAGTTTTACAGTGGTGGATGAAGTACACAAATCCTGTACTTAAGTGAAGGTAGAGATACCCTTGGTAAAATATTACTCCAGTAACAGTATAAGTCAGTATAAATTTACATTTCCACTTGAGTTAAAGTTCAAAAGTACTTGCCTTCAAATGTACTTAAGTATCAAAAGTAAAAGCACTGTGATTTATTATGGCTCTAATGTTATTATTTATATGTCCGAACTCGGGTGTGAACCATTGGACCATAACAGAGTCCTTCAGAAAACGGGGGTCTGGGGTACGGTTCACCTGAACTCAAGTGTGGTTCGCATTGGTGTGAAAGCTATCCGATCCAAAATCAGGAGGTAAATGCTATTGATGACGTGTAATTCATTCGGTAACACTTTGCAATAAGACTACCCTTATAAAGGGTTTGTGAATGGTTTATAATTAGATAATTAATTAGGTTGTGAACACTTCATAAATCATTAATAAGCTGTTATAAACCGTTAGATTCACAACAGTGATCCACTGCTTGCCAAATAGTGATCCCACATTTATCTGTACTGTTAAGCCTCCAATCTCATTGGTTACTACATCAGCCAGCATTTATACCTGTCAGCCCCCTCAGATATTTGTTAATAAATTACCAGCATTTAACCACCATTAGCATATCTTAATATTCAAAAAGTCTCACTTGGCATATTGAATTATTTCATATCAAATTTCATATCAAATTACCAAATTCATACGCTAAGGCTGCAATATTGTTTACCTTGACATTTTCAGCATGCTTTCAGCAGCCGTCTTCATTATTATTACAGGGGTTGATATAACATATACTATCATAGTAAAGTCATATATTGTGATGCGTGTTGGGGGTAGATGGGTGGAGCCTCCCAGCATGCCTTGGGGCGATGGACTGTTGTTTAACACCAGTTCGCTATTGTTCAGTTTATGTTTCCTGTTGTGGCTAGTAGAAGTGTATGTGTATTGTTGATCATGTAGTCTTTGCGTTGTGTTGTCAATTCTTGTGATTCTTGTGTAATGTAATCTGTGTACCGTAAATGTAACTGTCTGTGTGAATGATGTACTTCCCTCCTGCCGTGTTGGCATTACGTTATTTCCTGTTTCCTGGTTTGTACTGCTGCAAAATAAAAAAGCACTGTCTTCACTTTAGAGAAAATTCAGCCACTCATTAGTAAATGCTGATGTGTTTTATACTTTACAATAAGGCTCCCTTTCAGCAGTTATAAATGTCAGTAACTAACTAATAAATGGTCATACAAATTAGATTAAGCTGACAGTTTAACATGCTCACTGATGAAAGGAGAACATAAGTGGTACCACTCATTCTATTAATTAACAGGCAATTTTCAAAAATGCTAAGAATCTTAAAAATAGTGACTTCGCACTTGGGTATGGACCAAGTGTGAAAGCAGCCTTAAACTATAGACTGTCTGAGCCTGTAGTACTTGCAAGAACGTAGTAATCAGCTCATTGCTTGTGCCTGTTTACACCTTTCTGCTAAATGGATCTGTAGATGTGTCAATGGTGTGAGTAATATCTGCACAGCCAAGAGGAGAAAGTATGGACACAGAAAATGGACCAATAGCACAGACTGTAAGGAGGCAAATAATTTGTTGTAAAATGTGTATAACACTAGTGATGTACCCGAATTTGAATACATTATTCAGGAAAGCACTAATAATGTGATGGAAACAGATATGTTTTCTACCCCAAGTTGCTCATTATTATTTGATTAAATCCAGTATTAAATATTAGCCAATATTAAATCAATTTGATCCTTTGAAGGCTGGCTGAACAGATACAAATACAGATGCAGATAATTTACAATTTACAATTTAGCATTTATCAGATGCTTTTAGGCAAAGCGACTTACAATCAGTGCATCAGTCGGATTCCTAATACCTCATGAGCATACATCGCTAAAAAGACTGAGCGTCAGTTTACTCCTTCGTATTGCGCCCTGGAATTCTTAGACAAACATAGATACAAGACAAGGGTTTTTTTTTTTTTTTTAAGGGGGGTTAGGCTTAGGGGGATAGGTGGGTTCTGAAGAGGTGGGTTTTCAGTTTCTTGCGGAAGATGGTGAGGGATTCTGCAGTCCTAACTGTATGAGGGAGGTCGTTCCACCACCGAGGGGCAATGGCGGAGAAGAGGCATGGTCGGGAGGAGCGGCTGCCGGGTAACTGAAGTGAGGGGACCGTCAGATGACCAGAGGTCGTAGAACGGAGGGTTCTAGTAGTGGTATATGGAGTTATTAGGGACTGAAGGTATGATGGGGCAGAGCCTCTTGTTGCCTGGTAGGCCAGTACCAGTGTCTTGAATTGGATGTGGGCAGCTACCGGAAGCCAGTGGAGCGCAGTAAGTAGTGGAGTGACATGAGAGTGCTTAGGGAGGTTGAAGGCCGGGCGTGCAGCGGCGTTCTGCACAAGCTGGAGTGGCCTGATGGCGCAGGTCGGTAAGCCAGCCAGTAGGACATTGCAGTAGTCCAGGCGGGAGATGACAAACGCTTGGACCAGGAGCTGGGTCACCTGTTGTGTGAGGAATGGGCGGATTCTCCTGATATTGTATAGGGAGAATCTGCAGGATCGAGTGACTGCTGCGATGTGACCGGAGTAGGTTAGCTGGTTGTCGAGGGTCACGCCTAGGTTTTTGGCTGCTGTGGTGGGAACACCACAGATCCCTCGATGGTGATTGCAGTGTCAATCGTTGGGGAGTTCTTTGCAGGAAAGAACAGAAGCTCAGTTTTCTCCAGGTTGAGCTTGAGGTGGTTAGCAGACATCCAGGAGGGGGAGGAGAAGAACAGTTGTGTATCATCAGCGTAGCAGTGGTAAGAGAGACCATGGGCGGAGATAACCTGACCGAGTGATCTGGTGTAGAGAGAGAAGAGGAGTGGACCAAGTACCGAACCTTGTGGGACCCCCGTGTGGAAATGGCGGGGGGAGGAGACCGATTCCCTCCAGGAGACCTGGTAGGAACGGTCAGACAGATACGACTTGAACCATGCGAGTGCAGAACCCACGATGCCCAGCCCAGCAAGGGATGAGAGGAGTATCTGGTGGTTGACCGTGTCAAATGCAGTGGAGAGGTCTAGGAGTAAGAGGACAGAGCTGAGAGACTTTGCTCTGGCCAAGTGGAGCTCCTCCAAGACAGCAAGGAGGGCCGTCTCGGTGGAGTGGCCAGCTTTGAATCCAGATTGATTCTGATCCATGAGATTGTTCTGGAGAAGATATGGAGAAAGTTGGTTATATGCTGCACATTCCAGGGTTTTGGAGAGAAACGGTAGGAGAGAGACTGGACGGTAGCTACTGACATCGGCAGGGTCTAGAGTGGGCTTCTTAAGCAGTGGCTTGACCCGTGCCCTCTTCAGAGCAGAAGGAACTGTGCCGGTAGACAGAGAGCTGTTGATCAAGGATGAGATGAAGGGCAGAATGTCATCCGAGATGGCCTGAAACAGAGGGGAGGGGATGGGGTCTAAAGGACAGGTAGTAGGACGATGGGATTTGATAAGTAGGAGAGCTTCAGAGTCAGATAGAGGGGAGAAGGAAGAAAAGAGAGTGGGGGAGGCGGAGGGTGCAGGATGCGGGGTGGGCGGGGATGGGGGAAAGGAGTCGCAGATGCCTTTGATCTTCTTCTCGAAGAAGGAGACAAAGTCATCAGCAGATAGGGATGAGGGAGGAGGAGGAGGAGAGAGGAGGGAGGAGAAGGTGGAGAAGAGTTTGCGGGTGTTGGAAGAGGCGGTGTTGATCCTGGAGTGGAAGAAGGCAGATTTAGCAGAGGACAGGGTAGAGGAGAAAGAAGAAAGAAGAGAGTGGTAGTAGGATAGATCATTGAGGGATCTCGACTTCCGCCATCTCTGTTCAGCTGCGCGAAGTTTGGCTCTGTCAGCACGAATGCTATCAGTCAGCCAGGGACTGGGAGCAGAGAGGCGAGCCGGCTTGGTGACGGGGGGGGCAGAGGGTGTCCAGGGAGGAGGCCAGTGCGGAGAGGACTGTAGAGGATTTCTCCTCCACGGGAAGAAGAGAGAAGGCTTCCACAGATGGGAGAGAGGAGCAGACCATAGAAGAGAAGGCGCCAGAGGAGAGGGTGCGAAGGTTGTGCCTAGCAGAGACTGGCAGCGTGGGAGCAGAGGATTTCAGGGAGGGTGAGATCGAGAGAGAGAAAGACATGAAGAAGTGGTCTGAGGCGTGAAGCGGTGTGACTGTGAGATCAGGAACTTGGCAGCCTCTTGTGAAGACAAGGTCCAGTTGATTGCCACCCTTGTGTGTTGCAGGGGACTCCGTGAGGGTAAAGTCAAAGGACTGAAGGAGGGAGAGTAGGCCATCAGACTGAGTAGAATTCAGCGGAATGTTGAAGTCTCCAAGCAGTAGGATGGGGGTGCCGTGCTCAGGGAAGGAGCTGAGGAGGGTGTCCAATTCATCCAGGAATGCCTGCAGAGGACCTGGAGGGCTGTAGAGAACAGTCATGTGTAGTTTATAAGGGGAAGAAACAGAAACAGCATGAAATTCAAAGGAAGAGGGAGAGATGGAAGGTAGATTTGTTTCTTGGAAGCTCCACAAGGAGGAGATCAGGAAGCCAGTTCCCCCACCCCTCCCTAAGGATCTGGGGGTGTGGGAGAAGGAAAAAGCAGTGGAGAGAGCAGCGGGAGTGGCCGTGTTCTCTGGCCTAATCCACGTCTCGGTGAGGGCCAGAAAGTGCAGGGACACCATTGAGGCTTGGGCAGAGATGAAGTCGGCCTTCTGTACCGCTGACTGGCAGTTCCATAGGCCACCTGAAATGGCAACAGTCGTATCAGCAGAGCGCGGCGGGTGGATGAGGTTGGCCAGGTTGCGTCCGCGAGGATGCAGCGGCCGCCACCTGCAAAGAGTACGAGAGGAAACTCGAACAGGAATAGTGAGATGACACATGATTAGTGTGAGAGAACAGAAGGAGGACAAAGGTATTTAGAGCGGTAGGGTAGAAGCACAATTATACAGATAAGCAAATGGGAATTAGATCACTGAGGGTCCGGCAGACGGGCAGCAGTTGTCTCAGCTTCCTCGTTGTCCTTCCTCGGTGGACTCCCACAGGTAGACTCCCTTGTCTTAGTCCAACCGAGTCTTCGTCCGACGAGACCAGGGAGACGAGACTGCTACAGCTGCTGCTTGGCGGTAGCACTATTACTAAAGAGTCTCGTGACTACAGCGTTCGCGGCTTAAGGGCTGACTACAGCCCCTCCCCCTCAGAACAACGCATAAATTGGCTGTGGCTGAGAGTAACAAACAAATGCAAATCAGCAACTCAACAGCTGACGCGACAGAAATTAAAAACAAGCTTCCTAGTGAAATAAGCTAGCGCAGACAGTTCTAAACTGTGACGTCTTGTCACTGTCTGCACCTTGTTTTGGACTTTTGTTTTGACATGTCTTGTGCTCAAGTTCCTTGTGTCTCTGTCTCTGCCCCTCACCTGATTCTGTTCATCTTATTTATTAGCCTTGTTTCACCACGTTGGGTTTAACCAGTCATGTTTCCCCTGATTGGTTCCCCTTGTGTATTTGAGCCCTTGTGTTTAATCTGTTCTTTGTCTATCGTTGTTTGTGTTTAGACTTGGCTGCACTTTTGTCACCAGTTTTGGTTCCTGTTTATTTGCCTTCTTTTTTGTTATCACTTCCACCGTGTCTTGCTTTTGGGTCCAGCTCCACTGCAGCCATGACACATCTCTGTACACCGCTACATAACACTTTAGTTTTTTTTTCAGCACTCAGCTGCATTTTCTTGCTTAACATTTTTCCTGAATATAAACAAAACCTATAAGTAGTGGAGACTCTTTATATGCCTGCCCTGCTCACACAGGAGATGTACAAAACCACCTACAGAAGTCCTAAAATGGTTCGTGAGCAATTTACCAACAAACCAAGTAAGCAATTTACCAACAAACATTATGTAAGCTACAGATGAAAAATAATATATTCATTGGTTGTATATATATATATGTATGGAACTGAGAGATGATGGAGATATGGTTGGCTCCATAATGGCAACATTAATGCTTGGAGGCTTGAATAACATACCATATGTGCAACATCTGAATGTTTATGGAGGTGAAGTAAATTACCTGCTATTGTCTATTAATTACTTATAGTTTATCCTAAAATTGTTTATTCTAAAGATGGTTTCAGGGCTGACTAATAATGTATTTAGTATTTCATCTATTTATTTATTTCACACACTGATTACATTGCCTTATGGGATTTTGGTTGTGGTTTATTTGTGATAACCCAATACCATTCATCATTAAATGTCCATGTAAATGAATAAAATTTCTACACTTGATAAGTTGAAGAAGATGTTGCAAAGCAGTGAGAGATGTAAAGCTCTGCCATTCCTCTTCCTTCCACTTCTCTGTCACTGTCTCTGTGCATTCTCTCTGTCTTTCCTATTATCCTGTTAGAAGTGAAGTCCATTACTTTCACCCATGTTCTGCTCCAGTCCACAGGATAATACTGATTACACACTGACTGCCTTCAGAACCCCTGTACTGGTCACAACAGGTCAGCTTTAGTCTTCATCATAAGATAAGATAATCAGGCTTCTTTAGATCACCGTAGCGAATTTCATCCTCTGTATTTAACCCATCCTCTTTTGAACACATGCTAGGAGCAGTGAGTACACACACACTAGGAGCAGTGGGCAGCTGCAGTGCCCAAGGAGCGGTTGGAGGTTAAGTGTCTTGCTCAAGGGCATTTCAGCCGTGGACGTTTCCTGCCAGTCCAGGTAATCAAACCAGTGACCTTTCGGTCACAAGCCTGCTTCTCTACCCTTTAGGCCAAGGTCATCTTTTGTCTATTCCTCCATCTGGCTCATTGCATATGTGAACCATACTGTGCATGCAACCGTTTCCACAAAGTAATCTCATCTCAGTGAAATATACTTCTACCAAGTCCTTGCGAATGCTCCATACTCATTTTTTAATCAGTGTATACAGTGAAAACTGTTACACCTGACAAAAACCCACCTGTCAGTACATCTGCCAGTATTGGAGGAATTTGGCCGCCCTGCTGGCCATTCTGTGTATTGTCATGCCTTGTGCTTTTGTTTGTTTTGGTTTTGCCATGTGCTTCTGTTATCCCTGTGTTCTCCAGTCCCCGCCCCCCACCTGATCCCTATTATTACCTGGTTTGTCTCCTCCAATAGTCTGTCTCTGCTGTTTATTGTCCTGTGCATTTAAGTCCTGTGTTTGTGCCTGTTCCTTGTCAGATTGTGACCTTATGTTCCTTCTGCCAGTCTGTGTGAGTTTGCCTTCTGTGAGTTGTAGTTTTGACCGTGTTTAGACCTGTTTTTGCTTAACGTTTTTGGATTTGGTTGCCCTGTGGATCTCTGGCTTTGACCTTGTTTGTACCCTGTTTTGACCAACCTTTTGCCTAATGATTTGGATTTGTTTGCCTTCTGGATTTTGAACTTGGACACTGTTTTGAGAAAGCCTTCTGATTTTTTTTTAATAAACCAAATTCTACCCAGTGGGTCTGCGATTGGGTCTTGGTCTATCTAAAACCTCACATCACCCCTGAAATGCACTCAAAGCCTACTTTTACACACTGCATCATGGTTCCTTTGATGCCACATCCTTTATTGCTTCAGGCGACATTTGTTCTTGTGCTGATAGATTCCTTTACCCCTAATTAACCATGTAAAGACTGTAATGTATTTCTGCTGTTCAGACCCTCAGATCCTACATACAAAGTCACCAGAAAGAGTATCAGAGGCTCATTGTCTCTTTTTTGCGCAGTACTTTTTTGTACATTTCTTGTGGGCATTGTGCACCAGTCTTCAAAACAGGCATTTTAAGATAAATGAAGATTAAAAAATATTTGTTGTGCCCATCCAGTCAGATGAATCTAAGATAATATCAGACCAAAACAAGAATCAAAATCAGTTTGTCTGATTCTAATTTCAGTGCACTTCAGGTGTCTGCATGCACAGAACATTAATGGGTAACTGATTTAAGGACAAGAAAGCATGTTTTATGAAAATAAACAGTTTTTTATTAACCAGCCAAGAGTGCACTACAATCCTGCATTTGAGTATATCCCAAGGTGAAGCCATCAGCCTAACAAATATAAGTGTGATTGGACAACAACAGATTTTTTGTTTCATACAACCTAAAATGAAAGATTTGTGGAAGGTTCTGTACATGGTTGTTGCAATACGGAATAACTGAAGATACAGGGTTTGGACAAAATAATGGAAACACCTTGTTAAATAACAGTTTTATTATTTAATATCGAGTTGGTCCTCGTTTGGCAGCAATAACTGCTTCAATATGTCAAGGAATACATTCATACAGCTTTTGGACAGTGGCTAAGGGAAATTTAATTCATTCCTGTTGTAAAACCTGATGGTGGAGAGAAGTGGCTCCTTACTTGCTGCTCCAAAATATACCAGAGATTTGAGATTATGTTAAGATCTGGTGATTGTGGGGACCAATCCAAGTGTTCAACTTCACTGTTGTGCTCTTCATGCCAGTCTTCAACGATTTTAGTTGTGTGAATTTGTGCATTGTCGTCTTGAAAGATGGCACCATCATTTGGATAGAGTGTCTAGACCGTGGGGTGAATTTGGTTACCCAAAATTGACAAATACTCCTTAGAGGTAACCCTATCACGCAGTGCTAACACAGGACCAAGAGAATTCCACGATTTTGCGGCCCAAATAATCACAGAACCGCCTCCATGCTTATTGGCTGGGGTCAGGCAATAGAAATCAAGGGCTTTGTTTGGCTTCCTCCATACATAAATTCATTCTGAACAAGCAAAAAGCATGAAGGATGATTTGTCAGAGAAGATGACATTCTCCCACTGGTCCATTGTTCACTTCTGATCGTCTTTGCACCATTTTAGGTGTTTTCGAACATTGATGGGGGGAAAGAAAAGGTTTGGCAATGGCAGCCCTTCCATGGTATACAGCTGCATTGAGCTCTCGACAAACTGTTTTGGTTGATGCTGGGTTAGCAAGATGTTGGTTTAGCTCTGCCCTGCGATGGACTGGTGACCTGTCCAGGTTGTTTCCCCGCCTTTCACCCTATGAGTGCTGGGATAGGCTCCAGCACCCCCTGCGACCCTAATTAGGATAAGCGGCTTAGATAATGAGTGAGTGAGTGAGTGAGTGAGTGAGTGAGTGAGTGGTTTAGTTCTGCAGTCATGTAAGTAGCTGTGGTTCTGTGATTTTTTTGACACAATGCGTTTCAGTGCCCTGCAGTCACATTCACAGTGTTTTGGCTTCTGTCCAGAGTTATGCTTCCTGGAACTAGTTTTCCCTTGTTTTTGGTACGCCATCATGACTTTAGAAACAGTTCCTCTTGGTACGTTAAACAACTCAGCAGTTTTTGTTACTGAAGCACCAGCCATTCACGCTCCAACAATTTGCCCCCTTTGGAAGTCTGAGAGGTCACACATTTTGACTTATACTAATACGCAGACCTCTACAGAAAGAAAAATCTTGGGTAATACATAAAGCAAAGGATGTCTGCTGTGCATATACATAAGATTTACATATCACTGGGAATCGTATTAATGTCTAGGGTTTCCATTATTTTGTCCAACCCCTGTAGATACATGGGAGCCCGATCTCTAATTGTTTTATTTTTGCAATCATCACTTTTTCCAAGCAGCTACTGTAAATGAATTTTAGTTTACGGTGTCAGTTTTATAAGAAATACATTAGGTTAAAAAAAATCTTACCCTTTAAGGTGAATAAAACAACTACACTGTCTTTCTCTCACACATATTTAGTAAGCACAGTCATTCCTGGCTTGATGGTCAATGGATGAGAGCAAAAAATACCAAAATAAAAAACCTGGGCACACAGCTGTGCAGAGCTGCAAATCAAAGATATTCAGATAAAGAGTAGCCCAAAATGTCTTGCGTTGTATTAAAGTCATCTGGATTGTGCAGAAGCAAATTCCCTGCCTGATATCTCTCTGTCTGTCTATATATATATATATATAAATAATATCTGTGCTCCATATAAATATATTTGTGCTTGCAGTAACTGATACCTTGGGACTGGAAAAAAACAGCTTTGAAAAACTTTATTTATCTTTTAACTTATAATGTATAGTAGTAAAAGTCATGGTAAAAAGTCATGATAAGATCATTCTTGGTGAGTATATGGCTTATTTCTTGTGGCCTCTGAGTCAAGTTTTTTCCTTGGCAGTGAGCCTCACTGGCTCATCACTGCCAAAGGCACTTTTCACCTTTCACCTCTGTTATTCCATGGAGAGTAGTGTCAGGCTCCAATAAGAATTCTACAAGCCCATAGCTCGTCATTCACTATTTTCAAGTTGGCACACGGCGAGTTTGAGTTTGAGTTCATCCGGTTTTCTCTCCAGGGATTGGACATTAGAGGCTTGGAAGTGGTGGTCTGTTTGGTTTAGCTCTTATTATTGCCTGCAGCCCAGCTCTCCTACCTGCATTCACACCACTTGGATATCCTCCACCCCTGAGCAATATGTAAAGGCCGTCGTTACTGATATTGCACTATTGGGAGCTAGTGAAACTGCTGCATCCATGCGTGCCACTATGGCTACAACAACCATTAGCCATAAGAGTTGACCTGACAAAACAATAACTGACAAAGACTAATTGGCAGTTATAGACATTTTTCTTAGACAGGTTTTGTTTTTAGTAACAATTTGTGCATTGGGCTAATGACCTTTGCTAAGATCTCGGCATGGCATGAATGTGCTGCTAGCTTGTGGTTGTCTGGCAAAATATGGTGGGGGTCCTGTAGATGCAGCATTCCCATGCCCATTTCCATACCTGTTTCTAGTTTCAAGTACTAAAATATTTTGCCTGAATAAAAGTGAAAGCATTAAATGTTGCATAATATAAAAGGAATGTAACAAGAGATGTCTTATTGGAAGCCTTTCAACAACCAAAGCAATAATCAAACAGCATTTGGTACATCAGACTTGACTTAAACTAATTACACCACTGCTATATACCCACGTGCTCTAGTTAATGCCAAAACAGTAACAAACATGCTTACACCATTCCCCAGTAAATAAACTGTAAACAACAAGCACACACACACACACACACAACACAATACTGACCAGTGTTTCTTCCTTAAACGTAAAACTCTTTAGCCACATTCTTGCAAACAGAAATCCACTCCCAGCATGACTTGTACAACCCCAGAACAGTAACAGAACTCTGTTACACTGCCCCCACTACAAGGGCCAAATGTCCCGTTTGCACTTTAATGCCTACACACAAAGTCTCTTAGGTGACAAGGCAGCCACCTCTGCTGGGCTGGCCACCACTGCTCCAGTGGGACTGTGCTCTGGGAAACTGCACATCCCCCACTGGGGAACTTTCTACCAGGGAAGCTGCAGGTTCCTGCTGAGCAACTGACCCCCAGTAGACATCAGCTGGTTTGCTGACCCTGCTGCTGCTGTGTTGCGGTGTTAACTGTGCATCGTCTGCCTCTGGCCCCACCTCAGCACTCTCAGCAGCTCCCGCCAAGCCCAAGTAAGGGGCCAGACGATCTCTGTGAGGCACCACTGTCTGCTGTCTTGCCCCCATTCTTACCTTGTACACCACATCTGAGATTTTCTTCGGTACCTGGCATGGTCCCTCCCAGACACTATCAAGCTTGGGATAGTGATCTTTCTTGTGACTAGGGTTGAACACCCACACCCTTTCACCCTCTTGGAGCTCTCGCCCTTACCATATGCATCGTATGCTTTCTTCTGATGAAATCCAGCCCGGGCTAGGCTCTCTCGGGCCACTGCATGCATAGCATCCATGCGATCCTGCAGCTGATGGACGTAGTCCAGTCCTGGGGCTCCTGATGTTGTGGTCTTGGGTGGTCGTCCGAAAACAAGATCTACGGGCATCCGCAACTTCCTCCCCAACATAAGCTCTGCTGGGGTGCACGCAGTGGACTCCTGCACTACAGACTGACAGGCAAAGAGAACAAGAGGCAGGTGTTGCGTCCTTGATCACTATGAATCTCCATCAGGATACCAAATCATTTATTCAATGGATAAAAACACTGTATAATTCACCAATGGCCACAGTTTCTATTAATGGACTAACATCACAGAATTTCATGCTGCACAGAGGGACCAGGCAAGGATGCTCACTCTCACCATCACTTTTCGCCCTATTCATTGAACCTCTAGCCGCTGCAGTACGCCAAAATAACAACATCAAAGGAATCCAAACCCCCAACACACACCACAAACTCAGACGACATGCAGACGACATACTGCTTTGCCTCCAAGACCCATCAAACTCCCTGCAAGAAGCCATGAAGCTTACCAGTTTATTTTCTGAAATATCAGACTACACTGTAAACTGGACAAAATCAACAATTTTATCTGTGGTGCTGACTCGTACGCTACAGCGAAACACACACCCCTCACCTCCTCAGGTAACATTAAATATCTAGGCATAAATATCTCCGCCAAGCTGTCAGAGTTGTTTCGCCTTAATTTCACTCCACTATTAAAATCAATAGAAAATGACTTAAACCGTTGGACAAATTTACCACTCTCTCTAACTAGCAGAATAGCAGCTGTAAAAATGACCATGCTACCTAAAGTGAACTACCTCTTCAAAATGACCCCAACTCAACCCACTACTAACTGGTTTAAGTCACTCAACTCCATGACAATTAAATTCTACTGGAAAAATAAACCATGGATTTAATACCCCGGATTAAACTAGCAACTTTACAGAAAAACAAATCTCAAGGAGGACTGGAAGCACCAAACTTCTACTATTATTACCTGGCTAATCAACTACAGTATATCTCAAACTGGATTCATCCCAACCAACAGAATAACCCATGAATTGAAATAGAACAGTCAGAATGCAATGAAATTTCAATCTCCGATTTGCCATTCCTTAGCACTTCCATAAAACACCACGATTGCTTCAAAAATACCGTAATCTCAACAACCCTGACAGCTTGGTGGAAAATTAATAAAGTCTTTAAATTCACAATGTCACCATGTAAATACACCCCAATATGGCACAACCCTGACTTTTCACTCAACAAATCACCACTCCACTTCACCACTTGGAAACAAAGAGGTATCACACAGCTTCAACACATCTTTCAGAATAACACCTTCATCACTTTCCAGGACCTGGTGCAAAAGTATAGCATTGGGAAAGAGCAATACTTTCAGTACTTACAATTAAAATCCAAAATTAATATAATTAACAACAACCTACACCCACCCCCACTAGTGGAAGAAATGGAAAAAATAAACAATACTGAGAAAACTATCTCCAAATTATACAAACTAATATCATCCATATCCCTCCCCATCCAAGACTGGGGAAAAAGACCTATCACTCTCTACCAGTGCAGACTTCTGGACTCTAATCTGTAGAAACACTTTCACAATGACAAACAATACTAATCTTCAACTAATACAATATAAAGTAATCCACAGAACACATATCACCCAGCACAAGATGTATAAGATGGGATTCCTAGATTCAGACATATGCTCACATTGCACAATGAACACCGCAGACAATTATTTCCACTCTACCTGGTTGTGCCCACCAACGTACCACTTTTGGAAACAAGTTACTGACAGTATATCCCTTTATATGAGCTGTAACATCCCACTCTCTCCATCCCTCTGTCTGCTCGGGGATACCTCTGTGATCAGCCCACCAATCCAAAACCCCAAACCCATACTCATTGCCCTAGCAATCGCTAAGAAAACTATCCTCTTAAACTGGAAAACAAGAAACACAATAAACATCACACAATGGTTAAACTTTCTCATAGACTACATTTCCATGGAAAGAATTTCATTCCAACACCAAAACTTATACTTTCAAAAAATCTGGGCCTGCTAACTAATCTGCCCCCCCACCCCCACCCCACACACACACATACTTCAAAGAAACTATCACTATTATTGTTATTATTAGTAGTAGTAACTGTAGTAGTAGTATTATGATGGCGTTATTGTCAATATTGTTGTCATCCTTATTAGTATTATGGTCATCAATGTTGTTATTATCATTATTACTATGTTTCCATATTATAATTATTGTCGTTACTTCCCCCATCATAGCATCACTCCTTTGTCTTGTCCCACATATAGTTTTCTATTTACTTTTCTTCTTTATCCCTCACTCCCTTACCTTTCATTGATTTTGTCCTTCTGTCTGTCTCCTTGTCTACCTGTCTGTCTGTCATTCTACAGCATGTCACCTGTCTGTTTGCATGTTTGTTCTTTGCCTGTCCACCTGTCTCCTCTGTACACAAGTATGTAGGCTCATCAAATAAAATTTATTAAAAAAAAAAAAAAGAGAAAGTACGATGTGTCTCCCATGTTGGAGGGGTGGTGGCGGGCTTAGGAAAAAAAAAAAAAAAAAAAAAAAAAAAAAAAAGGATACCAAATCTGGTGAACATGCCTTCTAGGAGTGAGTCCAGGATGGTGCTTGTTTCCTGGTTAGAAATCGCATACGCCTCCTGCCAGTTTGAAAAATAGTCCATAGCCACAAGGACGTAATGATTTCTTCTCCCTGACAGCGGAAAGGGCCCCAGCACATCCACTCCAACTCTCTCCATAGGACACCAACCTGGTACTGCTGCAGAGTCGCATGCGATTGTCCAGGTGGTCCCTTCTTGGCCACACATTTGTTGCATTGGCGGCAAAAGGTTTCTACATCTCTGTAGTGTTGCCCCCAGTAGAACTTCCCCTGCAGCCTCTGTAAGGTCTTGTAGAAGCCAAAGTGGCCTGCTCCAGGGGCCCCATGTACTGACCTCATCACCCTCTCTCGCAGGGATGTAGGCATCACCAACTGCCAGATAACCCGCTCGCCGGGCGCATGCCAGGACCGGTACAGCACTCTCTCATGCAGGCTGAGGGAATCCCACTGCCCCAGCAGTGCTTTAGTGGCTGGGGACATTGGTGCACTCTCCTCCTATCTGGGCCTCACCCTTCCCTGTTTCCACCTCATCACTGGCCCCAGGTCCGGGTCTGTCTCTTGGAGCTCTCGCAGTTCATCCATTGACACTTCATCCAGTGGCCTTGGTGTGTGCTGGGCTCTCATCCAAGCCACCAGCCCTCTGTGTCGGCAAGCCCCTTCCCTCTCCTCCAGCCTTGAGCAGTGTCGGCAAGCCCCTTCTGCACAGGGTCGGCGTGAGAGCGCATCTGCATTGCTGTGTAGCAGTCCTGCTCTATGTTTAACATGGAAGTCATGCCCTTACAGAATTTCAATCCACCGGGCTACTTGCCCCTCTCCCTGAAACTGAGTAGCCAGCGGTGGGCAGCATGGTCAGTCCTCAGTAGGAAGCGGCAGCCATACAGGTAGGAATGGAAATGTTGGACAGCCAGCACCACAGCCAGCAGCTCACATCTGGTTACACAATAGTTTCGTTCTACTGGGCTCAGAGACTTACTGTAGTAAGCAATCACGTGTTCCCCATCCGTCTGCTTCGACACCACTGCAGCAACTCCGTTTTCACTGGCATCTGTGTCCAAAAGGCTGGCCGGGCTTAGGTAGGGACATAATGGGCGCATTTACTAGGGCTTGTCAGAGTGCTAAGAATGCCTGCTCACAATCTGTGTCCCACTGAAACTCCCGCCCTATCTCCATCAGCCTATGCAATGGCCTGGCCACATCTGCAACGGAATGGATGAACTGGCAGTAGTATGAAGCAAGGCCAAGAAACCCCCTTTTTGCTACTGGGAATGGGCCACTCTTGCACTGCTCTGACTTTGTCGGGATTTGTTGAGACTCCTTGGGGCCCCACTATGTGTCCCAGGAAGCAAATCTCTTTTCACAGCAGAGTGCATTTCCTGGGATTAAGGTGGAGATTAGCCATCTTGAGGCACTCAAACACTCTACAGAGGTTGTCCAGTGCAGAAGTGAAGTCAGCAGCATGAACCAACACATCATCCGGTTAGATCACGCAGGCAGAGTGTGGTAGGGGGCTCAAGACTTTCTCCATGAGACGCTCTCCAAGGTCGCCGGGGCATTGCAGAGACCAAACGGCACGACTGTGAATTGCTACAAGCCCCGGCCAATGGAAAATGCTGTTTTGGATCAGGCGTCTGGAGTCAGTTCCACCTGCCAGTACCCACTTCTAAGGTCTAGTGAACTGAACCATTGTGACCCAGCTATCGAGTCAAGAGCCTTGTTGACTCTGGGAACTGGGTGAGTCTTTCTGTGTCGCCTCATTTAAACGTCGATAGTCAATACACAGTCTTAGTCGACCATCTTTCTTTGTGACTGGCACAACAGGTGATGACAATGGGCTGTCCCTTGGCTCGATCATCCCGCTGCTGCCATTTTTGCTAACTCGGCCTCGACCTCCTGGAATTTCGCTAGGATCAGGCGTCTGGGGCGCTGTAGTATTGGAGCCACACTACCTGTGTCCATGCTGTGTTTCACAATGTTGGTGCGGGTGCACTCACCGTCTGTGGCTGCAAACTGATGGTGGTATTCCATTCGCAGGCTTTTGAACTCCTCCTGCTCCTCTGGTGTCAGACCCTCGCTGCTCCGCTCCCAAAGGCCCTGCAGGGCAACTGTAGCCTCTCTAGAAACACCCTCCCAGGTAAGTCCATCATCCATGGCTAGCCTCTCTATTGTTGTGGAAGCATTCACTGTGCAAGGTGCAGGATTGGGCAAGTTGAGCGCTACAACGGAGTCACCCATTGACAAGATGCGCCTCCTCACATCCACTACAGCCCCCACTGCTCCCAAACAGTCCACCCCCAAGATACAGTCCTCTCTTATGTCAGCCAACCAGAATTCTGTTTCTATACTGCTGTTACTCAACTCCAGTGACAAGGTGCACCAGTCTTGCATTAGTGCCACATCACCAGTCACTGCCTCCATGACCCTAGTATCTGGAAGGAACTCAACATGAGGTAACACTCCAAATTGATACCTGATCCAGTGTCCACTAGAGCCCTGCAGTGCACCCCTTGGAGACAGCACATCACTTGCAGGGTGCCTCCGTGGCCCAGTCGGCCTACGCACTTCCTGGTTCTTCCGGGGGAAAGAGGGGGCATGCGGGTCAGCTTGTCCCCAGCTATGCTGACCCGTTGTCGTTTCCCGGTACTGACCCTGGAAGAGGGCGGTTGCTTGTGCACTGTTGTCACAAGCTCCCCACAGGCCTGGCACCGCTTTGGCTCCCTTGGGCGTGCTGCACTCACTACAGGATTGCCCTCAGGGTTGCTCTCTGGTACCCCTCCAGTGCTGTTGCTAAGCTAGCTGCTTTCTGAGAATCAGTCCATTTCGCAGCAGCTGCCACAAGATTAAACTGAAAAAGGTATGCCTCCCAGCTGCTAGTACCATCATACCGCCCCAGTTTCGGAACTGTTGTTGTTGGCTGTTCAGGATACCTCTGGCTGGGGTTCACTGTATGGTCTGGCGGCTGCATAAGGCATAAGAGAGCGTGCTCCATGTTGTCAATCTGCTGCTGTGGGCGCTGAACCATCTCTGCTTGGTGCTGCAATGTGGAGTCCTCCTGGCCAATGGCAGGCCCCACCTTTCACCGCCCCTCGCTGCTTCCACGGCGTCTGACACCTCCACTTTCCTTGCCAGCTCCCAGCAGTGGAGTAGCTTCAGCTTCTAGCACTGCTGCTTTACTCCTCGCTTGGCACTTTCAGGTTTTCAGCCAGAATTCCCCACTGCTGTCTTTCGTCTGACTGGTAAGATTGGTGATGTTGCTTCCACTGGGTTGCCACTCCTCAGACTTCAACACTTGCAATTGTCTTTCAGGAGAAATCTTTGCTTTGCTAACATTAGACCTTACAGCAAACTCTTCTCTTGTTGTATCTTGTTTCAGAGCAGCAGACAGCCACAATCTGAATTCAGCACCATCCGCTATCCCACTTATGAGCACCAGTGTAACGAGAGATGTCTTATTGGAAGCCTTTCAACAACCAAAGCAATAAGCAAACAGCGTTTGGCATATCAGACTTGACTTAAACTAATTACACCACTGCTATATACCCACGTGCTCTAGATAACACCAAAACAGTAACAAACATGCTTACACCATTCCCTAGTAAATAAACTGTAAACAACAAGCACACACACACACACACACACACACACACAACACAACACAATACTGAACAGTGTTTCTTTCTCAAATGTAAAAACCTTTAGCCACATTCTTGCAAACAGAAATCCACTCCCAGCATGACTTGTACAACCCCAGAACACTATCAGAAATTTTTTTGGCCATTGATGGTTATACAAATGTAGCAGACTGGTGCAGTTAATTGTTTGTAAAACTAGTACATCAACAAAGATTTGCTGAATTACTTTTCACCACTGCCCACTCCCTTCATAACAAAAATAGCTCCAGTTAGCTTGTTAGTTTCTTTTATACCTACCACCACACAATGACAGTACGCTAGACAAATACTGTTAAACTGGAAAATTTTGTAAATATCTTGTCCATCTAACAGAGTCAAGACAAAATATGTTAAACTGCCACATAATCAAGTTAAACTAAAAGCACTTGGAATATCTCACTTTCCAATTTTATACTTCAAATCACAAATTGGATAATGGATCATTTTCCATTTCCTTGTGTTTTTCTTCTAAGTGTTTAGAAGCTTGTCATTGTTATTTGTGTCACTTTTAGAGAAATATCAGCTCAGGGTTCTTTTTTTTTTTTTTTTTTTTTAAGTATTTCTTTATCCTTTTGTAATTCCAGCTGTTGAAATGTTTTATTTCTGGGCCTCTCTATTGTACTTTTTGAGGTGTGAGATGTGATATGTTCTGCATTGACAACTCCAGAAAAATTAAACTGACAGCACTTCCAAACTTAGTGTTTCAATGTATTATTTCTACTTGGGATTGCACCAAGTCGGGGTTCATTGATCGGCCAAAAGGTCTGAACAACTGGAGAAACACAATAAAACAATAGTCCAACACAATTTTTGTAAAATTCATCACTATTTTGCAACCCATAACTGGTTGTATGCTGCAACCTATCCAACCTATGAAGTTAATGCAGCCTGGCACATGGGTCACATGCTGATTAGGTTAGTCTAACAAGCAACACTTTTATCACTGTATAAATGAAGAATGTGTTGTCTTTGATTTTCAAGTACCAATGTCTGGTCTTACCTTTGACTCCACAATATTGTTTGCGGCTACAATTGGTCTTGAATCACTGATAGGTCAGTGAGAAACTTATGTATTCTCTGCAGCTGCAGTTTGACTTACTCTGCCCAGATTAACTGCATGATATATGAATTACGGACATTTACATTGTTTCAATGAGTAGATAGATGTAGAGAGCTACTAGTAGAATATGTGAATGCATGAATTTTGTGCATATGCATTTACATGTACAGAACACACAGGTCTGGACAGAGGGAAGAAATGCCAGCTGTGTGAGGTTAGTGTGCGAGATTAACCCTATTCTTAGAAATCTGTTTTCCCCTGCCTGTGACCACAGGGCCTCCCTTGTCTGTTCTGCTTGGCCGTAACCAATGCAGCCATAACCAATGCAGCCTGAATCAGTACACCTGGGCAGCTCGCGCCTGTTCAGATCTCAACCCCCATCCTCTGACTTTACAATGCTGTCCATGTCTGCAGTGCTTCATTTAACAAGCTAGTCTATGTTGTATTCTATTTTCATAGCCACGAATAAGCCTGCTTTGTAATCATGCATTACGCAAGAGCTCAGGGGGAGAAGAGAAGAGAAGATGCCAAGCATATCTGAACCTGCCTCCTTCCTCCGTCAGTGACGTTAGTATACATTAGTCCCAGACCCAGCTGTGACTAATACACACAGAGATACAAATCTTTGTCTTCTTATGGACCGTTACAAAACTTCCTTTTACACAAAACATGTATTTGTGGACAAGACACTTTCCACAGATCCTATTTTTCACAGAGACCAAGGCAACATGATGGAGAATATCTAATGGATAAAAATAAAATGTAAAATTTATTTTAATACAGAATCAAGAGATTTGGGGAGACAGCAAAACAGAACTGTTTTCAATCCTAATTCACTCAAATTTAAGTGACCTGAGTGCTAAGTGACATGAGTGAAACAAAAACAGTGCTTCTTGATGACAATTCCAGAAGTAAGTTTGGCATAAAAAGAAGGATGGTCATGTAGTCCGCACTATGAAGTGTGGTAGTGGATCTGCGATGTTGTTGGGCTCTTCTAATTCCAAAGGCCCTGGTGGTAACCTTGTTAGAATACTTGGCACAAGGGACTGCATGAAGTACCAGGAGATTTTTAAACCAAAATCTGTCTGGCTCTGCAGTTAGATATACAGTTAGATATTCCAATTATTGGAGGAGTTATCATTACACTCCATCTAACCATGCCAGTCTAGGCATGTCTCTAAGCAGAAAGGTCTGTTTGTTCATTTATTCAGCTTATTTTACAGTTTCAAATTTTAGTCTTTTTAAAACATTCATTAATGTGTCCACATTACTGTATTCACAATACAAGTGACTGTGAATTGATCTAAGATACAGTTTTTTGGTCTCAATGTTCCAGTTCAGTCTGGAAGAAGATATAGCTATATTCATACAGTGACCCATTGTGTCCATCCTCAAAAGGCCTACATGCACAAATAAACAGCAAAAGACATTATTTTACATCTGTGTTGGGATTTAATCCCTATCATAACAGTTTTTGTGCATATCTGTAAAACAATTTGTGGTATTGCAAATGCTACAGATTTTTATAAATTAGAAATTTCAAATCATAATTTAATTAGATTTTTGGATGGTAATGCTAATCATTTCAGCTTTGTGTTTTCATCATAGGTCTTTGATAAAAATAAATTTTATGGATATTAATCTCCATGGCAACACATGCACATTGCACACATAGACTAAGATCTATTTCTATGATGCACTGAATTCCTCTGTCAAGGCATCAACAGCATCAACAATGCGTCTTTCAGTTTAAATGGGAACACCCACGACAAACAAAATATTGTGTTAAACTAAGCCAGATCTGGACCTCGATTATGACTAAGCCAAACACAATTCCTGCCTACAACTTTGAGCTGTGTATTTTGCACCTCTCAGTGGGACATCTCTGCTCCAGAGCATAGCTGATTGTGAACAGAGATAAGCCCAACCAAACCTGTTCTCCTTAGCTTGATTCATACTTTTGTGTGCCAAAATACCCTGAATAGGCAAACAAGCTTCCTGTGATTTTTATACTTCAACTTGCAATTTGGAAGTACATGCTAGGGGCCAAAACAGATGATTTGTTTTTGCAAGGGTAATGTCTGTGCTCAAGTCTGGATGGAGCAGGGGGTGCTCTGCAAAAGAGCCTAAAAATCACACAGCTCTGTTTCACACAACAATACCATTATCCAGCACACAGCTCTGTTTTACACATCAATAACATCAGGTAGGATCTTGAAAAGAAGGGAATTCATGTTTAGCCAGCCTCTTACTTCAAGTAGCCTAATCCTTGGAGTAAGAGTTTGCTCAAAACCTTCATGATGGTACAATTAAAGGCATTCAAAGTCATCAGAAGACACATTGCCTGCCACAATGAGTATGCTGGTTGTCCTCATGCAGCTTCTGTTTCTAGGTAGTGGTATTTGGCCATATATGCTGCCCTGTTTGGGTGCTCCTGAGCTGTTGCCTTTCTGTATGTCCTCACGAATCGTCACTATGAATTAGGAATTAGAAACCATCCATTCCTCCCACTTGAAAAAGGATACGCTTCTCCTCTGAGTTTTACATTGCATGAGTTGCACAACCACATCTCAAAGGATGGGTTAAAGATCTTGTTAGTTCTCTTGTGCCCCAGATGAAAGCACCTCTTATAAGTAACTGTGGATAAGAGCATTTGTGTTATGTCTCCATCTCCACCTGTCTCTAATTCAGCCTGTAATGTTTGGCTTCAACAGCTTGTCACAAACCAACTCATTTACCTGTTCTTCATTCATGGACCCATTACCTACCATAGTATATACACTCCAACTTCTTTTGAAGTCTCTCATCCCAATGGGCGTTCTAAGATGAGTTACTCTTGTGTAGTATTGTTCCTGTTCCCATCCATGGGTTCTAAGCCTGGTCTGTTTCCTGTCCCGCTTACAAAAGTTTGATTTCAGGCACTCAAGGTAGTACTTATTTTCATTTGGGTTTGTGATGTAATTTGTTGGAGATAACATTTGAGAAAAGCTTATGCCACAAAAGCTTGAGCTCTGGTGCACTGAATGTATGTAGATGCTTGAAATACAACCCAAAATGGCTATACCAGTTGTAGTGTAAGAACCAGCACCAACCTCGTAAAAGTTGACAAATATGCCACCAGGATTAGTGACAGTCAGCAGTTTTTACAGCTACACAGAGCATTTCAAGTAGTTGTTTTCTGAAGGTACATTGAATAACCTGTTGAGTATAGCAGGGGTACCCAAATCTGGCTCTCAAATTTAGATTCAGACCAGTGGTTTTCTGATCTAGAGTAGTTAACTGAGTAATTAGTGTAACTTATCTGTCTCAGTATTTTCATACCTAAGGCCTGGACCTTAATACAGTAAAATCAGCTGTGCCCTGCCCTTGAGGACCATAAGTTTAGTAGTCTTATTATACAGGCCATCGGACCATACCATACTACTCAAGTGCTTGTTGCAGCATTGGAAGAAGAAAGAGGACATGACTGCTCAGACACAGTGGAACACAGACACGTGACACTGGGACTAGGCAGTTCTAGTTGTTATGAAGAGGTAGGTTGATTAGATAGAGACAGAACACTTATAGCTCTTTTCCACTAGGACGGTGCTGGTGCCCGTGCCGGTGCCGGTGCCGGTGCCGGTGCGGAGCCAGTGCTGCCTTGGTGCCTTTTGAGAACCGGCCCGCATTTCTACTGGTTTGGGAACCGAACGCTACATAGCGAAAGTTTGGGTAATTTCCGTGGGGAAAAAATCATGTCGGTCAGAACGCACCTGCTTGCTTTTTATAAATTTACTTTTACGCTAGGCTTCCACGCAGCGAAACACCTCACGAATTTTGTCCTATAACTTTTCGCTCGGAGGGCAAAATTCATGAAAATAGTAAGTCTGTCACCTAGCTCAAAAGTTAAAACGAGTGTTTAAATGAAGGTCTGCAGTGGTTTATTTGCACCAGCTAGAGCTGAGAGAGAGAATGTCTTTTTCTACCACTCTGGGTCCGACTACGTTCATGTAACATGTAAACAGCAGCCCATATGGATGTAGACACAAATTGTTGCTTATACATCTTTTAATCATATACATATTTTCATGCTACAAATATCCTTTAGCCTACCGCTATTTGGTCAGACGTTTTTTTGTTACTCCCGCCTCTCTAGAGAACGTCACGTACCAAACACATCAAACGCTGAACTGATTGGTTCTCGCGTGGTTTTTATTTGCATAGCCTCTGACGTCAGCGGTTCCAACTTTTGGGACCAGCAATTCTGTGGTGCCGTGCCGGTGCCAGCTTTTCGGCTCCGGCACCAGTATTTTGTCAGTGGAAAAGCGTGGCCCCAGTGCTCGATCGGGCACCGGCACCAGCACCGCAGCAGTGGAAAAGGGGTATTAGTTGATTCTAGGCCCACTGAAACACAGAATTCAGGGTTTTTGCTCTGGGAGTGATTATTTCTTTAGTGTCACAGCATCTCATTTACAATATGAGAGTATTTTTCAACATTCTGTTCACGGTTCTTTTCAGGTTGAAAAAGTCCATTTACACTATTACAGTGGTGGATACTGTGGAGTTCAGGCTTGGCTGTTCACTTGTACCTTATTACTCATCTGTCGTGGACTTGCTATTTCCATTTTAATGTTTGAAGCTGGTCTAACTAATTCATAATGAATCTGTCATAATTCAAACAACAAATAAGCCCTTTTCTTGAACTGTTGCTGCTTCCTTAGTATTTACGACACTGTGGTACATTCCCAATGAGACAGTGACCCACAGCGTGGTACATTCCAAATGAGATAGTGACTGACAGCGTGGTACATTTGCACATATCCCAAAAATCCTTTGGGATGTACTGCTGACATATTCCATACTTCTGTGAATCTGCTCCACTGTTATTTCCCTCCGCCCTAAAATTAACCAGTGGAGGCCACTGTAGTGCATTTCCCCAGGATACTGCAGTCCACAGTCCCCCTCATAATAAGAGACTTTGCAGTGAGAGGCAGGCACATGCGTCTCATTAAACTGACCAGCTGCCTGTGCGGACACCACATATTGTAGAAGCTCTTTGTAACATCTTTTGTTGATGGCCTATACTTGTTACTTTCTGTTCATATCATAGGCCTACCTATGTTTTGCAAAAGTCATGTTTAAATTTGCCCATGAAATATGTTTACATTTGATGAAATATAAAAATATTTTGGAAATATCTTACATGAAATATGGGATTTCTTGAATTAAATTGAATGTATCTGATTTACTGAATAACAAAAGTAATTCATTTGAATGTTGTGGTCACCATGATTATATTATAATAATAATAACAATAGCAATAATAATTATAATGATAAAAATACTTATAGCAAGGCCTATCATGCTGTTATGCTAAACATCAAAGTAGTAAAAGATGGCATAAATATAAGGTGCTGAAAGGGAAAAGAAAGAATCTAATTTGAGTGCCGTGCATGATAAAATTATGTATAGGGGTGCCCTGAGCCTGAAAAGTTTGGGAACCACTGCTCTAAACTAATAAATGCCTATATGAACACTGTGAACCTCGCCACTAGGGCTAACTGAGCAGTGAGCACAGTGTGTAGGTGAACTAGCTAGTGTATATGCTGCCAGAGCTAAGGTGGGCTAATCTCCTCTGTGGAGCATCTTGTTAAATTATACTTCAGTATAGGTTTCACAAATAACAAAATACTTAATCTTTTGGCACACCACATTATCGTAGTATCAGGGCTTTGAGAGGATTGTGCAAGAAACTGGGTCTATTCTGAAGAGAGAATCACATGGACTTGGGGGAAATTGCCACGAGAATAAAATCGTAATTTTACAAGAAAAGAGCCATAATATTAATAGAATAAAGTCATAATTTTAGGCTACATGTTATTTTAGAGGGGAAATATCAGAAGAGTAGCCTGCCGCATGCGTTAAAATGAGGAATGTGGAGCAACTTGTGAAGTTACATTTTAGTATAGGTTTCACAAATGACGAAATACTTTGCAGCAGGCTGCTCTTCTGATCCTCTTCTGAAATTATGACTTTATTCTTGTAATATTATGATTTTATTCTCGTATAATTATGACCTTGGTCTCGAAATCTCAGAATTTTTTCCCTCAGTGTGGCTCTATTACTCCGTCATAATGAGGGACACCAGCTATTTGACTTTTTTTTTTCCTTCCTGAAAACAAATAATTTTAAAAGTATTTGTATGAATTTGGATTCAGCTCCACTCTTAATACCTACCTAATTATAGTAAGAAAAAAAAATATGGGGGTATATATTCATTCCAAAAACCCCCATCACCATCAAACATGTGTAACGCCCCTAGACCATACGCCTGATACTAAAAGGGCATCCTGGGTTCTTTTAATGATTCTATAAATTAATTTATGTGCCACTGTTAACTTAAATGGTAACTTTCTAACCCTAAACTCTTGTTCTACACTTATCTTAACAATAAAATCCAGAAACCAAACGATTTAAAGTTTAATGCCAAGCAATTTACTTATAAACGTTCAATACCAAACACCCAAATTTTGTATTTCAGAACTATTAAACAAAATTCACTCAGTGAAAAAAACAAGTATCTGTCAATACCGTAGCAATGATCAATGATCTAATATGTGAGGGGCTCTCTGGATCTTGACACCTGCTCACAATGTGTCCATCACCTCCACAACGATAACAAAAATAATCATCATTGCTCACAGAAGGCCTACCTCTCTCAGTGGAACGCATGGTGTGCTGCTGAGTTGGATTCGTCCTCAGCAATGAACTATGTTCTACACTCATAACAGTCAACTGGTGTTGCAGTTGCCGAACTTGCTTCTTTAACTCCTGCACATCAGGGTCTGGTAGAGCCTCAGCACTCTTAGGGGAACACTTCACTTTAGGTTCTGGGGCTTTGGGCACTGCAGGCGGGTTACGTGACCCTTCTAGTCTGGCACGCAGCTCTTTAACCTCAGCTCTTAGCTCTTGGATCTCAGTTTGGCTCGGCTGTAAAGAATCTTGAGGGAGCACAGGCTTCACAGTGGCATTCAACTTGCGCCTTATGGCCTCATTTTCCTCTTCCTCACGGATCTCATTCAGGAGACTCAAGAAAGTGGGCGGCGATTCTTTTCTTTCTCTCAATCTTAACTGAAGCAGCATCATGTCAGACTCTACGGCCCCTCTGATGAGCTGCTCGACCCTAGCTCTATCCACTTGCCCAGGTGGCAATCCTCCCTTCTGTACTACTTTCGTCAATGACCTCTCCATTCGACGGAGAAACTCTGATAGAGCTTCACCAGGATTTTGGCGAAGAAGTCGGAAAGCGAAGTACAAATCTTCACCAGACTCAGATGTCCTGAACGCACTTTCCAGTGCTACCAGATACTCTGCTGCACTAGCATCATTACTAGACAGTCTAACAGCCTTGACAATCTCTAGGGCGGGACCCTTCAGACTTTCAACTATACGCTTACGCTTTTCCTTTTCAGTACATTCACATTCTGCAATCATCAATTTAGCCTGTTCCACCCAGTTCTCCATTGTTTCCTCTTCAGCCGGAGTAGGAACAACACCCGAGAAAACACGCAAACGCCTGTAAGCTGTGCCTTCACTGGAATGTTTTGTCGTCTTTTCTAGCAGTTCTCCAACTGCATGTATAACTGATTCAGGAGAGCTAACCGAAAGAGGGGAAAGCAAAGCCTGCACATCAGTCATAGATTTGCCTTCACTCTGGAGAAGTCTGGAAAGTTTTGCAGCAAAGCCATCAGAGGCAGGCTCAGTTTCTCTGACAAACACAATCTTCCATGCCTCCTCACTATCCATAGGCAACACCTCAGGGGGAACACGAGTCGGATCTATCTTCTCACGACATTCACATAGCACCAACAAACTTGTTGCAGTTGGGCCTATCTTCGTATCTCTGACACGTACTCTGCCCAAGACTTTTACAGTTTGAACCGTGTCTTCAATACAGGCTACCTCAACCTCAACTGGAGCACCAATCAGTAACAATGCATGGTCTGTATCAATCTGCGCCTCTTTACACCAATTCACAAGTTCACCCTGTAACACAGAGCTACTTCCTAACGCCATACTTAGAGTTCAATATCAAAGCAACAAATAAAACTTCAACGAGAAACTTCTCTTTAACAACTATGACTTCTTCAAAGGGGGGGTTTAACAGGGGAAATTATCCCAGCGGTGCCTCCATTTTGTGTAACGCCCCTAGACCATACGCCTGATACTAAAAGGCCGTCCTGGGTTCTTTTAATGATTCTATAAATTAATTTATGTGCCACTGTTAACTTAAATGGTAACTTTCTAACCCTAAACTCTTGTTCTACACTTATCTTAACAATAAAATCCAGAAACCAAACGATTTAAAGTTCAATGCCAAGCAATTTACTTATAAACGTTCAATACCAAACACCCAAATTTTGTATTTCAGAACTATTAAACAAAATTCACTCAGTGAAAAAAACAAGTATTCGTCAATACCTTAGCAATGATCAATGATCTAATAACATTTTACAGCAACACAATACATGGACATAACATTCATTAACACATTCACACACCGCGGACTCACACACACACACACACACTGATTAGACCTAAGCCGGCAAATGACACTAAACAAAACCGTTGCAGGCCTGAGACGTTGCTCGGGTTCGCTGTGGCCCAGCACAAAATGGCCGCTTCACTCAGTAACGAGCAAAAAGGAAAAAAACACATACAGTACCTTATTCCAGCACAGTTTCGGGTGGTTTACCAGTCCGACAATGTCTGCATGTCCCACGTAGCAACAGCAACAAGCACAAAAATCCCGCAAAGATCCAAAATCCCGAAGCAGTCTTTCCGCGAGTAGCAGCAAAGTCCTCCGTAGCAATCCTCAACAGGTTAAGCTAAACGGCAAGGCTCCGTCGACTTAATTCTTACCAACAACAAAAACACAATACTATCTTTCTTGCTCTTTATGGGTATTCTGTTCGAGTATCCAAAGACTAAAAGGCAGTATTCGAGAATTACAACGTTGTTCACGTTATACATTTATACTTTACAAAAGTCAGGCTCTGTCTCACAGTCGCGCTCCTGCTCTCTCTCTCTCTCTCTCTCGTCTATTCCATGACCTCTGACGTCATAGGTATTAACTCTACTAATTATAAACTATATTTCTACACTGAAATAACAAAAATACTGCATTTTATACATTCACACAACATATGAAATCACTACATCAGAACAAATATTAATAAGAACTAGGAACACATATACATGCACACATGAAATACATATCCCAGAATTCCCATTAATGACCCAATCGAACTTTCCAGGCAAATACATAATCTAAACTTATTGCTAATTTATTCATGAACTCTCTTTTTGAAAATGAATGAACTAGTTCTAATGAATAACTAAGAACTATATCAACTTTAAATTACCTACTAATTAACTAACATTAATGTATCTAAAATACAATTTCCTCACCGCGCTACACATGCAAACTGACACCTGAGCATGAGGGGTACTCTTTCTTTCCCCTGGATCCACTAAAAAATTTTGTGCATAAATCCCTGTCTCTCCGTTCTTGATTCAGAAATACCTTAAACTGAAGTAAGTATCACTATCATTATAAACATGAATAAAGAATTATGGGCAGAATAACCATTTTATTATGTAATGATGGAATTGGGATGGAATGATCCCCACAGAGGACATCATTTATAATTATTTTATAGCATGACCAGGATGGCAAAACACACCATGCCTGCAGCAGTAGAGATAGAGCTGCTACAGAGCTGAAATGAGCTGGGGTCTGATTAAGGGTCTGAGCTGAAGATGCTGATGATCCCAATGTGGGTATCCATCAGACTTTGAACTGACACCTTGAGTCAGAAAAGAGCATGTGGAGCTATCTGCCATGGCAAAACAAGGGGAAATATGGATAGACTATAGGCACTTTCGCACCGGAGGACCTTTTCCATAGTTCTTAGAACTGTTGGAGGAAGTACCCCCTTTTTCGCGTGTTTGCACCACAGGAACTTAGAGCGATCATAGTTCTTAGAACGCTGTTTTGAGGGGCTTTTTTAGCTCCTACTTCAGGGTAGGTACTTTCGCATGAAAACACTGCGTGAAAAGAGGTGTATCCGGACTGGAATACTCCTGTATATTCCCGAATACTCCACAGATAATCGGCTGTATCCGGCAGTTTGCAGCTCTGTTACGCGGCATGGAATATTCCTGAATACGTACCAGGTTTGGGGGTCTGCCTAGAGCCCTTAGTTGCCATGGTGAATAATCCCTTGGGGGTGCTTGCAAGGGAACATTTGCACTTCACACCTTGGGCCACCAGATATCCTGCAATTGGTCAGAAGTCTTACTTTGGATTGGTGGAGCAATGTCTTGCCCCTCCTCTAAAACCCTTCCCCATTGGTCCATTGTGGGTCCCCAGACATGTTTTCATATAGTTTATATTATTACTGTTATTATTATTATTTTTATTATTGGTGGTGGTGTTGTTTTATGTTCATAGGTAGATTGTATAGAAAGTCTTGCAAACACAAATTTTATTATCAATAAAGAAAATACAGTATAATATAAATTATAAGGCATATAAATTGACAATTCTCTCTCTCTCTCTCTCTCTCTCTCTCTCTCTCTCTCTCTCTCTCTCTCTATATATATATATATATATATATATATATATATATATATATATATATATATATATATATATATATATCTGAATGTACAACATATAACAGAATAGAATACATTAGAACAGAATATACTGTAATATCATAGTATATGATACAAATGCTTTTTGGGAGCATAAATGAAACACTAAATATTGAGCATTCCCAAGAACAATCCAGCTTCCGTGGTCTCCATTGTGAATCTATCCGCACCAGCTCGTGCATGGTGATTCACAACATATTTTTGGTCTTTGTCCAGTCTATTCTGTAGCACCCCACACAGTGCAAACAACTCTGTGCTAGGCGGGAGGACCCACGCTGGCCTTCCATCCAAGATGGTGTCCTCCTCTTCAGAAATTATATCTACTGATGCGGTACTCCATATGGCAGCATCTTCCTCAGTTTAAAGAACACTAGCTCTGGCCTTGTGTTGCTGCAAAACACAGTGAAAACAGAAATTAGATCAGTGAAAATAGCTAATGGAGAAAAAGTTTAAGAACTACAGGGGAAATGATGTTTTGACTTACTCTTCTCCTCCTTTGCCTCGTTCGAGTGGCGATCCTGCCCCCCTCTTTGTTCTCCAGATTCCCTTCTTGGTTCATCCTGTAACTCTTTCGAATAGTCTCAGTAGGTCTTGCAGGATGCTATAGAGAAAGAAAAGTGGAGAAGAAAGGAAGATTGATTACAAGTTTGTTTAGAATTCCAGGCACTGCTATGAAACAATCGCGACAATATAGTCTACCAACAAAACATGTTGTCTTACCTTGTCTGTGGATCATATCTGTGCGTGTTGTTTTCAGCATTATGCATTCTCCGCACAGCTTCCTGTAGAAGCAAAATTAGTACAAGAGTTAAATTCAACCACATTAAGGGATAAAGCAGATAAAGAAATGTGAACGTATCAGAATGTGCGGCAGTCAAAGACAAAAGCAAGAAAGCTACAGAAATAAACTTACCAAAACAGAGTTATTTCCCGCTCGTCTTCTTTTTTTGGGCTCCTCTTGCCCCTCTTTGATGGGACTCCATCCTGTCCAACCGCCGAATAACATTCTCAATGAACGTTTACTGCTGTTCAGACATCTTCTTAAAAATGCATTTGTAACCCCATGGGTATACAGTGTTACTTTTCTGTTATTTAAATTATTTCATTTATTTATTTATTTTTCTGTACACTTAATATGCTCATATTTCTGGTAAAATGTTGTTTGATTTAAGGTCTTCGAAATGTCATTGTAAAATGAGAAAATTATGCCATTGGTTAAGATCAGCCAATGAGGGAACGTGTGAGAGGTGAGGGAGGGGGGAAGGAGGAAGTGAGAGGAGAGAGAAAAGTCTAGAAAAAGAACAACTCAGGTTGTAACAGAATGGAGAAGAGTTCAACTGACTAGTAGGAGTATTTCATTGTTTGTAGTAGTTTCCTGAGTATATTAACTAGCTAGTACAGTTAGTTACGAATTCCGCCGAGCTTTCATAGTGTGAAGTCAGCACGACGAGACCGTAAGACCGGCGAACGAGCTGTAACGAACACGGAGGGGTATACTCTACTCCAGAGATTCAACGATCCACAAGCTGGGGACTGCGACAGTTTGGGTGTTACGGAAAGCCACCAACGGACTGCGCACAGAGGGTGTTTGGGGAAGAGACCACGTCGAAAGTATCTAAGAGACTAAGTTTCAAGTATTGTCAAGACGGAGGTAACCGGTTGTGTTTTTTCCTTCCTCCTGGGATAATTACATTGAAAGGACAGTTCCGCCAAGCGCGCCAACGTTCAACAGGCCTGCAACAGTCCTCTTTGATGTACATATGCAAATTAGATCATTTGCCGGTGTAGAATTATAGTTAAGCAAAAGTGTTAGTGTGTACTGCACAGAGGGAGTGAACTGTTTGTTCTTCTGTTGTTCTCCCCTTGTTCCTTCTACTATGTAACTGCAACAGAAAAGGAAAGCTGCACAGTACGTTATAAGGGGTACATTGTATTTTGTTTGTTTTTGGGGAAAGATTGAATTGAGTGTTATCTGTGTGTATGTGATATGCTGTAATATTTACATTTTATTTGACATTTCAGGGAAAAAGGGGTGCAGTTGGGGTGTTGGTTTGTTAAATTCACTAGTTCCTAAGAGAGGGAGAAGAAAAAAAAAGGGGACGTGGGGGAAGCAAGTTGGAGTTGGATGTCATTTTATTTGTGAATGTTGTGTGCTTTATGGGACAAGTAAACAAGATTGGTAATAAACACTAATGGTGGTCCTTCTTGGAATTTAAGCTACGGGACTTATTAAAGAGATAAGGACTCAGGGCCCAACCTTTGACTACCTGAGGGTTTAGGGCATTACACATTTAACGGGGACACCAGTTGTTTGTTTTCGTTCGGACTCGGCGGATATTCCCGGCGCACGACTAGCCTCTCCACTCAGCTGTCCGTTCGAAAACTCAAGTGTTCTTTTGCAAGTCATCTTCAAAATGCACACTATCAACAGAATATGGAGTGCAACTTCTGTAATCCTTCAGTAAGTTGCTTCTCCTACGTACAGGTAACCCCTCCCCCAAAGCAAATTTCGCGCTGCAGTTGCACACAATGCTATTGGTTACTGTCACTCTACGCCATGCACGCACAGAACACTGATTGGACAGGACTCAACCTTAGATTCTGAGGGGGTGGTTTGAAAACGGGGCGCGTCCTGGTACTGAGGAGAAACATTCCAAACAAACAGGCGAAGAACAACAACAACAACAACAACAAAAATTCCTGTGCCTTGTAAACTTTTTTTTTTTTTTTTTTTTTTTTTTTTAACTCCAGTACCCTTTGTCCCGCATCCCTCATACCGCTGGTCGTTTGGTTTTTAACTGTCAGAAATAAAAAAATAAATGGATCCATTCTTTTACCCACCCAGCACATGAGCCACTTATGCCGTTGCTAATCACAGTTTCTACTTTATTTAATAGCGCTATGTCAAAAGCAGTAAAAATGCAACATAGCCGAGTTTTTTTTTAAAAGCCTTACTTTCACCAAATGGCTGAGAGGAGAGCATTGAGGGCGGTCATCAAGAGGCTGTGGCGGCCGTCAATCAAACTGTGCAGCTGGGGGCCGTCGAATTTCTTTGCTACGTCACAAAAACAAAAATTAGTAAAACTTTACAGATATGAAGGTAAACGCTTTCAGCCGACATCAAGGTCAAAAAGAAAGGAAAAAGTTCTTTTATCCCTTCTGACCATGCTACAAGAGAGATTTTGGCTTGATATAAAGATTTGCATTGAGATTGTTTTATTTTATGTAATATTTTATTTTGAGCCTTATTTATTCTTATAGTTGGATTTGGTCAGGGGTTTAACTTGAAAGACTTGA
The DNA here is from genome assembly GCF_902362185.1 of Chanos chanos. NCBI lineage: Eukaryota > Metazoa > Chordata > Actinopteri > Gonorynchiformes > Chanidae > Chanos > Chanos chanos. Next base: position 27,286,149 of record NC_044499.1, on the reverse strand, counting down.
GCTGTATGATGCCTGCTGCTTTGCTTAAGTACAGTTGCCTTTGATGGGCCTGTAATGGCCAATGCATGTTGGATGTCTATCAATACAAGTGTTTCTTTTTCAGTTAGACTGACATTATATCTGTTTTACATTATGTCTCAGCATTAGTAACATGTCCCACATTGTCCCACACAAACTTACTACTCGTCCCCCATTTGGTCTATTTGCATCTGGTCACCTTGTACCTTTGACCACAAGTAAAGGACAGTTGCATAACCATCAAATATATTATTAATGAACCTCTCATTTAGACTTTTTTTTTAAATTATGTTTTCAGTGTGTTTTTGTATGCTTCATTTGAAGAGTCCATCGCAATTTAGCTGCATGACAGAGCAATGACATTAAAGGCTACATGGGCCTACCACTGCTGTATTATACACCATGCAACACCTAACAAGTTTGTGTGGTTATCAAAATATAGCCTAAATATTACATATAGGCTAACTGATAGAAAGTTACAGTGAGGAAGGGGGGCAGGCTTCTATACCCAGTTCCACCTAGACCACTGACTGTTATTAGCATTTGAAAGGTCAAGCCATCAGCTAACGACTGTGGTCACACGGATGCCCAAAAACCTCCGTCTAACAGCTGTACTCGGACATTTGCGGGAGTTTTCAGGTCTGCATAACAAAGTTCTGCGGGCATCCGAATACCTCCAGCAAACAGCAGGTTTAGCGGAAGTATACTTTGTCTGGATATTTCCGAATACACCACTTTTCACGCAGTGATAGGAAACTTGTGACGTAAGTGTACAGCCATTGGTCCAGACGCAGGTATACGATGATTGCAACAGCCATTTTAAAGATCTGTGCAACATATAAAGTCTTTGAAAGTACTACATTTAGTTTTTGATATTCTGATATATTTTGATATGTCTAAAAATGTCTGGAATTGTAGGAGCGGAGACATGGTTTTTATGTTTTATTTTACCGGTATTTTCTATCCCCCAATAATGATCATTTCTGCAACGTCCAATGTATATTTGTACATTGGAGAGGTAGCATACACTCCGCTTCGGTGGGTGCTTGTGTGTCCGCTTGTGTGGCTGCGATCCGCATTTTAACCTAAAATAAGGATGTGTTTATCCAGCTCACGATTTGAGGGCTGCGGTGGGGAAAAAGGAAAAAAAAAACACGATACTGCGAGCAAGCGTCAGGCACAAGCGCTGTGCTAGCAGCCGAAAAGTACTATGCCCATCAAGTCATTCACTGCTACTGCGGTGGTAAATGCATAAATGCAGGGGGACATTTTTTTTTCCATTGGACTGGGTCTATTGCCATACAGTTTTATTTTCGTTAATGAGAAGGCAGTTATATGTTATCTAAAGTGCACTCAATATTTCTGTCATTGAAATTCAATAAAACTCATTAATTGTGTATACTGTAGTCTAATTTGTCGATTTCTTTTGCTGCAGTAACGTTTTTTTTTTTTTTTTTCCTTTTGGAGGTATTTAAAAGGTCTTAAAAGTCATTAAATTTGTACTTAAAAATGTGCAGCTATCCTGGTTAGTCGTAAACAACAGCTCTTAGCTGCTATACTGTCGGCCGGCTTACGTCACTTAGCGTTCCTACTGCCGGTGCGAATGCAAACAGAAAAAAAGCCCTAGAACGTATGTAGTTCTAGGGGAAGCTCCCCAGGGGGTAGTTCCTATCAAATGAGACCCTAGAACTGTTCGGTCCGAAAGCGCCTTATATGGATAGACTAGGGACATGGGGGGGCGCACGTTGGGTAGCACTGTTGCCTCACAACAAGAAGGTCCCGGGTTCGATTCCTGGCCAGACGGCCAGGGTCCTTTCTGTGTGAAGTTTGCATGTTCTCCCCATGTCTGCATGGGTGGTTCACTTGTGAAACACAGTTTATCAGCATTTGCTATGTCTGGCTCAACAGCAACAAAAGTCTGAGAGGTGAAAGGCTACTCATGCATATGAATGAAGTGTGAAACAGGCAAATTTGTTTTGCTGGCCACCTAGAGATAACGTACATGTGGCACTGTGGAAAGTAGGTCAATACAGTGGGTAAGAAAACCCCTCTGCTCCAAATTCTGTATGTAATATAACAGCACAGTCAGCCATATTTCCCATCTGTTTTGAGATTCGTGGTCCACTAGGACTGAGTCTTAGGAGGTGGGGAAGTGGGTGGAGGGGCTGATGTGTGTGTGTGTGTGTGTGTGTGTGTGTGTGTGTGTGTGTGTGTCTGTGTGTCTGTGTGTGTGTGAAGGGAGGGGTGTTAGTTCAGAGTCTAACCAGCTGTCTGGAAGTCTGGTATGCACTCAGCTCTCACGTGGTAGAGGGCCTCAGGATCTGATGCCTTGGAAAATGATGAGGAAGTAAAACAAAAAGTGAGGGAGGGAATGAATGGGGAGAGAAAACTGAATTGCCTGGGGAGAGCGAAACAGCAGTGCAGCACACATTCCTTATTAATGAAGTCAGGCAAGAGTGACAGAACTGAAGCAGTAAGAAACACCAATATGTGCTATTCTGTTGCACTTTTAAGAAGATAAAAATGAAGCTCTTTATATTTGGAGAATGGTTCCTCCCCAGCTGTTTCTTACACTCGCTCCTCTACCACATTGTCCCCTACCACCTCCCTTCCTCATCCATCTGGAGAGGGCGGGCAGCAGCTGTGCTGAAGAGCACCTGCTTTGAATCAACATCAGAAACAATTTTGGCCAAGTTCTTAATCCCCTAAATAAACCTAGTTTTAGTTCAAAAAGAGCCCTCTTGCAGAATGTGAAAGCTTTACTGTATTTTTCTACTTTCTTTCAGATTGTCTGAAGTGCTCAGGTAGTGCCATAAAAATAAACCAATTTCTGTTCCTTTGTCTTTAGACAAACACTATCATGCATTCCTCCCTAATTAAATAACTATACAGGCACATGCCTGGGATTGCTCTTTCGGGTTGTTTTTAGCACTCCTGTGTTTCTATGTCATCCTAGTGAAATGATCATCCCTGAGTATAAACTATGTACGCTGGTTTTTAGTGGCTCTCAGATACTTTTGTACAGGCCTAGGCTACTCTGTTGCTACCATCCAGTTGGACTTCACTGAACAGAGAAAATAGTATTACGCCAATTATGCAACCAAGCGCCTCTCAGACTTGGCACAAGTTTATTGTTGTAATGAAAATACTTCTGTGAGATTCAAGTCCACAATGCAGACTTAGGCTTTGTGTCTGAACTTCTGGGTTGGCTGTGGACCCCTGAAATGGAGCTTTTGTTATGGGTTTGGGGAGAGGCTGAACGGATCCCCCTTCCTGAGTGGCAGTTGGTTTATTGTGGTAAGAAAACCCGAGAAGGCTGAAGCCTGGTAGTGTGGCAAGCTAAAGCATCTGGAATGCATTACAGCTCTATCCCATCATCTCCAAAACATGGCATCTCACAGGCTCTCACTCATCAAACTGTCAGCTGTCTGCCCTGTTACTGCCTGACTGACATCACTTGGGCTTAGCAAAATTATGTATGTTAGTAGCTCTTGAGCCAATGCATGCACTATTCAGCCTATTGTTGGGCTGAAGTGACAATGTCTAGAAATCACTTTACCATAGTTAAATAACAAGATGATGGTCCTATTTAAATAAATATAAAAAGTCAACTAAATCAACTTCTGTACATTAAAAATGAGATACAACTATGCTACTACACTGTGTACTGGATTACTAGTCTTGTTCCTATGGTCCTATTTCACATTTGTGTAGTTTTAGGTCCATTACACCCACTGCTTTTACAATAAGAGCAAATGGTGTTTGTCTAGGAGACCCTAAGCTACAAATAAAGCTGTCAGTTTATCATATCATAACAAACATGTGGGAGTAACAAACTGGCCTTGATCTGAAGCTTGGAGATAGAGGTGTACAGAGATGTCATTATCTGTATCTGTATCTGTACCTGTTCAGCCAACAAAATTCTGTCTCTGCCTCTGCATCCAGAAAGTAGACCAGAAGTGGGCATGGTTTATACCGGAAGTCACGTTAAATCAGGCAAATGTATTAATATCTTAATATTCATTGGCAATGCACTTTTTGTGCCTTAAAAGCATCAAATTGATTTAATATTGGCATATAATTAATTATGAAATATATTTCCACACCCTCATACTGCACTTTTCATCTCTCTCTGTCTTTTTTTTTTTTTTTTGTATTTCTATTTTTAATTAAGTTTTATGGGCTGTCTGAACCCCCCACCACCACCTGTTTAACTGGGGAACACTGAACAATCAGAAACTGGAAAAAAAAAAAAGTTTTAAGATTCGAAAGATTCTGTTTTGCATTGGAAATAGAAACTATTTGCAGTAAAGTAGGGATGTCCCGATCCGATCTCAAAGATAGGTATCGGGGCCGATCAAAGCATTTTTTGACTGATTGGTATCAGCTTTACTGAGCACAACCCTAAGGCCGATCCTTTGTTTTACGTCAGCTGTCCCACGCGGCTAAAATGTCTGCAGTGTGGCTAGGTTTTAAATTGGGAAATGAAAGCAGTCTAACAGCCACTTGCAATGTTTGCAATGTGAGCATTTCACGAGGCGGTAGTAACACAGAGCTGCGTTCAGTAGGCTACTACCACTTTGATACAGCACCTAAAAAATAAACACTCAGTGGAATACAGTGAGTTCACTCAGGTAATACAGGCAAAGACTGCTCCGAAGCAACAAAAATCTGAGGATATACTTTTATTTCTTTCTTTCTTTATTTTGCCCCCCCCCCCCCTCCCCCTCTCGATGTGTATGTGAGCGTGCGTGCGTCCGTGGTCAGGTGTCTGTGCGCACCCTAGGATGAAATCCTGCAGGCGCCCCTGTTTTCAACAATGCATAGTGAAAATGGAAAAATGGGCCGCAGGATGTCCCTCAAAGCCCATATTCTTGAAGCTCATCTTGAAAAATTCAAGGAGAACATGGGAGCGTTCTCAGAGGAGCAAGGCGAATGCTTCCATCAGGATATATTGGACTTTGAACGACGCTACCGAGGAGCGTAAGGCAAGAACATGATGGGAGACTTTATTTGGGGGCTGATTTGTGAAAGTGATTTACAGTATCATAAATCATAAATCTCAAAAAACTACTCACTTCTAAATCTTTTGTGGTCTCCTTTGTATGACTTCAGTATAAATGCATGTTAATTTTGATTCATATGTTTTTTTTTGTTTTTGTTTGTTTTTCTCCCCTCCTGGAATCGCAACCTTATCGTGGTGGAGGGGTTTGTGAGCCCCTGTGATCCTGGGAGCTGTGCAGCCTGGAGCATGTAGCTCCTAGTAGGGTCACCCAAGGCAGAGAGGTCCCAGGTGAGGGGCCAGACCAAAAGTGATTCTTAAAGCCCTTATGAACAGCATCCACAAAGAAAAAGGCACCTCGCCCGGAATAGGGAGACCGGGGCCCCCTCCTGGAGCCAGGCCTGGGAGAGCAGCTCGTAGGCGAGTGCCTGGTGGCCAGACCTGCCACGGGGTCTGGCCGAGCTCAGCCCGAATGAGCATCATGGGGCTGCCCTCTCGTGGGCCCACCACCTGCGAGGGGAGAAATAGGGGCTGGGTGCGATGCCACACGGGTGTTGGTTGGGGTGAGGGCCCTGACGGACTGGAATTACGGTGCAGAAACTGGCTTTTGGTACTCTGGAATTGGGTGAGACGTACCGGCACGCCAAAAGGGCTGCAGTGACGGCAGTCATGGAAGCAAAAACTTGGGTACCAAACCTGCCCACCCACCCAGCAAAACTCATGGACCAGGCAAGGAGGGCATTAGTCATAGAGGCAACAAAGAGACCAAAGATAACCCCGAAGGAGCTGGAAAGCTCCACAGCGGAGATTGGAGTATCTGTCCATCGGTCCACTTTAAGCTGTAAGCTCCACAGAGTTTGGCTTTATGGAAGAGTGGCCATTGCATAAAGAAAACGATAAGAAAACACATTTGGAGTTCGCCAAAAGGCATGTGGGAGACTCCCCAAACATATGGAAAAAGGTACTCTGGTCAGATGAGACTAAAATGGAACATAGTGTCCTCCTTGGCCATCAAGGAAAACACTACATTTGGCACAAACCAAACGCCTCTCATCACCCCGAGATCACCATCCCCACAGTGAAGCATGGTGGTGGCAGCATGATGCCGTGAGGATGTGTTTCATTGGCAAGGACTGGGAAACTGGTCAGAATTGAACAAATGATGGATGGCGCTAAATACAGGGAAATTCCTGAAGAAAACCTATTTCAGTCTTCCAGGGGACAGAGGTCCACCTTCCAGTAGGACAATGACCCAAGCATACTGCTAAAGCAACACTTGAGTGGCTTAAGGGGAAACATTTAAATGTCTTGGAATGGCTTAGTCAAAGCCCAGACCTTAATCCAATTGAGAATCTGTGGTAGGACTTAAAGATTGCTGAACACCAGCGGAACCCATCCAACTTGAATGAGGTGGAGCAGTTTTGCCTTGAAGAATGGGCAAAAATCCCAGTAACTAGATGTGCCAAGCTTATAGAGACATATCCCAAGAGACTTATACATCTATAAGCTTGGCACATCTAACCACACTAAGACAATTTGTTTGATGTCTGTATGGAAAGCATTAATGTGAAAAATCATCCATCACACATAATGGTGGCTTACATGCATGTAGAGACCCTATGTGAATTCAGATTTCAGAAAGCAACTTCTCAAAAGAGTGACAGACAGACAATAAATATGTTGTTATAAATGTGTTGTAGTTTGGTAAAGCAGGGAGACTGGAACAATTCAAGAAGCCTAAGAAAACTTGAAAGGTAAAATAAATAAATAAATAAATAAAGTGATCAAACTAAAAATACCTCATTTAAACCGACTTTTCTGCTCCCAAAACTGTCCCTGTCTTTCTCTCTCTGTCTTAATCTCTGTGTATGGGTCACTGGCAAGAGACCATGGAGTACACCCTGTATGTGTATGTGTGTGTGTGTGTGTGTGTGTGTGTGTGTGTGTCTGGTACTGCAGGTTTTACACAGGTTATTCATTTATTTTCAACTAAGCCAGAAGTTAGGTAATGATATGAAATGCTGGAGCATATTTAATTACTCAAAGTGAAGCAGAGAGAATAAAGATTTTAGATGAAGACTTTCAGTTAAAGGCTTTTAGACTGGCTTTGTTTTCTTGTTTACAACTGCAGATTACCTCATGTCAGCTAGACTGAAATGTAATGTAACCTTGACATGAAATTTTTGTAGTAGCTGCAGTAGCTTTTGTAGTACAAAGTATAATTGATAGTAAAACATCAAGTAATGAGCCTTACATGTGTAACTGCAAATTACTGTAGTTATTTTATTTAGTGCTGAGGACTGCAGACTTGACTTCAAATGGACAGTAGAGACAAGATAGCAGTCATCTACTAAACATATGTCACAAACACAGCAGAGAGCAGGACGCAAGTGCCGAGTAGCAGGGTGTTTAATCGCTGAATGCAAAAGAACACACAGGTAGGAAAACAAACCAGACTTGGGAAGACACGGGAGCACAGGAGACAGGCAGGAAACACAAACAGAATCAAAGACTGGAGTACACAATACAGGACTATCTAGTTTAGATAATGGCGCGCTCAGAAATCACATTGAAAGTGAAGACTTCGCGACGAGGTGCCAAACAAATGGATTTTTAAAGAGAGGGCAATCAAAGGTAACAAAGTGAGTGCAGGTGAATGGGATGAGATAACAGGCCAATGATTAGCAGACCGGTGACGCAGATCTCTGAATGGCTGGAGTCGTTGTGGGAGGAGATGAGGTCGTCACAACAAACTCATTTTTCCACAACTGTCTCACCTACAATGAAAGCTATGGTCCCCACTGGACTAAATGTCTAACCACTGGACCTCCCTTACAATAATGTTGCTTCACTGTACACAAGATAAAAATCTGATTACTTGCTCACACTACAGTTCCAACTTAGAGGAGAGCATTTGAAACTACTACAGTATTTAAAATTTAAGGCTGATGGATCTGATAACTAGTCCTTTCACTTGGTCATTTCACTTGGTCACAAGCTCATGAAATTTGTGCTTGAGGCACTTGAAGCTTTGACCGCACAGAGATTCACATCAGAAATGATCTGGCAGCAAGATGACTCCCATATGAAACATAGCTTCCTATAATACCACTCTCTCTGGCTGCCTCAGTGATGAACCTTTATGGTAGAGTGGTATCACACAGAAAGGCATTGTTCAAAGTTCTGAAGGTCTACCTTTGTGGTGAGGTAAATTACACAATGAGATCAAAAGCCAATGTGCTTGTGTGACCTAGTTTGTGAGGGAGCAAGCAGATGAAGTCTGAAAGCCATTACATTCCTCTGACAAGTTTAGATGAATGAGTTATTTCTTTAATATGGACCAGCAGGTAGGGCCTCAGATACTTCAAATGCTTCAAATTTGGGAAACCAGCAATCACTCTCCAGAGGCTTTTCAAAAACAAATCCCCAGTCTCTTTATCAGAAGTCAGAAAAAAGAAGGGAAAAGATGGCCATCTTCTCACACATGAGACAAATCTTAAAATATACCAACCTACAACACTCAAAGAAACTAAAGGAATGACATGTCTGCAGCCATGTCTGTATCAGGGAATCATTCAGGCTCTGTATATGAAGTTTCTCATAACATGTATAATTACCAAAACTTCTCATCTATGCAGATAGGTGTACTTAAACGTCCAGAAGTCTATATAGTTTTATCAAGTTCGTCAACAATCTTAAGATAATGAATGATTCCAAGAAATATTTTCTTGGGTAAGACAACACATACAAGATAACACATACAAAATACTGTTTTGACAAAGTACCTGTACTGTGCTTTAACTGCTACAACCACTGGCAATGTTTTCTGGCCCTACAAAGTTTGGCATTTGCATGCATACATATAATATATTTTGTGAGCCAGTGAGGATTGTCCTGCATCATCAGTCAGTTCCTTCATTGATGGTAGAACTGTGCCTTTTCTCTTTGAATCACAAGACACAAACTGCTAATGAATCACAAAAAACTGCTTTTCGGTTACATAATACAAACTGCTGTTGAGTCACATCACAAAAACTGCTCACATCAAAAAAAGTAACATCTCACAAAATGCTATTTAGTCTCATTACACAAACTGCTATCAAACCTCATTTCATGGGAAGTCATTCAATGTTGATTTTTTTTTTTTTTTTTTTCTAATTTATTCCCCCTCATCTGAGCAAATATGTCCATGGATTAAATTCAGTTTTGAGCTCAACTGGGGACTTTCAGTCAAAGTTGTGCTCAGTGCAGGGTGTAAAGTGAAAAATAGAGACACTTCATCATTTTACTTCAGCAGTTAGTTTCAGGATTTGTATGTCACTTGAGTATTTAGATTTGTAGTGACGTTCACTTTTAATCCCTGCTTTTCTGAACCAGCTTCAAAAAACAACTTGTCTTGCAGGCTCACCACTGACAAAAATAGAAACTGACAATACAACCCAAGCCCAAAGTGACCATGATCATCCATCCATGATGATCTCCATCCAGCAAGATCATCACAAAGAGTTGCTACGGCTACCGACTATGGAATGGAGCAACCATCAGCCACCTCCTCTACATGGATGACATCAAACTGAGTGCCAAGAGTGAGCGAGACATTGATTCACTGATCCACGCCACTAGGATCTACAGCAATGACGTCGGCATGTCATTCGGGCTTGAGAAGTGTGGTCGGATGGTAACAAAGAGAGGGAAGGTAGTCAGAACTGAGGGAATTGTACTACTAGAGGGCAACATAGCAGATGTCAATGAAAGCTACAAGTACCTTGGAATCCCACAGGCAAATGGGAATCACAAAGAGGTCGCTAGGAAAGCAGCAACTGCTGAAAATCTTCAGAGAGTAAAGCAAGTCCTGAGAAGTCAGCTGAATGGGAAAAACAAGGTCCGGGCTATCAACACCTACGCCCTGCCAGTCATCAGATACCCTGCTGGAGTAATAAGCTGGCCAAAGGAAGAGACAGAAGCCACTGACATTAAGACAAGAAAGCTCCTCACAATGCATGGAGGATTTCACCCCAAATCCAGCATCCTGAGACTGTACACTAAGCGGAATGAAGGAGGCCGAGGACTAGTAAGCGTCAGAGCCACTATCCAGGATGAGACAACAAAGATCCAAGACTACATCAAGAGGATGGCCCCAAGCGATGAAGTGCTTAGTGAATTCTTCAGGCAGCAGAAACCTCTGAAGGAAGAAGAACAGGAGCAGGAACCATCATGGAAGGAGAGGCCCCTGCACGGCATGTACCACAAATGGAGGAAGTGGCTGACATCAAGAAATCCTACCAGTGGCTGGACAAGGCTGGATTGAAGGACAGCACAGAGGCACTTATCATGGCAGCACAGGAACAGGCCCTGAGTACAAGATCAATTTAGGCCGAGGTCTACCACAGCAGGCAGGACCCCAAGTGCAGGCTGTGGAAAGATGCCCCTGAGACAATTCAGCACATAACAGCAGGGTATAAGATACTAGCAGGCAGGGCATACAAGGAAGGCCATAACCATGTGGCTGGCATAGTATACAGAAAAATGTGTGCAGCGTATGAACTGGAAGTCCCAAGGTCAAAATGGGAAACACCCCTGAAGGTGGTGGAGAACAACAGGGCTAAGATCCTGTGGGACTTCCAGACACAGACTGACAATATATAGGTAGACAGATAGATAGATAGATAGATAGATAGATAGATAGATAGATAGATAGATAGATAGATACGGACATACTACATACATAGAGGGACAAAGGAAATATCAAACCAAAGATAGGCCCAGGTGATTATTGAATAACTGGCTGGTTAAACTGGTGATCAGTAGACATGTGTCACTTAATACTAATAGGAGGAATGGGAGGGAGGGTGAGATGATGGCAGAGGAAATGGAGGGAGGGTGAGATGAGGGCATAGGAACTGGAGAGAGGATGAGATGATGGTGTGACATTCAGCTGAGCTGCCTATGTGACGAATAGAATGTGTGTGATAGAATGCATGATAGATATTTTATTCTCATTATCTTCTTCTTCTTTCAGCTGCTCCCATCGGGGGTCGCCACAGCGGATCATCCGTTTCCATCCCTTCCCACCCTCTGTATCTACCTCTGTCATGCCAACCACCTGCATGTCCTCTGTCACCACATCCATAAACCTCCTCTTTGGCCTTCCTCTTTTCCTCTTGCCTGGCAGCTCCATCTTCAGCATCCTTCTCCCAATATATCCAACATCTCTCCTCCACACATGATCAAACCATTTCAATCTCGCCTCTCTTGCTTTGTCTCCAAACCGTCCAACCTGAGCTGTTCCTCTAATATGCTCATTCCTAATCTCGTTCATCCTTGTCACTCTCAGTGCAAATTTTAAAATCTTCAACTCTGCCACCTCTAGCTCCGCCTCCTGTCTTTTTTTCAGTGCCACCGTCTCCAAACCATACAACACAGCTGGTCTCACTACTATCTTGTAAACCTTCCCTTTCACCCTTGATGGTACCCTTCTGTCACAAATCACTCCTGACACTCTTCTCCACCCACTCCACCCTTCCTGTACTCTCTTCTTCACCTCTCTTCCGCACTCCCATTACTTTGAACAGCTGATCCCCCGTATTTCAACTCATCCACCTTTGCCACCTCTACTGTTTGAATTCACACCATTCTGCTGTCCTCTCTCTCATTCACGTACATGTATTCCGTCTTGCTTGTCAAGTTTATACCTCTGTAGTTACTACAGCTCTGCACATCACCCTTTTATCTTGAAAACTGATACCAGTACATTTCTTCTCCACTCCTCAGGCATCTTCTCACCCTCCAAGATTGTGTTAAACAATCTAATTAAAAACTCCACTGCCATCTCTCCTAAACATCTCCATGCCTCCATAGGTGTGTCATCTGGGCCAACCGCCTTTCCACTCTTCATCTTCTTCATAGCTGGCCTCACTTTATCCTTGCTAATCCACTGCACTTCCTGATTCACTATCCCCACACCATCCATCCTTCTCTCTCTCTCATTTTCTTCATTTATTGGCCCCTCAAAGTACTCCTTCCATCTTTTCAACACACTATCCTCACTTGTCAGTACTTTTCCATCTCTATCCTTCATCACCCTAACTTGCTACACATCCTTCCCAGCTCGGTCCCTCTGTCTAGCCGATCGGTACAAATCTTTTTCTCCTACCTGAGTTTCCAACCTCTCACACAACTCACCATACGCCTTTTCCTTTGCCTCCGCCACCTCTCTCCTCGCCTTATGCCACATATCCCTGTACTCATGTCTACTTTCTTCATCTCTCTGACTGTCCCACCTCTTCTTCACCAACCTCTTCCTCCATAAACTTTCCTGTACTTCCTCATTCCACCACCAAGTCTCCTTGTCTTCCTTCCTCTGTCCAGATGACATACCAAGTACCTTCTTAGCTGTCTACCTCACCCCTCCTGCAGTAGTTGCCCAGCCATCTGGCAACTCTTTGCTGCCACCCAGTGCCTGTCTTAACTCCTCTCTGAACTCTACACAACAGTCCTCCTTCTTCCACCATTTTGATCCAACTTCCATCATTTGATCCTTGGTTCTGCCTTCACTCTCTTTCTCTTCTTGATCTCCAAAGTCATCCAACAAATTACCATCAGATGATGCCTTGCTATGTTCCCCCCTGTCCCGACCTTGCAGTGTCTTTCAGATTCAATCTCCTGCATAAGATATAGTCCACCTGTGTGCACTATCATCTACTCTTATACATCACCCTGTGTTCCTCCCTCTTCTTGAAATGCATATTCACCACAGCCAGCTCCATCCTTTTCGCAGAATTTACCACCATCCTCCCGCATTCCTCTCCTTGACATCATACCCACGCATCACCTCCTTGTCACCTCTGTTCCCCTCACCAACATGCCCATTGAAGTCTGCTACAATCACCACTCTCTCCTCCTTGGGTACACTCTCCACGACTTCATCCCACTCACTCCAGAATTCTTCTTTCTCCTCCACCTCACACCCAACTTGCGGGGGTATATGCAATGACAACATTCATCATCACACCTTCGATTTCCAGCTTCATACTCATCACTCTGTCCGACATTCTCTTCACCTCCAAAGCTCTCTTGACATATTCTTCCTTCAAATTACCCCAACCCTGTTTCTTCTCCCATCCACACCATGGTAGAACAGTTTTAACGCACCTCTGATGCTCCTGGCCTTACTCCCCTTCCACCTGGTCTCTTGCACACGCAGTACATCTATCTTCCTTCTCTCCAACATATCTGCTAGCTGTCTACCTTTACCAGTCATAATGCCAACATTTTAAGGTACCCTGGGTCTCGAACAATTGGGTATGGAAATCTGGTTTATGATACGCATATTTGATTTTGCATAGGTTTTACACTGGATGCCTTTCCTGACGCAACCCTCCCCATTTATCTGGGCTTGGGACAGGCACTAAGAATGCACTGGCTTGTGCATCCCCAATGGCTGGATTATGTTCTCATAATGTTTTCTTTTATCATTTAGGATTTGACTTGTTTGGTTTGGATTGCATGTGCTTGTTAGTGTTATCATAGGGCGCCACTAGGGGGAGCATTTCGTTTTGTTTCTAGTTTCAAGTTTATTTAGAGCTCAATATCACTGTTTACAGTCTCAAAGGGCTTTACATGCCCAAAACAAACAAAACAGGATGGTACCCCCTGACTTAATCCTTGTCGCAGGCAAGAAAAAACTCCCCAAATACCCAAGTGTATCAGGGAAAATGGAACAGAAATCTCGAGAAGGACCACAGAGAGGAGACCCCTTCTTGGCCAGACAGGTGTGCAATAGGTGCAAACCCAGTGGGCAATTACAATTTCCAGTAAATACAATCAGATCACAAACAAAGGGAATGACGATGCTGACAGGGGGATGGAAGATGAGAACACCGCGATGGATCGGTCCAGAGAGCAGGAGGAGTCAGGATCACTAGTATCTCAGGAGTAGCATGTGAGGCTTGACAAAGACAGAGAGAGAGAGAGAGAGAGAGAGAGAGATTATTAGATATGTTCATTGCCACATAATGGTTAAGAGACAATGTACATTGTGTGTCGAGTGCAGGCAATGACTCTGGCAAGACTAGCTATTAAAGCATAGCTAAAAGGGAGAGCTAGAAGGTAATACAGACATGAAGGCTCTCTGGGACAAAAGGCGGTTGGACACTCCACCATCAACAAACCTGAGTGAACGTGTTAGAGTGGGGGGGCGAAAGCATCCAAACATCCCAGTTCACCAAACACCCTATGCCTGAGAAACCTCCAGATCTGCTCCTTTACCTAGTAGAGAGCTGTTAGCAAAAGGCTTGACTAAACAGATAAGTCTTTAACTTTGACTTAAACATAGAGACTGTGTCTGAGTCTCGAACACTAATTGGAAGGCTGTTCCATAACTGTGGGGCTCTGTAAGAGAAGGCTCTGCCCCCTGCTGTAGCCTTCACAATTCGAGGTATCAACAAATGGCTTGTACATTTTGATCTAAGTAGGCGTGGCGGATCATAAAACCAGGAGTTCGCTCAGGTACTCTGGCGCAAGACCATTCAATGCTTTATAGGTTAATATTAGGATTTTATACTCAATGTGAGATTTGACTGGGAGCCAGTGCAATGTGGATAAGATAGGGGTGATGTGGTCATATCTTTTGGCTCTAGTAAGAACTCTGGCTGCTGCATTCTGAACTAACTGCAGCTTATTTATGCACCTACTAGAACATCCAGACAGTAGGGCATTAAAATAGTCTAACCTAAAGCTAATGAAAGCATGAACCGGTTTTTCTGCATCGTGAAATGACATTACATTTCTTATCTTATTGATATTTCTGAGATGAAAGAAGGCTATCCTAGTAATATTATCTACATGAGTTTCAAATGAAAGACAGGAGTCAATAATTACACAGGTCTTTTACCGCTGCACATGATGAAAGAGAAAGGCCATCCAGAGTTACTACGTAATCAGAAAGCTTACTGTTAGCTGCATGTGGTCCTAGTACAAGTACTTCTGTCTTTTCAGAGTTAAGTGAGAGAAAGTTAGTAAGTATCCAGTGTCTTATATCCTTTACACATTCCTAGGGATGTGTATTTCCCTCCCAAGAGTTAATACAAAGACATGAGTGAGGGAAATGGCAGCATGTCTGTGTGTGCTTTTAGAAAAACCAAAAATTCACTTCCCATTTCAGGTTTGAGTTCTCCTTGGTTCATGGTAGCTGTTCATGGTCATTGGGGTGCGAATGTGATCAAATACTGTTCTATATAATGTACTGTGTTCAAACATATATTGTAATTTGTGAAGTAAGTCAGCCCATGAGGCTAAGTTAACAACCTGTTCAGTAAGCTAACTTTCTTAATGATCCGTGAGATGATTTATGAAACATGTGCAACTTTCCATATGGTCTATGAGACATTTTGCAAAATGTCTGCATTACAATTTCCTGATGTTTTATCTGATTAACTGTACATTACCATTTGCCTGATGTTGAATTGGTTAAATTTCCTCATGTTCTAACTGATTAACTGTACATTACGATTTGCCTGATGTTGACTTGGTTAACTGTACTGCGCCCTACAAGTTAGTACAAAGACATGAGTGAGGTAAATGGCACCGTGTCCGTGTGTGTTATTTGAAAAACGCAATATTCACTGAAATTTCCCATTTCAGGGATTCTACATTTGGAAGCACCACTGGGATAATATACGTGTGACTGGCATCCCATAAGAAAGGAAGTCACCCCATATCAGTCATCCCATAAAAGAACCCAGGCGGCAGACAGTGCAGCATACTGGCTAAGGTAACAATTAGAGCTAAGTCAAGTAACTTGTGCATCCTGAGGTACAGTATCCCCAAGGGTAGCAAAGATCATTGTACAAAAAAACAAAAATGTTCCACAGCCACGCTTGTTATTCACCTGGCATAATGGTTTCAGAGATTGAAAGTCTGTGATTCGAGATTAAAGGACCACTGTTCCAACTCACTACAGAACAGTTAATACAAATAAGCAGGGGCAGAGTTACGTGGCGGCCTTGGGTGCCACTGCCCCCCTGGTTAAAGCTTGGCCCCCGTCCGTTGCCCCTCCGGTTAAAACTTGGCCCCCCTCCACTGCCGCAGCCATTCACTGCAGGCCATCTTGAAAAAATAAACCCATTGATAGCCTAGCCCTTTACAGTCATTGGCCTAGCCAAGTATTGCAGGAAAGTGTATGGCTCTGATAGGCTACTTTTAACAAGGGACTGCCCACATAAGTGAAGGGAGTGCAGCAGCGGGTGAATTCAAAGGCATTCCGCAGTGGACATTATAAAATGCTTGACATGAAAAGGCACAACATGGCCTAAATTAATGTTCCAAAACTGCAATCAATGATCACCAAATTTCTCTCGGATATCTCGTCAGAAACACTTTCACCTGTCAAAAAGTCAAAATCCCATCATAAAGAAAAGGCTTAATGTGGCTTAATGTTCCAAAATAGCTTCAAATATTGACCAAATTTGACTGACACCTCATATGCAGGAAAGAAAAAAAAAAAAAAAAAAAACGAAACAAAACAAAAAAAAACAAGCACAACTGAGTTCATTTTGTGTTGTCAAGGAAAACTCTGTAACTCCAACATTGTCAGAAAAAGCTGAAAGGAGGCTAGCCTCATCTTACTTTTTGACCAATCACAATTCAACATTTTCAAGTTTCACTTTCAAGTAGTGACATAAATTGTGTAGCCAACTAAAGCTAATTCAAAGGAACACCAAACCCTGGAGGCGGATATACTGCAATACTTACTTACCAGTAAATTTTGGAAATTAAAATTTGAACACCAACTACAAATAAAAGTAGAAGTAACTGGTGAGTCAGAATGTTTTTTCCCCTCGATCAAATTGGCTTGCCATAGCCTGATGCATTTTAAGTCTCTCACATGTTCAGATTGTGACACTGGGTTTAATAGCCAGTGCCCTCTGATCAGTGATCTTAGCCTTGACATGATGGGTTTGTGTGAAACTTGGTTAAAGCCAGATGTTTTTCTCCCTTTAAATGAAGCTTCACCCCCTAACTATTCCTTTTCCTGTGCTGCTAGGGCAGCAAAGAAAGGTGGGGTGCAGCTCTAATCTATAATACTAAATTTACTCCTAACCACCTTAGTTTACCTAATTTTGACTCTTTTGAGTTGCTCTCTCTGAAGCAATATGGTATTGCCTCAACTTTTCTCATAGCAGTGCTCTATCGTCCCCCAGGGCCCTATAGTCAATTTCTAGATGAGTTTTCTGAATTTATCTCTGTTATTCTTACTAGAGTGGATAAAATCCTGATCCTGGGGGACTTTAATATCCACATCAGTAACAATTCTGATTCACTTAATAAAGCTTTTACAGCTATCATAGACACTTTTGGCTTTAACCAATATGTCCACGAACCAACTCATCTCAGTGGCAACACTTTAGATCTTATTCTAGCTCGCGGACTAGATATCTCTCATGTTATCATCTCTCACTTACTCCGCTGCCCTCTCAGACCATTTTCTTATTACTTTCCAAGTAACTCTTCCGTTAACGCCAATTGTCTCTACCGCGGTTCGTAGCTGCCATCGCATTAATGCTTCCACCACTGCTGCGCTCGCTGATCTGCTTCCTACTGCTCTCAACTCTTTCAATGATCAGCAGAGATCTTTGAACAACTTGACGGACAGCATAAATTCTACCCTTCGTAATGTACGAGATATGGTAGCACCATTAACTATAAAAAATAGACGTAAACACTTAACACCTTGGTTTAATAAAGAAACCCGTGTGCTGAAGCAGGTGTGTAGGAAATTGGAACGAAACTGGCGGGAAACCAAACTAGAGGTTTTTCGCCTTGCATGGCACGACAGCCTGATAGATTATAAACGCGCTCTCTACGCAGCCAGATCCGAGTATTACTCGAAAATAATTAATGTTAACAAAAATAACCCCAGGTTCCTTTTTGATACAATATCTAAACTTACCCAGAATCACTCCCCCTCAATCTAGCCCTTTTACCGCAAACGATTTTATTGAATTTTTCTCGCAAAAAATAGACTTAATTCGTCGTAATATTCAAATTAATTTATCAAATCAGACTGCCTGCGCGCTCTCTGTTACTGCGCCTAAGATTGGTCAGGATGTGCACCCTTTAACTCAATTTAACCCTATCTCTCTAGACACGCTGTCCAAGTTGGTGCACTCTGCTAAACCAGCCTCTTGCCTCCTTGATCCCCTACCTGCTAAACTTTATATGGAGCTTTTCTCGGTTCTTGGCCCAACAATCCTAAACACTCTAAATATGTCACTTAAGTCTGGTATTGTACCCTTCTCTTTTAAAACAGCCGTGATCAGGCCTTTACTTAAAAAACCAAATCTTGACCCTGAAGCCTTAAATAATTATAGGCCGATCTCTAATCTCCCGTTTCTTTCAAAAATACTTGAAAAAATTGTAGCTGCTCAGCTGATAGCCCATATGTCCTCTAACAGTCTGTTTGAAATATTTCAGTCAGGCTTCAGGCATTTTCACTCTACTGAAACCGCCCTTACTAGAGTAACTAATGATCTTTTATTAGCCATGGATGCTGGTGCTACCTCTGTTCTTATTCTGCTTGATCTGAGTGCAGCATTTGGCACGGTCGATCACACTATATTGTTAAAGCGCTTGGAATACCAAATTGGCATTCGTGGCCTGGCGCTCTCTTGGTTTAAATCTTATCTCTCTGAGAGAAAGTAGTGATCCAAGGACAATGGTTGTTAAGTTAGCCGAAGTTAATGTAGGCCTACATTAAGCATTTTTGCTCCACTGACGCCCATTAGGAAAAGGCTTAGTGTGGCTTAATACACAAAAACTATGATTAAAGATCACTAAATTGCTCTCAAATATCTCTTGTTATTTGCTCTTTCCCCTCTTAAAAATTGTAATTGAAGTGCATAAGGATTTCCTATATCTTATAATAGAGTGCACAAATAAGAGCACAAAATCAGCTGATCGTTTAGTCATTGCTTGCACTGACTACGACAAATGCCTTGTATTCAAGCTGAATCAGTAAATGTGGCCTTTTGGCTTGGAATGAACACATTGCAACACATAAGCCTACTATGTGGGCTTAGGGGACATGACAAATTTGGTGATCATTGATTGCTGTTCTGGGACATTTAGCCACATTAAGCTTTTTCCTTATCATGGGCGTCAGTGGAGAGGACAACGCTTAACATGATATAATGACCATATTCCTAGGATTTTGGTTTTGAATTTTGGCAAAGTGCTTCTGACAAAAGATGTCCGAGAGAAATTTGGTTATCATCTATCGCGGTTTTGGAGCATTAATTAAGTCACGTTAAGCTTTTTCATGTTAAGCATTTTAAAATCTTTGAAAGATTTTAAGTAGGCCCAGCTTTTATCATAACCTGGCATATGCCACCCCAATAAAATGACTGGACCTAGCTGGCCCCCCCAGTAGAAAAGTTCTGGTTACGCCTCTGCAAATAAGTGACTTGTTGGGAACTTCAAAAAAAGATAATGGGTAAAACTCGACATGCTCTTGTGACATTTATCAGTCAGTATGTTGACAGGGATGAATTAAGCGAAACTGAAGATGAAGTCTTTTTCTACCACTCTGGGTCCGACTATGTTCATGTAACATGTAAACAGCAGCCCATACGGATGTAGACACAAATTGTTGCTCATACATCTTTTAATCATATACATATTTTCATGCTACAAATATCTTTTAGCATACCGCTACTTGGTCAGACGTTTTTTTGTTACTCCCGCCTCTCTAGAGAACGTCACATACCAAACACATCAAACGCTGAACTGATTGGTTCTCGCGTGGTTTTTATTTGCATAGCCTTTGACGTCAGCGGTTCCAACTTTTAGGACCAGCAATTCTGTGGTGCCGTGCCGGTGCCAGCTTTTCGGCTCCGGCACCAGTATTTTGTCAGTGGAAAAGCGTGGCCCCGGTGCTCGATCGGGCACCAGCACCGGCACCGCGGCAGTGGAAAAGGGGTTAAAGAGAGAGCTAGAAAAGCTGAAACTGGCTGCACAACAGAAAGAAGTTGAAATACAAGAACTAGCACACAGAAAGTTGACACAAGGGAACACACCAACGGCTCAGTTAAATAGCCATCCATGGAGGAAAGAGTATTGGTGAACCTGGACAAAAAGACAAACTTACATCTCTTGATGGCCCACCCATTTGCAAATAGAGATATTTGCAAGTCGCAAGTCGTTACTGGGTCATTACGAGGCAAGAAAATGTGTGGAAACGCCTGATTTGAGTCCTGTAAACAAGAGCACATGTTTGGTTGTTTTTATACTGTCTGAGGATCTACACAATGGCATAATCATGCATCTCTCTGTTTGTAGTCAAATTGGATGGATCCTTGGAGTTTCTGGTAAGTGTTTGTGTTTACTGCTTGTCATTAGCAAAACTAGCCTGTTAGCTGTTGTTATGGCAACAAAAGATGCTCTCAACTGCTTTTCGGGAACAAATGTTGCCAGTGCTTCACAGGGCACACATGTTCAGAGTTGAGTGAATTATTTTACCGTTGTCAACTCTGCACAGTCAGAGCACATCATATCGCCTTCACTAGCTAAAACTTCTGTCATAAAGCTTAGCTTGCATGTAAGTGGGCTATAACTTCTCCGTTGGTGCAGCTGATTGTAAAACTGCATCATGTCATACATATTGCAGCCAGCAAAGTCAACACATTCAAACATGTAAGCTAAAGTTAGATAATGTAATTCAAGATTTTTATTCTTTCCAGTGCACCTTCTCAGTCTTTGCTCCCTTCTGTTATTTGTAATGCACTACTGTTCAGAGTAGTCCTCTCACTGACATTATTTTATATGTCATCATCATATCAGGCTCCTGTAGCACAATGTTGTGCACACTGTTACATTGTTTACGTTGTTTACCACTAGTTACTTAACTATATCAATATTGCATTGCACTTTACTTATTGCACTGAAATTTGCTTATATGCCTTATTTCTACTTATATTACTATCTTACTTACATTATTTGTTATGCAAAGCTGAGTTGGCTTTGAGACTATGGATTTCATTACTGGTAATGATGTTACATTATCAAGTATATAATATATCAAGGAAATAGCATTTTCAATAAACTGTAAAAAGGCCTTTACTTTACTGTCTCTTCTTACAATTCACATTGACTTTCCAAACACAATGACAGGCCACAATTGCATTCCAGACTGATGGGCCATTACCTTTGACAGTAGGGCGGGTTTTTTTGAGATTTTTTTTTTTTTTACAAAATCTCAACACCTCTGAAAATTGG
This sequence comes from Chanos chanos, assembly GCF_902362185.1. NCBI lineage: Eukaryota > Metazoa > Chordata > Actinopteri > Gonorynchiformes > Chanidae > Chanos > Chanos chanos. The sequence continues at coordinate 27,264,857 of NC_044499.1, read as the reverse complement.
ATTTTTGAAAAGTGTATGTTTATAGTTGATTTAAACAGAAAGAATAGATTAATTAAATTCTTACTGCTCTCAGATTATTGGTGCTGAGTTTGTGCTGAATATAAGCATATGTAGCACTTTGGGATTAATGCTTCTTATAGATAGGTGACATATATAAAAGTGTAAAGGCATGTCAAACTACCTCAAAAGTGGCTGACAGGCCTCAGACTCTAGTGGGTTAAAAAAACTCAAAGCAGATATAGACTTCCTGGCCAAAAAAAAAAAAAAGTCGCACACTCTAATATATCTGTAGGAGGCAGATTTGAGTTCAAACTTATTTTCCTTGAGAGACGCTTATTTTGATTTAGATTCATTGGCCTTTGGCTTGAGACTTTTATTTTGATATGTTGTCACAAGATACCTCAGCAGTTAAGATGTCGCCTTCCATGTGCACAGGTAGAGCCTCACAGTTTAGACACTGGAAGATGCTGGTGAACAAACAGTTTCTTACCGCTTAACACTTAATGCTTCTACGCTTACACGCTCACACACTCACACTCTTTACTGCTTCTTCGCTTATACGCCTCTACAAACTCATTCCACTTTGCCATTTTGAAAGCTCTGTACTTTTGGAAACATTAGAAACCCCCTTTTTTGGTTCCTTTGAATTTTCAACCCGTAAAGCAAATTTGATTTAAACCACTGTGTATCACCTGCCTGCATACCTGTCTGCTTGTCTGCCTACCCCTTTGCCTGCCTGCCTGCCTCCCTACTTGCCTGCCTGCCTGCCTGCCTGCCTGCTTGCCTGCTCATCTCTCTCCCACCATCACTGAACACAGGTATGACTCGCAGCTGAATACAACGCCTATCAGAAAGCGCATAACAACTGAAACAGCATCTAAAACTGGATTTCATTTTTTGGTCACTACAATATCATTGGACCGCCTTTAGCTTTGATTACGGCACGCATTCACCATGGCATTGTTTCGACAGCCTTGTGCAACGTCACAACATCTATTTCCATCCAGAGTTGCATTAATTTTTGGCTGAGATCCTGTTGAGGATGGGAGAGTTGAACCACTCTATAAAGTCTTCTCCAATACATCCCAAAGGCTTTCAGTGGGGTTAAGGTCAGGACTGTGGTGGCCATTTCATGTGTGAAAATGATTCCTCATTGTCCATGAACCACTCTTTCACAATTTGAGCCTGATGAATCTTGGCATTGTCATCCTGGAACATTCCTGTGCCATCAGGGAAGAAAAAATCCATTGATTGACAACCTGGTCATTCAGTACATTCCGGTATTCAGCTGACTTCATTTTATTGCCACATAACATTGCTGAGCCTAGACCTGACCAGCTGAAGCAACACCAGATCATAACACTGCCTCCGGGCTCCAAATCCAAACGGCAACTTTTTTTTGGCCAGGCAATATAGTACTGTTAAAAGACCTTCGGGCAGAGGATTGCGGATCTGAGAGTTCATCCATAGGACAGAACAGGCACTGAAACTATATCCACCCAGTAGTAGAGAGTCAGAGTATGACATAGGGGATACAGGGGACCATCCAGTACTGGAAAAGAGGCCCCTTTAAACAAGGAGTGGGTGCACCTGAGGTACAGGGAGTAGCCGATTTAGTCAAAATGTCCTGTAAGGGCACCAGCTGTGGAGAAGAGAAGCATCCGGCAAGATGTAGAGAAAACTGCAACCCACAAACACAACCAAAAATCCAGCAAATTCACTCATGCAAAACTGTCACTGAGAAGAGCAATATTTTGACACAGAAACATTTCACGGTGACTGATTTGGTAGGGAGGAAGTGTCTCCTCAACTGCTTCCTACAAGGGAAAAGAACCCAAGTACTCTGGGACACCTTTTCACAGGTGTCTGCAATCGATGAGATATGGAAAGTTGATCATTTACCCGACATCAAGCTCAGAGACATAGCCAAGATAATTGACCCAAATGCAGATTGAGGCAGCTATGTACAGGTACAGAGATGCCCTATGTAGGGTGGATAGAAGTGAATGTCAAGCTTGCTGGTGGGACTGAAGAGTTTCATATCTCCATGTTTGTTATGAGGCGCAACCAACAGTCTTGCTCTATAATTGGCTTCAGTGTAATTGAGCGTTTTGTTATCAGTAGTCAACAAAATGAGAAAAATATGGGAGAGGAAATGAAACTCATTAAGACGGTGACAATTGCATTTCCTAACTTAAAGAGAACGACAGCCCAGACATTTATTAAGGCAGTAAGCAGTGAGCAAACAAGTGAGTATCAAGTCAGAGCAGCCTGTTGTAGAAAGAGTGTGCCAAACCATAGTGCTGTCCAAGTAGAATGCAAAATACACACAAAGCATTTTAAGGAGGGTGCCATTTTGGTCTTCGAGCCAGACTCACTGTGTGGGTCAGTTAACCTTGTTGGAGTGGGTACCCTGATTCTAGTTTGTGAGCTATGCAGGGTACTGCCTAGGAAGGTCTCCCACTCAGAAGTATGAGATGGGGAGGGGGGCGGAGGTACGTTGACCACAGGTCTCCCCACTGGAAGCCTGAGTTAGGGGGAGCAGGGCAATCTATCAAATAGCGCACCTCTAACTTTGTACAGTACTAATTCAATTACTGGAATCAGTCACACTATGAGATGCTACCAAATAAACCACAATTCATTCATAATACTTTGAATATATAGTTCTGTGGTCTACACTATACAGGTAAGAACTGCCACTGAGCCAGACAATAATCCCCAGTGCCCAGAGGGACTTGAATTCTGTGACACTTTAGTTCAGGTGAGGAAAGGGGCATCAACAAACGTTACCCTTAGTGTGCAAAATCCCACTGACCACCACATCATGTTAACAGGAAAAGCAATTATTGGTAAAGCACAGCCAGTTACATCTGTGTGTTCACTCAGCACAGATCAACAAGCACACTCATCTGTTGAAATGAACCACTTTCGTGTTGGACATAATCAAATCCAGGGAATGAGTGCAGAGCCCTGGGACCCCCCCCTGTAGACTTCAGTTCGTCAGATGCTGAAGGAGGAATCCAGCTTATTCTCCCAAACGGATAGTTGCTGCACTGAAAAATTACAGTTAAACATTTTGTTGAGAGATCCCGAACCTTGTATCCAAGACCTACATGTCAGTCCCCAAGTCCCTATATGAGGACTATTTACTGGATTTGATCACACAAGGGTGGCTAGAGAAGTCCCATTCTCCTTATGCCTCACCGGTGGTCTGTGTATGGAAGAAGTGTGTATCTTTACGTCTATGCATAGACTACCGGGAGTTAAACTGCAAGACACTCCCTGAGAGACAGCCAATCCCTCAAGTCCAGGACATCGTTGATGACCTTGGTGGTAATACCATGTTCTCATTAGATCAGGGAAAGTTTGACCATCAGGGGTTTATGGCAAAAGATGGCAATCATTTGGCAGTGTTTGTAACAACGTGGAGGTTATAGCGATGTAATAAAATTCCTTTTGGACTTATGAAGGCCCCTGCAGTCTTCCGACACTGCATGGAGGAATGTTTACAGGGCCTTCAAGATAAAATATGCATCCCATATCTAGATATCCTTGTTTAGTAAAACATTTGAAACTCGTTTCAGTGAGGTCAGAGAAGTATTGCAAAGACTAAGGCAATATGGAATCAAATTGAAACCCAGTAAACGTGAGCTTTTTTAAACGGAAATTTGCTACCTTGGGAGAGTAGTATTGGCTGAAGGAAACAAAATGGATCCCACCGACACTACTGCCATAAGGAGTCTGAAAGAAAAAAAGACCAAACTCAGTTGATGAGTTAAGACAGATGCTAGGATTGTTGAGCTATTATTGTTAGTACATAAAGGACTTCTCCCGCTTTGCCAGTCTCCTCCATGACCTAACCAAAGGGCCTGCTCCAGATGAAAGGCGATGTTGGGGTGGGACATTTTTTTTTTTTTTTTGCTACTTTCAATTCACTTGATTCCAATGTTTGTTTGGTTTAACCTGTTATTCAGTGTGGGTTTGTTGGTTTGATGCCTATTGCACTGATTGATCACTGTTACCTTGGTTTTGTATTGGAATTGTGTGAATTTATGGATTTGTAGTGTTACACCAAGTTTTGGACAGAGGATCAAGGTGAGGAGAAATCGCTGAGATTAATTGGATCACAACCAGCACAGCTCCGGCCGACAGAGGGTAGTGTTTGCTGTAAGCGATCATTTCAGCCAGGTGAAGGGGAGCTTGAGGGAGAGCACGGGAAGCCAGGACAATGCTAGAGATTCAAGTCACGAAACAAGGATGCCAGAAAAAGAAGTCGGCTCAAAGTGCAGTAGCACGATTGTATCGACAGGCAAGACACTACTGGTACTGGGCAGGGACAGGTCATTCTATGCCATGATAGAAGCAAACACTACGACTTTTCAAGGCATTCAGTGGGCTATGAGTGGCCTTACTCCTAGCCTGCCAAGTAACCTACGAGTAACACCTCCCAGGCCCCCTCCCAATAGAGTGCCATAGTCTATTGTTAGTCTCCCACATTAGAATGATTTGGCCAAAGCTAGTTCATACCACGATTAGCCTACCACCATCTATCATGAGTCTCAACTAAATCTAATTCCACAGGTAATAGAAAATGTAGGCACAGATTGGAAATTAATAACTGTGCATGGATGTTGTTTTTACAAAATATGTATGTTGCAATGGATTTTCGTAAACAAAGCTGCGTCGGGTGTGTAGGCTTTTAGAGTAAATAGCGTAGCATAAGATGGCCGAATTTTTACCATTTATTGAAACTAAATTACAGCACGAAAAGCCCTTCTTTTTGGTAAATCGACAGCTGTGTAGTTTATTTACAGTAAATACTTAAGAAAGAATGAATTATACATTATACACGATAGATACACGAGATTGTGTATACAGTGAAAAATGTACTAAGTAAATAAATAGATAACAAAGTACTTTTCGAGCTATTTAGTATCCTATGTGTCAGGATGCTGTAACCCCTTTTACACAGCCTGTTCAAGCAGGGAATGTTGTACCTAGCTGTTCTGTGTTCCCATTTCAAGTGGAGAGATATTCGACTGACAGCCTAGAACAATAGCCTAGGTGTGATCCCAACCACCCCTCCTAATGACCGCGTCATGAATCACTTGGTCAGCCAACTCAGAAGTTCCACTCAACGTAGACCAAAAGATTGTTTGCCAGTGCCAACAAGGTGAAGAAATTTTCGGCCTACTGCCGGCCTACTGTCATCTTTCCCTAGATAGGGAATTGTGTTCAACATGTATTTTGTTTCAACGTCAGCGGCCACCCAGAATTTAATAGCAAATTTGCCTGGTTTAATGGCCATGTACTGTGTGAAACGACACAGTAACGACTTGATAGGGAACAGTTGTTCATCTGCAGTTATGTTCTCACTAGGTGTATAAGAAGTAATACTTTATTGAAAATCTAATATGGAAAATTTATCTGTCACAAGGTGGGCAGCCCTTGTATTATTGTCATCAAAGCGCAGATAACGCATGATATCTTGGAATCTCTGTTGAGACATCTGTCTCTGAAAATGGGATTTCCCAAGTTAGCAGACCAGTAGTCATCCGGGTTCATGCTTTTACCGCCCGTAATACCTCTCAAATAAAGGAGACCCACAGTTTGAACTTATCAGCATCATTTCGATCAGTTTCTGCTTCAGAGTATTTCTGAATCTTTCACCACATTTCTGTGTCAATCAAACACACTAAACTACTCAATGGACTTGTAATATTGTCCTTGGCATAACATGTGGGCCCTGGGGTTTCTCTCATGATATTGCACTCTCGCGCTCTACCCCGAGGGTTGCCAGCAGTTTGTTCAACCCATACTGTGCCGTCTCTTGCGTAGGGTGTTATTATATTGAATGAATTAGCATTCGCAAAATTCCTGCCAACTATCTAAGTCATATAATAATTAGTTACGCCCCTGTACTTGAAACAAAAATGCGTTTATTATACGTTTATCCGCTTTACAAAACATTTGCATTGTAATATTGTAAATTATTGTTGCAGCTCTAAAATAATGTAATGTCATGACATGAGAATAAAGCTTACCATAATCTACACACGAACTGTCAGTCATATGATGACTAATTACGCACGGTTCAAGTAAGCTAGTGCAAAAATTAGTGACAATTGATATGTCCATGTAGGCCTACATGAAACAAAAATTCGCTTCATGGTCATTAAATTATTGTTGTCATTTTTGCACATTATGTAATATTAATTTATAATTCTGGATAGCTATATATATAAAACCCTGATATATATATATATATATATATATAAAGACAGAAAACTAGTACGAGTGAACCCTTGCGACAGGAAACAACATGACCGGAAACGAGGCTGACGGCAATTTCACAGAAATAGGAGCAAAATAGCTTTAAATTAGCTTGTACCAGGGTGATTTTGAAAATTTAAGGATGCTGGGTGATAAAACACACAAATCTAGGAAAAGTCATGAAAGGAGGATCCTGAAATTTGACCGAGTGCAAAGATTTCATTTTTTTGGGGTCACTGCGGTCAGATGACCGCCTCTCGCCGCTCACCGCTTCTAGGTATAAGTAGGTCAAACCAGCACAGCGCTTCTAGTAAGACGTCACAGCGGTCAAATGACTGGCGTTCGGCGCTTCTAGTGTTAAGTGCTGTTTTTTTTCTACTCTTTTGTGGACCAATTGGTTTGGTTGCCAGCCATTGTCCATTTTGATCTTTTAGAGGACGCTGTTTTAATTTGGTGTCTATGTTTTAGTCATTGTTTGCTCTCTTTTTACTTTTTTTTAGAAGATACTGTTTGAATTCAGTGCCCACTGTTTCTTTTATGGGACTGGCACCTATTACAAGGATGACTGGGACATTTTAACTTACTTATAATTGTTGGACTTTTATTTTGTTCTTTTTCCAACTGTTTTATGGGCTGTGATTGTTACTGGTCATAATAAACTATTCAAAGTTGTCCTGTGGTGCTCCCTTTTTCTCAACAGTGGAAATATATTTGTTGCTAATAATCCAAGAACCTCACACTATCATGTGACAGCCACACCTAATGGGAATTAAGTTGCATGGGAAAGGACATGCAAAAGCGATGCCATCTCACACTCCAATTGAATGGAGTGATAAACACCAACAAACCCTAGGGAAACTTATAGACTGCCTGGTTCAGCCCCCAGTCCTGTTCTAAACTTCTTTTAGTGAGGAAGGTTTTCTGTGAATTGCTGGAAAATAATGAATACTTTTGGATGAAGCATGTTTTGTCCACTCATGTTTTATAGACATATTTATTAATTTTCTAAGCCGCTTATCCTAATTAGGGTAGCGGGGGGTGCTGGAGCCTTATTGGGCGAAAGGCAGACAAACACATTCATGCCTCAGGGCAATGTAGTATCTCCAGTTCACTTGACTTACATGTCTTTGGACTGTGGTTGGAAACCCACGCAGACATGGGGAGAGCATGCAAACTCCACACAGAAAGGACCCCGGCCACCCATTGAACCCAGGACTTTCTTGCTGTGAGGCGACAGCGCTACCCACTGCGCCACCATACCGCCCTTATAAACATATTGCACTTGAATAATCTTTCATTAGGCCAACGTTTGAGTAGATAAATGTGTAACTAATCGCGATTAACTACACAAACTCATTCGATTAATGGTACCACTTTACAATAAGACTACCCTTATAAAGAGTTTATTAATGGTTTATAATTAGTTTATCAATAGGTTGTAAACACTTTATAAATCATTAATAAGCTGTTATAACACATTCAATAAAAAGGGCAACAGTGACCTCTTACTTGCCAAATAGTGAGCCGACATTTATTGGTACTGTTAAGTGTCAGATCTCGTTGGTTACTTAGCATACTTTGTCTTCTCCAAATGCCAACATTTATACTTGTAAGCTTCATCAGATATTTGTCAACATGCTACTACCATTTAACCACCGTCAACATACCTTAATAGTCAGAAAGTTCCATTTGGCATATCAAATTAACATATCAAATTACCAGATCCATACACTGAGGTTTTGGCAACATTGTTTGCCTTGACATTTTCAGCATGCTATCAGCATCTGTCTTCATTATTATCACAGGTGTTAAAATGACATATGCTATCAGGCTGTTATGCACACTGGATATTAAAGTGGTATACTGTGATGCTTTGTGCTGGCTGGCATCTTCTTTAGGACAGCTTTCCAGATATGGCACAGTTGGTAACCTTCCTTTACTTGGTGTATTGCTCACCCATTCTCGGTCCCACTTTCAGATATCTGTGGCCTGCCAAAACCATCCTTGGCATCTGTTATTCACTGAGTTGATTCTTTCCCCATCCATCTTGATGTTTCTTGGCATCTCATATTCAGGACCATCTATTTATGAGTTACAAACATCTGTAACTGGCAAAAGGGAGCCTTATTGTAAAGTGGAAAACACAGCACCATCTATTGATGAGTTACTAGCAATTATAACTGGCAAAAGGGAGCCTTATTGTAAAGTGGAAAACACAGCACCGTCTATTGGAGTTACTACCATTTATTACTGGCAAAAGGGAGCCTTATTGTGAAGTGGAAAACACAGCACCGTCTATTGGAGTTACTACCATTTATTACTGGCAAAAGGGAGCCTTATTGTAAAGTGTAAAACATATCACCTTTTTTCGTTCTCTTTTTTTTTTTTTTATGAATTACTACCATTTATAACTGGCAAAGGGGAGCCTTATTGTAAAGTGTGAAACACATCACCGTTTACTGACGAGTTACTAACATTTATAACTGCTGAAAGGGTGCCTTACTGTAAAGTATAATATACATAACCATTTATTAATGAGTTACTAACATTCACACTTATCTGATATAAAATTTTCAAATGGAATGCAAAGTAAGATGCAACAGAAACACGCAAATAATTTTATTCACATGTTGAAAATCAACCCTCAAAATAATGGAACTACTGAGCACGATTGATACTTATATTTAGACATAAAAGCTTTACTCAGACATAAATAAAACAGTTGGGAAGAAATAATGAGATTCAGACTGGAAAGGCTTTTTGTATGTCCTTGAACAAACATCCAAGTGGCCCATCAGGGTGACCAGAGCCAAGCCAGGATGACCATTCAAGAACCATGAGGTGTTTCTCCAACAAACTCTCTGTGCAATTTCCTCACAGTCTACGAATATGTCCTTTGATGGTCACCCAAGTTCTTTCAATATGTTGCATATGACTGCCGGACCAGGGATCCACAAACCACCTGCTGTGGTTTATGGTGTAGTGTGTATACCCCATGTTTCTCAACACACTCCTGTATGCCCTCCACTCATCACTGATAATGCTACTTCCTGACTTAACATGCTGTCTGATCAGAGGGACAAGGTGGCGTCTTGATAGTTTCTCCACTCGTTTCAACACCATTCTCCGCCTTTTGTCTTTAACTCCCAATCATTCCAAAGACCCATTTCTTCCTTCTCCAGGTATTTCCAAAGCGTCCACATGAATACTAACTGTATGTATAAAGTATGTGTAAACTATGTGTTTATAAAAAACAATCTCATAATGTTATTTTTTGTTGATATAAAAACACAGCATAGTACCTGTGAATGTACTTCATCCAACTGAAAAGAGATTATTTAGATTTTTCAAAGAGGGAGCCAGCTCTGATTGTTCTGGAGACTTTCCCATGACTGGCTCTTTTACAGTCCCTGAGAACATACCAAAAAATTGTAAGTATATGTCGGGCAGACACTGCGCAGCTTTCAGAAAGAAAAGGACATTTGTTAACCTTAAGTGTTCCTTATTAATTAAAGTTGCAGTTATGTAAACTCTCTCCCTCTTTTTCACCCTTCTCTATCTATTTCTATCACCCCCACTCTACCTCTCTATCCCTATCCCCTTTGATCCCAGTTCTCTCTTTTATGGCCCAAGCCTCCTGCGTGTAAGACCAATGCATACCAAAGCAGAAACAACACCTAACAGACGCCAGGCTCAATGTTTTAGCGCAGCAACCTCCAGACCATTTGGTCAAATGCTAATAACGTTTAGGTGCGAAAGAGACTAGATCACCTCGGGAGGTTAGTTTCCCTGTGAAAATGGAATTCAGACCATGTCACAGGCCTCATCTGCATTGCTCCACTCGGGCACAAAATATGTAGAACAAAAGAAAAATGAAACTAACCATACGATATTATCAGTTAAATACGCACTGTTCATATAGTCATAAATGCGCTGTAAAACTTAAAAATAGCCAGGAGCCAAGTCCTGAGCAGCTAACTGTATGACCATCGGTGTAACTGTGCTGTTTTTAATGGTAAAGAAACCATATTTGGTCTTGTTCGGGAGCATAAAATGCGGTAGATTCAAGTACGCGGACGTAATTTTACTATTCTTTAATGGGAAAAAGTTATGTAAAATTATTTCAACCGAGCTCAAATTAATACTTCCCAAATTCCAAGGAGTGTCTCCTCCTTTCAGGTAGAGACACCCCCAAAAGGATAGCGGCACCCCCCGTCTGCAAATCAGATAAAATGCCAGACTCTCTGCTATCCCACAGTTCAGCTCAGCTCAGTTCAGCTACAGTTGAGCTCCGGTTGTATCAGCCGTAATGTAAGTCCGTCCGTCCTGTCCTGCTCGTCTCCACGAAGAATCGGCTTAGGCTCACCGCTACGGAAGATCCGCGACGCTAAAAGACTTTCCCGGCACCGATATGAAGTCTCGCTCACGGTCTCCTTCTGCCAACCTCGGTAACTCTGGTCTCTCATACCTGAACGTGGCTGGGCCTGCTCTTCTTCTTCCTCATCCCTTCCTCACAACCCCTTTTTGTGTGTAAGTAACTCCACTAGAACATCACTCAGGTAGTTCTTTTGGTTAAGCGTGCCTTCTCGTGAGTAATGCCTCATGCTCGCGTAGTTGTTTATTCATACATACCTTAGGTAACGAGGATATTGTCTACCGTTAATTGTTTGTCTTCTTGTTAGTAGTTTAGATGCTGTTGTATGTGTGTGTATAGCGGATGTGCCTAAATTCCACCTGATTTCCAATTCATTCAACATTAGATTCATTCTGTACCGTTTGAATTTGATCGTTGTATTAAACGTGTACGTCTGTATTCCTACTCTTTGAGTACGTGATAAGTTATTTCCAAGTTACTGAAAGTGGTGATCCAGGAACTTAGTTAGTGTCACGTATCACCAATGGGCAGGACGCAAGTGCAGAGTGGCAGGATTTAATATACAAATGAGAGAATGGTAAAGCACAACAAAGTAACAAACAAATGGGGTACTGTGATGAGCAAAGGTTTTACAGAACTAGAACAAACAGACGATCAGGTAAGTACAAACGCTCAGAAGACTCATTAGCAAGTGTAGACTTCGCAGTGATGAATTGGAACAGAGGGGTTTAAGTAGGAGAGTGACTGAGTGCATGCAAGTGATGACAGGTGCAGGTGATGAGTGAATAGACCGGTGATTAGAAAACCGGCTGATGGCCGAATGGCTGAAGTCGGCGGGGGAGGAGACGAGCTCGTTACAGTAGCCCCCCCTTGACGCACGGCTCCAGCCGTGGAGCGTCGCCGGCCGGGGGGATGTCCCCGAGGGCGAGGAGCGGGGCGATCTGGGTGATCCCGATGGAAATCTGTGATCAGGTTGATGTCCAAGATGTCCGATGACGGCACCCAGCATCGCTCCTCGGGACCGTACCCCTCCCAGTCCACCAGATACTGAATGCGGCCCTGACGACTTCTGGAGTCGAGAAGAGTGCGCACCGCGTAGGCAGGTGCGCCTTCGATTTCCAGCGCCGGAGGTGGAGTGTCGCGGGGGACCGCATCAGCCAGTGGACCAGGAATCACTGGCCTGAGGAGGGAAACATGGAAAGAAGGTGAGATTTTGTAATGGGAAGGTAGTTGGAGAGTGTATGTGACTGGATTGACCCTCCGGAGGACTTTAAATGGCCCCACAAATCGCGGGCTGAGCTTCCGGCAAGGCAGGCGGAGCTTGAGATCCCGAGTCGAGAGCCATACCCTGTCTCCTGGGTTGAACACTGGAGAACCCCGGCGGTGGCGATCGGCCTTGATTTTCTGTTGGCGGACGGCTCTATGGAGGTGGACATGGGCCATTTGCCAGACCCTCTCCGCCCGCCGAAACCAATCGTCCACCGCGGGGGCTTCGGTCTGACTCGGGATCCAGGGACACAGGGGAGGCTGGTAGCCCAGAACACACTGAAAGGGGGTTAGTCCAGTGGACGAATGGCGCAAGGAGTTCTGCGCGTATTCGGCCCAAGGCAAAAACTGGGACCAGTCATGTTGACGATTATGACAGTAGCTTCGAAGAAACCTCCCCAGTTCCTGGATGGTCCGCTCTGCCTGGCCATTGGACTCCGGGTGATAGCCGGATGTGAGGCTCACCGTGACACCCAGTTTCTCCATGAAAGCCTTCCAAACACGAGAAGTAAACTGGGAGCCACGGTCAGATAGAATGTCCTCCGGAAGGCCAAAACAGCGGAAAACATTGTGAAAGAGGGCATCCGCAACCTGGAGAGCAGAGGGAAGAGATGGAAATGGGATTAGACGACAGGTTTTGGAAAAACGATCTACCACTACCAAGACCGTGGTGTTACCGTCTGACCGAGGGAGGTCCGTAATAAAGTCCACCGCAATGTGCGACCAGGGTCTCTGCGGAATGGGTAGGGGCAATAGTTTTCCAGCAGGGACCTCCCTCGGGGACTTGGTAGTGGCGCAGATGGAGCAGGATTTGACAAATCTTCGCACGTCAGAGGCCAAGGTGGGCCACCAATATTTAGCAGTTAGGAGTTGGGTGGTGCGAGTGATGCCGGGATGACCAGAGGAAAGAGATGTGTGTGCCCAGGTGATGATTCGATCACGGAGAGCTGATGGGATGTAAGTTTTGTCCACGGGCTGGTCAGAGGGTGCGGGTTCCCTGGCGAGTTCCCTCCGGATATCCTCCTCCACGTTCCATTGGATGGGAGCTATGATCAGCGATGGGGCGATGATGGTCTTATCGGCAGCAGGACTCTCACTCGACCCGTGGATGCGTGACAATGCGTCGGCTTTTCCGTTCTTAGATCCTGGGCGGAAGGAGATCGAGAAATTGAATCTGGAGAAAAAGAGGGCCCACCTGGCTTGACGTGGATTCAGTCGTTTAGCTGCTCTGATATATTCCAGGTTACGGTGGTCGGTCAGCACGATGAATGGCTCCTGAGATCCCTCTAGCCAGTGTCTCCACTCCTCAAGTGCCAACTTCACCGCCAGCAGCTCTCGGTCGCCCACGTCGTAGTTCCTCTCAGCTGAGGACAACTTTCTAGAAAAAAAGGCACACGGGTAAAGTTTAGAAGGTTCACCATGACGCTGCGACAGAACTGCCCCCACACCTGTGTCGGAAGCGTCCACCTCCACGATGAACGATTTTTTCGGGTCAGGCATTTTTAGTATGGGAGCAGAGGTGAAACGCTCCTTTAGCAGGCGGAAAGCAGCTCTGGCAGCGTCACTCCAGCACAGTTTTCTAGGCTGTCCCTTAAGGAGGGCAGAGAGGGGGGCAGCCACAGAGCTAAATCCGCGAATAAACCGGCGGTAGAAGTTGGCAAATCCCAGAAAGCGTTGGAGTTCCTTGACGGTGTTGGGCTCTGGCCATGTGGTGACTGCCAGGACCTTCTTCTCCTCCATCCTCACTCCCTCAGGGCCGATCACGTATCCCAGGAAGGAGACGGTGGTTCGGTGGAATACGCACTTCTCTGCCTTCACGTAGAGTTGGTGTTTTAGGAGGCGTGACAGGACCTGGCGAACGTGTGTGATGTGTTCTGAGAGCGTGGCGGAATGGATGAGGATGTCGTCGATATAGGCGATAGCAAATCTCCCCAAGAAGTCTCTCAGCACATCGTTCACCGGGGCCTGGAAGACAGAGGGTGCGTTAACCAAACCGAAAGGCATGACCAAATACTCATAGTGACCTGCGGTGGTGCTGAAGGCTGTTTTCCACTCGTCACCCTCCCGGATACGGATCAGGTTGTAGGCACTCCGGAGATCCAATTTGGTGAAGAATCGGGACCCCCGGAGTTGTTCTATGGCCGATGGGACTAGAGGGAGTGGGTACCGGTACTTCACCGTGATGGAGTTCAGCCCTCGATAGTCGATGCAGGGACGTAAACCCCCATCTTTCTTTTCGACGAAGAAGAAACCCGCCGAGGCTGGGGAAGTGGATGGACGAATGAAGCCTTGCTGAAGAGCCTCTTCAATGTAGTCCTCCATAGCGCGGGTTTCGATCGATGAGAGGGGGTATACGCGCCCACGAGGAGGTGAAGTACCGGGCAGGAGGTCGATGGCACAGTCCCAGGGACGATGAGGAGGGAGACGGGTGGCTTGGTGCTTACTGAAGACCTCTTGTAAGTCGCGGTATTGCTTGGGGATCTCAGGAGCGGTTGAAATGGGTGAGCTTTCTATGGATGTGGCGGCACAGAAAAGACGGAGACAATGATGATGGCAGGACGGTGACCAGGAGGTGATTTCCTTGTCGGACCAAGAGATGCTGGGGTTATGACGCTGGAGCCAGGGAAGACCGAGGATGAGGGGATAGGTTGACGATGGAAGAACGAGAAGCTGGATGTCCTCTTGATGGAACACCCCCACGGTGAGTTGTACAGAGGAGGTGATGTGGGTGACCAATCCGCTTCCCATGGGGAGGCCGTCGAGGGCATGGATGGATACGGAGGTGGACAGACAGTGAAGTGGAATATGGAGAGACCGAGCCACGGAACGGCTGATGAAATTTCCTGCTGCCCCCGAATCTAGCAGGGCTGTAAGAGAGAGGGAAGAATCACCGCAGCACAACGTCACGGGAAGTAGGAAAGGCTGTGCAGACATGAGGATGGAGGAAGCGCTTACCTCGTGGCGTGGGACTGTGCTCCGGGCGCGCGCTCCTCTCCCGATTTCACGTGGACGGCTCGGCCTAATTGGGCAGCTGGGAACCAGGTGGCCTCCCTCTCCACAGTAGAGACACAGGCCCTGCTCGATCCGGCGACGACGTTCTTGGATGGTTAGATGGGTGTTGCCCACTTCCATGGGTTCGGGCTCGGAGTGAGGACGGGAAGGAATGGGCAGTCTGGTGACTCTGGAAGTGCGGCGGCGCTCCTGCAGCAGGCGATCCAAACGGATGGAGAGGGCCATGAGAGAGTCCAGACCCAGATTCTCATTGCGGCAGGCTAACTCTAATTGCAGGTCTTCTCTTAGTACTCGTCGGTAGATCGAACACAGGGCCGACTCGTTCCACCCACTGGCGGCGGCAGCGATGCGGAAGGACAGGGAGTAATCAGCTGCTGAGTCGGTACCCTGGGTGAGCTGGAGCAGCCGCTCTCCAACCTCCCTACCCTCTGCAGGGTGGTCGAACACAGCACAGAAGAGGCCCTCGAAACGCTCATAGGTCGCCACCTCTTCTCCCCTTCGCTCCCACACAGCGGTAGCCCACTGCAGGGCTCTTCCCGTCAACAAATTGATGATTGTCGAAATTTTCGTCTCATCTGGAAAAGCAGGGTGTTGAGCGAAATATAATTGACACTGGGTTATGAAGCCACGACAACCTGAAGGTGTGCCATCATAATGAAGAGGGAGTTTCACAGGTGAATCCTGGAGATGGAGAGGTTCAACCGTTGGAGCTGGAGGGCGAACTGGGGCAGGAGGAGGAGGAGGCGGCGTGACAGTGAAGCGCTCCAGGTGGCGCATTACCTCACCCAGAGTAGTGCGAAGATGAACCAGCTCGCGCTGTTGGTCCGCTACCACCTGGCTAAGGGGTGGCCTCGATGAAGATGCTCCGCGTGGGTCTGGGCTCTCGTCCATGGGAAGAGGAATCTCCGCTGCGTCCATGTACAGGCGAAGTCTTCTGTCACGTATCACCAATGGGCAGGACGCAAGTGCAGAGTGGCAGGATTTAATATACAAATGAGAGAATGGTAAAGCACAACAAAGTAACAAACAAATGGGGTACTGTGATGAGCAAAGGTTTTACAGAACTAGAACAAACAGACGATCAGGTAAGTACAAACGCTCAGAAGACTCATTAGCAAGTGTAGACTTCGCAGTGATGAATTGGAACAGAGGGGTTTAAGTAGTAGAGTGACTGAGTGCATGAAAGTGACGACAGGTGCAGGTGATGAGTGAATAGACCGGTGATTAGAAAACCGGCGGCGCTGATGGCCGAATGGCTGAAGTCGGCGGGGGAGGAGACGAGCTCGTTACAGTTAGCTAGAAATATTGAATTCGAAGAGTATTATTGTACCTGCTACTTTAATGCTGTTATTTATTATATGTACGGCTAATGAAGAGTTATTCTAAATAATTCCTAGGTTCAGTGTTCAGAGCGCTGAGCGATAACTAGAATTTTTCAGAATATCTGTAATTTCACTGGGTTCAGGTTCCAAAATAAGGTTATGGTTACAGCAAAGTGAGATTAGTATTAAGTCTAATATTCACAGTGAACCATTAACCAGATTTCCTCATACCATTGGCATGACATATATATAGATTCTTATATGTGTGTGTGTATGTGTGTGTGTGTGTGTCTGTTTTTTTAATTGTTGTGATATACTGTACACACTTCAGAATGCATTCCTATTAATGAAATGACTGTAGCAGCACTTCAACGTGCCTTATGATTTATATAGTAGTAGTAAGAATAATAATAATGGGAAGATTGATGATATTGATGACAATGAAGTGTGATGTTGTTCCATTCAGTAACATGGTGACTGTCAGGCCATATCACATACCAGATGTATTGGTCTTTCTTCACCACAGATATCATTTTCATCCTGTGGTGGCAGAGTGTGCATCTAAGCTTCTTCCTCAGAAGGTGTTTCTTCCGCAACCACTTAACACTAGAAGTGCCGTGCCGGTCTGACCTACTCATACCTTGAAGCGCCGAGTGCTGGTCATTTGACCGCTGCGACTTCCTACTAGGAGCGCCGTGCTGGTTTTACCTAGTTATAGCGCGGCTAGGCGGTCAAAAGACCGCCGAGTCATCAGAGAAGGACACTGTTACTGACACATAGTGATCGCTAGATGGCGCTTCTTGCACGAAGCAAATAGTTTGCATACAAGAACTCGCGTTCGGCCAATGTATCATTCATTTCAGTGTTACTAGTCAGTTATTATTTCATTAGAACGTTTGTTGTCCAGCCCTTCCATCATTCAGCATAATGTTTTGATTATTTATTTGTGGCAAACGTGTTTCCAAAGACATAAATTCTGGAAGACGTCTTGATCAAAATTCGACTGAGAAAACCATCTGAATAAGACTAGTTCAGGCAACTTTTTCATAGTACTTGTTCTTTAATATCCAGTCTTCTACCTTGGAGAATTAGTTTATTATAAGGGATGTCACACACGTTGCGAGTTAGACTGCAGTTGGTCTGTAAAAATGCGTAGCCCGACTGTATCAACATTCAGTTGTCGACTGACAATGATCACGTCGTTGTCTTTAGTGATTAATTTATTGTAAGTGTAGCGGGGTAGCGTCACCTCCCCTTTTTGTGTATCCATTGTTCAGTTTGCTGGTAACTAATTAGCCAAATTGACAAGGTCTTGTGCATAAATAGCTGAGGCAAATGCTACCTGATGGTTTGCTTTCTGGATATCCGCCCCTTCTGCCACCGTTCCTTCCTTATTAGAAAGCTTGTTTTTTGTAGTTACTGCCAGCGTGACTTTCGGTATGTTCCTTTGCAACTGACCCTCAGGTAGGCACACTCCCAGCTCTCGTGCTATATTTTCTTGGTTATGTTTGGCGTGGTAGTAGTTCAATCTCTTTTGTTTGTAGCTTCTGCCTCGCCGTAGCACTGCCTGGGGTTATCTGTCTGTGATGGGCGATTGCCATACTGTGGGTACGTATGCACAGAGTACGGTACTGCTACTTTCAGATATAAGGTTTATTTTCTTTTTTTGTAATTTCATTCTGTTCTGACAGGTGGCATTAGACCTGCAAAGGGGAATTGGTATTGGCGTGCCGAACCTTGGTTGAAGCTGCTGTTTTGTCTCCTTTTGTTTCTCTTTTGTCTTTCTGGTCTGTGTTTGGTTTCCGTTTTTGTTTCTATTATTCCTTCGCTTATGTTTCGTCAGAGTTAATTGGTTTATATCGACTCTGGAATATTGCTCGCGTTGTTAAATGGTCAGTCTCTCAGCGCAGTGTATTCTATTTATTCATTATTGTCTCCCAAGGTAAGCCTTAGCTCTGCTGTCAATGCCCTCTCTTTTACTGTAGTTGCAAGGGTGGGTAACTGTTTGTATGATGCGTGTGATAGTGGAAGTCTGACTGTGTGATAGTGCTGTGATGGTGTGTTAGTGGAAGTATTTTATATTTTTGTACTGCTACAATTTTAAAGGCTATTTTTGTAATAAAGAATTCCTAATTAGGGGCCCACCTTGTAACTTGCAGGGTTGACTGTATCTATAATAAATATCGTTCGCTATTACATTGAAGCTGTCACCAGAATCCTTTTGCAGTGATTCCACTACCTCCTTGGTCAATAAAATTCAATTTTACATCTGAAACCATGTCTCTGGCTTCCTGGTATTAACAAACCTGGGTTCTATGTGCTAGTACTGGGTTGAAATTCTCTGGGTGAAATTCCCAGGGTTTGCACAGGCTACAGGTTACAGATTTGGACATTCAAATTGCTGGGTGACGGAGTAAGCTATAAACTGGACTTTATGCTTACTCAGTAGAACAACCTATCAGAATGACAAGACAGGCAGTAATTGGTTGAGAATTACAATGCGTCTACATCAAAACTTGTGGAAGTTTAGAGTGTGAGAGCGCTTTGGGTGGCACTGGAAAAGTAGACCAAAGTGTTTCAGTTCCAAACTTGTCTGTCTCCATGAAATTATCGCTTACACCACATAATTAGCCCAGCAGAGTATATCAAGCTTTACACTTGCGTTTTAATAAATGAATTATCTACCACAGCTAACAGATCATTCTATGCCATGACAGAAGCAAACACTATGACTTTTCAAGGCATTCAGTGGGATATGAGTAGCCAAACACCTAGCCTGCCAAGTAACCTACGAGTAACACCTCCCAACCCCCTCCCAATAGAGTGCCATAGTCTATTGGTAGTCTCCCACATTAAAATGATTTGGCCAAAGCTAATTCATACCATGAGTAGCCTACACCTGTCTATCATGAGTCTCAGCTAAATCTAATTCCACACATGTAATAGAAAATGTAGGTACAGATTGGAAATGAATAAATATGCACGGATGTTGTTTTTACAAAATATGTATGTTGCTATGGATTTCTGTAAACAAAGCTGTGTCGGGTGTGTAGGCTTTTAGAGTAAATAGTGTAGCATAAGATGGCTGAATTTTTACCATTTATTGAAACGAAGCACGAAAAAAAACCCTTCTTTTTGGTAAATGGACAGCTGTGTAGTTTATTTACAGTAAATACTTAAGAAAGAATGAATTATACATTATACACGATAGATACATGAGATTGTGTATACAGTGAAAAATGTGATGTTTGTACTTATAGTATTGTGGCGAGCCCAGGGTAATTAAGCAGACGAGACTATTCCCCGCTACTTAATGGTCAAAGTTTACTGACAGCAAGCAGGAACAGGCACAGAAATCACTCACTCCCCAACACAATAGGAGGGGAATACATCAACCACACTGACAAGTTCAGTGACGGTACAAAATTTGTTACACAAGCTGAACACTACGGCAAAAAGACAGCATGACAAACAATACATGCACACTTTAATGAGACACAAAAAGGTAGCATAAACTAGCAACAGCAAACTCGGCTAATTTTACAATTAGGTGCCCTCGGGCATGCTGGGATGCTCTGCTCCTCTAGCCCCAACACGCTACACAGCCCCCACCTAGCTGGTTAGCTGTCTCCAGCAACTCGAGCGTCCATAACAAAGTGTTGGGGGAGCCGACGCTGTCACTGTGCCCGCTGCGGGGGTTCCACCCGGGCCACCGGAGATGGAGCAGGGGTCTGTGGTTGGACCTCAGGCCTAGATTCCCCTTCAGATGAAACCAAGGGCCGGTAGGGTGCGAGCCGAACATGGTGGAGCACCACCACCCAATTCCTTTTTACCAGCTGTACCCTGTACACGACATCTGACAATCTCTCAAGAACCGACAGGGGCTGACCCACTGGCTCATCAGCTTGGGGGAGAGGCCCTTCTTCCGTTCTGGGCTAAACACCCACACCTGTGCCCCGGGGGCAAAGTCCTCTCACCTACAGCAGGTGTCACAGGCTCATTTTTGTTGGGCCGCTGCGACAGAGAGAGACTGCCTGGCTAACTCATGTACCTCCTGGAGCCGTTCCCTGAGGTTGTAGAGGTAGTCTGGACCAGGCTCACCCCTAACCTCTGGCAGGGTGGCCAGGGAGCGGTTGCAGCGGTGTCGTCCGGGTCTTCCTTATTCCAAGTCTCCGGCAAACCTCACCGAACACTGCAGCCTCAAAGTTCCGCCCTTGGTCACTGTGTAGTTCCTCAGGTGCACCAAAGCAGCAGAACATTTCATTGACCAGGCACTCAGCAGTGGTTGTGGCACTCTGGTCAGGAACCGCACACGCCTCAGGCCACTTTGTAAAGTAGTCCATGGCCACGAGGACATAGCGGTTCCCCCGACCCGTGGTAGGGAAGGGGCCCAGGATGACTACACCCACATGCACCATTGGGGCCCCCAGCTGGTATTGCTGCAGAGGAGCGTGCGAGCGCCAGGTTGGTCCCTTCTGAGCAGCCAGAGTCGCACCAGTGCATGTGGAGCTCCACATCCTGGCGACACCCCGGCCAATAAAAGCGGGAACGCAGCCGGCGCAGGGTTTTGGTGACTCCGAAAGTGGCCTGCCCCCACCAAGCCGTGGACCAACTGGAGGACTCGGGAGTGCAGCTGGCGAGGTACCAGGAGCTGAAGAAGGTCATAGTGGCCCCCAGGTCCTTGCCAGCGGCGGTGGAGGAGGCCGTCCCGGATGGTGAGGCTGGACCACTGGGAGTAGAGGGCCTTTGTCTCACGGTCCAGTGCTGTTACTGCCACCCACACTGGTCGTTGGCCTGCCTCAACCCAAGCCCGGACCCGGGAGAGGACAGGATCCTTGCCCTGGTTGCGCCGGAGCTGCTGAGGGTCGATGGTCTCCACCCCACCATCGTCTGCTACTGCTGGTGATGGGACTTGGGAACCTCTGTCACTGCTGGAAAAAGAGGTGTCATCGTTGCCCAGCGGGGTGGTCTGCAAGGCCCCCACCACTGGGGTCGTTGTGTCCCATTCTTCCTCACAAGGGCGTCAGGAAAGGGCATCTGCATTGGTATGGAGACAGCCGGCCCAGCTGCCCCTCTAGTTCTCTAAAGTTGAGGAGCCAGGTGAGGGAGGTGTGGTCAGTCCGCAGGAGGAACCTCTTCCTGTAGAGGTAGGTTCAGAAGTGACGGAGCCCCAGGATGATGGCCAGCAGCTCTCGATGGGTAACACAGTAGTTCCTCTCTGGTCGACTGAGGGCACGGCTATAGTAAGCAATGACCTGCTCACCCTGCTCCCCCTCCTGGGACAGCACTGTGCCGAGACACTGCTGGCATGAGTGTCCACAATGAAAAGTTGCCAGGGGTCTGGATAAGCCAGCACAGCAGCCTCGACGAGTGCTGCCCTGAGCTGGGTGAAAAGCAGCAGCACTATCTTTTCCCTACTGGAAGCCCTGGCCTTTCTGAGTCAGCCGATGTAGTGGGCTGGCGATGGTGGCAAAACCTCTCATGAAACCTCTGATGAGGCCCAGGAAGCTCCGCAGTTCTCCGACATCACGGGGGACAGGCCAGTCCCTCACTGCAGCCACTTTTGCTTGGTCGGTTGACACCCCTGCTGTGCTAACGACATGACCCAAGAAGGACATCTCCCGCCGAAATAGGTTACACCTCTTTGGGTGAAGGCGCAGACCTGCTCGGCAGATGGCATGAAAGACGTCCCTCAGGTTGGCTAAGGCACCCTCGAAGTCTGCAGCATGGACAAGGAGGTCATCTAGGTAGACCACACAGCGGGGCTCCCTCAATTGTTCCTTTGTGTTAAACATAAGAAAAAGTGTGTGCAACTGCACTATAAATTATTTCCATCAACAAAAATAATGACAATGATGTATTCATACTTTTAATCATAAAGAATTATATACCTTTATATATCTTTAAAAATAAATAACTATATGCATCTAAACTGTATACAAAAACTAAATATATACTGTATACACTAGACAGTATGTGGCCTGTGTTGAATAAAACACTTATTATACTTGTTGTTTTCTGTTAGCCCTCTTTTGTTTAGCTATTTGCGGCATGCAGTCACTGCATTTCCAACTTGAATTTTTTAAATGAGTGGCATCAAGCTTTACACAACTTCTATGAATGTATTGTCTTTTACAGATTCCTGACTTACACTCCAGTCTGTCTTCATTATGCAGGACAGACACCCCACAGTAACAGCAGTAGTATATATCCTATACTTTATGTCAAACTGTCAATCAAAATGATTGATGGCCCCCCGTGATTGATGACCTCTCCCTCTCTCCTGTCCTGCCCTCCCTCGGCCAGTATGATTGACAGGGCACGTATGTGAGAGAATGCGTCATCTGGAATATTACATGATATCCTAGCCGCACTGATTGACAGTGCACCGGTTCAACGCAGTGCAAAAACATACTCCCCATACCGGGAGTTGAACCCATGCACCCGCATGAAAGCCTGGAATCCTAACCACTAGAGCATATGTTTGGCTGTGTATGAAAATGTGGTCATGCCCTTAAGTTGACAACAGTGTGCTATCAGATTTGTTTGAATATGGAGAAATATCTGTTCAGAAATACCTATTTTTTGGCCCGCAACCCAGTGCATCCAAAATATGATCAAAAGCACGGTCAATGTAAAGAAAAATACAACAAATTGGCTACAGACAGCTGCCATCTGTGCTATTTGAAAGACATTTTGTTCTCTTGTTCTCCTGATGATTCTGTGGCCCACTGCATCAGCCAGGACTGCCGCATGGGAGCTGGCATAGCGGTGTTGTTTCAGAGAAAGTTTCGATATCTATTTCCTGATGACACAGGAAAATCTTCCACAAACCTATGTATGACTGTCTGAGACAGAGTCTGCATGACATGAAAGCTCACTGTTTACTAAACAAAGTCAGTGCCTAGAATTGGTTGTAGTTTGGACCATCTACAGTGGGAAAAAGTGTTTGAAATTATAGAGGATGTCTTCTAGCAGATGGATATTAAAATATCCTTTTAACAAAAAGGACATGAGGATGTGATTGATGTGATTGTAGGCAACAGATGTAGTGAATGGTCAGTGAAAAGGTTAGTGCAATGTCCGGACACATCAGGACATGTGTGTCAGAAACAGTTGTGTCAACCACCTATCATGTATCAAAAGATGTAGCTGTTTGCAAGAAGTGTTGGGGGTAGTCGTTGGAATGTTGGTATGAGGTCCTGACACGTACTGGACATATGTTTACCAATCCTGATTGTTATAAAAGTGTTTGACTGCCGAAATGTGTAAAGTCGGATTTGAATCTATGATTGTCAACATTTTGTTTATTGAGGCAGTCGATTGCCAAAGAGATTTTTGAGACGACTACAATGGACCCCTTTACTCTGAGTGAGCTGATTCATTTGTACTTAAAGAAAAATGTTTAATTTAGATTTTGCATGCTATGTTACCAATATTTCTTGTGTGATGTTGCTTGATTTGTTTTGTTAAACAGACATTTATCTGGTCCAGGTTCCACAGAACATGAGTTTGTCAACACTATCAATGAGATTCAAGGACTGTCGCAGCTTTGCGAGTGTCTAAAAATAGCTATAAATAATAATAAACTGTTTCCATTAAAGAAATAAAAAATTAATAGTTGTTATCATTTCCATTAATTAAATGTGGTAATTATACCCTTTTTAGTGTCAGGTGAAATTCTTACGAAAGTGCCATATGATCATACAGCTCTCTTTCCACTAGAGCGGTGCTGGTGCCCGTGCCAGTGCCATTGCGGAGCCAGTGCTGCCATGGTGCCTTTTGAGAACCGACCCGCATTTCCACAGGGTTGGGAACCGAACACTACTTAGCGAAAGTTTGGGTAATTTCCGTGGGGAAAGAAAAATGTCGGACAGAACGCATCTGCTTGCTTTTCATGAATTTACTTTTATGCTAGGCTTCCACACAGCGAAACACCTCACGAATTTTGTCCTAAAACGTTTCACTCTGGGGACGAAATTCATGAAAATAGTACACCTGTCACCAAGCTCAAAAGTTTAAATGAGTGCTTAAATGAAGGTCTACAGTGGTCTATTTGCACCAGCCAGACCCGGGAGAGAGAGAGAGAGAGAGTTTTTTCTACTGCTCTGAGTCTGACTACGTTCATGTAACATGTAAACAACAGCCCGTGTTGATGTACACACAAACTGTTTCCCATACATCTTTTAATCATATATATATTTTCATGCTACATATAGCCTTTAGCCTACCGCTATCTTGGTCAGACTTTTTTGGTACTTCCGCCTCTCTAGAGAACGTCACGTACCGAACACATCAAACGCTGAACTGATTGGTTCTTGCGTGGTTTTTATTTGCATAGCCACTGACGTCAGCGGTTCCAACTCTTAGGACCAGCAATTCTGCTGCGCCGTGCCGGTGCCAGCTTTTTGGCACCGGCACCAGTAGTTTTTCAGTGGAAAAGCGGCCCTGGTGCTCGATTAGGCCCTGGCACCAGCACAGCATCAGTGGAAAAGGGGTACTAGTGCATTTGGGCAACCCCTTGGTAAGGACATATATGAATACAATTCTCTTTGCTGCCTATTTTTCGTTGACTGTTTCAATGATAAAAGTGTAGCACTAACGCTGGTGTTTGTGTTTTCAGTAGGTTTGCAAAATCTGATCCATTCCATATCAATCAAATCGCTGGGGCTCAAGTCACCATGGCAGTACAAATGTGGAGGACCGTGTTTCGGAAAAACGTCCGAATTATAATAGCGTCATAGTTAAGAACAACTAAACCTCTTTTAATCTCACCAACTTTTAATGTCGAAGTATTTGAAAAAGATAAACCTAAATTTATGGCACAGCTAACAATAAAATTTATTACACGGAACTGCAGACCTTTACACGGATACAGATACAGCGCTAGAAGGTCTGCGCTTGTCTGAAGGGGAAGAACAGGCAATCCAAACTTCAGCAACAAATTTTGATGACATCAAAGACTGGATGGATACACAAATTGAAAAGTATGACAAGGCAAATCCTGAAGCTCTGGAACCTCTGAGGAGAACACGTATATAGGCCTGCCTACTGACACCGGAGGTCAGTCTATAGACAGTCCATCACGGGATGAAAACCTTAGAGGCCCTGAGGATGATTTCGCAGATGAGTTGTGCAGCAATCCAGAACACAATGATGACAATATACGTTGGAGGTATTGTAACCACTGTATACAGGATAACTTGTTTATGAATTAAGGGTATTATCTGAGCAATTTGTGGTACAAATAGACCACTGCAGACCTTCATTTAAGCACTCATTTAAACCTTTGAGCTAGGTGACAGGTGTACTATTTTCATGAATTTCGCCCCCAGAGTGAAACGTTTTAGGACAAAATTTGTGAGGTGTTTCGCTGTGTGGAAGCCTAGCATAAAAGTAAATTCATGAAAAGCAAGCAGATGCGTTCTGTCCGACATTTTTCTTTCCCCACGGAAATTACCCAAACTTTTGCTAAGTAGTGTTCGGTTCCCAACCCTGTGGAAATGCGGGTCGGTTCTCAAAAGGCACCAAGGCAGCACTGGCTCCACAATGGCACTGGCACGGGCACCAGCACCATCCTAGTGGAAAAAGAGCTAAAATAGGTCTAACCAGGGTTTGAGAGATGTTAAGGGCTTTGATTTCAGACTGCAAAACCCTTTCTCTTGTGTAATAAGCAGACCTTCAAACTCTGAGAAAACATTTTCTGTAAAAGTGTTGATTGCAAATACTGACAAGGTGATTTCTAATAAAACTGAAAACATTGTGTACATTTATGAGTTGACAACCTCTTTATGACAAGTTACTGAAGATAAGAAACATCAAATTCATCGAAGGAATACCCAGTGCTGTAGATGACGACAATCTCCTACCGGTAATCAAAAATAATTTGTTAATCATTGATGATATGATGAGGGATGCAAGTAGTAACACACAGGTTGAAAAGGTGTTTACGCAATACATCCACCACCATAACCTTACTGCCATCTACCTGGTTCAGAATTTGTTTGTCCAGGGTAAATCTAGCAGGACAATCAGTCTGAACACAAATGATCTATTGTTGTTTAAAAACCCAAGAGACAACAACAAGACCAACGTTTTAGCTAGACAAATGTACCCCGGTAACACAAAGTTTTTCATGGAATGTTTTAAAAATGCCACCAAAAAGCCTCACAGTTACCTTCTGATTGATTATACAGTGAGAAGAGATGCATTTAGTCCCAGAACAGACTTGCTTTCAGAGTGTTCAGCTATGTCCAGAAAAAGAGGTGAGGCAAGAGCATGTCGGCGAGGACTCATAGACCAATTTTGGAAGTCTTAGACTACTTAAAGCTAAACTTAAAGCGTCATTTTGCAAGCGACGACAGACGAGTTCATCTTGACCCTGTACGAAGTGGCTCTTAATGGTACCCTACCACTTACAAATTTCCAGTGTAAAAAGTTGGAAAAGAAGAAAAAAGTGATACAGTTTGTCGCGGATAAAAAGATTGGTCTGCGAAGGAACAAACGTGCTATTAATCAAAAGGGTGGATTTCTTCTCCCACTCTTAAGCATTGCTGTTCCGTTTATAAGTAGTCTAATCTATGGAAGCCCATTTCCGCCACATTAAACAAAGAAGTTTGCTTAATTGCAGCTTTATTTCTCGCAATTCCAACTTTATTTCTCGGAATTGTGATTTTATTTCTCGCAATTCTGACTTCATTTTTCACAATTCTGACTATTTCTTGCAATTGCGACTTTATTTCTCGCAATTTCCACTTTATTTCTCACAATTCCGACTTTATTTCCTGTAATTCTGACGTTATCTCTCACAATTCTGATGTTATTTCCCGTAATTCTTACTGTATTTCTCACAATTCTGACGGTATTTCTCGCAATTCTGGCTTTATTTCTTCCAATTCTGAATTTGACACAATTCTGATTCTTTTAGCCAGTCAGGCAGAATCTCCGCAGTATCTGCTGTAGCCTATATAAATACAATCTGCAACTACTCCAGCACATTTAAAAAATGGACGATTAAAGTAGTTAAAGTTGGTGGGGGGGGGGGAGGTCTATAGTTTAGATATAGACCTGTACAATCTTGCCACAATTGAATAAATCAATAAGAGTTTTACAACTGCTTTACACTGTATGTGTTTCCTTTATGTAGGAGGAGCTTGATGAAGAGTTGACTGCATGGAACAACCACAGAGTAAGACCAATCCACAATCCCTGGGCTCCCAGTTGTCGACCTTCAATCATGCATGCTGTCCCCAGCCTATATGGAGCTCAGAGTTATTTGCAGACAGTTGACCAAATTAAATTAGAAATCTGTCTTGAGGATTGTTGTTTAAAGGACTACCCTTGTGATGAGAATGTCTTTAATCTGTGTGTTGAACTTATGGCTGAGCACAACCTTGCAATGTCGGATGATGTTTATGAAATTACAGACCTTTACCTGAGACTACGTGAAATTATCATTAATGAGCTGGATAATGAGGAATAGGATGCTCCACAGTCACCATGCCAGATTAATTAGTAAAAATGAATCTATGTGATTAATTTACAAGGCATACAAAGGTATTTGTTCATTGAATGTTAGTAAAACATTGACTAATTTGAATATGTGTTGCCATTCCTTTGTAAATCTTGTCTTTATCTGTGGAAACAAACTTCTCCGAAGGAGGAGTAAATGTTATGTTGACCATTGCTGATTCTTTTGCCTTTTGATAGCTGCTGTAGGCAATCATGGTTAACAGAAGTATAACTTCAAAAATAAATTGCACCAGTAGGTTACAGAAAACAAAGTAATTATGCTCAGTGCTTCTTTATTAAACTTGTGGAATATTTGAACACTTGGATCACTCCATTATTCACTGTACCAGTTCCTAGTTATAAGATCCCATTTTTAATTCCTTTACCATTTCTGGATGTATAACTAGTTAACTTGCAAACAGAACTGCCAAAAACCTTCTCACATTTATACATTGAACATTTGAACACTTGGTTCAACTACATTGTTTATGACAACACTCACTTCTCCAGCTCCTAGTTAAAGAACCAGTTTTAATCCCTACACCATTCCTTCATATACAATACAGTGGCTGGTTGCAAGAGTAGTCAAGACCCCAACGCCTTACCTTTTTAAGAAAACAAAAACAAAACAGATTTGACCTACAACCAGGTTGTGATAACAACTAAAACATGGAGTCAGGCTTTTCTACATGAATACCAGGATTATCTTCCCCTGAGGTACAATATACAAACAGGATATGTTTCACTTGAATTACCAACAAACAGGATTATTTTGACCAGACTAACAGGCTTGTATTAACTTTGTATTTACATTGGTGCAGCTCCCTGTGGTTTGAATAAAAATAAAAAAAATCAAGAGGCCTTATTAAACAGCTAAATGTAAATGGGAATGCTTCATAAAATAAAAGCACCATATAAAAAACACAAAAGTTGTTTGAAACCAATAGGAAATTAATTATATATTATATCAACAGGACAAGGCACTAAACTATGTCCATGACCCATATATTACTCTCCCAAATTTTATTCATTTCAGACCTAAAATCTGAGTAGCTATCATAATGAATCAACTGCCTTAGAAAACATCCACATGTATGTGCAACAGGCCTTCTCTGAAAGCCCTGGATGTTTGTAAATTCAGCATTTATTGTCTTGCCTAGAAATAGATCTGAGCCTGTACAGAATCTCAGAAACAGAGACTGTTGCTTTGCGTCATTCTCTCGCAGGTATGTTGTCACGTGCTTTGCTATTTTTTTTTCTTGGACATTCATTGTGGTGGGGACCTTAAGTGATCTTATGATTTTTCTTACGTTGGTTGCATGTTTTCATACATAGCTCCCAATTCCTCAAACTGTTTGCTGAGAGGGGCAAGCATGCTTGTCCACTGCTCAATAACAAAAGCAGGCTCTTGGATGAGAGTTTTGTGTGCCAGTTCTTGTAGAATTTGTTCAAAGTTGTCTGCAGTTGGCAGTCTTCTGCAGCTGTAGTGGTCTAAGATGTCTAATAATTCTTCCTGGTCTGAGCTTTTGACATTTGTTCGGCAGGACTCCACGACAATGTGGTCAGATTCTTAGACATACTGCAGAAAGTTATCAGTAAGATCACTTTTCACATACCCAAGGGCTGCTTGCTCTAAGATCACTGGAGCAAGTTTAATGGGGAGGTATTTTTGGTTTTGCCAACCAAAAGAAATGATCCGCCTTACACTCTCCCATGTTTGCTTTCCATAATCATGAAGAAGAAAGGGTACCTTAAAGGTGTTGCCCATGGTGCACTGCTCATAGAGTTCATGCCAGAATTCAGAAAGGCAATCCCTGAGAACCCCTCCTTCATCCTGTCCAATCTTATTTTGTCCATTTGGAAGTAGAAGCTGTATTTGAATTTCAGACTGTGTATAAGCCAGACTTTCATCACTGAAATGCATAATAAGCTCAGGGAGTACCTGACCGTGATGGATGACAAGAATCTTTTTTTCTGGTGTGAGAGGCAAGGTGTCTTCCAGGCTTTGCTCTTCAGTTGTAGATAGGTCTCCAGTGTATATTGTAATAATATTGCTTTCTTCCAGTATATCCTCAGTGAGGACTGCAGAAGTGTTCTGATCTATACTGGGATCATCTGTGACATCTGTGGGATAAAAGTAAGTTAAATTATCACTACCAAAATTACAATTATTTCCAGTGCTTCCAACATAAAATACATCTAAAATATCTGAGCTCTGCAATGATTCTGCCGATGGTTGATAAGCTTGGCTGCTGGAAGAGAAAGAACCAGCACCACGCTACAGGTTTTCCTGTGTGAGATCTATGCTGTTTGTTTCTTCCTGTGTCTCTACACAACTGCTGCCCTCTCTTTTTTTGTTGTCAAGCAGAACCTAAGGATTGTTAACTTTGTGGCCTCATACAGCTCTCCTACTGTGCTGTCATCATCTACTGAATGTTCTTCAAAATTCTTTAAATCCACCTCAAATTCAGAGGCTTCCATTTGGGGAAAATAAATGTACTGCCTCCTCTATTAGCTCTTTCTTTTTCCATTCCTTAGGCACACTTATCTTTCGTGTTCCGCCTCCCTTTTTCGTCCTCATTTGCACAAACCCTTGTGTTTCCTCATCATACAGCATCCAGCCCAGCTCCACTTTTCTCATTGCCCTCTGTACATTCCTTGCATCCCCCTCTTGATGAGACGTATAATTTGTGTCATGACTGCACTTTTGTGTTTCTCAACTTTGCCTTCAGTCTCTGAAAAAGCTTTGATTTCCTAGAGCTTGGCGTATCTTTCTCCCTCCTGCAATACCCCATCACTGCCAATCAGTCTCCGTAAGGAGGCAAATAGTTCCTTAGCTGCTCATCTGTCATTAACTGCAAGACACTGGCGTCAACCTACAAAAATGATTATTCAATTTTAAAAACTTGGTGTATTGCATTCTCAAACCATAATATTACATGGATCGTTGTGACACTCTTGGCTAAAGGGAGTACACCCTTTTGGTAGCTGAGTGAACATGGAAACTGAACAGGAAAATATCAACGGGTCATTACATTTAAAATCAGACAAGACTTGGGAGTAAGACAGGGCTCAAACGGTTTTCATATTATTTTCATTTCACACCCTTCTAGTAAATAAAGCTCAACTTTGGTCATGCTATTCTATATACTGTAAAGATACAGGGGTCCATTTAAGCTCTGAAATGGTTGCTATCTTAGAAGGGTAAAGCTCTTATACATGTGTATTTTGGGTAAGAAGGAATAGAGCATTCAGAATTGTTCATTGTAATCACACTGAATACCCAAAGCACATAGGCTAATCACCAATATATTACTCCAACTATGGATACAGTACAAAACATATTACAAATGTTTGTATACCTGCAGAAAAAATGGCATGTAGGAATATTATTACAATCTTTAAGTGTTCCTAATGTAGGAGTCCTGTATACCACAAAAAGGTAACTGAAAAATGTAAAGCTATGAAGATAAACAAATATGCCCACATATGATTTCCCACTGCTGGAGATATATCACAAAACATTTCCTTATGCTTTCTATAGATAAAATAAGGAGAGTTCAGGATGCAAATTTCATATTTGCTCATATGTATAAAAGTAAAACTGACTGATTCTCACACACCTGCTTTACAACCTGTCTGGCTTCAGATGGGATAACCCATAAGCAGTGTATGTGAAACTACTGATCATAGTCTCCCTCAACTTGTCACGGTCCAGCCCTGCTCTTGCAGGTCCTAATCCACGTTTTCCTTGTGTCCTGTCATGCATGTCTTGCCTGTCTGTTCCAAGTTGTTCCGGTCCATGTCTTACCCTGTTTCCTGCCTGGTCCCCGCTCACCTGCTGCCATTTACCTCATCAGCCAAGGGGTTTCTCCATTAGTTTGCCGGATTAGCTCACCATTTCCATATTTTCTGTGTTTGTTTGCCTCACTCATGTTACCTTTAACCTCTGCCTGTTTTGGATAGTGTTTTTGCCTTGTGTTTTTTTGGACCTTCTGCCTGGTTTTTCTTCCTCTCCATGCCTGACTTTCTCTGCCTGTTTTTGACTACCGCCTTTGTCTCTGCCCACTGGTACCATCACCGTGAGTCTGTCTTCGGGATTTTTTGTAAAGAAGGACTTCATTAAACATGTGCTAAATAACGTTCTGTCCTGAGTCTGCTTTTGGGTCCTCAGTCAACCAGGCCTCACCGGCCCTGACACAACTGTTATATTCTTATATTGCTCTTTTTGTTCACTGTACAAAAATATGAACAAATAAGCTGATTACCTTATCTTCTATTGTTTTGTTTATGGTAGACTCTGGAATATTTCTCTCCCTCAGGAAACCAGTAAGAGCGCCCATCCTGCATTAACGTAAGTCCATTAATACATACATGCTAATATGTAGATATATTAATACTGAAGTCACAGCTTTCAGTTACTTTCCACCCTGACACCATACACATCTGAGTTAAGGAATATATCCCAAAACTTTATTTCACATTAGACAATCGTAATCTGCTGGCTAGCTAGTTTGGATTTCATGTTCTCGCTACATTCCGAAAGCAGTAAAATGGGGCGGCACTAGTGCTGCCTTGAATTTAGTCAGGAATTCTTGTGATGCCAGTATTTTGTCTAGGACTTCTGAAAAACCGAAAGACATGTTTGATATTTTCACCTACTGTAATTAGAACATATATTTTGTACGATTCCAGGATTTTTAGGGTCTTGTAATGCACAAAGCATTAGCTAACATTGGATAGGACTATATCACAATTGATGAGGCGAAAGTTAGGTTTTATTGCCGCTTTTCACTTCAGACCTAGTTAACGTTTACAACATCATTATCGTTGCATGCTTCAGTGTCGGCCACCACGCACATTTACAAATGGAAATATTAAAATACATGGACAGCGCCGACACCATTGTAGCCATTGCTGTTGTCCGCTACTTTACACGCACTGAGCGGGAGCAGAAGTGATGGCTCAAACTGATTGGTTATTAGAAAAGAACTAAGGAGTAGGAGGAAAAAAAAGTCGGAATTGAGAGAGATAAAGTCAGAATTGCAAGAAATGAAGTCAGAATTGCGAGAGAAAGTCACAATTCACCAAACTTTTTTTTTTTTAATGTGGCGGAAACAGGCTTCCATACTAGTCGCATTGAGACAGAACTAAATTTTTGATGGAAATGCCAAGAAAATGTTTTAGTCTCCCAAAGCCAGTTGGATAGATTAAAAAATGGCAATGTTCCCGTATCCATAAGATAGACTGTTGAAACAATTTGGATGTCTCTAAAAAGAATGTGTTGAGCAGAAATGATTTGGATCCGTGCGAGAAAGCTAAGCTGCATACGGCCTTATTGCAAAGATATTTGTTCTCTGTTAGGCAGGGGGAGACTGAAACCAGTACTTTAACACTGTCCTTACCCTTTAAACGGGGATGACAAACTGGCTTCTACAGGAACTCGCTGTTGATGATGGGGAAGATAATGTGATTAGAGAAGTGTTGAAAAATGTACCATTGAAAAACAGAAAGAACGCTCAGTACATTTTGGATAAGATGTTTAAAAAACAAAAACAAAAACAAAAAAAACATAGCTTCGTGGAGTGAATTGGGCGAATTTATTTTAAAGGGCTCCTTTATTCCAGGCTATCACATATTAGTAAAAATTGTTACAGCGCCACAGACTGTGAATGTACAAATGCAGACCGCGAGGTTGGCACAAATTCCTTAGAGCTATTTTAACTCTAACCATATGCCTTTCCATTGTTCCAAGCCAGTGTGTTAGGCTGATTTATACTTCTGTGTAGGCTGTACCTGGACCCTACACCATTGTGAGCATTTATACTTCTGCATTGGTGTGTCTGTGCCGCTCTGTAATGAAACCTTCAAAACGCTAGTGTGTGGTGGGATTTCTATGCCACTGTGTTGATTTCCTCATATTTTACAAATGATGGAGTAATGTTAAATAAAAAGTCGGAATTCAATATCTGTAAAACAAGCCGTGCATTCAAAAGAAGGACTAATTTCTAAACTTTGGGGGACAAACAAATGGAGATCTAAAAATAACATGCGCTCAGTTCGCAGTTTTGCCGAAAATGTTCAATCGCAACTGAAAGGAGAGTGTACGACCATTGAACCGATTAAAAAGGAAGGTGATACTACCAAGCAGACCAATCACAGTTGTTGTGGTCTGCAGCAACCCGTAGTTACATTTCTACGGTGTAGGCTACGCAGCTTCAATGCAGAAGTATAAATTGGGCCTTAAAGATGAGATCAATTCATTTAAAAACACTGAATCAGCGCCTACAAAAAGTCCTGAAACCCCCATGTTTAGATGACCTCATTTGGACAGTGCCACATGTCTCGACTTTTAACTGTACACTGTTGTAAAATGTGGTGTAATGTCTCTTTTATAATAATAATTATTATTATCATTATTATCCATCCATCCATTTTCTGCCACTTATCCAGGACCGGGTTGCGGTGGCAGCAGGCTGAGGAGGGTAGACCAGACATCCCTTTCCCTGGGCTACATCCACCAGCTCCTCCTGGGGGATCCCAAGGCGTTCCCAGGCCAGCCGAGATATATAATTCTCCCAACGTGTCTTGGGTCTTCCCTGGGGTCTCCTCCCGGTTGGTCATGCCCAGAACACCTCCACAGGGAGGCGCCCAGGAGGCATCCTGACTAGATGCCTGAACCACCTCAACTGGCTCCTTTCAATGCGGAGGAGCAGCGGCTCTACTCCAAGCTCCTCCCAGGTGTCCGAGCTCCTCACCCTATATTTATTATTATTATTATTATTATTATTATTATTATTAATAATAAATCATTTATTTGTTGTAACTTACTATGAGATTTCTGTACACAGATGTTTTGCGTATTTTAACATTTGTTAATAAATGGAACTTTGACTCCTATAATTTACTTGTCTTGTTTTTATTTTGCATTATCATAGTACATTACAGTTTGTTCATAAACATTTTCCCCATTTTTTTACAAATAGCAATTCCATGTTATTGTTTTTAATCAAATTATCAGAATATTTAGACATCACACATTCAAAATCCAATCTTCTTGACATGTGATGGAGGAAAAAAAATACAGTGTTCACCACATGTGGTTGACATAAAATCTTGAACTTGCTTGTTTGAGAATTGTAGTCTTTTGCACATAGCTCTTAAAAATGTATAGATGGTTGGCGGAAACAGCTTGTGGCTTGGTTTGTTTCCAAAACAAACCAAATGGATGTGAGGTTAAATGCATAGAGTGTGTAACCGTTCAAAAAAATCCTCCCTATCATTAGCTAAAGCATAATTTTATAGATGTCTTTCAGAGGCAAGAGCTAACTGGTAAAACTCATGCACTGATGCCCTGGCCCAATACTCGGCTTGAAGTGGTTTAGCGGGGAATTGCTGTCCATCTATGTAGACGGCTAGAAATTCTAAATCGAAATGTTTGAATTCAAATGGCCTCTTTTCATAAACATGCATAAACACGTCATTTTCAACAATACCTATCACAACTGATTTGGGTAGCGTTCCTAAAAATAAATTTTCTTGGTTAGAAACACGCATATGAGTGAAGTGCCCCTGTTCTGTCACTAGTCGCTTGACGTGAACGCAGCATGTTGAGCAGGAAAATGACGATCAATGTTGCGAGATTTAGCCTACCATATTTGTACGTTAATTTTGCCCTCCGTATGATGTATGATCAATAATGCCAAAAGTTCCATGATGTACGATAATTTGATCATTTTGAGACACTTAGTATTAGTCGTTGTAATCAGTCTAGGTTATCTCATTTAATTCATCTCCCAACACAATCAAGGTAGTAAAATATGGATGCTATGTCTGTTTTTACACATTTCTTCTCATGTCTTTTCAGCCAGTCATGTTTTTTGTGATAATGAATGTGACTCACAAGCGCGGCTATCCTTAACTTAACCATTAATTAAATCCTCTTTACAAATCAGTTTTGGATATTTTTTGGATATCTTATATTGAATGCAGTAACTTACGGGCCAGTGCTGTATTTACCCAGTGCAATGCAGTTATTGTTTTAATATTACATGTTAAATGAGCAGGTCAAATGAGCGACCAGCGGCGGGAGCACGATGCTGAAGAGAGTTTGCACAAGAGATAGCTTTTGTTCTCTTGGTTATGACTCAGGTACGATAATTTCCCTCAAAATACGATAATTTCAAGCCTCTGGTATAATACTTTAACATCGCCCATCTGGCAACGTTGATTCCGAGTAGACTTGAACATGGCATGAGACTGCTTGGAGAACCGAGGAATGGCACTCAGCGTTTCACCCCCCACGGAAGTTTCATGGTAAGTTATGAATAATTAGCTTTTACATGTGAAAGAGCATCTGTCACTCAGCTTAGGTTTGTCGAACATTAGGTAGCAGCAAGCCACTAGTATCACTAGTTAGTTAACTACTCTTGTTTTAATACTAGCTGGCTAACGTTAGCTTGTTCCCTACTGCTAGCTAGTCTAACGTTAAACTATAAGACCTAACTTCACTCATGAGCTCACCATCTGAGAGACACCAATTATTTGTGAAATAATGTTTCATTCATGCCACATTCAATACTGAGTAAATGAAACTAATGCTGCGTCCCAGACACATATCGGAACTAGGGAAATATGTGAAAAAGTAATCGAGTCCAGGCTTAAACTCAGCATACCACTAATGTTAATCCATGTAATGCTTAGTAATTTGCATTTTCGTATTAACTATAATGTTTGGCAGAGATAGAAAGTATGAAAAGAAAGGGACAGGCGGATATTCAGTTTTGGGCCAAAAAGATTCAGAGCAGGGTGAGAGTAAGGAGAGTGACAGGGAAAGAGCAACAGAGAGCTGAGAAGAGGCCAGCCAAGGTCAAGATCAGGGCAGCTTCAACCACTCTTCACCAGGTCAGAAATCATTTAGGCACAGCAAGGTAACAGGTAAACATAACTGCATTGTATAAAATGACACTGAAGTTCACAAATGGATATACGGATGATTGAAAAATTATGCAAGCAAATTCTTGTCCCTTATGGTAATGAGGTTTAATTGCTTTGTTTTGCTGAGCAGTATATTCCCATGTCTAGAGTTCTCACTTTAATGTTTCAAGCATTGAGTCTTTTCCTTAAATTTTTTTACTAATAGTTGTGTTTTTATAGTTGTGAGATAACAGTTGTCAGGTTTTAGCTGAGTACAAGCATTGGTTTTGTGATGTGTATTTGAGTTTTAGCTGCAAACTGGGATGATGTTCACAGTTGAGCTGTGTGTTTTAAAGATTTTATGTATTAACTATTGTTTTATGTATTATGTTTTCTATGCACCAAAGTTTACATAAATATGAAAATTGTTAAGAGTTTTTATTTTCTAAGCTGTTTTGAAGTACACAAAGTGTTTGAAGGAACAATTTGCAAAATACATTCAATGATGTATCTTTCCTCAAATCTGAAACTTCAGCCAACAGCAAACAAGGAGTGACTGGTGAAATATATACACGCCTTACTGAACAGGGAATTGTGCATGGATGTTGGACATATACTTGGTCCCTCTGTGTAAAATGTGACCCCTTTATGGCCCCTGACTTAGAAAAATCCTAGATCCGCCACTGGCCCGAGTGTGACCTAACCTTGTGGCGGGGAATACAGAAACTTTTTTTTTTTACAAATAAGGATGCTGTATGAATGTTTATTTTGTAAGCTGCGTTGTCACTGTGCATCAGACAGAATTCGTCCTTTGATCGGGTCAATCATATTTTAATATCAGCGCCGTTTAACATAAACTTTTCTTGAAAAAAAACATGTTCGCTATGGATTGGTGTCAACAGCTCCACCACGTTGCTGGCATTTGTAAATGCAGCTCTCTTTGTCAGTCCTTGATTTTTGCCACTGGAGTTCATAAGGTCCATATGCCCCACTGTGTCTTGGCAGAGAAAAGTGTGTTCTGTGGTGTGTTGATTGTAGTTGATTAAACATTCTATGATACTGTGATACAGATATGTGTTTGAACTCCGTGAAATCAGCCTGTCGCCGAACAAACCATTGTTGGATTTTCTTGTGATTTTACAAGTAAACGAACTGGAGCAAAAGTGCGCTTGGAGAAAAGCTTTATTTGGTGGTGGTGGAACCCGGCAGCAAGTCCACTTGCGCCGCAGCTTAACTCGGAGAACTGTTACCGTGATCGGCCTTTTATACCATGAAGCAAACAGACAATAGATGTACAACATTGTTTGATGCAAATCAGAATCTAGGTGTTAATGCTAAATCCCCCTTTTGTCTGTGATGGCTGCCATTTGCCCATTACCGGTTGTATTCTGCCTTTATCAATTGCTATTGGCTCCAACAGTAATGCGGCGCCAAAGGTGTGAAGCTTTCTTTGTATCTATGGTAATAAGACCATCAGGTTAAACAGTTCTCCTATCATGAACCATGTCTGTTCAGATGTCACTATAATCTTACACCATCAACCTGATAAAAAAATAGTAGCACCGGGGTAGTTTATGAAACTGACAGGAGCACCATTGGTGATGTCTATCCCATCGGGTCTTGTAATTTTGAGTTATAAGTACAATAGTGTGTTGTTCAGATCAATATGGTCTTTACCATTTCACCACAATGAAAAATTCCAAAGGTGCCACTGCGTGAAAAGAGGTGTATTCGGCCTGGAATACATCTGTATATTCCCGGATACTCCACAGATTATCGGCTGTATCCGGCAGTTTGCAGCTCTGTTACGCGGCATGGAATACTCCTGAATATGTACCGTGTTTTGGGGTCTGCCTACAGCCCTTAGTTGCCATGGTGAATAATCCCTTGGGGTGCTTGGAAGGGAACATTTGCACTTCACACCTTGGACCACCAGGTATCCTGCAATTGGTCAAAAGTCTTTCTTTGGATTGGTGGAGCAATGTCTTGCCCCTCCTCTAAAACCCTTCCCCATTGGTCCATTGTGGGTCCCCAAACATGAATTCATATGGTTTATATAATAATAATAATAATAATTATTATTATTATTATTATTATTATTAATATTATTATTATTGGTGGTGGTGTTGTTTTATGTTCATAGGTAGATTGTATAGATAGTCTGGCAAACAAAAATGAATTACACAAATTTTATTATAAATAAAGCAAATACAGTATAATATAAGGCATATAAATTGACAATTTTATATATATATCTCTCTCTCTCTCTCTCTCTCTCTATATATATATATATATCTCAATGTACAATATATAACAGAATAGAATACATTAGAACAGAATATACTGTAATATCATAGTATATAATACAAATGCTTTTGAGAGCATAAATGAAACTCTAAATGTTGAGCATTCCCAAGAACAACCCAGCTTCCGTGGTCTCTATTCTGTAGCACCCCACACAGTGCAGACAACTCTGTGCTAGGCGGGAGGACCCACGCTGGCCTTCCATCCAAGATGGCGGCGTCCTCTTCAGAAATTCTATCTACTGATGCGGTCCTCCATATGGCAGCCTCTTCCTCAGTTTAAAGAACACTAGCTCTGGCCTTGAGCAGATGCAAAACACAATGAAAAGAGAAATTAGATCACTGAAAATAGCAAAGGGAGAAAAAGTCTAAGAACTACTAGGGAAATGATGTTTTGACTTACTCTTCTCCTCCTTTGCCTCGTTCGAGTGGCGATCCTGCCCCCCTCTTTGTTCTCTGGATTCACCCGGTAACTCTTTCGAATAGTCTCAATCGGTCTTTCAGGATGCTAGAGAGAAAAAAAACGGAGGAGAAAGGAAGATTGATTAAAAGTTCGTTTAGAATTCCAAGCACTGCTATGAAACAATCGCGACGATATAGTCTACCAACAAAACACGCTGTCCTACCTTGTCCGTGGATCATATCTGTGCGTGTTGTTTTCAGCATTATGCATTATCCGCACAGCTTCCTGTAGAAGCAAAATTAATACAAGAGTTAAATTCAACCACATTAAGGGATAAAGCAGATAAAGAAATGTGAACGTATCAGAATGCGCGGCAGTCAAAGACGAAAGCCAGAAGGCTACAGAAATAAACTTACCGAAACAGAGTTATTTCCCACTCGTCTTCTTTTCTCGGGCAGACTCCTCTTGCGCCTCTTTGATGGGACTCCATCCTGTCCAACCGCCGAATAACATTCTCCATGAACGTTTACTGCTGTTCAGACATCTTCTTAAAAATGCATTTAACGGGGACACCAGTTGTTTGTTTTCGTTTGGACTCGCCGTTGGAAAAATTGGATATTCCCGGCGCACGCTGTTCGTTCGAAAACTTAAGTGTTCTTTTGCAAGCCATCTCCAAAATGCACACTATCGACAGAATACGGAGTAAAACTTCTGTAATCCTTCAGTGACTCGCTTCTCCTTACCTTACCACAGGTAACCCCTTCCCCAAAGCAAATTTCGCGCTGCAGTTGCACACAATGCTATTGGTTCCTGTCACCCTACGCCATGCACGCACAGAAAACTGATTGGACAGGACTCAACCTTAGATTCTAAGTGGGTGGTTTGAAAACGGGGCGCGTCCTCATACTGAGGAGAAACATTCCGAACAAACAAGCGAGAATCAACAACAAAAACTCCTATGCCCTGTAAACTTTTTTTTTTTTTTTAAAGTCCTGTATCCTTTGTCCCGCATCCCTCAAACTGAGATAATGTCCCGCATTTTCGCTGGTCGTTTGGTTTTTAACTGTCAGAAATAAAAAATATATGGATCCATTATTTTACCCGCCCGCACATGAGCATAGTTTCTAATCTATTTAATAGCGCTATGTCAAAAGCAGTAAAAATGCAACATAGGCGAGTTTTTTTAAAAGCCTTGCTTTCACCAAATGGCTGAGAGGAGAGCGTTGAGGGCGGTCATCAAGAGTCTGTGGCGACCGTCAATCAAACTGTGCAGCTGTGGGGCCGACGAATTTCTTTGCTACGTCACAGAAACCAAACTTAGTGAAACTTTACAGATATGAAGATAAACGCTGTCAGCCGACGTCATGGTCAAAAAGTTCTTTTATCCCTTCTGACCATGCTTCTCATCCAATAGAGATTTTGGCTTGATATAAAGATTTGCATTGAAATTGTTTTATTTTATGTAATATTTTATTTTGAGCCTTATTTATTCTTATAGTTGAATTTGGTCAGGGGTTTAACTTGAAAGACTTGAGCTGTATGATGCCTGCTGCTTTGCTTAAGTACAGTTGCCTTTGATGGGCCTGTAATGGCCAATGCATGTTGGATGTCTATCAATACAAGTGTATACAAGTGTTTCTTATACAGTTAGACTGACATTATATCTAAGTTTTACATCATCTCTCAGCATTAGTAACATGTCCCTCATTGTCCCACACAAACTTACTACTTGTCCCCCATTTGGTCTGTTTGCATCTGGTCACCCTGTATCTTTGACCCCAAGTAAAGGACAGTTGCATAACCATCAAATATGTAATTAATGAACCTCTCATTTAGACTTTTTTTAAATTATGTTTTCAGTGTGTTTTTGTATGCTCCATTTGAAGTGTCCATTGTAATTTAGCTGCACGACAGAGCAATGACATTAAAGGCTACATGGGCCTACCACTGCTGTATTATACACCATGCAACACCAAAGAAGTTTGTGAGGTTATCAAAATATCGGCTAAATATTACATATAGGCTAACTGATAGAAAGTTACAGCGAGGAAGGGGGGGCAGGCTTCTATACCCAGTCCCCCCTAGACCATTGACTGTTATTAGCATTTGAAAGGCCAAGCCATCAGCTAACGACTGTGGTCACGCGGATGCCTGAAAACTGCCGTCTAACAGCTGTATTCGGACATTTGCGGGAGTTTTCAGGTCCGCGTGACAAAGTTCTGCAGGCATCCGAATACCTCCGGAAAACAGCAGGTTTAGCGGAAGTTTACTTTGTCCGGATATTTCCGAATACACCACTTTTCACGCAGTGTGCCATGTCAGATATTGCCGAAATCTGTGGTACTTCTACATATGTGTTTTTTACTGTCATTGTTTGGGTCAAGGGGCCTGTTAACAAATCCAGCTCTGCCTTAATGGACTCTTATGACATGTCATGTATTAATGCCATGATTAGAAGATGGTGTTAAAATCTCTTCCAGCTGATGCGCAGCCATGGTGTTTACCTCACGGCTTTCTTTTTGAGACTGACAACTTCTTACGCTTCCATTTGTTTTTCTTTGCAGGAGGGGCTAACCTCTTACCAGGTGGTCTTTTCACCCGCAAAGCTGGGCAACAGGCCCCCGGCCTGATTTTGATAATAAGCAACATAACGTTGTAGATCCTGAGCGTAGGGGTTAAATGGTTTCATTATTTTAAAATCTGAGCCTTTGTTTCACCGGTCTGAAATGAAGCTTCGCAACCACTTTACCGTACTTAAAAGGAACGTTGATGTTTTAATCAGACCTTACTTCTATGGCAATGTTGCTGATGTGTGTTTTAGACACAGGTGCGTAGTGTGCCCTCTCGTATCTAATAGTGACCATCTCATTGTTTTTCCCCGTTATTTGTATGCTCAACAGCGAGATGAAATAGTTACCCACAGCTTGGTGTTTGATTATGTCTGTGTAGACAAAAAGAGTGTAGCAGCCTCCGTATATGTCTGCGGGATGTGGTGTATAGAGTCTATCTAGGAGTCTTTCTGGCATCTCTGGCACCTCACCCAGATCAAAAACACCTGTTGTATTTAACCCCCAAATTATTGTGAGCTTTCCAAAGAACTTTACATGCCTTGTCTGCATGTAAATTTTGTTTTTTACAGCATCATAACCAAACTTTACATGGTGTTTCACTAGGTGTAGTTAATTTCATCCACTATCGCCGTTATGTTCAGATAATACCCTAGACGCAGAATATATCCGATTGTCTCTTTAGAAGTTTTATCAGTGACAGTAAAAGTACCATCTTTTTTGCAAAATGTCTTCCATGTTCATGGATACTGGAATTCAATTAAACCAACCTGCCAGTCACCTTTTAGTATTATTTGCCTGGCTAGTTTGGTTCTGTACTTGGATATTTCCTTGTCAGGATACACCGACCAAGATGAATTGCAAGGCAATGTTATATAAAAACTGTGATCACCCATGGCGTTTGTCAACCGCAAAAGAAACACAGCATGCAAAAACACATTTTTAAAAAGGTTTTAAATATCAACCATGTCTTCTTCACAAACCCAGCTGTTGAATTTTGAAGGCAAACCGAGCCACTTTACCAGAACCATATTTTTTTTACCCATCTTCTTTCTTTCTAAAATCTTCTCTACTTTGACAGTTTTATCCTTACCAACTTTTATTTTTTGCAACTCTTTTTCATAAAAACATTCATCTATTATATCACCATCATAATCTTTCAGCTTGTGAACAGGTGGCACTCCTGGAATACACTCTGATATAATGAAAAATTCATGCATGTAGATTTGTTTGTACCACTTTGTAAAGGGACTTCTCACTTTTGAAACTCTTACCATGTCACCATTCTTGTATTTAAAAATAATATTCTTGTCCTTCGCATCCTTCACACCATACAACGTTTTAAATACTTTATTTTCGTTTTCTCTGGTTACATCTACAGGCCTCATTTTGATACTCCGATGATAACTGTTGTTGTAAGATGTGATTAAATCTTGGAAAACATCCATATATTGCTTAGAATTGACAGCTGTTAGATACCTCTACATTATACACATACATATACACTGATGGATACGTTCAAAAACACTGGCTTTTAGTTCGCTGCCTGTGGCAAAATGGTGAATCCTGTATTTGATCATTACATCTTGAAAATGTCTGTTAAAAAAATTCGTTTCCTCGGTCAGTCTGCAACTTTTGGGGGACTCCGCCTTCCTTCAGTATGGATTCGAACGCCCTCGCTACCTCTAATCCCCTCTTGTTTTTTAAAACAGGTGCCCATGCGTATTTGCTAAA
This sequence comes from Chanos chanos, assembly GCF_902362185.1. Lineage (NCBI taxonomy): Eukaryota > Metazoa > Chordata > Actinopteri > Gonorynchiformes > Chanidae > Chanos > Chanos chanos. The sequence continues at coordinate 27,221,172 of NC_044499.1, read as the reverse complement.
TTGTCATTGTCCTTTAAATATGTGGCCATGTCAACTAGGTTGGCTTAAACTGTATGTCAATATTGTGCGCTATCACTCTGTTCCTCTAGTTAAAATGAACAGGTCTGTGAAGTGTATAGGCGTATCCTCTCCGGATAAGAAATCAGAAACTTGTCTGTCAAAGATGTGCACACCAGCATCATTGAACACAGCCTCTTTTAAACATCTTTTACCACCAAAAGAACCAGTGTTAGAGGGCATATAGTAAACAGATTTCAAAAGATCTGGCAGGATGCCTACTGACTGAATACCTGAACAAATAATGACATAAAATGTTTTAATTCATGCCTTTTATTTTCAACAACAAATACAAACTCACAAAGAATTGAGGTGGTCTTAAAAACAGTTGAGGTGGTCTTAAAAAACACACACACACACACACATACATACCAAAGTTTCTCTCAAACAGAAAATCAACTACTATTTCAGCTACTTTACACGTTTTACTTTTCAACAAGAATACAAACTCATAAAGTATTGAGGTAGTGTAAAAATTTAACACACCAAAAAACTTGGCCACCAGCCGACACTGGTGCCAAAAGATTAAGTAGTTCATTATTTGTGAAAGCTATACTAAAGTATAACTTCACAAGGTGCTCTGCGTTCCTCATTTTAACGGAGGCGGCGGGCTGTTCTTCTGATAATTCCCCTCTAAAGTAACATGTAGCCTAAAACTGCAACTTTATTCTTGTAGCACTATGACTTTTTTCTTGTAAAATTATGACTTTATTCTCGAAATCTCAGAATTTTTTTTTTTTCCCCCTCAATGTGGCCCTAATACTCCGTCATAGATTATGGTTTGTTCTTCTTGAGTGAAATATGCGCTTCTAGACCTCTCGTTGTTTGCAACTGGTCATCTGGTGCCAACACCACCCGTTTTACTTGAAAGCGCTCATAGCTTGATTGGGAAAACCTGGGTTGACTAAATGAGTTGATAAGCGATGTCACGACGGTGATTATGCATTACTGCGGCTGTTAGGGTTTGTCAAGCCAGCTAACGAAAGATATCCTGGGTATGTTGAACTTGCTTCATAGTATAGGCCCCTGATTTTAAATATCCATTAAAGTAAGAAGTGAACTGCCATGTCTGTTACAATTCGCAATGGGCTGATATGACAGCAGGGACAGGCTGTAGCCTGTAGCCATTATTTTCATACCACACATCATGACTGGTCCTGTCAGAGCCCTACCCCAGTCACAGTTATGAGCTGTCAGAATAGGTGATGAATACAGTATGGGCAGCTCCCAGGCGCTGTAGTCAGACTGATGACAAAACACTATAATTTTCACCTGACATACTTCACGCCTAATTTCCCCAGCTGACGCGGGCATACCACACCATATGCTTTTCTCAGCACATCTAATTTTCACAGTCTGTTCTGCCTCAGTATGAGTGTGAATGTGTCTGTCACCTCTGAGTATTAGTTGTTAGTGGGTATGTGTTTGTTTATGAGTACTGTGTGTGTCTGCTTGTGTGTGCTGTGTGTCTGTATGTGCTTGTGAGTGTCATGGAGAGAGGGACAAACTTAATTTTTTGACCACATGAAAGAAAATTGCGTAATCCCACAAAGGAAAGTGAAACAGAGCCATATAAGATCATGTACAGTACATTTATAATGTACATTTTCCAAAAATTTGTACTCTACTGTTTCCCACTGTTCTTTCTGCTTTTCTGCTGTTCAGCTCTTGAGGTACTACCCTGTTGTGGGAATCCTATCTGTGTTTTGTTATCCTATCAGTGAAGCTTCCCAGAATTTGTACAGTCATGTCGGCAAGTTCTTATCTCTAAAGTGAACAAAGGCTCATGTCTGGATGCAATGTTTGCTCCCAAGTCTACATCTTAGATCTTTTTTCGTCCTATGAATGTTAAAAGATTGCAGCATGAAAAAGGTAAACATAAACATAATTGTTATAAAGCAGAAAGGAAGAGAAAGGGTGAAAGAGGAAAGGTGATTAAGGTAGCCCTGAAACATAGGTGTCTCTATGGCTTTAACCACACAATGTCATAGAGATTCTGGTCATCAAACTGTGCTTGTTCACAAATGGGCTTTAAAAGCAGTGAGTTATTCTACTGTTTCTCAGTGATGTTCATAGAAATAAAATTCAGATAGTTTTGGAGTAGTGGTTCAGATTCAGTTTTGAGTCAAGGGATGGGTCTGGCCATAAGTACAGGACTCACACAGGAAAACTAAGAGGCAGAATGAAATACAGCATTCAAAATGACCCACTGATTAGGGTAAGTGGCAGACATATAGAAGGATCAAAGAGCCCCAAACAGAAAAAAACAATCAAACAAATAAATAAATAGGGAATAAAATAAGTAGGTAAGTAAGTAAGAAAGAAAGACAACAAAAAGCAGTAAATAAATGGATACAAAATTAACTGAACAAATTTGGAAATAAAATCAGAATTATTTTCTGATTAGAACATAAGAAATAAAAATCTGAATTATTGTCAGACCTGCTTCCAGCCAATCCTCTGTTCAGCCACGCCCATGTTCTGAGTCTCCTGAGTTTTAACACACCTGCTGCAAATTACCCTAATCACCACTGGGGGATATAAGGACTGCAGTTACAGGCACCTCATTGTGAGGTATTGAGCTTGCTCTGCTGAACGTTTTGAACCATTGCTATATCTGAAATTCTGTTCCTGTGTTTGACCTTTTTGCCTGCCTTTTTGACCCTGCTCTTTGTCCTGTGATTTTGTATTGTTTGTATGGATTCCTGTTGGCTCTTCATTGGATTTTTGACCCTGGCTTGTGTTTTTGACTATCCTTGAGGATTCTGATTTGGATTTGTTGAACGGACTTATTAAAGCACTAGAGCTCTGCACTTGGGTCTCCTGTTACATTCGTCACAATTATGTTCTATTGGGAAAATAGTTTTCTTTCTTTCTTTCTTTCTTTTCACTTCCCCTTGTCTGTACTCTGAAAGAAAAGCAATAAGGGATAGAATTTAAGGACTTTGACAGATCTCCTACATCACTTGTAATCAGTTAGGTACTGTCACCTAAAATGGATCTCCACAAGCAGCTATGGATAGTGCTATGTCATTTTCAGGTGCTAGGATCAACAGTTCATCTCCTAAATAATGTAAACATACATATTGACTTTTTAGAAGCAGTCCTAAATTTGGAGTTTGTGCAAGCCAGCTAGAGTTCATTAAACAGTGTCTTGCCAAGTCTTTCAAAGGTTTCAGAAACTGTGACAGTTGTATAGATGGAAAGACAGAGAAATTTTGTTTAAACATTTAAATTAAGATGATTTAAGGTTGTTTTGAAAAGTTGACTTTTATGGATCTTTTATTTCGAAATGCTTTGTTTGTTTTTTTGGACCACATTGTTGTTCCCCCCTTGCTCAGATCGTCAGACATTGTTACGGTCTGAGGCGCAACTTTAGAAACGTTTTTGCAATCCACACGGAGGCTAAGAAAACAAACAAAGCATTTCGTGCTGAAAAATAGAAACAAAGCGTTTCACCTTCCCCACATGTATTTCAGTGAATCACAATGCATTTCATCAGTCACAGGTCTTGAAAAAGATGACATCATCTAAAACATGCTCACATTGCATCCGGCTCTAAAGGGAGAAGCAAACAAATGTCGCACCCGGTCTTAAAGGGATCACACAAATGTTGCATCTGGCCTTAATTTAACTATTTGTGTACCAGTGTCCCTACCGTCCCTACCGTCCCTACCAAATTCTGTGCCCTTGTTTGTTGGACTTATTGCTGAAAGTTACAGTTTAAACAATTTAAAGTTAAATGACTAAAAACTGTTTTTAACTGTATATAGTCTCTCAAAAAGGCACATTTTCCCATCTCACCTTTTAGATCCCTGTGAGAACATTAAAGCTTGACAGGACTCCATCTAATCAGTCTGCTCACTGTTTTGCAAAAAAAGATATTTCGTGTGTAATGGCCACAAGAGGCTGTCTTAAGAGTTACTCTGAATAGCAACTGAGGCAGAGAAGTCACTCTGTCTCTACAATGCTCTTATATCTCACAGCTAAAACATCTTTGTGACCATGAGCAGAAGTCTATCCTCAGCTAGACTGACTTGATCCTCTTGATTGAATCAAAATTAATGGAATGCTAATTCAGTCCCAGCCAGTTGATTGTGGAGGCATTCAAGGTCACCTTCTGGAGTCCAGAGGTCTGTTTTCAAGAGGGCAGAATTTCCAGCTCTGGAGTCATGTTAATGCCCCTGAGAGCAAGAGCATGTTGGTCTGCTAACCAGTTCATATTTTGGTCTTTTAGGGCTGAGGTAGCACATGGAGTAGCTGAAGCTGAAGTCATCTGTAAGGAATGTAAGTCAGTATATTAATCTCTCCTGCTATGTACACATGGAACCGTATCAGCACTTTGTGATGGATGCCTGTTCAGAAAAGAGAGAGGCATTCACTTCACCCTTTACAACTTTTTGTTGCTGACTGAAATATTTTAAGCATTCAAAACCTTTGAAGAATCGAAAGCAGTTGCTCTGAGATGAAATTCATATGTAAGCAGAATGAATTCCCCAAGTTTTCCCCAAGGAAATGTAAGCACAATAGGATTAATAAATCAGTCTCATATAAATCATTAACCATTAATTTTGGTGTTCAATATTTTATAATTAAACTACTAAGATTAATGGAATAATCTAGTTGTAACACTGTGCTACAGTCTTAGCGAGTATTGCAGCACTAATGTATTACAATTACACTACTAAGGCTATAACACCCATGAACAACCAGGTTGATGAAGGTAATTGGGAGTACTTTGATGGCAGAGGTTGGCATACAGTGAATATTGCGGCAGAAACAGACAGGACAACAGTTTATTTCAAAGATACTATTTATTAGCATAATCAATACTATGAGGCAAACTAATACTGATATGGTACAATCAATAATCCGCAGCAAATAGAATGATCAATGCATAACTGGTAATATGATGGTAATGAGGCTATGTACAAGTATTCAGTGTATAACTGAATGAGTGTAAGAGCAGAGATACGTGCGTGTGTGTGTGTGTGTGTGTGTGAGAGAGAGAGAGAGAGAGAGAGAGAGAGAGAGAGAGAGAGAGAGAGTGCGTGCATGTGGGTGTGTGCCCAGCTGCGCACTAAAAAGAGAAGGAGGAGCGAGGGAGAGAGGCTGTGTGAGAGGCTTACACAGGTAAGAGGTATGTGTGGTATGAGAATGTAGTGCGCAAGTGTGTGTGCTAGGCACCAAAGGGAGTGGGGATGGGCAACAAGAAGCGTGTGTGAGGGAGAGAAACAAAGGATCTCCAACTTGAGAGCTAGTCTCAAGTAGGCCCTAAACGCAATAACTCTACCCAACCCTTAAGTTTTACTGTAGTCCCAATGTTGGAGGTGCGCAATCAGACGAAAGGAAGTTAGAGAGATAGAGAAGGAACACATGCAAGCTCTATACTTTAGAAGTCGCAAACGAAAGACAATAACAAGCGGCAGAAAACTGCATTGTGCATGAAATACAGTGTGCACATTTAAATCATAAAAGAATTCAAATAACAACACTTCCTTCATGTTAACTGGAATAACCTTAAGACCAGATGCCAGCCTTACTTTGAAATGCTCATTCTTGGTGACCGAAGATGTGTCTTTGTCGGCCTGACGAGCAGTACAATGGGGTCCTACTAATTGCCACACTGCACCACACTGTACCACACTACACCACACTGTACCACACTACACCACACTATACCACACTGCACTGTAACACACTGCACCACACTGTACCACACTACACCACACTGTACCACACTGCACCACACTACACCACACTACACCACACTGTACCACACTACACCACACTGTACCACACTGTACCACACTATACCACACTGTACCACACTACACCACACTGTACCACAATATACCACACTGTACCACACGACACCACACTGTACCACACTGTACCACACTGAACCACACTACACCACACTGTACCACACTGTACCACACTACACAACACTGTACCACACTGAACCACACTGTACCACACTACACCACACTGTAACACACTGTACCACAATATACCACACTGTACCACACGACACCACACTGTACCACACTGAACCACACTACACCACACTACACCACACTGTACCACACTGTACCACACTACACCACACTGTACCACACTGAACCACACTGTACCACACTACACCACGCTGTACCACACTGTACCACACTACACCACACTGAACCACACTGTACCACACTACACCACACTGTACCACACTGAACCACAGTGTACCACACTAGACCACACTGTACCACACTGTACCACACTACACCACACTGAACCACACTGTATCACACTGTACCACACTGTACCACACTACACCACACCACACTGTACCACACTGTACCACACTACACCACACTACACCACACTGTACCACACTACACCACACTGTACCACACTGTACCACACTACACCACACTACACAACACTGTACCACACTACACCACACTGAACCACACTACACCACACTGTACCACACTGTACCACACTACACCACACTGTACCACACTGCACCACACTACACCACACTACACCACACTGTACAACACTGTACCACACTACACCACTGAACCACGCTATACCACACTGTACCACATTATACCACACTGTACCACACTGCACCACACTGTACCACACTACACCACACTACACCACACTGTACCACACTACACCACACTGTACCACACTGTACCACACTGAACCACACTATACCACACTGTACCACACTGTACCACACTACACCACACTGTACCACACTGTAACACTCTACACCACACTATACCACACTGTACCACACTGCACCACACTATACCACACTGTACCACACTGCACCACACTGTACCACACTACACCACACTACACCACACTGTACCACACTACACAACACTACACCACACTGCACCACACTGAACCACACTGTACCACACTACACCACACTGTACCACACTGCACCACACTGTACCACACTACACCACACTGTACCACACTGTACCACAATATACCACACTGTACCACACTACACCACACTGTACCACACTACACCACACTGTACCACACGACACCACACTACACCACACTGTACCACACTGAACCACACTGTACCACACTACACCACACTGTACCACACTGCACCACACTGTACCACACTGTACCACACTACACCACACTGTACCACACTGTACCACAATATACCACACTGTACCACACTGTACCACACTGTACCACACTGTACCACACTGAACCACACTACACCACACTGTACCACACTGTACCACACTGTACCACACTACACCACACTGAACCACACTGTACCACACTATACCACACTACACCACACTGTACCACACTACACCACACTGTACCACACTGAACTACACTGTACCACACTACACCACACTGTACCACACTGTACCACACTACACTACACTGAACCACACTGTACCACACTACACCACACTACACCACACTGTACCACACTACACCACACTACACCACACTGTACCACACTGAACCACACTACACCACACTGTACCACACTGTACCACACTACACCACACTGTTCCACACTGTACCACACTACACCACACTGTACCACACTGTACCACACTACACCACACTATACCACACTGTACCACACTACACCACACTGTACCACTCTGCACCACACTATACCACACTGTACAACAATACACCACACTGTACCACATTGTACCACACTACACCACACTGTACCACACTGTACCACACTACACCACACTGTACCACACTGTACCACACCGAACCACACTGTACCACACTACACCACACTGTACCACACTACACTACACTGAACCACACTGTACCACACTATACCACACTACACCACACTGTACCACACTACACCACACTGAACCACACTGTATCACACTGTACCACACTACACCACACTGTACCACACTGTACCACACTACACCACACTACACCACACTGTACCACACTGAACCACACTACACCACACTGTACCACACTGTACCACACTACACCACACTGTACCACACTGTACCACACTACACCACACTACACCACACTGTACCACACTGTACCACACTGAACCACACTGTACCACACTATACCACACTGTACCACACTACACCACACTGAACCACACTACACCACACTGTACTACACTGTACCACACTACACCACACTGTACCACACTGCACCACACTATACCACACTGTACCACACTGCACCACACTGTACCACACTACACCACACTACACCACACTGTACCACACTACACAACACTACACCACACTGCACCACACTGAACCACACTGTACCACACTACACCACACTGTACCACACTGCACCACACTGTACCACACTGTACCACACTACACCACACTGTACCACACTGTACCACAATATACCACACTGTACCACACTGTACCACACTACACCACACTGTACCACACTACACCACACTGTACCACACGACACCACACTGTACCACACTACACCACACTGTACCACACTGAACCACACTGTACCACACTACACCACACTCCACCACACTGCACCACACTGTACCACACTGTACCACACTACACCACACTGTACCACACTGTACCACACTGTACCACAATATACCACACTGTACCACACTGTACCACACGACACCACACTGTACCACACTGTACCACACTGAACCACACTACACCACACTGTACCACACTGTACCACACTGTACCACACTACACCACACTGAACCACACTGTACCACACTATACCACACTACACCACACTGTACCACACTACACCACACTGTACCACACTGAACCACACTGTACCACACTACACCACACTGTACCACACTGTACCACACTACACTACACTGAACCACACTGTACCACACTATACCACACTACACCACACTGTACCACACTACACCACACTACACCACACTGTACCACACTGAACCACACTACACCACACTGTACCACACTGTACCACACTACACCACACTGTTCCACACTGTACCACACTACACCACACTGTACCACACTGTACCACACTACACCACACTGTACCACACTACACCACACTGTACCACTCTGCACTACACTATACCACACTGTACAACAATACACCACACTGTACCACATTGTACCACACTACACCACACTGTACCACACTGTACCACACTGAACCACACTGTACCACACTGTACCACACCGAACCACACTGTACCACACTACACCACACTGTACCACACTACACTACACTGAACCACACTGTACCACACTATACCACACTACACCACACTGTACCACACTACACCACACTGAACCACACTGTATCACACTGTACCACACTACACCACACTGTACCACACTGTACCACACTACACCACACTACACCACACTGTACCACACTGAACCACACTACACCACACTGTACCACACTGTACCACACTGTACCACACTGTACCACACTGCACCACACTACACCACACTGTACCACACTGTACCACACTGAACCACACTGTACCACACTATACCACACTGTACCACACTACACCACACTGAACCACACTACACCACACTGTACTACACTGTACCACACTACACCACACTGTACCACACTGAACCACACTACACCACACTGTTCCACACTGTACCACACTACGCCACACTGTAAGTTCAAGTTCAAGTTCAAGTTCAAGTTTATTTAGAGCCCAATATCACTGTTTACAGTCTCAAAGGGCTTTACAGGCCTCAACAGTCAAATCAAAATATGACGGCACCCCCTGACTTAATCCTCATGGTGGGCAAGAAAAAACTCCCCAAAACTCCAAGAGGGAAATGGGAAAATGGGAGAAATCTTGAGGAGGACCACAGAGAGAGGAGACCCCTCCTTGGCCAGACAGGCGTGCAATAGGTGCCGACCACGTGGGTGGTTACAATTGAAAGTAAATTGGGGCATGAACAAAGGGGATGGCGATGTAGACAGGAGACTGACGGGGGATGGAAGATGATAACACCAGGATGGATCAGTCCACAGGGCGGGAGGAGTCAGGATCACTGTTGTCTCAGGAGTAGCATGTGTGGCTCGACAGAGAGAGAAAGAGAGAGAGAGAGAGAGAGACAGAGAGACAGAGAGACAGGGAGAGAGAGAGAGAGAGAGAGAGGGGGAGAGAGAGAGAGAGAGACACATTGTCAGATGTTCATTTCCACATAATGGTAAAGGTAAATATACATCGTGTGCCGAGTGCAGGCAGGGACTCCAGCAAGACTAACTAGTACAGCATAGTTAAAAGGGAGAGCTAGAAGGTAATATGGACATGATGGCACTCTGGGACACAAGGTGGCCACCCACTCCACAGTCAACAAACCTGAGTGAACATGTTAGAGTGGGGGGGGCGACAGCATCCAAACATCCCAGTTCACCAAACAATCTATGCCCGAGAACCCTCCAGATCTGCTCCTTTGCCTAGTGAAGAGCTATTAGCAAAAGGCTTGGCTAAACAGATAAGTTTTCAGCCTTGAGTTAAACATAGAGACTGTGTCTGAGTCTCGAACATTAATTGGGAGGCTATTCCATAACTGTGGGGCTCTGTAAGAGAAGGCTCTGCCCCCTGCTGTAGCCATCATAACTCGAGGTACCAACAAATAGCCTGCACCTTTTGATCTAAGTTGGCGTGGTGGATCATAAGAGACCAGGAGTTCGCGCAGGTACTGTAGCGCAAGACCATTTAATGCTCTATAAGTTAATAGTAAGATTTTATAATCAATACGAGATTTGACTGGGAGCCAGTGCAGTGTGGATAAGATAGGGGTGATGTGATCATATTTTCTGGTTCTAGTAAGAACTCTGGCTGCTGCATTCTAAACTAACTGTAGCTTATTTATACATCTATTAGAACATCCAGACAGTAAGGCATTACAGTAGTCTAACCTAGAGGTAATGAAAGCATGGACCAATTTTTCAGCATCTTGAAATGACAATGCATTTCTTATCTTGTTAATATTTCTAAGATGAAAGAAGGCTATCCTGGTAATATTATCTACATGAGATTCAAATGAAAGACTGGGGTCAATAATTACACCAAGATCTTTTACTGCCGCACCTGATGAAAGAGAAAGGCCATTCAGAGTAACTATGTGATCGGAAAGCTTACTCCTAGCTGCATGTGATCCTAGTACAAGTACTTCTGTTTTTTCAGAGTTGAGTGAAAGAAAGTTTGTAAGCATCCAGTGCCTAATATCCTTTAGACATTCCTCAATTTTGTTAAGTTGGTGTCTCTCGTCTGGCTTCGCTGAGACATACAGCTGTGTGTCATCAGCATAGCAGTGGAAGCTAATACCGTGTTTACGAATAACATTACCTAGAGGTAGCATATATAAAGAGAAAAGCAGTGGGCCTAAAACAGAACCTTGTGGGACTCCAAACTTTACCTCAGTATGTGCAGAGGACTCACCATTTACATCAACAAACTGATAACGATCAATCAGGTAGGACCTAAGCCATAAGAGGGCCGTTCCCTTAACTCCAACAACATTTTCTAGTCTATCAAGGAGAATGGTATGATCAATGGTGTCAAAGGCTGCACTGAGGTCAAGCAGCACAAGCAAGGAGACACAACCCTGATCAGAGGCCAGTAAGAGGTCATTTGCAACTTTAACCAGTGCTGTCTCTGTGCTGTGATGAGGCCTAAATCCTGACTGATACAGTTCATGGATGTTATTCTTATGTAAGTATGAGCATAACTGCTGTGCTACAGCCCTTTCTAGGATCTTGGAGATAAAGGGGAGGTTAGATATTGGCCTGTAGTTGGACAATGAACAGGGGTCAAGGTCAGGTTTTTTCAATTAGGGGTTTGATAACTGCTAGTTTAAAACATTTAGGTACATAGCCAGTACTAAGGGAGGAATTGATTATTTTTAGAAGTGGTTCGATGACTACTGGCAGTATCTGCTTAAGGAAACGTGTAGGTAAGGGATCTAGTACACAAGTTGGTGATTTTGATGAAGAAATTAGTGAGGTCAATTCGGTCGCCTGAAGGGGGGTAAAACATTCTAATCGCTGATCTGATATAGTTATATTGTTATCTACAGTGTTAGTGATCAAATTATCTGGTTTAAAATTTATAGCCTGGATTGTTTGCCTGATATTTTCAATTTTGCTGTTGAAAAAGTTCATAAATGCGTCGCCACTGAACATTGATGGTGTGCCTGTTTCCGAGGTGCTCTTTATTCCCAGTTAGTTTTGATACGATATTAAATAAAAATCTAGGATTATTTTTGTTGTCTTCTATTAGGGTGGAGAGATATATTGATCTAGCGGCACTAAGAGCTTTTCTATAGCTCAGGAGGCTCTCCTTCCATGCTAACTGGAATACTACCAATTTAGATTGGCGCCATTTACGTTCTAATTTTCGAGTGGTAAGTTTTAAGGTGCGTGTGTGCTCATTATACCAGGGAGCTAGTTTTTTCTCTCTGATTATTTTCCTTTTAAGTGGGGCCACATTATCTAAGGTGTTGCGGAATGTTAACTCTAAAGATTCAGTTGCCTGATCAAGTTCTGTGGGGTGTGATGTTGTTCCAGTCAAAGTTGATAACTCTGGGAGATTATTGATAAAGTTCTGCGTAGTAGCTGGCGTAAATGTACGTTTATTATGATAGCGTGGCGAGCTGCATATATTATTACTAAGAAACATTTTGAATGTACCACACTGTACCACACTGCACCACACTACACCACACTGTACCACACTACACCACACTGTACCACACTACACCACACTGTACCACACTATACCACACTGTACAACAATACACCACACTGTACCACATTGTACCACACTACACCACACTGTAACACACTACACCACACTACACCACACTGTACCACACTGTACCACACTGTACCATACTGTACCACACTACACCACACTGTACCACACTGAACCACACTGTACCACACTGCACCACACTACACCACACTGTACCACACTGAATAACACTACACCACACTGTACCACACTGTACCACACTACACCACACTGTACCACACTGTACCACACTGAACCATACTGTACCACACTGTACCAGACTACACCACACTGTACCACACTGTACCACATTGCACCACATAATACTACAGTACACCACATGATACCACAAAAATACCAGATTAGCTGTTTCTATATAGTACAACACAGTACACAACTGTTTTCTGTTTTTGTTTTTTCTAATTTTATTTTTTTTTCCATCTCAAAGACATCTTTTCATGTTCAAAAAACACTGAGGAAAACTTTTTCTCTTTGTTTACACTAGAACTAAAAAGTAACTAATACAAACATTCACAATCCTTCTTTATTGTTTATAATATTCTTATTGTTACCTGAACTTCTAAAACGTCATGAATTCAACAGTTAATAATGGCAACTTTTCTAAATGAATATTCAGATCATTCATTATTCAGAATTCAGTGAAGAAGATCACATAAATTTCACAAATTCTTCATTACAGAACATGGGATACAAACTGTTTTGAAAACTTTTAAGTTTAAGTTTTAAGTTTTAAGTTTTGATGCTTTTTGATCTTATTTCCTAATATGAACACTGACGAACAACAAATAGAAACCAAGGCATGATATATCGGCTAATTTCACATCATTCTCAGCCTTCTCAGATCTTTTTTTCCCTGGTTTTTTTGCAAGCTTGGGTACGTTGGGAATCACCAAATGGCCGTAACTGGAGGGTAGAGATTGCTTTTCTTTAATTTCATTTTTATAAGCCTTTGCATATGGAATATGTGTTATAATATGGTTTTCACCTTAAACAGAAAGAAAAGAAGTTACCTGTGAACCGTGAATTAAACTACAATATGAATTAACTACAGTTCACAAAGTGCAGGAACTCAATCACTGCGTGAAAAGTGGTGTATTCGGAAATATCCGGACAAAGTAAACTTCCGCTAAACCTGCTGTTTTCCGGAGGTATTCGGATGCCCGCAGAACTTTGTCATGCGGACCTGAAAACTCCCGCAAATGTCCGAATACAGCTGTTAGACGGCAGTTTTCAGGCATCCGCGTGACCACAGTCGTTAGCTGATGGCTTGGCCTTTCAAATGCTAATAACAGTCAGTGGTCTAGGTGGGACTGGGTATAGAAGCCTGCCCCCCTTCCTCACTGTAACTTTCTATCAGTTAGCCTATATGTAATATTTAGGCTATATTTTGATAACCACACAAACTTCTTAGGTGTTGCATGGTATATAATATAGCAGTGGTAGGCCCATGTAGCCTTTAATGTCATTGCTCTGTCATGCAGCTAAATTACAATGGACACTTCAAATGGAGCATACAAAAACACACTGAAAACATAATTTAAAAAAAGTCTAAATGAGAGGTTCATTAATTACATATTTGATGGTTATGCAACTGTCCTTTACTTGGGGTCAAAGGTAAAGGGTGACCAGATGCAAACAGACCAAATGGGGGACAAGTAGTAAGTTTGTGTGGGACAATATGGGACATGTTACTAATGCTGAGAGATGATGTAAAACTTAGATATAATGTCAGTCTAACTGAATAAGAAACACTTGTATACACTTGTATTGGTAGACATCCAACATGCATTGGCCATTACAGGCCCATCAAAGGCAACTGTACTTAAGCAAAGCAGCAGGCATCATACAGCTCAAGTCTTTCAAGTTAAACCCCTGACACTGCGTGAAAAGTGGTGTATTCGGAAATATCTGGACAAAGTAAACTTCCGCTAAACCTGCTGTTTTCCGGAGGTATTCGGATGCCCGCAGAACTTTGTCATGCGGACCTGAAAACTCCCACAAATGTCCGAATACAGCTGTTAGACGGCAGTTTTCAGGCATCCGCGTGACCACAGTCGTTAGCTGATGGCTTGGCCTTTCAAATGCTAATAACAGTCAGTGGTCTAGGGGGGACTGGGTATAGAAGCCTGCCCCCCTTCCTCGCTGTAACTTTCTATCAGTTAGCCTATATGTAATATTTAGCCAATATTTTGATAACCACACAAACTTCTTAGGTGTTGCATGGTGTATAATACAGCAGTGGTAGGCCCATGTGGCCTTTAATGTCATTGCTCTGTCGTGCAGCTAAATTACAATGGACACTTCAAATGGAGCATACAAAAACACACTGAAAACATAATTTAAAAAAAGTCTAAATGAGAGGTTCATTAATTACATATTTGATGGTTATGCAACTGTCCTTTACTTGGGGTCAAAGGTACAGGGTGACCAGATGCAAACAGACCAAATGGGGGACAAGTAGTAAGTTTGTGTGGGACAATGTGGGACATGTTACTAATGCTGAGAGATGATGTAAAACTTAGATGTAATGTCAGTCTAACTGTATAAGAAACACTTGTATACACTTGTATTGATAGACATCCAACATGCATTGGCCATTACAGGCCCATCAAAGGCAACTGTACTTAAGCAAAGCAGCAGGCATCATACAGCTCAAGTCTTTCAAGTTAAACCCCTGACCAAATTCAACTATAAGAATAAATAAGCCTCAAAATAAAATATTACATAAAATAAAACAATTTCAATGCAAATCTTTATATCAAGCCAAAATCTCTATTGGATGAGAAGCATGGTCAGAAGGGATAAAAGAACTTTTTGACCATGACGTCGGCTGACAGCGTTTATCTTCATATCTGTAAAGTTTCACTAAGTTTGGTTTCTGTGACGTAGCAAAGAAATTCGTTGGCCCCACAGCTGCATAGTTTGATTGACGGTCGCCACAGACTCGTGATGACCGCCCTCAACGCTCTCCTCTCAGCCATTTGGTGAAAGCAAGGCTTTTAAAAAAACTCGACTATGTTGCATTTTTACTGCTTTTGACATAGCGCTATTAAATACATTAGAAACTATGCTCATGTGCGGGCGGGTAAAACAATGGATCCATATATTTTTTTATTTCTGACAGTTAAAAACCAAACGACCAGCGAAAATGCGGGACATTATCTCAGTATGAGGGATGCGGGACAATGGATACAGGACTTTAAAAAAAAAAAAAGTTTACAGGGCATAGGAGTTTTTGTTGTTGATTCTCGCTTGTTTGTTCGGAATGTTTCTCCTCAATACGAGGACGCGCCCCGTTTTCAAACCACCCACTTAGAATCTAAGGTTGAGTCCTGTCCAATCAGTTTTCTGTGCGTGCATGGCGCAGGGTGACAGGAACCAATAGCATTGTGCAACTGCAGCGCGAAATTTGCTTTGGGGAAGGGGTTACCTGTAGTAAGGTAAGGAGAAAGCGAGTCACTGAAGGATTACAGAAGTTTTACTCCGTATTCTGTCGATAGTGTGCATTTTGGAGATGGCTTGCAAAAGAACACTTAAGTTTTCGAACGAACAGCGGAGTGGAGAGGCTACTCGTGCGCCGGGAATATCCAATTTTTCCAACGGCGAGTCCGAACGAAAACAAACAACTGGTGTCCCCGTTAAATGCATTTTTAAGAAGATGTCTGAACAGCAGTAAACGTTCATGGAGAATGTTATTCGGCGGTTGGACAGGATGGAGTCCCATCAAAGAGGCGCAAGAGGAGTCTGCCCGAGAAAAGAAGACGAGCGGGAAATAACTCTTGTTTCCGTAAGTTTATTTCTGTAGCCTTCTGGCTTTCGTCTTTGACTGCTGCGCATTCTGATACGTTCACATTTCTTTATCTGCTTTATCCCTTAATGTGTTTGAATTTAACTCTTGTATTAATTTTGCTTCTACAGGAAGCTGTGCGGATAATGCATAATGCTGAAAACAACACGCACAGATATGATCCACGGACAAGGTAGGACAGCGTGTTTTGTTGGTAGACTATGTCGTCGCGATTGTTTCATAGCAGTGCTTGGAATTCTAAACGAACTTTTAATCAATCTTCCTTTCTCCTCCGCTTTTTTGTCTCCCTAGCATCCTGAAAGACCGATTGAGACTATTCGAAAGAGTTACCGGGTGAATCCAGAGAACAAAGAGGGGGGCAGGATCGCCACTCGAACGAGGCAAAGGAGGAGAAGAGTAAGTCAAAACATCATTTCCCTGGTAATTCTTAGACTTTTTCTCCATTTGCTATTTTCAGTGATCTAATTTCTCTTTTCACTGTGTTTTGCATCTGCTCAAGGCCAGAGCTAGTGTTCTTTAAACTGAGGAAGAGGCTGCCATATGGAGGACCGCATCAGTAGATATAATTTCTGAAGGGGACGCCGCCATCTTGGATAGAAGGCCAGCGTGGGTCCTCCCGCCTAGCACAGAGTTGTCTGCACTGTGTGTGTGGGGTGCTACAGAATAGAGACCACGGAAGCTGGATTGTTCTTGGGAATGCTCAACATTTAGAGTTTCATTTATGCTCCCAAAAGCATTTGTATTATATACTATGATATTACAGTATATTCTGTTCTAATGTATTCTATTCTGTTATATATTGTACATTGAGATATATATATAAAATTGTCAATTTATATGCCTTATATTATACTGTATTTGCTTTATTTATAATAAAATTTGTGTAATTCATTTTTGTTTGCCAGACTATCTATACAATCTACCTATGAAGATAATACAACACCACCACCAATAATAATAATAATAATAATTAATAATTATTATTATTATTATTATTATTATTATTATTATTATTATTATTATATAAACCATATGAATTCATGTCTGGAGACCCACAATGGACCAATGGGGAAGGGTTTTAGAGGAGGGGCAAGACATTGCTCCACCAATCCAAAGACAGACTTTTGACCAATTGCAGGATACCTGGTGGCCCAAGGTGTGAAGTGCAAATGTTCCCTTCCAAGCACCCCCAAGGGATTATTCACCATGGCAACTAAGGGCTGTAGGCAGACCCCAAAACACGGTACATATTCAGGAGTTTTCCATGCCGCGTAACAGAGCTGCAAACTGCCGGATACAGCCGATAATCTGTGGAGTATCAGGGAATATACAGGAGTATTCCAGGCCGAATACACCTCTTTTCACGCAGTGAATGCTAATGGTTAGTTTTCATCTTCTTCTGATTTATCTTCTTTATTCACATCATTGTTAGTATTATTTTTCTGTTGTGAGAGTGTATTGCAGCGCAGAGGAGTGTGGTACAGTGTGGTACAGTGTGATGTAGTGTGGTACAGTGTGGTATAGTGTGGTGTAGTGTGGTTCAGTGTGGTACAGTGTGGTTCAGTGTGGTACAGTGTGGTGTAGTGTGGTACAGTCTGGTTCAATGTGGTGTAGTGTGGTGCAGTGTGGTGTACTGTGGTGCAGTGTGGTGTAGTGTGCTGTAGTGTGCTGTAGTGTGGTGCAGTGTGATGTAGTGTGGTACAGTGTGGTACAGTGTGGTTCAGTATGGCACAGTGTGGTGTAGTGTTGTGTAGTGTGGTACAGTGTGGTGTAGTGTGGTACAGTGTGGTACAGTATGGTGTAGTGTGGTACAGTGTGGTGTAGTGTGGTACAGTGTGGTACAGTGTGGTGTAGTGTGGTGTAGTGTGGTGCAGTGTGGTACAGTGTGGTGTAGTGTGGTACAGTGTGGTGTAGTGTGGTGTAGTGTGGTTCAGTGTGGTAAAGTGTGGTACAGTGTGGTGTGGTGTAGTGTGGTAGAGTGTGGTTCAGTGTGGTACAGTGTGGTACAGTGTGGTTCAGTGTGGTACAGTGTGGTACAGTGTGGTGTAGTGTGGTACAGTGTGGTACAGTATGGTGTAGTGTGGTACAGTGTGGTGTAGTGTGGTGTAGTGTGGTGTAGTGTGGTGCAGTGTGGTGTAGTGTGGTACAGTGTGGTGTAGTGTGGTGCAGTGTGGTACAGTGTGGTGTAGTGTGGTACAGTGTGGTGTAGTGTGGTTCAGTGTGGTAAAGTGTGGTACAGTGTGGTGTAGTGTGGTAGAGTGTGGTTCAGTGTGGTACAGTGTGGTACAATGAGGTGTAGTGTGGTAGAGTGTGGTACAGTGAGGTTCAGTGTGGTACAGTGTTGTGGAGTGTGGTACAGTGTGGTACAGTGTGGTGTAATGTGGTGTAGTGTGGTGTAGTGTGGTGCAGTGTGGTACAGTGTGGTACAGTGTGGTATAGTGTGGTACAGTGTGGTGTAGTGTGGTTCAGTGTGGTAAAGTGGTACAGTGTGGTACAGTGTGGTGTAGTGTGGTAGAGTGTGGTTCAGTGTGGTACAGTGTGGTACAATGAGGTGTAGTGTGGTAGAGTGTGGTTCAGTGTGGTGTAGTGTGGTACAGTGTGGTACAGTGTCGTGTAGTGTGGTACAGTGTGATACAGTGTGGTGTAGTGTGGTACAGTGTGGTGTAGTGTGGTACAATGTGGTAGATTGTGGTGTAGTGTGGTACAGTGTGGTAGAGTGTAGTGTAGTGTGGTACAGTGTGGTAGAGTGTGGTGTAGTGTGGTGCAATGTGGTGCAGTGTGGTGTTCTGTGGTACAGTGTGGTACAGTGTGGTACAGTGTGGTATATTGTGGTATATTGTGGTGTAGTGTGGTGTAGTGTGGTACAGTGTGGTGCAGTGTGGTACAGTTTGGTGTAGTGTGGTGTAGTGTGGTACAGTGTGTGGTACAATGTGGTACAGTGTGATGTAGTGTGGTAAACTGTGGTACAGTGTGGTGCAGTGTGGTACAGTGTGGTACAGTATGGTGTAGTGTGGTACAGTGTGGTGTAGTGTGGTGCAGTGTGGTACAGTGTGGTGTAGTGTGGTATAGTGTGGTGCAGTGTGGTACAGTGTGGTGTAGTGTGGTACAGTGTGGTGTAGTGTGGTTCAGTGTGGTTCAGTGTGGTACAGTGTGGTACAGTGTGGTGTAGTGTGGTGCAGTGTGGTACAGTGTGGTACAGTGTGGTTCAGTGTGGTACAGTGTGGTGTAGTGTGGTACAGTGTGGTTCAATGTGGTGTAGTGTGGTGCAGTGTGGTGTAGTGTGGTGCAGTGTGGTGTAGTGTGGTGCAGTGTGTGGTACAATGTGGTACAGTGTGATGTAGTGTGGTAAACTGTGGTACAGTGTGGTGCAGTGTGGTGTAGTGTGGTACAGTGTGGTACAGTGTGGTTCAGTGTGGCACAGTGTGGTGTAGTGTTGTGTAGTGTGGTACAGTGTGGTACAGTGTGGTGTAGTGTGGTACAGTGTGGTACAGTATGGTGTAGTGTGGTACAGTGTGGTGTACTGTGGTACAGTGTGGTGTAGTGTGGTGTAGTGTGGTACAGTGTGGTGTAGTGTGGTACAGTGTGGTGTAGTGTGGTTCAGTGTGGTGTAGTGTGGTTCAGTGTGGTAAAGTGTGGTACATTGTGGTGTGGTGTAGTGTGGTAGAGTGTGGTCCAGTGTGGTCCAGTGTGGTACAGTGTGGTACAGTGTGGTGTAGTGTGGTACAGTGTGGTACAGTATGGTGTAGTGTGGTACAGTGTGGTGCAGTGTGGTGCAGTGTGGTGTAGTGTGGTGCAGTGTGGTGCAGTGTGGTGCAGTGTGGTACAGTGTGGTGTAGTGTGGTACAGTGTGGTGTAGTGTGGTTCAGTGTGGTAAAGTGTGGTACAGTGTGGTGTAGTGTGGTAGAGTGTGGTTCAGTGTGGTACAGTGTGGTACATTGAGGTGTAGTGTGGTAGAGTGTGGTACAGTGAGGTTCAGTGTGGTACAGTGTTGTGGAGTGTGGTACAGTGTTGTGGAGTGTGGTACAGTGTGGTGTAATGTGGTGTAGTGTGGTACAGTGTGGTGTAGTGTGGTGCAGTGTGGTGCAGTGTGGTATAGTGTGGTACAGTGTGGTGTAGTGTGGTTCAGTGTGGTAAAGTGGTACAGTGTGGTACAGTGTGGTGTAGTGTGGTACAGTGTGGTGTAGTGTGGTGTAGTGTGGTTCAGTGTGGTAAAGTGTGGTACAGTGTGGTGTGGTGTAGTGTGGTAGAGTGTGGTTCAGTGTGGTACAGTGTGGTACAGTGTGGTTCAGTGTGGTACAGTGTGGTACAGTGTGGTGTAGTGTGGTACAGTGTGGTACAGTATGGTGTAGTGTGGTACAGTGTGGTGTAGTGTGGTGTAGTGTGGTGCAGTGTGGTGTAGTGTGGTACAGTGTGGTGTGGTGTGGTGCAGTGTGGTACAGTGTGGTGTAGTGTGGTACAGTGTGGTGTAGTGTGGTTCAGTGTGGTAAAGTGTGGTACAGTGTGGTGTAGTGTGGTAGAGTGTGGTACAGTGTGGTACAATGAGGTGTAGTGTGGTACAGTGTTGTGGAGTGTGGTACAGTGTGGTACAGTGTGGTGTAATGTGGTGTAGTGTGGTGTAGTGTGGTGCAGTGTGGTACAGTGTGGTACAGTGTGGTGTAGTGTGGTAGAGTGTGGTACAGTGTGGTACAGTGAGGTTCAGTGTGGTACAGTGTTGTGGAGTGTGGTACAGTGTGGTACAGTGTGGTGTAATGTGGTGTAGTGTGGTGTAGTGTGGTGCAGTGTGGTACAGTGTGGTACAGTGTGGTATAGTGTGGTACAGTGTGGTGTAGTGTGGTTCAGTGTGGTAAAGTGGTACAGTGTGGTACAGTGTGGTGTAGTGTGGTAGAGTGTGGTTCAGTGTGGTACAGTGTGGTACAATGAGGTGTAGTGTGGTAGAGTGTGGTTCAGTGTGGTTCAGTGTGGTACAGTGTGGTACAGTGTCGTGTAGTGTGGTACAGTGTGATACAGTGTGGTGTAGTGTGGTACAGTGTGGTGTAGTGTGGTACAATGTGGTAGATTGTGGTGTAGTGTGGTACAGTGTGGTAGAGTGTAGTGTAGTGTGGTACAGTGTGGTAGAGTGTGGTGTAGTCTGGTGTAGTGTGGTGCAATGTGGTGCAGTGTGGTGTTCTGTGGTACAGTGTGGTACAGTGTGGTACAGTGTGGTATATTGTGGTATATTGTGGTGTAGTGTGGTGTAGTGTGGTACAGTGTGGTGCAGTGTGGTACAGTTTGGTGTAGTGTGGTGTAGTGTGGTACAGTGTGTGGTACAATGTGGTACAGTGTGATGTAGTGTGGTAAACTGTGGTACAGTGTGGTGCAGTGTGGTACAGTGTGGTACAGTGTGGTTCAGTGTGGTACAGTGTGGTGTAGTGTGGTACAGTGTGGTACAGTATGGTGTAGTGTGGTACAGTGTGGTGTAGTGTGGTGCAGTGTGGTACAGTGTGGTGTAGTGTGGTATAGTGTGGTGCAGTGTGGTACAGTGTGGTGTAGTGTGGTACAGTGTGGTGTAGTGTGGTTCAGTGTGGTTCAGTGTGGTACAATGTGGTACAGTGTGGTGTAGTGTGGTGCAGTGTGGTACAGTGTGGTACAGTGTGGTTCAGTGTGGTACAGTGTGGTGTAGTGTGGTACAGTCTGGTTCAATGTGGTGTAGTGTGGTGCAGTGTGGTGTAGTGTGGTGTAGTGTGGTGTAGTGTGGTGCAGTGTGGTGTAGTGTGGTGCAGTGTGGTGTAGTGTGGTGTAGTGTGGTACAGTGTGGTACAGTGTGGTTCAGTGTGGCACAGTGTGGTGTAGTGTTGTGTAGTGTGGTACAGTGTGGTGTAGTGTGGTACAGTGTGGTACAGTATGGTGTAGTGTGGTACAGTGTGGTGTACTGTGGTACAGTGTGGTGTAGTGTGGTGTAGTGTGGTACAGTGTGGTGTAGTGTGGTTCAGTGTGGTGTAGTGTGGTTCAGTGTGGTAAAGTGTGGTACATTGTGGTGTGGTGTAGTGTGGTAGAGTGTGGTCCAGTGTGGTACAGTGTGGTACAGTGTGGTGTAGTGTGGTACAGTGTGGTACAGTATGGTGTAGTGTGGTACAGTGTGGTGCAGTGTGGTGCAGTGTGGTGTAGTGTGGTGTAGTGTGGTGCAGTGTGGTGCAGTGTGGTGCAGTGTGGTACAGTGTGGTGTAGTGTGGTACAGTGTGGTGTAGTGTGGTTCAGTGTGGTAAAGTGTGGTACAGTGTGGTGCAGTGTGGTATAGTGTGGTACAGTGTGGTGCAGTGTGGTACAGTGTGGTACAGTGTGGTGTAGTGTGGTAGAGTGTGGTTCAGTGTGGTACAGTGTGGTACAATGAGGTGTAGCGTGGTAGAGTGTGGTTCAGTGTGGTACAGTGTGGTTCAGTGTGGTACAGTTTGGTGTAGTGTGGTGTAGTGTGGTACAGTGTGTGGTACAATGTGGTACAGTGTGATGTAGTGTGGTAAACTGTGGTACAGTGTGGTGCAGTGTGGTACAGTGTGGTACAGTGTGGTTCAGTGTGGTACAGTGTGGTGTAGTGTGGTACAGTGTGGTACAGTATGGTGTAGTGTGGTGCAGTGTGGTACAGTGTGGTACAGTGTGGTTCAGTGTGGTACAGTGTGGTGTAGTGTGGTACAGTCTGGTTCAATGTGGAGTAGTGTGGTGCAGTGTGGTGCAGTGTGGTGTAGTGTGGTGCAGTGTGGTGTAGTGTGGTGTAGTGTGGTACAGTGTGGTACAGTGTGGTTCAGTGTGGCACAGTGTGGTGTAGTGTTGTGTAGTGTGGTACAGTGTGGTACAGTGTGGTGTAGTGTGGTACAGTGTGGTACAGTATGGTGTAGTGTGGTACAGTGTGGTGTACTGTGGTACAGTGTGGTGTAGTGTGGTGTAGTGTGGTACAGTGTGGTGTAGTGTGGTACAGTGTGGTGTAGTGTGGTTCAGTGTGGTGTAGTGTGGTTCAGTGTGGTAAAGTGTGGTACAGTGTGGTGTGGTGTAGTGTGGTAGAGTGTGGTTCAGTGTGGTACAGTGTGGTACAGTGTGGTGTAGTGTGGTACAGTGTGGTACAGTATGGTGTAGTGTGGTACAGTGTGGTGCAGTGTGGTGCAGTGTGGTGTAGTGTGGTGCAGTGTGGTGCAGTGTGGTGCAGTGTGGTACAGTGTGGTGTAGTGTGGTACAGTGTGGTGTAGTGTGGTTCAGTGTGGTAAAGTGTGGTGTAGTGTGGTAGAGTGTGGTTCAGTGTGGTACAGTGTGGTACAATGAGGTGTAGTGTGGTAGAGTGTGGTACAGTGAGGTTTAGTGTGGTACAGTGTTGTGGAGTGTGGTACAGTGTTGTGGAGTGTGGTACAGTGTGGTGTAATGTGGTGTAGTGTGGTACAGTGTGGTGTAGTGTGGTGCAGTGTGGTGCAGTGTGGTATAGTGTGGTACAGTGTGGTGTAGTGTGGTTCAGTGTGGTAAAGTGGTACAGTGTGGTACAGTGTGGTGTAGTGTGGTAGAGTGTGGTTCAGTGTGGTACAGTGTGGTACAATGAGGTGTAGCGTGGTAGAGTGTGGTTCAGTGTGGTACAGTGTGGTTCAGTGTGGTACAGTGTGGTACAGTGTCGTGTAGTGTGGTACAGTGTGATACAGTGTGGTGTAGTGTGGTACAGTGTGGTGTAGTGTGGTACAATGTGGTAGATTGTGGTGTAGTGTGGTACAGTGTGGTAGAGTGTAGTGTAGTGTGGTAGAGTGTGGTACAGTGTGGTGTAGTCTGGTGTAGTGTGGTGCAGTGTGGTGTAGTGTGGTACAGTGTGGTACAGTGTGGTGTAGTGTGGTACAGTGTGGTACAGTGTGGTATATTGTGGTACAGTGTGGTGTAGTGTGGTGTAGTGTGGTACAGTGTGGTGTAGTGTGGTACAGTGTGGTGCAGTGTGGTACAGTTTGGTGTAGTGTGGTACAGTATGTGGTACAGTGTGGTGTAGTGTGGTAAACTGTGGTACAGTGTGGTGCAGTGTGGTACAGTGTGGTACAGTGTGGTTCAGTGTGGTACAGTGTGATGTAGTGTGGTGCAGTGTGGTACAGTGTGGTGTAGTGTGGTTCAGTGTGGTTCAGTGTGGTAAAGTGTGGTACAGTGTGGTGCAGTGTGGTACAGTGTGGTGCAGTGTGGTACAGTGTGGTGTAGTGTGGTTCAGTGTGGTTCAGTGTGGTAAAGTGTGGTACAGTGTGGTGTAGTGTGGTGTAGTGTGGTAGAGTGTGGTTCAGTGTGGTACAGTGAGGTACAATGAGGTGTAGTGTGGTACAGTGTGGTGTAGTGTGGTTCAGTGTGGTACAGTGTGGTACAGTGTCGTGTAGTGTGGTACAGTGTGATACAGTGTGGTGTAGTGTGGTACAGTGTGGTGTAGTGTGGTACAATGTGGTAGAGTGTGGTGTAGTGTGGTACAGTGTAGTATAGTGTGGTACAGTGTGGTACAGTGTGGTGCAGTGTGGTACAGTGTGGTGTATTGTGGTACAGTGTGGTGCAGTGTGGTACAGTTTGGTGTAGTGTGGTGTAGTGTGGTACAGTGTGTGGTACAATGTGGTACAGTGTGGTGTAGTGTGGTAAACTGTGCTACAGTGTGGTGCAGTGTGGTACAGTGTGGTACAGTGTGGTTCAGTGTGGTACAGTGTGGTGTAGTGTGGTACAGTGTGGTACAGTATGGTGTAGTGTGGTACAGTGTGGTGTAGTGTGGTGTAGTGTGGTTCAGTGTGGTTCAGTGTGGTAAAGTGTGATACAGTGTGGTGTAGTGTGGTGCAGTGTGGTACAGTGTGGTGTTGTGTGGTTCAGTGTGGTTCAGTGTGGTAAAGTGTGGTACAGTGTGGTACAGTGTGTGTAGTTTGGTGTAGTGTGGTAGAGTGTGGTTCAGTGTGGTACAGTGAGGTACAATGAGGTGTAGTGTGGTACAGTGTGGTGTAGTGTGGTTCAGTGTGGTACAGTGTGGTACAGTGTCGTGTAGTGTGGTACAGTGTGATACAGTGTGGTGTACTGTGGTACAGTGTGGTGTAGTGTGGTACAATGTGGTAGAGTGTGGTGTAGTGTGGTACAGTGTAGTATAGTGTGGTACAGTGTGGTACAGTGTGGTGTAGTGTGGTGTAGTGTGGTGTAGTGTGGT
The DNA here is from genome assembly GCF_902362185.1 of Chanos chanos. NCBI lineage: Eukaryota > Metazoa > Chordata > Actinopteri > Gonorynchiformes > Chanidae > Chanos > Chanos chanos. The sequence continues at coordinate 27,195,315 of NC_044499.1, read as the reverse complement.
GCAGTGTGGTGCAGTGTGGTACAGTGTGGTCTAGTGTGGTACAGTGTGGTGTGGTGTGGTTCAGTGTGGTACAGTGTGGTACAGTGTGGTATATTGTGGTACAGTGTGGTGTAGTGTGGTTCAGTGTGGTGTAGTGTGGTTCAGTGTGGTACAATGTGGTAAAATGTTGTGTAGTGTGGTACAGTGTGGCACAGTGTGATGCAGTGTGGTTCAATGTGGTTCAGTGTGGTACAGTGTGGAACAGTGTGGTTCAGTGTGGTAAAGTGTGGTACAGTGTGGTGTAGTGTGGTACAGTGTGGTTCAGTGTGGTACAGTGTGGTACAATGAGGTGTAGTGTGGTAGAGTGTGGTACAGTGAGGTTCAGTGTGGTACAGTGTTGTGGAGTGTGGTACAGTGTGGTACAGTGTGGTGTAATGTGGTGTAGTGTGGTACAGTGTGGTACAGTGTGGTATAGTGTGGTATAGTGTGGTACAGTGTGGTGTAGTGTGGTACAGTGTGGTGTAGTGTGGTTCAGTGTGGTAAAGTGTGGTACAGTGTGGTACAGTGTGGTGTACTGTGGTGTAGTGTGGTAGAGTGTGGTTCAGTGTGGTACAGTGTGGTACAATGAGGTGTAGTGTGGTAGAGTGTGGTACAGTGTGGTTCAGTGTGGTACAGTGTGGTACAGTGTCGTGTAGTGTGGTACAGTGTGATACAGTGTGGTGTAGTGTGGTACAGTGTGGTGTAGTGTGGTACAGTGTGGTAGAGTGTGGTGTAGTGTGGTACAGTGTGGTATAGTGTGGTACAGTGTGGTGTAGTCTGGTGTAGTGTGGTGCAATGTGGTGCAGTGTGGTGTACTGTGGTACAGTGTGGTACAGTGTGGTGTAATGTGGTTCAGTGTGGTACAGTGTGGTGTAGTGTGGTACAGTGTGGTATATTGTGGTACAGTGTGGTGTAGTGTGGTGTAGTGTGGTGTATTGTGGTACAGTGTGGTACAGTGTGGTACAGTGTGGTATAGTGTGGTACAGTGTGGTACAGTGTGGTGTAGTGTGGTACAGTATGGTGTAGTGTGGTTCAGTGTGGTAAAGTGTGGTACAGTGTGGTACAGTGTGGTGTAGTGTGGTGTCGTGTGGTAGAGTGTGGTTCAGTGTGGTACAGTGTGGTACAATGAGGTGTAGTGTGGTAAAGTGTGGTACAGTGTGGTTCAGTGTGGTACAGTGTGGTACAGTGTCGTGTAGTGTGGTACAGTGTGATACAGTGTGGTGTAGTGTGGTACAGTGTGGTGTAGTGTGGTACAATGTGGTAGATTGTGGTGTAGTGTGGTACAGTGTGGTAGAGTGTGGTGTAGTGTGGTACAGTGTGGTGTAGTGTGGTACAGTGTGGTAAAGTGTGCTACAGTGTGGTACGGTGTCGTGTAGTATGGTGTAGTGTGGTACAGTGTGGTTCAGTGTGGTACAGTGTGGTACAGTGTCGTGTAGTGTGGTACAGTGTGATACAGTGTGGTGTAGTGTGGTACAGTGTGGTACAATGTGGTAGAGTGTCGTGTAGTGTGGTACAGTGTGGTGTAATCTGGTACAGTGTGGTGCAGTGTGGTGCAGTGTGGTACAGTGTGGTGTAGTGTGGTACAGTGTGGTGTAGTGTGGTACAGTGTGGTACAGTGTGGTACAGTGTGGTGTAGTGTGGTACAGTGTGATACAGTGTGGTGTAGTGTGGTACAGTGTGGTACAATGTGGTAGAGTGTCGTGTAGTGTGGTACAGTGTGGTGTAGTCTGGTGCAGTGTGGTGCAGTGTGGTGCAGTGTGGTGCAGTGTGGTTCAGTGTGGTACAGTGTGGTACAGTGTCGTGTAGTGTGGTACAGTGTGATACAGTGTGGTGTAGTGTGGTACAATGTGGTAGATTGTGGTGTAGTGTGGTACAGTGTGGTAGAGTGTGGTGTAGTGTGGTACAGTGTGGTATAGTGTGGTACAGTGTGGTGTAGTCTGGTGTAGTGTGGTGCAATGTGGTGCAGTGTGGTGTACTGTGGTACAGTGTGGTACAGTGTGGTGTAATGTGGTTCAGTGTGGTACAGTGTGGTGTAGTGTGGTACAGTGTGGTATATTGTGGTACAGTGTGGTGTAGTGTGGTGTAGTGTGGTACAGTGTGGTGTAGTGTGGTACAGTGTGGTGCAGTGTGGTACAGTTTGGTGTAGTGTGGTACAGTGTGTGGTACAATGTGGTACAGTGTGGTGTAGTGTGGTAAACTGTGGTACAGTGTGGTGCAGTGTGGTACAGTGTGGTACAGTGTGGTTCAGTGTGGTACAGTGTGGTGTAGTGTGGTACAGTGTGGTACAGTATGGTGTAGTGTGGTACAGTGTGATGTAGTGTGGTGCAGTGTGGTACAGTGTGGTGTAGTGTGGTATAGTGTGGTGCAGTGTGGTACAGTGTGGTACAGTGTGGTGTAGTGTGGTACAGTGTGGTGTAGTGTGGTACAGTGTGGTATATTGTGGTACAGTGTGGTGTAGTGTGGTGTAGTGTGGTACAGTGTGGTGTAGTGTGGTACAGTGTGGTGCAGTGTGGTACAGTTTGGTGTAGTGTGGTACAGTGTGTGGTACAATGTGGTACAGTGTGGTGTAGTGTGGTAAACTGTGGTACAGTGTGGTGCAGTGTGGTACAGTGTGGTACAGTGTGGTTCAGTGTGGTACAGTGTGGTAGAGTGTGGTACAGTGTGGTACAGTATGGTGTAGTGTGGTACAGTGTGATGTAGTGTGGTGCAGTGTGGTACAGTGTGGTGTAGTGTGGTATAGTGTGGTTCAGTGTGGTAGAATGTGGTACAGTGTGGTGTAGTGTGGTACAGTGTGGTGTAGTGTGGTACAGTGTGGTACAATGAGGTGTAGTGTGGTAGAGTGTGGTACAGTGTGGTTCAGTGTGGTACAGTGTGGTACAGTGTCGTGTAGTGTGGTACAGTGTGATACAGTGTGGTACAGTGTGATACAGTGTGGTGTAGTGTGGTACAGTGTGGTGTAGTGTGGTACAATGTGGTAGATTGTGGTGTAGTGTGGTACAGTGTGGTAGAGTGTAGTGTAGTGTGGTACAGTGTGGTATAGTGTGGTACAGTATGGTGTAGTCTGGTGTAGTGTGGTGCAATGTGGTGCAGTGTGGTGTACTGTGGTACAGTGTGGTACAGTGTGGTGTAGTGTGGTGTAGTGTGGTTCAGTGTGGTACAGTGTGGTAGAGTGTGGTGTAGTGTGGTACAGTGTAGTATAGTGTGGTACAGTGTGGTACAGTGTGGTGTAGTGTGGTGCAGTGTGGTACAGTGTGGTGTAGTGTGGTGCGGTGTGGTGCAGTGTGGTACAGTGTGGTCTAGTGTGGTACAGTGTGGTGTGGTGTGGTTCAGTGTGGTACAGTGTGGTACAGTGTGGTATATTGTGGTACAGTGTGGTGTAGTGTGGTTCAGTGTGGTGTAGTGTGGTACAGTGTGGTACAATGTGGTAAAGTGTTGTGTAGTGTGGTACAGTGTGGTACAGTGTGATGCAGTGTGGTACAGTGTGGTAGAATGTGGTACAGTGTGGTGTAGTGTGGTACAGTGTGGTACAGTGTGGTGTAGTCTGGTACACTGTGGTGTAGTGTGGTTTAGTGGGGTACAGTGTGGTACAGTGTGGTGTACTGTGGTACAGTGTGGTGTAGTGTGGTGTAGTGTGGTGCAGTGTGCTGCAGTGTGGTACAGTGTGGTGTAGTGTGGTGTAGTGTGGTTCAGTGTGGTACAGTGTGGTCTAGTGTGGTGCAGTGTGGTACAGTGTGGTACAGTGTCGTGTCGTGTGGTGCAGTGTGGTGTAGTGTGGCACAGTGTGGTACAGTGTCATGTAGTGTGGTACAGTGTGATACAGTGTGGTGTAATGTGGTTCAGTGTGGTACAGTGTGGTACAGTGTGGTTCAGTGTGGTTCAGTGTGGTGTAGTGTGGTACAGTGTGGTTCAATGTGGTGTAGTGTGGTGCAGTGTGGTGTAGTGTGGTGCAGTGTGGTGTAGTGTGGTACAGTGTGCTGTAGTGTGGTACAGTGTGGTACAGTGTGGTGTAGTGTGGTACAGTGTGGTACAGTGTGGTTCAGTGTGGCGCAGTGTGGTGTAGTGTTGTGTAGTGTGGTACAGTGTGGTACAGTGTGGTACAGTATGGTGTAGTGTGGTACAGTGTGGTGTAGTGTGGTGCAGTGTGGTACAGTGTGGTGTAGTGTGGTGTAGTGTGGTGCAGTGTGGTACAGTGTGGTGTAGTGTGGTACAGTGTGGTGTAGTGTGGTTCAGTGTGGTAAAGTGTGGTACAGTGTGGTACAGTGTGGTTCAGTGTGGTACAGTGTGGTACAATGAGGTGTAATGTGGTAGAGTGTGGTACAGTGTGGTACAGTGTGGTGTAGTGTGGTGTAGTGTGGTGTAGTGTGGTGCAGTGTGGTACAGTGTGGTCTAGTGTGGTACAGTGTGGTGTGGTGTGGTTCAGTGTGGTACAGTGTGGTACAGTGTGGTATATTGTGGTACAGTGTGGTGTAGTGTGGTTCAGTGTGGTGTAGTGTGGTTCAGTGTGGTACAATGTGGTAAAATGTTGTGTAGTGTGGTACAGTGTGGCACAGTGTGATGCAGTGTGGTTCAGTGTGGTTCAGTGTGGTACAGTGTGGAACAGTGTGGTTCAGTGTGGTAGAATGTGGTACAGTGTGGTGTAGTGTGGTACAGTGTGGTGTAGTGTGGTACAGTGTGGTACAATGAGGTGTAGTGTGGTAGAGTGTGGTACAGTGTGGTTCAGTGTGGTACAGTGTGGTACAGTGTCGTGTAGTGTGGTACAGTGTGATACAGTGTGGTACAGTGTGATACAGTGTGGTGTAGTGTGGTACAGTGTGGTGTAGTGTGGTACAATGTGGTAGATTGTGGTGTAGTGTGGTACAGTGTGGTAGAGTGTAGTGTAGTGTGGTACAGTGTGGTATAGTGTGGTACAGTATGGTGTAGTCTGGTGTAGTGTGGTGCAATGTGGTGCAGTGTGGTGTACTGTGGTACAGTGTGGTACAGTGTGGTGTAGTGTGGTGTAGTGTGGTTCAGTGTGGTACAGTGTGGTAGAGTGTGGTGTAGTGTGGTACAGTGTAGTATAGTGTGGTACAGTGTGGTACAGTGTGGTGTAGTGTGGTGCAGTGTGGTACAGTGTGGTGTAGTGTGGTGCAGTGTGGTGCAGTGTGGTACAGTGTGGTCTAGTGTGGTACAGTGTGGTGTGGTGTGGTTCAGTGTGGTACAGTGTGGTACAGTGTGGTATATTGTGGTACAGTGTGGTGTAGTGTGGTTCAGTGTGGTGTAGTGTGGTACAGTGTGGTACAATGTGGTAAAGTGTTGTGTAGTGTGGTACAGTGTGGTACAGTGTGATGCAGTGTGGTACAGTGTGGTAGAATGTGGTACAGTGTGGTGTAGTGTGGTACAGTGTGGTACAGTGTGGTGTAGTCTGGTACACTGTGGTGTAGTGTGGTTTAGTGGGGTACAGTGTGGTACAGTGTGGTGTACTGTGGTACAGTGTGGTGTAGTGTGGTGTAGTGTGGTGCAGTGTGCTGCAGTGTGGTACAGTGTGGTGTAGTGTGGTGTAGTGTGGTTCAGTGTGGTACAGTGTGGTCTAGTGTGGTGCAGTGTGGTACAGTGTGGTACAGTGTCGTGTCGTGTGGTGCAGTGTGGTGTAGTGTGGCACAGTGTGGTACAGTGTCATGTAGTGTGGTACAGTGTGATACAGTGTGGTGTAATGTGGTTCAGTGTGGTACAGTGTGGTTCAGTGTGGTTCAGTGTGGTACAGTGTGGTGTAGTGTGGTACAGTGTGGTTCAATGTGGTGTAGTGTGGTGCAGTGTGGTGTAGTGTGGTGCAGTGTGGTGTAGTGTGGTACAGTGTGCTGTAGTGTGGTACAGTGTGGTACAGTGTGGTGTAGTGTGGTACAGTGTGGTACAGTGTGGTTCAGTGTGGCGCAGTGTGGTGTAGTGTTGTGTAGTGTGGTACAGTGTGGTACAGTGTGGTACAGTATGGTGTAGTGTGGTACAGTGTGGTGTGGTGTAGTGTGGTAGAGTGTGGTTCAGTGTGGTACAGTGTGGTACAGTGTGGTGTAGTGTGGTACAGTGTGGTACAGTATGGTGTAGTGTGGTACAGTGTGGTGCAGTGTGGTGCAGTGTGGTGCAGTGTGGTGCAGTGTGGTACAGTGTGGTGTAGTGTGGTACAGTGTGGTGTAGTGTGGTTCAGTGTGGTAAAGTGTGGTGTAGTGTGGTAGAGTGTGGTTCAGTGTGGTACAGTGTGGTACAATGAGGTGTAGTGTGGTAGAGTGTGGTACAGTGAGGTTTAGTGTGGTACAGTGTTGTGGAGTGTGGTACAGTGTTGTGGAGTGTGGTACAGTGTGGTGTAATGTGGTGTAGTGTGGTACAGTGTGGTGCAGTGTGGTGCAGTGTGGTATAGTGTGGTACAGTGTGGTGTAGTGTGGTTCAGTGTGGTAAAGTGGTACAGTGTGGTACAGTGTGGTGTAGTGTGGTAGAGTGTGGTTCAGTGTGGTACAGTGTAGTACAATGAGGTGTAGCGTGGTAGAGTGTGGTTCAGTGTGGTACAGTGTGGTTCAGTGTGGTACAGTGTGGTACAGTGTCGTGTAGTGTGGTACAGTGTGATACAGTGTGGTGTAGTGTGGTACAGTGTGGTGTAGTGTGGTACAATGTGGTAGATTGTGGTGTAGTGTGGTACAGTGTGGTAGAGTGTAGTGTAGTGTGGTAGAGTGTGGTACAGTGTGGTGTAGTCTGGTGTAGTGTGGTGCAGTGTGGTGTAGTGTGGTACAGTGTGGTACAGTGTGGTGTAGTGTGGTACAGTGTGGTACAGTGTGGTATATTGTGGTACAGTGTGGTGTAGTGTGGTGTAGTGTGGTACAGTGTGGTGTAGTGTGGTACAGTGTGGTGCAGTGTGGTACAGTTTGGTGTAGTGTGGTACAGTATGTGGTACAGTGTGGTGTAGTGTGGTAAACTGTGGTACAGTGTGGTGCAGTGTGGTACAGTGTGGTACAGTGTGGTTCAGTGTGGTACAGTGTGATGTAGTGTGGTGCAGTGTGGTACAGTGTGGTGTAGTGTGGTTCAGTGTGGTTCAGTGTGGTAAAGTGTGGTACAGTGTGGTGCAGTGTGGTACAGTGTGGTGCAGTGTGGTACAGTGTGGTGTAGTGTGGTTCAGTGTGGTTCAGTGTGGTAAAGTGTGGTACAGTGTGGTGTAGTGTGGTGTAGTGTGGTAGAGTGTGGTTCAGTGTGGTACAGTGAGGTACAATGAGGTGTAGTGTGGTACAGTGTGGTGTAGTGTGGTTCAGTGTGGTACAGTGTGGTACAGTGTCGTGTAGTGTGGTACAGTGTGATACAGTGTGGTGTAGTGTGGTACAGTGTGGTGTAGTGTGGTACAATGTGGTAGAGTGTGGTGTAGTGTGGTACAGTGTAGTATAGTGTGGTACAGTGTGGTACAGTGTGGTGCAGTGTGGTACAGTGTGGTGTAGTGTGGTACAGTGTGGTGCAGTGTGGTACAGTTTGGTGTAGTGTGGTGTAGTGTGGTACAGTGTGTGGTACAATGTGGTACAGTGTGGTGTAGTGTGGTAAACTGTGCTACAGTGTGGTGCAGTGTGGTACAGTGTGGTACAGTGTGGTTCAGTGTGGTACAGTGTGGTGTAGTGTGGTACAGTGTGGTACAGTATGGTGTAGTGTGGTACAGTGTGGTGTAGTGTGGTGTAGTGTGGTTCAGTGTGGTTCAGTGTGGTAAAGTGTGATACAGTGTGGTGTAGTGTGGTGCAGTGTGGTACAGTGTGGTGTTGTGTGGTTCAGTGTGGTTCAGTGTGGTAAAGTGTGGTACAGTGTGGTACAGTGTGTGTAGTTTGGTGTAGTGTGGTAGAGTGTGGTTCAGTGTGGTACAGTGAGGTACAATGAGGTGTAGTGTGGTACAGTGTGGTGTAGTGTGGTTCAGTGTGGTACAGTGTGGTACAGTGTCGTGTAGTGTGGTACAGTGTGATACAGTGTGGTGTACTGTGGTACAGTGTGGTGTAGTGTGGTACAATGTGGTAGAGTGTGGTGTAGTGTGGTACAGTGTAGTATAGTGTGGTACAGTGTGGTACAGTGTGGTGTAGTGTGGTGTAGTGTGGTGCAGTGTGGTGCAGTGTGGTACAGTGTGGTCTAGTGTGGTACAGTGTGGTGTGGTGTGGTTCAGTGTGGTACAGTGTGGTACAGTGTGGTATATTGTGGTACAGTGTGGTGTAGTGTGGTTCAGTGTGGTGTAGTGTGGTTCAGTGTGGTACAATGTGGTAAAATGTTGTGTAGTGTGGTACAGTGTGGCACAGTGTGATGCAGTGTGGTTCAATGTGGTTCAGTGTGGTACAGTGTGGAACAGTGTGGTTCAGTGTGGTAAAGTGTGGTACAGTGTGGTGTAGTGTGGTACAGTGTGGTTCAGTGTGGTACAGTGTGGTACAATGAGGTGTAGTGTGGTAGAGTGTGGTACAGTGAGGTTCAGTGTGGTACAGTGTTGTGGAGTGTGGTACAGTGTGGTACAGTGTGGTGTAATGTGGTGTAGTGTGGTACAGTGTGGTACAGTGTGGTATAGTGTGGTATAGTGTGGTACAGTGTGGTGTAGTGTGGTACAGTGTGGTGTAGTGTGGTTCAGTGTGGTAAAGTGTGGTACAGTGTGGTACAGTGTGGTGTAGTGTGGTGTAGTGTGGTAGAGTGTGGTTCAGTGTGGTACAGTGTGGTACAATGAGGTGTAGTGTGGTAGAGTGTGGTACAGTGTGGTTCAGTGTGGTACAGTGTGGTACAGTGTCGTGTAGTGTGGTACAGTGTGATACAGTGTGGTGTAGTGTGGTACAGTGTGGTGTAGTGTGGTACAGTGTGGTAGAGTGTGGTGTAGTGTGGTACAGTGTGGTATAGTGTGGTACAGTGTGGTGTAGTCTGGTGTAGTGTGGTGCAATGTGGTGCAGTGTGGTGTACTGTGGTACAGTGTGGTACAGTGTGGTGTAATGTGGTTCAGTGTGGTACAGTGTGGTGTAGTGTGGTACAGTGTGGTATATTGTGGTACAGTGTGGTGTAGTGTGGTGTAGTGTGGTGTATTGTGGTACAGTGTGGTGCAGTGTGGTACAGTTTGGTGTAGTGTGGTGTAGTGTGGTACAGTGTGTGGTACAATGTGGTACAGTGTGGTGTAGTGTGGTACAGTGTGGTACAGTGTGGTTCAGTGTGGTACAGTGTGGTGTAGTGTGGTACAGTGTGGTACAGTATGGTGTAGTGTGGTACAGTGTGGTGTAGTGTGGTGTAGTGTGGTTCAGTGTGGTTCAGTGTGGTAAAGTGTGATACAGTGTGGTGTAGTGTGGTGCAGTGTGGTACAGTGTGGTGTTGTGTGGTTCAGTGTGGTTCAGTGTGGTAAAGTGTGGTACAGTGTGGTACAGTGTGTGTAGTTTGGTGTAGTGTGGTAGAGTGTGGTTCAGTGTGGTACAGTGAGGTACAATGAGGTGTAGTGTGGTACAGTGTGGTGTAGTGTGGTTCAGTGTGGTACAGTGTGGTACAGTGTCGTGTAGTGTGGTACAGTGTGATACAGTGTGGTGTACTGTGGTACAGTGTGGTGTATTGTGGTACAATGTGGTAGAGTGTGGTGTAGTGTGGTACAGTGTAGTATAGTGTGGTACAGTGTGGTACAGTGTGGTGTAGTGTGGTGTAGTGTGGTGCAGTGTGGTACAGTGTGGTCTAGTGTGGTACAGTGTGGTGTGGTGTGGTTCAGTGTGGTACAGTGTGGTACAGTGTGGTATATTGTGGTACAGTGTGGTGTAGTGTGGTTCAGTGTGGTGTAGTGTGGTTCAGTGTGGTACAATGTGGTAAAATGTTGTGTAGTGTGGTACAGTGTGGCACAGTGTGATGCAGTGTGGTTCAGTGTGGTTCAGTGTGGTACAGTGTGGAACAGTGTGGTTCAGTGTGGTAGAATGTGGTACAGTGTGGTGTAGTGTGGTACAGTGTGGTGTAGTGTGGTACAGTGTGGTACAATGAGGTGTAGTGTGGTAGAGTGTGGTACAGTGTGGTTCAGTGTGGTACAGTGTGGTACAGTGTCGTGTAGTGTGGTACAGTGTGATACAGTGTGGTACAGTGTGATACAGTGTGGTGTAGTGTGGTACAGTGTGGTGTAGTGTGGTACAATGTGGTAGATTGTGGTGTAGTGTGGTACAGTGTGGTAGAGTGTAGTGTAGTGTGGTACAGTGTGGTATAGTGTGGTACAGTGTGGTGTCGTCTGGTGTAGTATGGTGCAATGTGGTGCAGTGTGGTGTACTGTGGTACAGTGTGGTACAGTGTGGTGTAGTGTGGTGTAGTGTGGTTCAGTGTGGTACAGTGTGGTAGAGTGTGGTGTAGTGTGGTACAGTGTAGTATAGTGTGGTACAGTGTGGTACAGTGTGGTGTAGTGTGGTGCAGTGTGGTTCAGTGTGGTGTAGTGTGGTGCGGTGTGGTGCAGTGTGGTACAGTGTGGTCTAGTGTGGTACAGTGTGGTGTGGTGTGGTTCAGTGTGGTACAGTGTGGTACAGTGTGGTATATTGTGGTACAGTGTGGTGTAGTGTGGTTCAGTGTGGTGTAGTGTGGTTCAGTGTGGTACAATGTGGTAAAGTGTTGTGTAGTGTGGTACAGTGTGGTACAGTGTGATGCAGTGTGGTACAGTGTGGTAGAATGTGGTACAGTGTGGTGTAGTGTGGTACAGTGTGGTACAGTGTGGTGTAGTCTGGTACACTGTGGTGTAGTGTGGTTTAGTGGGGTACAGTGTGGTACAGTGTGGTGTACTGTGGTACAGTGTGGTGTAGTGTGGTGCAGTGTGCTGCAGTGTGGTACAGTGTGGTGTAGTGTGGTGTAGTGTGGTTCAGTGTGGTACAGTGTGGTCTAGTGTGGTGCAGTGTGGTACAGTGTGGTACAGTGTCGTGTCGTGTGGTGCAGTGTGGTGTAGTGTGGCACAGTGTGGTACAGTGTCATGTAGTGTGGTACAGTGTGATACAGTGTGGTGTAATGTGGTTCAGTGTGGTACAGTGTGGTACAGTGTGGTTCAGTGTGGTTCAGTGTGGTACAGTGTGGTGTAGTGTGGTTCAATGTGGTGTAGTGTGGTGCAGTGTGGTGTAGTGTGGTGCAGTGTGGTGTAGTGTGGTACAGTGTGCTGTAGTGTGGTACAGTGTGGTACAGTGTGGTGTAGTGTGGTACAGTGTGGTACAGTGTGGTTCAGTGTGGCGCAGTGTGGTGTAGTGTTGTGTAGTGTGGTACAGTGTGGTACAGTGTGGTACAGTATGGTGTAGTGTGGTACAGTGTGGTGTAGTGTGGTGCAGTGTGGTACAGTGTGGTGTAGTGTGGTGTAGTGTGGTGCAGTGTGGTACAGTGTGGTGTAGTGTGGTACAGTGTGGTGTAGTGTGGTTCAGTGTGGTAAAGTGTGGTACAGTGTGGTACAGTGTGGTTCAGTGTGGTACAGTGTGGTACAATGAGGTGTAATGTGGTAGAGTGTGGTACAGTGAGGTTCAGTGTGGTACAGTGTTGTGGAGTGTGGTACAGTGTGGTACAGTGTGGTGTAATGTGGTGTAGTGTGGTGTAGTGTGGTGCAGTGTGGTACAGTGTGGTACAGTGTGGTATAGTGTGGTACAGTGTGGTACAGTGTGGTGTAGTGTGGTACAATATGGTGTAGTGTGGTTCAGTGTGGTAAAGTGTGGTACAGTGTGGTACAGTGTGGTGTAGTGTGGTGTCGTGTGGTACAGTGTGGTTCAGTGTGGTACAGTGTGGTACAATGAGGTGTAGTGTGGTAAAGTGTGGTACAGTGTGGTTCAGTGTGGTACAGTGTGGTACAGTGTCGTGTAGTGTGGTACAGTGTGATACAGTGTGGTGTAGTGTGGTACAGTGTGGTGTAGTGTGGTACAATGTGGTAGATTGTGGTGTAGTGTGGTACAGTGTGGTAGAGTGTGGTGTAGTGTGGTACAGTGTGGTGTAGTGTGGTACAGTGTGGTAAAGTGTGCTACAGTGTGGTACGGTGTCGTGTAGTATGGTGTAGTGTGGTACAGTGTGGTTCAGTGTGGTACAGTGTGGTACAGTGTCGTGTAGTGTGGTACAGTGTGATACAGTGTGGTGTAGTGTGGTACAGTGTGGTACAATGTGGTAGAGTGTCGTGTAGTGTGGTACAGTGTGGTGTAATCTGGTACAGTGTGGTGCAGTGTGGTGCAGTGTGGTACAGTGTGGTGTAGTGTGGTACAGTGTGGTGTAGTGTGGTACAGTGTGGTACAGTGTGGTGTAGTGTGGTACAGTGTGATACAGTGTGGTGTAGTGTGGTACAGTGTGGTACAATGTGGTAGAGTGTCGTGTAGTGTGGTACAGTGTGGTGTAGTCTGGTGCAGTGTGGTGCAGTGTGGTGCAGTGTGGTTCAGTGTGGTACAGTGTGGTACAGTGTCGTGTAGTGTGGTACAGTGTGATACAGTGTGGTGTAGTGTGGTACAATGTGGTAGATTGTGGTGTAGTGTGGTACAGTGTGGTAGAGTGTGGTGTAGTGTGGTACAGTGTGGTATAGTGTGGTACAGTGTGGTGTAGTCTGGTGTAGTGTGGTGCAATGTGGTGCAGTGTGGTGTACTGTGGTACAGTGTGGTACAGTGTGGTGTAATGTGGTTCAGTGTGGTACAGTGTGGTGTAGTGTGGTACAGTGTGGTATATTGTGGTACAGTGTGGTGTAGTGTGGTGTAGTGTGGTACAGTGTGGTGTAGTGTGGTACAGTGTGGTGCAGTGTGGTACAGTTTGGTGTAGTGTGGTACAGTGTGTGGTACAATGTGGTACAGTGTGGTGTAGTGTGGTAAACTGTGGTACAGTGTGGTGCAGTGTGGTACAGTGTGGTACAGTGTGGTTCAGTGTGGTACAGTGTAGTGTAGTGTGGTACAGTGTGGTACAGTATGGTGTAGTGTGGTACAGTGTGGTGTAGTGTGGTGCAGTGTGGTACAGTGTGGTGCAGTGTGGTACAGTGTGGTACAGTGTCATGTAGTGTGGTACAGTGTGATACAGTGTGGTTCAGTGTGGTACAGTGTGGTGTAGTGTGGTACAGTGTGGTTCAATGTGGTGTAGTGTGGTGCAGTGTGGTGTAGTGTGGTGCAGTGTGGTGTAGTGTGGTACAGTGTGCTGTAGTGTGGTACAGTGTGGTACAGTGTGGTGTAGTGTGGTATAGTGTGGTGCAGTGTGGTACAGTGTGGTACAGTGTGGTGTAGTGTGGTACAGTGTGGTGTAGTGTGGTACAGTGTGGTATATTGTGGTACAGTGTGGTGTAGTGTGGTGTAGTGTGGTACAGTGTGGTGTAGTGTGGTACAGTGTGGTGCAGTGTGGTACAGTTTGGTGTAGTGTGGTACAGTGTGTGGTACAATGTGGTACAGTGTGGTGTAGTGTGGTAAACTGTGGTACAGTGTGGTGCAGTGTGGTACAGTGTGGTACAGTGTGGTTCAGTGTGGTACAGTGTGGTGTAGTGTGGTACAGTGTGGTACAGTATGGTGTAGTCTGGTACACTGTGGTGTAGTGTGGTTTAGTGGGGTACAGTGTGGTACAGTGTGGTGTACTGTGGTACAGTGTGGTGTAGTGTGGTGTAGTGTGGTGCAGTGTGCTGCAGTGTGGTACAGTGTGGTGTAGTGTGGTGTAGTGTGGTTCAGTGTGGTACAGTGTGGTCTAGTGTGGTGCAGTGTGGTACAGTGTGGTACAGTGTCGTGTCGTGTGGTGCAGTGTGGTGTAGTGTGGCACAGTGTGGTACAGTGTCATGTAGTGTGGTACAGTGTGATACAGTGTGGTTCAGTGTGGTACAGTGTGGTGTAGTGTGGTACAGTGTGGTTCAATGTGGTGTAGTGTGGTGCAGTGTGGTGTAGTGTGGTGCAGTGTGGTGTAGTGTGGTACAGTGTGCTGTAGTGTGGTACAGTGTGGTACAGTGTGGTGTAGTGTGGTACAGTGTGGTACAGTGTGGTTCAGTGTGGCGCAGTGTGGTGTAGTGTTGTGTAGTGTGGTACAGTGTGGTACAGTGTGGTACAGTATGGTGTAGTGTGGTACAGTGTGGTGTAGTGTGGTGCAGTGTGGTACAGTGTGGTGTAGTGTGGTGTAGTGTGGTGCAGTGTGGTACAGTGTGGTGTAGTGTGGTACAGTGTGGTGTAGTGTGGTGCAGTGTGGTACAGTGTGGTGTAGTGTGGTTCAGTGTGGTACAGTGTGGTACAGTGTGGTCTAGTGTGGTGCAGTGTGGTACAGTGTGGTACAGTGTCGTGTCGTGTGGTGCAGTGTGGTGTAGTGTGGTACAGTGTGGTAAAGTGTGGCACAGTGTGGCACAGTGTGGCACAGTGTGGTACAGTGTTGTACAGTGTGGTGTAGTGTCGTACAGTGTGGTACAGTGTGATACAGTGTGGTGTAGTGTGGTTCAGTGTTGTGTAGTGTGGTGTAGTGTGGTACAGTGTGGTACAGTGTGGTACAGTGTGGTGTAGTCTGGTGCAGTGTGGTGTAGTGTGGTGCAGTGTGGTGTGGTGTGGTACAGTGTGGTGTAGTGTGGTACAGTGTGGTAAAGTGTGCTACAGTGTGGTACGGTGTCGTGTAGTATGGTGTAGTGTGGTACAGTGTGGTTCAGTGTGGTACAGTGTGGTACAGTGTCGTGTAGTGTGGTACAGTGTGATACAGTGTGGTGTAGTGTGGTACAGTGTGGTACAATGTGGTAGAGTGTCGTGTAGTGTGGTACAGTGTGGTGTAGTCTGGTACAGTGTGGTGCAGTGTGGTGCAGTGTGGTGCAGTGTGGTACAGTGTGGTGTAGTGTGGTACAGTGTGGTGTAGTGTGGTACAGTGTGGTACAGTGTGGTGTAGTGTGGTACAGTGTGGTGTAGTGTGGTGCAGTGTGGTTCAGTGTGGTGTAGTGTGGTGTAGTGTGGTACAGTGTGGTGTAGTGTGGTACAGTGTGGTTCAGTGTGGTGTAGTGTGGTACAGTGTGGTGTAGTGTGGTACAGTGTGGTTCAGTGTGGTACAGTGTGGTACAGTGTGGTGTAGTGTGGTACAATGTGGTACAGTGTTGTGTAGTGTGGAACAGTGTGGTTCAGTGTGATGCAGTGTGGTACAGTGTAGTTCAGTGTGGTACAGTGTGGTACAGTGTGGTTCAGTGTGATACAATGTGGTACAGTGTGGTGTAGTGTGGTACACTGTGGTGTAGTGTGGTACACTGTGGTTTAGTGTGGTACAGTGTGGTATAGTGTGGTGTAGTTTGGTACAGTGTGGTGTAGTGTGGTTCAGTGTGGTGTAGTGTGGTACAGTGTGGTGTAGTGTGGTACAATGTGGTAGATTGTGGTGTAGTGTGGTACAGTGTGGTAGAGTGTAGTGTAGTGTGGTACAGTGTGGTATAGTGTGGTACAGTGTGGTGTAGTCTGGTGTAGTGTGGTGCAATGTGGTGCAGTGTGGTGTACTGTGGTACAGTGTGGTACAGTGTGGTGTAGTGTGGTACAGTGTGGTACAATGTGGTAGAGTGCCGTGTAGTGTGGTACAGTGTGGTGTAGTCTGGTACAGTGTGGTGCAGTGTGGTGCAGTGTGGTGCAGTGTGGTACAGTGTGGTGGAGTGTGGTACAGTGTGGTGTAGTGTGGTACAGTGTGGTACAGTGTGGTGTAGTGTGGTACAGTGTGGTGTAGTGTGGTGCAGTGTGGTACAGTGTGGTGTAGTGTGGTGTAGTGTGGTACAGTGTGGTGTAGTGTGGTACAGTGTGGTTCAGTGTGGTGTATTGTGGTACAGTGTGGTGTAGTGTGGTACAGTGTGGTTCAGTGTGGTACAGTGTGGTACAGTGTGGTGTAGTGTGGTACAATGTGGTACAGTGTTGTGTAGTGTGGAACAGTGTGGTTCAGTGTGATGCAGTGTGGTACAGTGTAGTTCAGTGTGGTACAGTGTGGTACAGTGTGGTTCAGTGTGATACAATGTGGTACAGTGTGGTGTAGTGTGGTACACTGTGGTGTAGTGTGGTACACTGTGGTTTAGTGTGGTACAGTGTGGTATAGTGTGGTGTAGTGTGGTTCAGTGTGGTGTAGTGTGGTACAGTGTGGTGTAGTGTGGTACAGTGTGGTGTAGTGTGGTCCAGTGTGGTACAGTGTGGTGTAGTGTGGTACAGTGTGGTACAGTGTGGTGTAGTGTGGTACAGTGTGGTACAGTGTGGTGCAGTGTGGTTCAGTGTGGTACAGTGTAGTGTAGTGTGGTTCAGTGTTGTACAGTGTGGTGTAGTGTGGTACAGTGTGGTACAGTGTGGTGTAGTGTGGTACAGTGTGGTGCAGTGTGGTACAGTGTGGTACAGTGTGGTGTAGTGTGGTGTAGTGTGGTACAGTGTGGTAGAGTATGGTTCATTGTGGTGTAGTGTGGTACAGTGTGGTACAATGTGGTGTAGTGTGCTGTAGTGTGGTGTAGTATGGTACAGTGTGGTACAGTATGGTGCAGTGTGGTACAGTGTGGTACAGTGTGGTGTAGTGTGGTATAGTGTGGTGTAGTGTGGTGTATTGTGGTACAGTGTGGTGTAGTGTGGTACAGTGTGGTGCAGTGTGGCAATTAGTAGGACCCGTACCATGTCCAGGTTCAGGGACAAGTTCTTTTCCTTGTCGATTGAAGATCTTCGGGGCTCTGTTGCTCGTCCAATGATCTGGAAGGACTCTTGATTTAGTTCGTCGACGTTTTAAGAAATAAAAAAGGGATCCCGTCGCCTTTTCTTCTGTCGAATAGGCCTACTGTTCAAAACTCCCTGTGTATTGGAATAGTTGGGGCGATGTTGTGTGCTGCGTCATTGCGAAACCCTCCTCCCAGTTTTTTGCACTGTTTTTGTGCTTCTCGGTAATGTGTAGTTCGCCAGTTCATTTCCTCTGCCAACTTTGTGTGCGTGAATTCGAAGTAAGAGACTTGCATTTCATTTTGTATGTTGTGCATTGCATATTGTTGTCGGGTTGACTTGCCGCAAAGTATTCCTAATCAAGGTATTAATGGGAAGGTTAATCACGCGGTAACATGTGGACCAGCTATGTATAGCGATAGATTGAATATGTAAATCAAACTCCGTGTTGTCCTTCTAGCCCCGTATAAATGTTTGAGACTGTATAAAATCATTCTTTATAATTTACTAAATTATATTTGTATTTCTCTGAGTGAATATCTACTGGCTAGGATATGTTTTCGATGCATTTCTTGCTGACTCATCCTGAGCCAGAAAGTTAATTTGTTACGGTTTAGATGCCATCTAGTGGCTCATATTAGAATTGTATGCTATGTTTGTAATGTTTATATTCCTTTGTGTTTCCTTGTACAGATACCCCACACATGCCTATCATACTCCTGTTCAATTGTTGACTGAATTTATAATAAAGGGTGGATTTCACTAACCCCCAATCTCCGCTTAATCATCCTTATAACAGAGGATTGGAGTGAACTCAGTTGGACTCCAGCATTCACACAGCTCTAACTATTGCACACCTACTGTGTGCGTTACAGTGTAATTAGCCGGCTGAAGTTAAAGTCGCAACTGCACGAGAGAAAGTACATTAAAACTTTGGCCGTACAAATATCTCGCTTCCTTGGTTCCTTGTTCTTTTCTCCGGCAGAGACGCGGTGTCTCTTTATCCAGGTAGGATCACTCGCCCAGGAGATCCAATGCCAGGGAGTAACGGTGTCTCTTTATGCCGGCAGGAACACCCGCTAGAGACACCCACGGCTAGCGAGAACCGCTGCTAGCAAGCTGCTACTAGAGCGAACCGCTGCTAGAGCGAGCCGCTGCTAGAGACAGATTTGAAGAGTTGGAGAACTGGAGAGAGTTTGTATTTTTCAGCGGTTTTATGACAGAAATTGCGTCATCAGTGTATCTGGTATCTGGCTCCATTGCTGTATCCAATACCGTTACACTGAAAGCAGAGAAGATGGGTTCAGATTACCCATGGGGTCAAGCAGGGAATTATGGGTAGTATGGTCTACGGCCGTGGCAACCCCTACAGAAATGTTTGATGACATACACCCTCAGAAACATTACATACAACAAGGGTATTCCACAATGAACATAGTAACACTTTATTCACATTTTAGAATATTTTAATAAACTTCCATGCATGTCACAATACTGACACATCAGTGCCTTGGTAGGACTAGTCATATCACCTTAGTAGCAGGATATGATGCTGCCACTGATATGAAGGAATTTCCCTGGAAGAGTAGTTTTCAAAGAACTCCCGATCACTCTGTGGATTTGTTCTGTATTTGTTTAGTTGTTATTACTTTATTTTGTAATTTTCTCTGAGATCAGCAGTGAGCCTTTTAGGCCCTTTCATTTCCTGTTTTCTCCATAGCATCTGCTGTGCTTTTGAAATCCTCCATTTTAGTAACGCGCCGTCAAGATGGCTGCCACTCTCTGAGCTCCTCCTTAAATGTAACTTTTTTGTTAATTTATTCACACTATTTTATGCAAGAACACTATAATTGTGAATGTCATGATCACCTACGATGGGGAGACTTTGATCGTCATCAGATCTACAATGGATACGCATTTTATAGCCCAAAAGTATTCAACAGACTCAGCGGACTTCCATTTGTTTAGATTTAAATTGTTTAGCCTACCTACTACACCTTGTAAACGGAGCCAGAGAATGAAGCGGGGCAAAAGAGCTGGAGCACTGGTCAGGCAGAGACAATAGAAACAACGAGAAAACCATCGTCCTTGTCAAAGTATCCTTCTAACGAATAATGTTCATCGTAATGAACATCATAATGTTAAGACTAATATGACTATGTATATAGCTAGTAGTGACATTTTTCCCATTAGTGTACTTTCATGCCCACGTAGCTCATTTCGGTCTAGAGTCAAATGGACCATATTTCGTAGCAATTTAGTTCCAATTCAACTGACTCCCTCCTCCGATATGATTACTGTAAGCCTGGTTACGCTGAAGTTAGGTTTTTATCAATATCAGATTGCTTTCACCTAAGGTGTTGCTTGTTAGCAAACCTGATCAGTGATCTTAGCCTTGACATGATGGGTTTGTGTGAAACTTGGTTAAAGCCAAATGTTTTTCTCCCTTTAAATGAAGCTTCACCCCCTAACTATTCCTTTTCCTATGCAGCTAGGGCAGCAAAAAAAGGTGGGGGTGTAGCTCTAATCTGTAATACTAAATTTACTCCTAACACCCTTAGTTTATCTAATTTTGACTCCTTTGAGTTGCTTTCCGTGAAGCAATCTTGTACTGCCTCATCTTTTCTCATAGCAGTGGTCTATCATCCCTTGGGGCCCTATAGTCAATTTCTAGATGAGTTTTCTGAATTTATCTCTGTTATTCTTGCTAGAGTGGATAAAATCCTGATCCTGGGGGACTTTAATATCCACATCAGTAACAATTCTGATTCACTTAATAAAGCTTTTACAGCTATCATAGACACTTTTGGCTTTAACCAATATGTCCACGAACCAACTCATTTCGGTGGCAACATTTTAGATCTTATTCTAGCTTGTGGACTAGATATTTCTCACGTTGTCGTCTCTCCTTACTCCGCTGCCCTCTCAGACCATTTTCTTTTTACTTTCCAAGTAACTCTTCCATTCACGCCAGTTGTCTCTACTGCGGTTCGTAGCTGCCGTCGCATTAATGCTTCCACCACTGCTGTGCTTGCTGATCTGCTTCCTACTGCTCTCAGCTCTTTCAATGATCAGCAGAGATCTTTGAACGACTTGACGGACAGCATAAATTCTACCTTTCGTAATATACTAGATATGATAGCACCATTAACTATAAAAAATAGGCATAAACACTTAACACCTTGGTTTTACAATGAAACCCGCGTGCTGAAGCAGGTGATAGATTATAAAAGTGCTCTCTACACAGCCAAATCCGCATATTACTCAAAAATAATTAATGTTAAGAAAAATAGCCCCAGTTTCCTTTTTGATACAGTATCTAAACTTACCCAGAATCACTCCCCTCAATCTAGCCCTTTTACCGCAAACAATTTTGTTGAATTTTTCTTGCAAAAAATAGACTTAATTCGTCATAATAGTCAAATTAATTTATCAAATCAGACTGCCTGCACGCTCTCCGCACCTAAGATTAGTCAGGATGTGCACCCTTTAACTCAATTTGACCCTATCTCTCTAGATGCGCTGTCCATATTGGTGCACTCTGCTAAACCAGCTTCTTGCCTCCTTGATCCCCTACCTGCTAAACTTTACATAGAGCTTTTCTCAGTTCTTGGCCCAACAATCTTAAACACTCTAAATATGTCACTTAAGTCTGCTGTTTTACCCTCCTCTTTTAAAACAGTCTTGATCAGGCCTTTACTTAAAAAACCAAACTTGATACTGAAGCCTTAAATAATTATAGGCCGATCTCTAATCTCCCGTTTCTTTCAAAAATACTTGAAAAAATTATAGCTGCTCAGCTGATAGCCCATATGTCCTCTAACAGTCTGTTTGAAATATTTCAGTCAGGCTTCAGGTGTTTTCACTCTACTGAAACCGCCCTTACTAGAGTAACTAATGATCTTTTATTAGCCATAGATGCTGGTACTACTTCTACTCTTATTCTGCTTGATCTGAGTACAGCATTTGACACTGTCGATCACATTGTATTGTTAAAGCGCCTGGAAAACCAAATTGGCATTCGTGGCCTGGCGCTCTCTTGGTTTAAATCTTATCTCTCTGAGAGAAAGCAGTATGTCCACTATAATAATGTGACGTCTGAATACCGTAAGCTTAACTATGGTGTTCCTCAGGGATCAGTCCTTGGCCCTCTTCTGTTCTCTATTTACATGCTCCCTTTGGGTGACATTATTCGTAGTTACAATATTAACTTCCATTGTTATGCTGACGATACTCAGATTTTCTTACCTATCCAGCACAATGACCGCTCTGAATTGGCTAACCTTGAGGCATGTCTTTGTGCTATTAAGGGTTGGAAGTCTTCAAATTTCCTGATGCTCAACGCATGCAAGACTGAAATGTTGATCATTGGACCCCCTATGCATAAGCATCTTTTTAGTGATCTTACCCTAAATTTTGACAACTGCATCATCTCTCAAAACTCTTCAACTGAAAACCTTGGTGTGATTTTTGACTGTCGTCTCTCACTAGTCACTCATATCAAGAACACAACCAAAACTGCCTTTTATCACTTCCGTAACAATGCTAAAATTAAGTCCAATCTAAGTATGGCTGATGCAGAAACCATTGTTCACGCATTCGTCACATCTCGCCTCAATTACTGCAATGTTCTTTACTCTGGCCTGCCTGCCTCTAGCTGTTCCAGAATGCGGCTGCTAGAATGCTGACCAGAACGAAGAAGTCTGATCACATTAGCCCTGTCCTGGCTTCCCTTCATTGGCTCCCAATTCATGCAAGGGCAGATTTTAAGGTCCTCTTATTAACATATAAAATTTTACATGGGCTACAACAAAAGTCTAAAAACAATAAGGTAATAAATGAATAAATGCGGCACCAGTGCCTAATAGAGTAACAATAAAAATAAGATAAACTGAAATAGAAAAATAAAAGTAATATTGCAAAAAGATTACAACCTAATAATAAAATCAACATGGTAATGAATAAATGTAAAATCAGTGCCTCTAGAATAACAATGAAAATTAAGATGAATTTAGTAAAATAAGTAAGCTAAAAGAGAAAGTAGAAGTCATATTGCACATGACCTTGAATGTCAAGTGAAAGTCATAGTAATATTGCACATGATCTAGAAGTCATCCATTCCATGGCAATGGAATTGAAAAGTAATAAAAAGTAATTATGGCACATGATATTTAAAGCAATGTTGCACATGATAATAAGAAAGTAGTATTGTACATGAAGTAATGTTGCACATAACATTTAAGAATAGTATTCCAGTAATGCGGAAAGATTTGCATCGCACATGATACTGATATTACTGTTCTCAGTGTCTGATGTTTCAGCAGTCCTTCCTACAGAAGGGGGAGAAGTTATACAGATTGGTGGCCATTGGTAGAAAAGACCTCCTGTGGCATTCTGTGTTTCATCTCAGTGGTCTTAGTCTACAGCTGAATGTGCTTTATTATGACTCAATTGTGGTGTGCAGGGGATGAGAGGCATTGTCCATAATACTGAGTAGTTTCCTCAGCATCCTCTGACATGTCCACCAAAGACTCCAGCTCCACTCACAGGACAGAACCCACTTTCCTGATGAGCTTATTCAGTCCATCTCATTGTCTATGTGGACGCCCAGGTACTTGTAGTCCTCGACAGTGTCCACCTCTGTTCCCCTGATGCTGACTGGGTGTGGACAGGTCCTTCGCTTCCTGAAATCTACCACCAACTCCTTGGTCTTTGTTATGTTGAGTTGCAGGTGATTTAGTTCACACCACTCCACAAAACTTTCCACCACACTTCTTAACTCAACCTCCTGTCCCGAGCTGACTCACAACCCACAATGGCAGAATCATCCGAAAACTTCTGCAGGTGGCA
Organism: Chanos chanos; assembly: GCF_902362185.1. Lineage (NCBI taxonomy): Eukaryota > Metazoa > Chordata > Actinopteri > Gonorynchiformes > Chanidae > Chanos > Chanos chanos. The sequence goes on along the minus strand of NC_044499.1, from coordinate 27,172,903 downwards.
GGACTATGAGTAGTATCTGAAGTCTGAGGTGTAGAGTGTGAACAGAATGGGAGACAGGACCATCCCCGGAGGTGCCCCTGTGCTACTGACTAAATTGTCTGACACGTGGCTCTGCGGCCTCACATACTGTGGCCGATCTGTGAAGTAGTTGTTGATCCAGGCCACTAGTGGGGCATCCACCTGCATGTCCAGTAACTTCATCCAGGTGAGTATAAGCCATGTTCAGCAGAAAGATGATGGCATCTTCCACTACCATGTGGGGCTGGTAGGAGAACTGCAGAGGGTCAAGTGATGGCTCAACTAATGAATGGAGCTACTTTAGGACTGTCACTTCATGACATGTGAGGTCAAAGCCGTGAAACACCTAATAGAGCCCTCACAAAACACACTCTCGCTCTTAGTGAGTGATGTTAACTTGTCCATCTTGTTTGCCAATGATCTTACATTACCCATGATGACAGAGGGTCGATACGGTTGGTATCTCCTCTTTCTTAACCATTGCCTCCTCCTGGCTCTGCAGCCCCAGTATTTCCTCCTCAGCTCCTTGGGGATGTCAGGTCTCTCGCCGGCCATGCTGTGCTGTCAGAGGCTCATCAGCTTAGACCTAGAGTAAATAATGGAGCCCTGGGCCTCATCCGTCATGACAGGGATCCGACACAATAAAAGTACTCCAAAAAGCGAGAACAACACAAAAGAATGTGCGAAGCTTCACTGCTTTCGAAAACTAGAGAGAACTACTTAGAAATGTAGAGAAAAAAGAGAAAAATAGATATAGAAGAGTGAAAAGGACATAAGATGACGAAGAGCAAACTCTGGCAGGCTGCCACCCGGGATAATAATCATCCTTGGACTCCCCTTGCTCCAAGAGCATAACCCCAATATCTCATGGTCTAAATCATTGCCTGATCTTCAAATTGTCACCAACATTGTCTGAATTTGTTTTGTGCTACCACAACTGTTAAGAGCCCCCTAGTTTCAGTATCTCCTGAGATCCCTAGCCAGTATACTGATTTGCAAGACGTTTTTAGTAAATAACAAGCCACTCATCTCCCTCCTCATCACCCATGGGACTGCACCATCGACCTCCTGCCTGGTACTTCCCCACCTTGTGGTCGGGCAAGTACTGGTGAAATACCCTGTCTATAAAGGAAACGTGCGTTATGGAGGAATACATCAAGGAAGCTCTACAACAGGGATTTTTCTGTCCTTCTACTTCATCAGTGTCAGCGGGGTTTTTCTTTGTTGAAGAGAGATTACGGTTTGCGTCCTTGTATTGAATATTGAGGGCTGAATTCCATCACTTAGAAGTCTCCCTCTAGTCTCATCTGCTATTGGTCACTATGAGTTTTTGGTGATGCCTTTTGGCCTCAGAAACGCACCCTCTGTCTTCGAGGCCATGGCGAATGATGTGCTAAGAGAGATGTTGGGAAGATTTGTTATCACTGACATTGGTGACATTCTTATCCACTCCTCTATGCTCTCTGAGCATATTGCACGTTTTCCTGGTCTTGATCTGACTTCTTCAACATCAGCTTTATGTGAAGGAAGGCAGAGAGGTGTGTTTTCCATCAAATTACAATATCCTTGCTTGGATACATGATCAGCCCTAAGGGAGTGAGGATGGAAGAAAAGAAAATCAGTGCAGTGACAACATGGCCAGAACCTAGTGCTGTTGAAGAACTCCAGTGGGCTTCACCTACTTTCACCGCCATTTCAGTCATGGTTTGAGCTCAGTGGCTGCCCCTCTCTTGACCCTTCTCAAAGGTCAGCCCAGATGGTTTCCCTGAGATGACACAGCCAAGGTTGCTTTCTGCCTGCTGAAGGAGCGTTTCACCTCAGCTCCTATCCTGAAAATGCCCGATCCACAAAAGATCATGGATTGTGGAGGTGGACGCCTCTGACACCGATGTAGGAGCAGTTTTGTTACAGCGTCATGGTGAGCTGTCAAAACTTTAACCTTGTACTTTCGTCTCTAGGAAGCTGTCTTTGGATTAGAGAAATTATGCCGTGGGCAACCGTGAGCTACTGGCGGTGAAGTTGGTGCTTGAGGGCTGGAAGCATTGGTTGGAGGGATCTCAGGACCCATTCCTTGTGCTAACTGATCACTGCAACCAGGAATACATCAAAGCGGCAAAGCGGCTAAACTCACATCAAGTCAGGTGGGTTCTCCTTTTCTCTCACTTCAATTTCTCTATTACTTTCCGCCCAGGTTCTAAGAATGAGAAAATCAACACTCTGTCCTGTATTTATGGGTCGGAGGACAACCCCGCTCCAGATTAGACCATCATCTTCCCTTCATTGATCGTTGCTCTGATTAAGTGGAATATTGAGAAAGACATCCAGAGGGGACTTGTTTCAGAGCCTGCTCCACTGAACCAACCCATGGATAAAATCTACATTCCATCAGCTCTTTGTGACAGACTTATTACCTGGACACATGCTGCACTCTCTTGTGCTCATCCCGGCATAACCCACACCCCTCAACCTTTTTTCAGCCAAGTATTGCTGGCCCACCTTGGCTTCTAATGTGCGTCTTTATGTTAAATCCTGTTCCATCTGCCCAACTACCAAGTCACTGAGGGAGGTCCCAGCTGGCAAGCTGATGTCATTACCCATTCCACAGAGTCTATGGTCAAACATACCCTTGGATTTCATCACAGACCTCCCCCGATCCAACGGAAACACCACGGTCTCAGTAGTGGTAGATCGATTTTCTAAAGCATGTCGATTAATCCCCTTTGCCTCTCTTCCCTCTGCCCTCCAGGTTGCGGACACCCTTTTTCCACATGTATTTCATTGTTTTGGCCTTCCGGAGGATGTCCTGTCAGATCACAGCCTCCAGTTCACCTCTTGTGTCTGGAAAGCATTCATGGAAAGACTGGGAGTCGCAGTTAGCCTCACATCTGGCTGCCACCGAAGTTTAACGGCTAGGCAGAGTGGACCGTCCAGGACCCGGGGAGGTTCCTTCTTAGCTACTGTCATCGCCATCAGCATAATTGGTCACAATTTCTGCCCAGGGCTGAGTATGCCAAAAACTCCCTTTGTCATGCATCTACTGGCATGACTCAATTCCGGTGTATGCGTGGGTGCTAGCCTCCCCTGTGTCCTTGTAACCCAAGCCAGACTGAGGCACCGGCAGTGAACGATTGGTTTTGGTGGGCAGAGAGGGTCTGGGAAATGGGCCCATCTACATCAAAAAATCCAGGCCGATCGTCACTGCCAGGAAGCTCCAGAATTCCATTCTAGAGACAGAGTCTGGCTGTCCTCTCAAGATCTCAAACTCTGCCTGCCCTGCCTGAAACTCAGCCCTCGGTTTGTGGGGCCATTCAAAGTCCTATGGAGGGTCAGTTTGGTAACTTACACTCTACAGCTGCCACCTAATTCCAAAACTGGAGTTTTGTACAACTGCCTGGGGTACTGTAATGACCCTGTCTCCTCCATTGCCAACTCCAGCCATTCAGCGGTCAGCGTCACCAGCTTACTAGTCACCGGTCTATTCACTCTTCATCTTCTGCACCTGTTTTCACTCTCTTATTTCCACCCCTATATATTCACCCCTGTTTCACTCACTCAGTGTGAAGTCTACACTTGCTACACTTGCTTGCATGCGGTCTCCGTCTATTTATCTTCAGAATGCGATATTGACTCAATCTAAGCACTGCTGACACCCCTGCTTTGTTATTTTCTCATTAACAAATACAGAAACTCCTCTATAGACCTGGGCTAAATGTGTTGTGTAACTGACTGCAACTTCTTCACCTTTTGTTTGAAAAAGGGAAAGATAGAAAGGAGAGGAGTCCAAGGAATGGCAACTGAAAGGGAAGATAATCTTTAACCACAGAAACTCTGACCCAGAAAAATGAAATAGCAGACACAAGTGGACACTGAAGGAATGCATGTCAGCTGGGAGATACACTGTCTCACTGTAATGTGTGTAGTGACAGAGAAGGGTAGGCTTGAGAAGCAAATCAAATGGAAAAATGAACTAAAACAAGGGATTCTTATGCTGAGAAATGAAGACCTGCTTCCTATGTCCAGAACGTCAAAGCATTCAGCACTAACCCAATCCCTCTTGCTCCTCTTCTTCTCTCTCCAGCATAGTCCATTCACTAACACTGGGCAGAGTGTAAACCTAATTACCAGACAGAGCGGCTTCCTCCTCTAGATATGCATCTGCTTTCACAGTTCCCATGTAGCAACATTGACTCACCCTGCCAGATGAATCCTTCCAAATACCATGCCTGTCAAAAAAAGAGAGAAACAATGAGGCACAACCATTTCTTGGAGGTACTGTAAATGATAGCTGTGTGTTTTCAGCAGTTCTATGAGCAATTCATTATTAGTGTTATTTCAAAAAGTATTCAATTTTTCCCATTTGCTAAATGCAATTCCATGAGACTGTCTTTCAAATTTATGACTAGTTTGTACAAAATCTGAAAAAAAAATAGAATCCTTCAGGCATCTTATTGTTGTGTGCCAGACTTCCTGCCTGAAGCACAGTTTCTTTAGGTGAAAGAGATTTGTTACCTGTTGTCTCTCACTGAGAAAACATATTTCACTTCAAGTACATATTTGCAATATAGGTGCAAATCTCCACACTAACAGGAAAATATTAAAACATACCACAAAGTTTCATAGCTGAATTTACGGATTTTTCATAAACCAGTTTATTTTTAGTCCACTCATCTGCCTGTTGGTCAGTTAATATTTATAATGCGTATGGATGTAAGTGAATGAAAGTACTCAATTCATGGGAGCACACTTAAAAAATTTGAGTTCTATAACATTCATTTTAGTGTAATAAATCATATAAGTTCTTCTTCAGATATTGTCATACTGTCCATCTTTCTTATGCCCAATTACTGTAGTTAACTAGTACATATGTGTAATGGGCAGATAGCCTGACTCTAGTCACTAGCCTGTCACGATATCACCAGGAAGCCGGACGCAAGTGCAGAGATGTGTAGTTTAATGAAAACCAGGCGAGTAAAAATAAGTACAAATTCCAACACAGGATGGAAAACAAACAGGAAAGCAACACAGAATAATACTAGAACTATCCAAACAGGTTTCAGAGCGCTCAGAATACACATCGGGTAAGTGTAGACTTCGCAACGAAGGCCGATGATTAGTAAACCGGCGACGCCGATCGCTGAATGGCTGGAGTCGGTGCGGGAGGAGACGAGGTCGTTACAGGGGCACTCTACAGAGGGGCATAATGACTGCAGTGTCTGTGTGTCAGTGGATGGTTTTAACCTTGGGGTCAGCATCAGGTGTAAACAAAAAAGCTGACTCCATACTGGTTGAACCACTCGAAATGTCCATCATTTGGCTTAATTTTTTGTAGAGAGAGAGGGGGAGAGAGAGCGAGAGAGGGTGAAAGAGAGCTATCAGCTATTTGCTCTTAGCTGTTGTCCATTGGCTAAGGTATTATACAGCCTGCTGGCAGTGGGGACAAAGGATCTCCTCAGCCGTTCCTTCTTACAGCGCAACGAAGTCAGCGTCCACTGTAGCTGCTTCTCTGGCCTGCCAGGATATTGTGGAGGGGATGGTTGTTGTTGTCCAGGATGACCTGCACCTTAATCTGTGTGCATCTCTCCATCACAGTCTGCAGTGTCCAACCTCCTGCCAAACACTGAGCCAGCATATTTTTACCAGCTTTTCCAGTGGCATAGTGTCCTTGTTTTTCATGCTGCCTCCCCAGCAGACTACAGCATAAAAGAGGACACTTGCCACCACTGACTGGTAAAACATGAGCAGCATTTCACTGTAGACGTCAAATGACCTAAGCTTCCTGAGGAAAAAAAGCTGGCTCTGTCCCTTCTGACAGAGGGCGTCTGCATTCAAGGACCAGTCCAGCTTGTTGTCCAGATGCACACCTAGGTTTTTGTAGGTCTGCACCATTTCAATGTCCACACCATGAATGCTGACTGTATGTAATATTGTCCATTACATAATGCAAATACCCTTTAGTTCTTATTGGGGCAGAATTATAACACCTCTTGAAGCAGCACCGTGCCATTAGGTGAACTGCACTTCTCCAAATATGGTCATGAGTTAATCATTTGATTAAAACTTGAAAGCTATCTTGATTATTTTTAAACCTTTTTTACCCAAGGCTGTATACTAAGATACACTGCTGAGGGTAAAGATTCTATCTCCCCTTAAAAGCATCACTTGCTACACCAAAACTTTAAGGCAATGTTGCCTTTTATTGGGGAAATTTTGTGTGGTGCTTTCAAGCAGGATTTATGAAGGGTTACCAAAGGTGGTCTTTTAATTGGTGTAAAGCTACAAGAGCATGCAAAAAAAATCACATATCATGCTGAATTAAGATGGTGAACAGAGGTTTGCTGAGGTCAAATGGTTCACCTGTGTACATTGTGGGTTTTTGCATGAATTCTTGAATTAATATGAATTTTTTTGTGTTCTTGTTGTAATATTAGTATGGATAGGAAGAGCAAAATAAGTACTGGATGACACCAAGAAACAGGTAGGTGTCATCATTTAGTGAGAGTTTAAAAAAACTTGACTGTCAATTATACATGTGCTTGATTGATTGAACTAGTCAACACAATGGAGAGGCAATTGTTTACACAAAGTGCCACTTAAACCAGGCGTGGCACTAGGGTATGGCCAGGAGTAGCCACTGCCACCCTCGTGTAATGCTTGGCCTTTCATATGTTACAGAAATATTTTTCCTCTAATTTTGAGAAAATAGACATATAGCAGACAAAAGCTGCCATTTATGTAATCCAAACATTCTTAGATGTAGCACAGTAGCACAATAGCCTTTCAAATGATCTCTGAGGCCATGCTGGCTGCCCACTCTACCTCTTCAGCTGCTTTGTAGAGTGATGATGCAGATCAGATTTGCAAGATAGCACAAAAACAAGGGCACAAAAGGGTAGCATGAAGTCAAACATGTAAGCATTGTGCATAGTACAGCCATTTCTTAAAGGGATGCATAGGCTGTTGACTTCCCAACAAAATGTCAACTTGAAACCTGCTCATTGAAATTAAACTGGCCTTTAAACCCTGCTACCTGGAACTAAAATACATATCACTGAATTATTGCTATTGTGTCTCATCAGTGTAGAGAACTATAACCAATTCTTTGCAGACCAGTCTCTCCAGGCCCCAGCAATCACATTGTGTTGTTAAAACAGTAGTATAATATACAATGAATTCTCTGCTAAGCTGTCAATTTCCAATGGCAGTTAGGCCTTACCTGCCCTCATGTCTCTTGTGATGGAGCAAACCAAATGAGCTTGGACCTATTCTCAAATTTGAACTTTTCCCTCATGGATGCCGGAATGGCAGAAATTCTCATATCACTTGGTCCTCTCAATGGCCTGCACCCTTCAGTGTGCTGGGCTTCCCCACATCTCACTCTCACTTGCCACTCCCCACTCTCACTTGCCAGCAGTGGTGAATGCCACCGCAACTATAGTCATAAAAATGCCGTGGTTCTACTAGCCCTGCCAGAAGACATCTCAGATGACCTGGGCCTTGTATAACGCTGGTGTCACTGACCTGTGCATGCCTCTCCTTGGATATCAAACTTGGTAGTGGCCAAAAAAAATTCAGGACACCTGTATACCTGAATCATTGTGATGGGCTTTTCTCAGCCTCCTGTTTGAGAGAATGAAGTGTTTACTGAGTAATCACTCCTCGTTGCTGTTTGTTTTGTTTGCTTGTCAGTCAGTACTACAATTTTAGATTTTTGTAGTGTTTTATATTTTGGTATTTTTATCTTTAATATTTAAGTATTTTAATTATACCACAGAATGTGCCAGTGTCTGTGACTGGTGAAATGTCCAGGGTCTTTCCCTGCCTTTTGTCCAATGAGCACTGGGATAGGCTCTAGCAAACCCCCTGCATACATCTTCCCTATTCACTGGAGGTTTCCCAAATGCTTTTTAGGTTTGCTATCATGAAGACAGTATTAAAGAAAACAAACTTAGGTCCAGCTGTCATCACTAATTTATAGACCCATATCTAACCTCCCTTTTTAAATAAAAATTCTGGAAAAAGTTGTCTTTACTCAGCTGAATGGATTTCTGAAATCCAATAATAACTGAATTACTCCTGTGAGGTTTTCAGACTAATCATAGTACAGAGACTGCAATGATTAGAGTAGTAAATGACTTGAGGCTTAGTGCTGATGCAAATAACAAACCTATTCCTCTGTTACTTTATCTAAAACCAAGTTTCAGTGCTGTTGATCATGACATTGTAACACAGACATGAGAAGTGGTTAGGTCTCTCAGGTTTGATTCATACTTCTCTAAAAGACCCTTTTGTGTTTTCTTGGGAACTCATATTCCAAATAAAACTGGAACCACTTGTACTGTTCCACAGGGATCTATCTTAGGACCACTACTTCCTTTCCTGTACATGCTACTTGTTGGAAATGTTATCAGCAAGCATGAATTAGTTTTCATGCTGATGACACAGAACTGTATGTAATCTGTTCTTCCTGATGATCTCCAGCCCATAAACAAATCAGTCACTACTTTGTAAGATAAATATGCCATTGGATGTCACAACCGAACAGCTGAACCAACACAAAACATATTAAGAGATATTAACTGTAGCAAATAAAGGTCAAAGGGAATGTCTGTGGCTCTATTTCTTCATCTCTTAAAGTTCATATTCTGTGTTTGATGCTGGATTCAGATCTTTGCTTTGTACCCAATATCAAAAACATCTCTAATGTTTAAGGAATTTAAGTTAGGTCAGGTCTAAGGGTGATGTAGAAAAACTTGCATATGTATTTGCTATTAGCAGACTGGACTATTTTAATGTTTTCGTCTCTGGGCTTCCCAGCTCTTCTTGTCTGTGCTTTGTTCTTAATTATTTCTCACTTGTTCAGTGATTCTTAACTCCAGTGCATTATCATCATGACTCCACTGCATGTGCTGATGCCTCTTTACCTCTATCAAGCAACCATGAAGTTGTCCAATTGCTTACATCAATCAGTAACAGATGCATAAGCATTACTTCTGTTAGGATAGGTTTTCAGATTAGAGTTCTAAGATTATAGCTAGAACCTTACTTCATAGTTAGCTAGTAGACATTACTGTCATACTATACTATACTATACTAGACTTGCTGTTTCTTTCTAGTAAGAATAAAGCTTCCATTTATCTGTGGAGCCTGTTATGAAAAGTTCACTAAAATATGGAGGCAAGTATATTCAGACCTGGGCATTGACATCAACTTTCATAGGATTTTCCTTTTGTGGGACAATATATTTTACTAATGCAGTTGAAGGCTTTTGTGTTTCCTTTGTGGTCTACCAAGAGGGTTAAAATATATACAATGAAAATGGATTTGGACTATGCAGAATCTAAGAAGATACTTATTCTCTCTCTGACATCTGTCTCTTTCTGTATCTCAGACTTTGCCTACATCACAAAGCTCACAAGTTTACTGGGCGTGCTTCCCTTTGTTCATAGGCTTGGCTGTCAGTCAGAGGATAAGACCTGGTCTCTGTATTAAATGACAAAAAAATCTGAAAGGGATCCATTTTGGGAGTGATTCTATTTTGAAGTGGGAGCCATAAACTTGCAAAGAAAAGCTGAATTTTGGGGTAATATGTGAAGATGTTTCTTTCAGTATGTTACCCCCCAAATCATTCAGTTTAAATTTCTTTGTAGGTTATATAAAACTGCCAGAAGAGCAGTCACAGGAAAACACAAGAAAGTGAAAGTATTATGTACAGCAGGAGATTAGACAGCTGTGCCCAAAAAACAAACAACCTTTAGATCAGTAGGGATGGGGGATGCTAGTTTTTGAACTCAATATTGATGCAAGCATGTTGTATAACACTATTACCTATTACTATTACCTATTAAGTATTTTTCAATATGAGAACAGGATTTTTTAATGACAATGGTGGTAATTATTTATTTTTTAAAGATTACTAGTATTGTTTGATTCAGTTAAGTCTATATTTAAATAAAGTAAATCACATAACACAAGTTAGCCACCATAACAAATGTATCACAAAATAAATACAAACAAAATTGAATAAAAAAATACAAACAAAGGTAAACTAACAAAAGCTTTAACATTTTCATAAAAAATTTTAACCTGCTTAATACATATAAAAATTGACATGATTTTAAAGAACTACTCATCTGTCACAGCCTGCAACTCATCTTTGGACTTTTAGTTTGAAATGTCTTGTGCTCCTGTTCGGTGTGTGTTTCCATCCCTCACCTGATCCTGTTTGTTCCATTTATTAACCTCATTCTCCCCTTGTTAATTTGCTCCAATCATGTTTGCCCTGTTTAGTTCTCCTCTTGTATTTAAGCCCTTGTGTTTGACCTGTCCTTTGTCTATTGTTGTTTGTGTTTGTATACACTCTGTTTGGCTTCACTGTTTTGTTACTGGCTTTTATTCCTGTTTGCACCTGTTTATTTACCAACATTCTGTAAGTTAAATCCTCCTTTTTGTCACCACCATCACCATGTCTTGCGCTTGGGTCCACCTCCACTCCACGCCTGACATCATCCTTTCCTAACTGCAATGTTTACAAAATCAGTTGACATTCTTACATTTAAATTTCCATTTACATTATGTTTCTTCGGTCTTCTTAAAAGAAATTTTAGCAAGCATTAGAACTTGACACTGGATCTTTTACACTCTTACCGTATTAACAAAGGGCTGTATGTTTCATAATGTATCAGTGGCAAACAGCAAAATGTTTAACCAAACCAAAAAAGCTATGAGCAGCATTCTAAATAACTGCACTAGTTGTAGAACTACCTGGATATCTTCTGTCTCTCTGAAAACTTCTGGTAAGTCTCTCATGTGGGGGGTCACATAAGAGACTGCAATTTTGCGAAGAGAAACCTTCCCATTAGAGATGGGTTACAAGTAGACCACACAGACATGTAGCAGTAGATTTATCACAGTCCAGAAACCCATCAGCAAACTTAATGGTGAATCAGTTTTATTCCTATGGACACATACAAATTAAAGCAACACTTACACAGACATATTCTATCACCGATTTGATTGTCTGATGCCATCTCATACATATTTACACACAGCAACACAAAAATGCATAAGCTACACACATATACTTTCACCACAGCCATCATATAGACATACAGCCGAAAAACAGGCAGATATGCATGCTCTCTTTTCCTCCTCCAGGACCAGGGTTCTCAGCTATTCCAGCCTTCATTCAAAGGCTGACAGCCAAGTGCTTGGCCTCTGTAGTGGTTTGAGTGAAGGCCAGACATTCCTGAAAGGTTCGCTATACAGACATCCAAGACAAGCCAGTCAGCAAAGAATTCCAAAATAGCAGTGCTACAACTAAAAATAGAATCCTAAGCAGGAGGAACAAGACAGAAAGTAGACAAAAGAAAAAGCTAGGGAAGAAGGAATTAAACTCCAGCATATTCAGTATGTGCCATTTCACCATGGTGCTGCAAATGAAGAATAGCAATATTGGATTCTGAATCAACTTTTGAGAGTATACTTTACTTTACTGCCTTTTTTTAAAAACTACAATTGCAACACATTCTTGACTAGGATTGTCTCAGTCCCATATACTTTTGCTGGACTGTGCTAAAAGTTCAGTTTTCAGGCTCTAACATAAACACTCAATACAAAATACCCTCAGATAGAGGAAAAGTATTGACTGATTATTTTGCTAACAGCAGGGGACTCCTTTGACTCCTGGTCCTCTCAGGGTTTCTTCCTAGCTTAGTCAAAGGGAGTTTTTCCTTGCCACTCTAACCAGCTCACTTTGGGTTAATACTTATACCTCTGATGCTTAAAATCACTATGAGTTTCTTTGTTTGGGCAAACTCGAACAAACTTTAGGCAAACTTTCCTGATGTGCTGTTCAGAGATGACTAGGTGCACTGAGTGTTAACCTCCATGCATTTAAGAGACATAAGGCCAGAAATCTGTCTGACCTAACTCTCCACTGCCATCGGCTTGGTGGGGTGGCTTCAAGAGTTTGGCAGCTGCATTTTATTTGAGGGTCAAAATCCAGAAGCAGGATTTTGGGGTGACCGAAAGTCAATCAAAATCTCGCCAAATATATGTTGTGTATTACTTCTTTGAAATAACATTGGAATGTTTCCTGCAGCTGTGCTGTTAGAGTACAGGGAATTTTAGATTTGGACAGTTACGACAACAATAGTTATAACTCCTACGTTTCTTGTTCATTGTTGCTGTCATTTTCTTTATTCAGAAAATTTAAAACGTCTTAAATGTAATTATGGGAAATTCTAAACCACTCCCAATCTTTAACATAAACTAGTCTTTGAGGCAAGTAACTAAGTGTGTTTTCAGAATATATGTTTGGCCAGTGCCACTGATGATTCCCTTCAGATTTACTCTTGCTTCTCCATGGACTGCCCTTTGTGGTATTAGCACAAGCTAGAAGTGATCCCCTGGTTCTCCACATGGTTTGATGAACACTCTAGCCAGCCAAACAGAAAACCACTTACCCTGCAAATATGGATTGAATTAAACCAGTTGAGGCAGCCTTTTCCCTTTCCAGTTAGCTCCTCCCCCACAGAACTGTTCTCCCGTTCCTTCATGTGCTGTTTTTCCTGCTTTGTGTCTCACACCCGTATTCTGTCCCTGTACTATTAGCAGGATCCAGAAATACCTCACAAAAAATCTCCCTTAGAAAAGCATCTATGAATCCTGTGGCATTTATTTACAGTAGTGCCCATTGTCATCTTATATCAAAGAAACATTTACGTAGCCCCATACTCCCCTCTAGGAGTGAGTTTAAGATTGAAATCTAATACATGCACAAATCAAGAACACATGACCAGAAGATGTAAATTTATTCATTTATTTGTGTGGACAGGTGTTACAATGGCTTGGTTTTGTAGAGTCAAAGAAACCACAGAACCCTTTAAGCCTTTCCATCACAGATGACTTACAATATAGGATTCCCAAATACACAAACAACTAAAGTTGGAACAACACAACTGCCTGCCAAACCATTCATTCTGACTGTTAACGTCACCACACACCACGGCATGAGTACTGTTTGGACTAGCATTACATTAAACAAATTGGCTTCACCACCAATAAATATGACATGAAAAGCAATGGTAATAATTCTCATTATCGAAAAAACAATCATAACAGATGGCACAGGCACTGAACAAAAATGACCTTAGCAGTTCCAAACTGATACCTAAAAAGACAGTGGTCGCATTTGACAGCAATGGTAGTGAACAGTAAGAAAACTAATTAAATTAAATAATATTGGTATTTTTGTCTTTATAACTTTCAGTCATGTTTCCAGTCAAATTCATGATCAGACTTCTATACCAACATACACCAGTTATTTCCAGTCTGGTAAAGAGTATGCGTTGATCTTGTCCAATTATAACCTGATGTTATGGATTTGTTACATCAATATATTTAGGAACAGATGTTTGAAAGAGTAACACTAGTTACAGTAACAGTCAGGCAACACTTATGTTAAAGTATGTCATGAAATATTGGAATTTAACAGCACTGCAGTAAAATGAAGGCTGAGTAGATTACCATTTAAGATATTTTAAGGGAAGGTTCAAATCTGCTTTTATTCAGGACTTGGGAAACAGACACAGTTGGGAAAAGACAATGTTACATCCCTGTAACTGAGTTTGGCAGTACTATGAACTCCAAACAGTTATACTTACTCCTACTGTATGGGAGTAAAAACTGGAATCTCACTGATACAAAGGGCCATGAAGGACAGATCCTGACCAACCAAAGGAGCCAATCCTATATAGGAGACAGAATTTAATGTGAGGAACACAAACAAATATCTGTCATAACACAAAGTAATATCAAAATGTGACATTTTAGAGAATCAAAAAGAAAAGCATAATAGAACAAAATACTAACATAGTATAATTTAATCATTGTAAATCCAGTTGACAATGCAATGCAACACTAAAAGCAGTAAAATACAAATACATGAGTCTCTCAGTGTAATCAATACCCAGAAGCTTCGCTGCACAACCAGAGTACTGTGTACATCTTGCTCTGTCACTTGAGGTTGGACATTAAATGTTCCACTGCGTACAACATTAGAACTTTACTTGCTATCCCTTTGTGGAAATGTTGCTACTAGCAAGTTTTGCTCAATGCTTTGGGTTGGTATGTCAATAATGTTTTATCTCTGGTCTCTGGAGCATGCAAAGACATACTTCATTTTTGACCATATCCCCCTAAGTTAATATAGGCCAAGCTCAGCCTATAGGCTGTATGTAAGTGGCTGCTCGCTCCACAAGGTTGTTTCAATTTGTCAAATTATGTGATTTCAACCCTCTTTGGTTAAACAATAACATTCTCTTTTTCCTTATTATCCACATACTTCAGTTCACCTCTTCAACAAATACACTTCTTTTCAATCCAGCACTGAACTTGAGATAAAGTTGTGATAATCATTCAGAGAGTAAATGTTTCCAGTTCCATCTGATTGAAAAGTTCTATCCTTTACTAATGTATTCAACCTACTATACTAAGTCTGGCTTTTTCTCTCCATCAACAGTATGATCTACATCCTCTCTTACCTTCTGTATAATGCACTCCACCATCTTACCTGAAACATTTAAAATCAGCACTAACCTGAGGCTGCTAAAACTACCATTTCTGTAAAAAAATGACAAACACAGAGAAACCATATATTATCCTGGTCAGGAAATGAATGTGAATGAGGCTGAAGGTGCTGTCGTTCGAGAATACTGCAGGTACTAGTTAATGTTTTGTCATGCCCCAAAGAAAACAACAAAGGGTGATCGTTCAAAATGTGGAGCAGTACACATTCAGAACATTCCTGGGAACTTAGTGTGTCCAAAACTTCCACCTTTTGTAGAGACCTCTTAAGCTGCAGGTGTCCACATGGCTTAAGCAGCTATTTATTCACAAAAAACAAGGGCATAACCCCAAGCAGAAAACATGCACAGAAGAGTTGTAAATGGGCTGAAATGCTTCTGAGAGAGGGATAAACTGGACATTTTAGCAGTTTTGTCCCTGCACTGAAAAAGAGATAATATTTGGGATACTAGGGCAGTTATTTCAGACAGAATGATCCTTAACAGTGTTTGTATAGTAGATATCCTTTCTAGGTTAACAGGTCCTGGGTCTTGACATATTCAGCATTAATCAGTAAGCACACCTGGTGATTGCTTGATCTGGTATTTCTCTTCATGTAAAGAAAATGACATACATAATTCCATATGAATCCATGAAGGCACTTTCTACAGTACACATTCCCATAAACATCATACATATAATTCTACATATAGGACATATGTGTAGCTGTCATGATACATGTGACCTCATGTTTTACATATGTGGACTCTGTGATATAGAGAAAATACCATTTCAGTTCAGTGGGTTGCAAAAAATTACATAAGTCAGTTCTACACAAACGGATTGGAGAAATTGAGCTTTGCACTCTTCCAGTACAGCCAGACCACACCAGTTTTGTATCAGTAAATCTATGCATTATATTAATAAATTAACATTGAGAAATATTTTCAAGCAAGACCCTGGTTTGCTTTACATGAAGTGAAACACACAATATGTGCTCTTTGTGAGTTTTAAGGTGCTTTTGTAAACTCAGCTTGGCTCCTCATTTGGTAAGGGTCTTCTTGAAGAGGCCACCAATGCATGGTTTAAGTGAGTATGGTTTCAACTCACCTAGTAAACATGTAAACATTTGAATGCAGTATTTATCTACTAGAAAGGGACTCCTCCAGGACAACCACTTAATGCCACTTCAAAAAACTCTTGGACCCTTGATTTCTCTGCACTGTGTGGTATCTATTCTTCTGATCATGTAAAGTTATGTGCATGTATTAGCTACAAACTGAATTCCTTCAGAGGAGGTTTGATTTGTATACATATCTACAGTGTATCCCAGCATCAGACCGGTCGTCAGTGATGAGCAACACAAACATATGCACACATACAAACACAGCCTGATGTAATGTCTCATCTCTTCTTTCTCCTCTCTTTCTGTCTGTCTGCCTGTCTCTCTCTCTCTCTCTCTCTCTCTCTCTCTCTCTCTCTCTCTCTCTCTCATTATTTCTAGGATAGATTGGTGCTGATGTCAAGAGCTTGTTGGTACACCTGAGTCATGTCATCCAGATCACCCAACAGGGAAAAGCTGCTGTTGTCCCCTGGGGAGCCATGAGTTCCACGGCTGAACTTGCCTCCATGGAACTGAGGGGCTGTCTGAAGACCTTTGAAGTTGGCAAGCAGGTTCTCTGCAGACACACACCCTCGGATGTTGGATCGAGAAGCTGTAGGAGGCCAGTCTGCATCACTGAAAGAGCCATTGGTGAGGACACAGCTGTCATCACCAATAATACTGGATGGGCGACTCTGGCTGCGGGACAGGCCGGAATCATTTGATAAAGGTTCCCCCAGGACTCCCATTAAGGGCATATTGCTATGGGTGGAGTATTTACCATTACGTTTCAAGATGCCCTTTCTTCCAATAACTCTTTTTGGAGGTGAACTTGCAATGAGAGGTGTAACAATGCCACCTAGCAACTCAGTGGACTCACTGCGCTCTGGAGAGGAATAGTACCCTGATTCTCGTTGTTGATTGTTCTTCAGGATGCCTTTCACTGGCAGAATGGGCACCTTCTTAGCATGAGAACCCTCTGGGAGAGCAATCTCTTCTTCTTCCTCTTGTCCTGCACTAGTCAGAGGTTCCAGCACTGAGTCCCCAGTGACAGGCCCCAACTCAATCTCTTCCAGACTGGGTGAGTGTTGCTCCTCTGAGAGTCTTGTCTTCAGGATGCCCTTAGGTCTTTTCAGGCCCAGGTTGTCTTCCTCACCACAGTTGGATACTCCTTCATTATTCTCCTTCTTGGACTTCTTTGGGCGCTGGCGCACTAGCAGGAGTGGTTCAGACCGAGTGGCTTTGGCTGGGCGTGACTCTGCGCGGTTCTGCCAATCAATTAGGCGTGCCAGCATTGGGGAGTTGGCATCATGCTGGGCTTCACAATCACATACACTATTCTTCCAGCCCCAATTTACCCACCAATGATTGGCAATGTCCTCCAAAGTGGCCCTTCTCTCAGGGTTCACCATCAACATCCAGCGGATCAGACCACGGGCATCTATGGAGAGAAAAATATAAATGAATTGTTATTAAGACCCTTATCATGTATCTATTCATATTTTCTTTAGACAGGTAGAGACATGCCATTAGCTGTGCAAGTTTATGCCAAAGAACTCTGTCAAGTCTTCTATTAATTGTTTAATACTTAAATTCAAACCCAAGTCTGTAGATATATGGAACCTGAAGCTGAAGAGATCTGAGAGATGGCAGGTGCCATGAAACCTAGGTACCTGAGGACTGGGTGGGCTCTTTGTACTCCCCGTTGCTGATTTGCCAGATGAGGATTTTGTGATCTCCCCCATCAAACGGCATGGTCCCATAAACTAGGGTGTACAGCAACACACCTAGTGCCCAGCTATCCACCTAAAGAGGACAAATAATGATATTTGAAAACTTTCATATGTATTACACAACTAAGCTTTTAAGCAAGGCCAAGGCAAGTTAGATAAAGCTTGCCTCTACAATGGAGGGATGTCTGAAGAAAGCAATGCCTAATGAGAGCAGGCGTGATATCAGTGTCATGATAACCCACCTCTGACTAGCCATTTACTGAGTACTAGGCCACAGGAAATCAGATAGCAGGTTAAAATGATTAGACATCATCATGTAATTGACTTTCTTTTGTCTCTCAGCTTTTTAATTTCACCAACAACAAGACAAGGACTATAGTATTTGGTTTATATGTCCCTTGTGAGGTATAATTTGTGGCATTTCCCTGTTTTGTGATTTGATTATAATATCTGTGCTGCTTTTTTGAATGCCTCAAAAAAATTATACAAAATTAAAAGATTCAGACAGGGTCTAAAAATACGAAATGTACGCCTCTTATAAAATACTTAACAGCACCTGCTTGGCTGTGCCAAACAAAATGTTTTTCAGTGAGTGATCAAAGTGTGTCAAGCAATTTCACTCTCACCCCCAACCTCGGCACAGTAGTTAACCAGCCTGTCTAAGTAATTTAGAAGCATTTGTGAGGACTAATCAAGAGTAAAACACTCATAGTGTTCAAGTCCTCAGTGGCCTGCAAGACACCAGGTGTCAAAAAGGTGCACTGATTCTGGAATTACTTTGAATAGCTTTGTTGAAGAAAACCATCAAAGAGGCAACCTACAGCGTAAATGAGACACTGTGCTTCATCTATGAGAAGCCCAAAGAGTTTTCACCCATGAATGTAAGGAGACTACAGCTTTGGACCTGCCTACCTCTGGGCCATGGTAAGGTTTCCCATTGACGATTTCTGGTGATGCATACAGTGGGCTTCCACAGAATGTCTGCAAGAGCTTGTCCTTGTGATACAGGTTGGACAACCCAAAGTCAGCAATCTGTTAAGTTAAAACACACAATACTCAGAATTCAATTTTAATGCGTGGTCAAAGTAAATTAGTGGATCTGCGTGAATGTATTACATTTTATTTATATTCCAAATGTTGTATGGTAACTGACCACCAAGTTGATTCTGCAAAGTCATATCATATAGTTTTAATGTCTTGTCCTGTCTAAAAGAACTGTAAGCATTGCAGTTCCCTTATTTCCCTTATAGCTCACTTACACACAATAGCATATTCAAGCTCTTATCAGGAAGTAAATGTCAAAGGCTGACAGATAAGTCTAGAGAGATTGCTTCTGACAAGGTGATTTTCAAGAGGCCTCTAGAGTGTAAGAAGTTCATGATTTGCACCTTAATGTTACAGTTTTCATCCAGTAGTACATTTTCCAGTTTCAGATCCCTGTGCACCACACCATTCTGCAAAAAAAGTAGCATAAATATCACATTAGTGTCACAGTAAAGCACGCAAGACTACGGCTTATAGTGTGATAAATGGTGCCTATTTATGGTGAGGTGCATAATAACAAGTAAACAATACCTATAATATATGACCATATGATGTTCTTCATGATTTTACACATAATGTCTTTACATTAATAAACATCTGTCAAAGACAGATTCTGAAAGAAAGATTCAAATTCTGTTAACAACAGTAACAAATTAAAACTGACAGTGTTAATGGCATTTCTTTTAAAACTGCAATTAAGATGTGAAACACAGAGAAGGAAATGCAGTTATTTTGGATTTGAATTGGAGACTGTGTTTTGGATCAGGCTATGCACCATGCGCTTCTTATTGCCTCACCATGGAAAAGAGCAAGCTGGGTATCAGTATTTCAATAGTCTGCTTTCCTGTCTTTTCTGTAATCCCACCCAGGTGTTCCCACAGACTGTGGCCCAGGCTAACTGACCCATCTCCCTGCCCTGTCACAAGCTGTATGGAGCTTACTTTTCTAAGGAAATGATATCATTTCTCCCCAGCTGCAGAGAAGATGACAATCAGGGCAAGCCCACCTAGTCATGGTTCCCTGTAGATCACTGGCTTAACCAGTGAGGAGAGTAGATTACAAGAGTGAGGATCGAGTGGTTCAAACAGAGCCAGTGCATAGAGGACAGTTGTGTGTAGAAGGTTGGAAACGAGAACTGATGGAGTCTGTGGATTGGGAAAGCAAGAGGAATGCCCTCTGTTAAAGCTTTGATTAAGAACATTGGCCACGCTTGCCCTTTTCACTCAGTGCAGGCTGACCAACACATCAGGATGCATGCCATTACTGCTCTGTTGACAGCTATGCTAAGAAGCCATTATTATTCTGTTGTTAGCTGTGTTAAAAAGCTCTATGAACTCTCTAAACAGCCCTGTTTCTCATCAGCCTGTCAATTACAAAGTCCTCCCAAACCTGAGGTGGCTAAAGATAACATGCCTGGAGAGCTGACATCTCTGCATCTAGCTGGGTTTGTTAAATAATCTCCCATGCTGTCATAGATAGAGGTCTAGTTACACATGAGGTCAGGGAGAGAAAGCAGGGCAAATGATGGTCTCAGCACACCTTATGGCAGTAATGAACAGCAGAGACAATCTGTCGGAAAAAGTGTCGTGTTTCTCTCTCGCTCAGACGCCTGCGTTCACTGATGTAGTCATACAGTTCACCCTTGCTGGCATATTCCATTACAATCACAATCTTGTCCTTATTCTCGAACACTGAGGGGAAAAAAGATAGATGGAATGTGTTAAAAAAAACCAACCAAACAAACAAAAAAACCCCACATAAAAACATAACGCAATAAATTTACACTAAAGTTTGTACATTTTGATCTGTTTCTATGATATAACTTTTCTAAAATGCTTGTTTATAAAATACTACTGGCAAAATTTAATGACCTATTAACTAATATATCTGGAGAATTTGAGTGTTAAAGGGAGAGAGCAGACAGGGAGTAAAACAGAACTACAGGCACAACGGAGATTTTGAAAATACATCTGAACATCTCTGATGTGCTCTCTGGTGTTTTGTTTCAGTAAAAAAGGCCAAAGGTAAGTAGCTTTTAAAAAAAAAAACATTGTATCGCAAAAATATATTTATACACTGGTATACTGATTGGAATTGCCCATGGGGGTGGGGGGGGGGGGGGGGGCATTTTGTCTTCATGAAGTCAGGAACTGGAATGACAGATAACCACTAATGAAGACAGAACCAACAAACACAGTGAACTACAGCTAAAAGACCTAGTTTCTTCTTTTGAAAGCTGTTGGAGCTACAAAACCAGAATTGCCATTTAAGGAGCACCCCACCCAAAGCTTTGGAATAGACAAACTCTGTCACACGTCCAGAGTTGACCACATCTCTCTGCTGCTCTGGCAGTTGCATCAGTTCAAGATTCACATGTCTGGCTTCGGCCTATAAGAGCATGGCTGGGAGGTGGAGCACTTTACAGCTTTGTGCACATAATAAACAGAGAATTGGGAGTCTCTGAAAACCAGACCCCGGAGAAATACATCCATGGTGATACCTAACATCATAGCCTATGAAACATAGTTAACTGGAGCTCTAAGCATCATTTCACATGTTGATATGAGGTCCTAAATGAAGGCCTCAGAGTTTAAACTTGGAATATTTCCTTCATTTCTTTCATGCTAAGGTTCTTTAACACTTCCGACAGCTCTTTTGATGTTTCATTCAGAAACTCTGAAATTGTATTATAAAAGAATTAAAATATTACATTTGACGCAAATGTTTCTTTGTTCTCCCTGCTTTTATTTGCCTGGCTTAAAACTCTCGGTACTACTTTACAGTAACACTACCCTTATAAAGGGTTTGTGAATGGTTCATAATTAGATTATTAATTAGGTTGTGAACACTTTATAAATCATTAATAAGCTGTTATAAACTGTTAGATAAAAAGCACAACAGTGACCCGTTGCTTGCCAAATAGTCATCCCACATTTATGTGTACTGTTAAGCCTCCAATCTCAATGGCTACTTAGCTTACTTTGTCTTCTCCATCAGCCAGCATTTATACCTGTCAGACCCATCAGATATTTGTTAATAAGTTACTAGCATTTAACCACCATTAGCATATCTTAATAGTCAAAAAGTTTCATTTGGCATATCCAATTATTGCATATCAAATTTTCATATCAAATTACCAAATTCATACACTAAGGCTGCAATATTGTTTACCTTGACATTTCCAGCATGCTATCAGCAGCCATCCTCATTATTATCACGGGGGTTTATATGACACATGCTATCATATTAAAGTGATATATTGTGATGCGTGTTGGGGGTAGATAGATGGACCAGCATGCCTTGGGGCGATGGACTGTTGTTTAACCCCAGTTAGCTATTGTTCAGTTTATGTCTCCTGTTGTGGCCAGTAGTGTATGTGTATTGCTCATCATGTAGTCTTTGGGTTGTGTTGTCAATTCTTATGATAGTTTAATGTAATCTGTGTACCGTAAATGTAATTGTCTGTGTGAATGATGTACTTCCCTCCTACCATATTAGCATTATATTACTTCCTGGTTTGTACTGCTACAAAATAAAAAGCACTGGCTTCACTTTAGAGAAAATTCAGCCACTCATTGTAAATACTGATGTGTTTTATACTTTACAATAAGGCTCCCTTCTGGCAGTTATAAATGTTAGTAACTCATTAGTAAATGGTGGTGTGTTTTACACCGTACAATAAGGCTACTTTTTGGCAGTCATAAATGTTATGAACTCATTAGTAAATGCTGATGTGTTTTAAACTTTACAATAAGGCTCCCTTTCGGCAGTTATAAATGTTAGTAACTAATTAGCTGATAGTTTAACATGCTCACTGATAAAAGGGGAACATAAAGTAAGCTAAGCAACTAGCAAAATCTGAGATCTAACAGAATAGATAGATGAAAAGTGCAGCAATATCTTTATCTCACCAGATACTGAGCCCATATCGATGTATGAGTTATAACTTGTTTATAGTTGCTTATTAATGATTTATAAAGTGTTTAAAACTTAATTATTAACCCACTCGTAAACCATTTATGAATCCTTTATAAGGGTAGTCTTACTGTAAAGTAGTACCAAACTCTCACTCCTAAGTGTAGCTGTGGACAGGGCTGGTGACATGTTATGGACAAGGATGTTCCCGTGGGAAGGCTACAAAGCAAAATGTCCACCCTGTAGTCACTTGTATCTTTCCCCATACAAAAGGATGTCAACGGATTTGGGACTTTGTCAGAGATCTTTACAAGACAAGCTCATGAGAATTCATATATTTGATAAGAAGTTTCACAAAGATTCTGATCCTAGCCGTAATTGTTCCTGCAGTTGGTGATAAGTGATCAGGCAGGTGTCTGTGTGGTGTCCCAAGGACCTTATGGCAGTGTCAGTTTAGTGCTTCAGTCTTAGTCTCATTATTCAGAGAGCCAAAATGAAAGAGGACAGTGCAATATGTGACAGAAGTATTCAAAATTAGAATATGTAAGCATTTGTTTCTAAAATGTTTATTGACTGTCTTAGGACAGCTACAATTCTGTTCCATTAGGACATTTTCATGGCAAAAAAAGTTGACTGCACATTTTTAGTTAGGTAGTGAAATTATCAGTGCAGTTGAAAAGAATAGCAAAGCTTCCTTTTAAAACTCCGAACACAGGTATGCTTGATACCAGCAAAAGGGTCAACTGCTCTTATTTCACTTGACGTTATTTTCAAAGTCATCATGAATGACCCATTTGGGCTGCCTGATCAGAGAAAGAGTGTTATCACAATCAGCAAAGATTTATTTTTTTAACAGTTATAAATAATGCTGTATGTGACAAGCAATGTGCATAAATACCTACAGCTTGATGACTGATACAGTACATATTTAGGAAAATCCATCCATAAACACATCTCTTTCAGCTTTGCCTCACACAAGTCATTAACCATTAACTATTGGGTGTTACCAGATACACATTACCATGTCTATAGGTTTCCAGACCTGTTCTGGTAGTGGGCCAGGCCACAACACCATTTAGCAGAAACACTATGCTGTCTTTACAAAGACAACTGCTGGCAATAGTTCTGCACACACAGATATATGAATAACTCCAAGGCCTCTTCTCCGCCATTGCCCCGAGGTGGTGGAACGACCATCCCCATGCAGTCAAGACTGCGGAATCTCTTACCATCTTCCGCAGGAAACTGAAAACCCACCTCTTTAGAACACACCTGTCCCCCAATGCCTAACCTCCCTTTCCTAGGAAAAAAAAAAAACCTTTGTCTTGTATCTGTGTTTGTCAAAGTATTCCAGGGGCGCAATGCGAAGGGGCAATTTGACACTCAGTTTTATTGTGATCTCTGCTCACAAGGTATTAGAAATCCAACTGATGCACTGATTGTAAGTCGCTTTGGTAAAAAGCGTGTGCCAAATAACTAAATTGTAAAATTGTAAATTCTAATTTAAGGGAGAGCTCTCCTGATCGCTCTCTCAGACTCCACAACTGAGCCAACCACAACAGTCACTGAATTCTAGCATTGTGCAGTGGTGCAAACAGTTTGGTCAAAAATACACAGTTTCCTGACTTCTTTGGGGTGTGTATTTCATCATTCTTCTGTACATATTCTTCCTTACTTTTTTAGAGGAACTCTCTAGCATACTATCTGCATATCAATGCAATAATTTCGTAATACAGAAATTATAGAAATGTACTGTCGCTTTTCATTGGATTCATATTCATTATTACTTGTTTTTAGTCTATCCAGATGGTTGATGGTAAAGCCTTTATGAACTAGCCTAACATAAATGAGCCAGGCACAGCCATCTATGATGGCCCTGGGCCACTGATGTTGGGAGGACTGCCCAAAGACACCCTTTCATATGTGCTCAGTAACACAGATAGACAGGTGCCAGACAGAGACGTATACCACTTCAGAGATCAATAATATGTCAGAGATTAATAACATGTCAGAGATCCATAACATGTCAGAGATTAAGAGCATAGAAGAATTAGCTGAGTTCTTATGATGTCATCATCTTTTTTTTTTTCAATGATTTTTGCAATTTACAGATCTGCAGCCTACAGTTTATAGATAAAGAGGGAGAAAGACACGCACAAGACTGACTAGCAAACAAACCTTCATAGACTGAGATGATATGCGGATGGCGAAGAGAGGACATAATCTCAATCTCTCGGCGGATGTGGACCATGTCCTGTTCATCCTTGATCTTCTCCTTCCTGATCGATTTGATGGCAACCTGTGTAGATTATTGTACAATGAGTGCACTTAAACCCTGCCACTGAGGAGCTGAAGAGTAAGGATGGAAAATGTTGCTATTAGAGAGTTGAAAAAATTGCTTGGCACAAAGCTGTCTAATAGTAAACAATTTAAAAATCAAACAGATGATTGTTTCATGAAGAAAAGCAGTTGTTTTAGTAAGTGTGCTTCCACTTACATTTTCATTTAATTGTAGGCTAATCTTAAATAGTTGAGAATAATTTGTGATTGGTCGCAGTACATTTTCCAATTATGGTTCAAATACAATCAATGGAACTAATAGACTTACATATTTTACTGTTTTTTGGATTTTTTATTTCACCAGTGCTGTTTCATCAGTTCCCTAATCTCAGACCACACTGCAAACCTCAGCTGAACCCAAAACACAGAAAGCTGTAGTTAGCACAGGCTTAACAATGATCTTATAAAAACACATCTGAAGATGTCTAAGACTCCATCACAGACAGCAGAGGGTGTGTTAATGTGCACCCCAATTGTACATTTACATTTTTTCCAGAGGGTGTGTTAATGAGGGCCTCAACTGTACATTTACATTTGTTTCCAGAGAGGTAAAAAGTGTGTTCACTCTGTCACCATAACTTGTGACACCCCACATTCCTATCTAATTGAGGGAAGAGGTTGTAATTCTGAGACGAAATGCCCATACCTGCCCACAATGGCCAAGCCGGTTTTACAGGTAACCACAGTGAATCTGTAAGGGGTATTCTGGGGCACTGTTTTGGTTGGCTTCACTTCCAAAATGTAGTAATGCAGGGTAGAGGGGTGGAAGGACCAAAACCAATCCTACTCCAGACAACATGACTCATATTAGGCACTTTCGCACCGGAGGACCTTTTCCATAGTTCTTAGAACTATTGGAGAAAGTACCCCCTTTTTCGCGTGTTCGCACCGCAGGAACTTAGAATGATCATAGTTCTTAGAACGCCGTTTTGAGGGGCTTTTTTAGCTCCTACTTCAGGGTAGGTACTTTCGTAGCGCAATAGGAACCTTGTGACGTAGGTGTACAGCTATTGGTCCAGATGCAGATATACGATGATTGCAACCGCCATTTTTAAAGATCCATGCAAAATATAAAGTCTTAGAGCGTATTACATTTTGTTTTTGATATTCATGTCTTAAAATGTCTGGAATTGTAGGAGGGGAGACATTGTCTGTTTTTTTTTGTTGTTTTTTTTTTTTCAAATAGTTGATGAAGGTTTTGTTAAGGCTGTCTTTATTGCTGTGGAGTCTTAGGCATTTTTAGATTTCATTATGTGAAATTATCAACACAAAAGGTATTCTCCCCATGCCAACACCATAATAATGCAGTTGATGACAAAGCCCGTAGTTTGACCATATGCAGGTACTCCTTTTAGAGCAGGTCTCAAAAAGGTCTCTTGCCATTTTTAACTGAAAAGCTCAAAGATATATTTGACACTCTTGTGGAACAACAAGGATATGTTTACTCACTAGCTGACTTTTGAATTTAATTGTGTGCACACCAAACAAACTGAACATGAAGTGAGTGGAGAAACACATTCCTGCCATAAAACATTCCTGCATTATCCCTCTTCTCTCTCAGCATCACACCATTTTATCCCCATGTTGCATGGCTTTACTAGCTGTCTTAGTCTTACCAACGGAATTCAGTTGTATTCAACCGTACAAACAGTGGCCACTGCAGGTGTGTTTGTGTCTCGAGGATGTTTGAAGTGAAAGTCAACACTCTGCTTCACTTCTACACATGTCCAGTAGACACCCTCATCTTGGCTTCCTTTGGATATGACATCCCATCTGGTTGAATGAGTACACAAACACACTAGAGTCCGACTGATACAGGATTTTTAGGAATGATACCGATTTCAATATTTGAGGATTTAAAAATTTGATGATGAAATATCGGCCAATATATATATATATATATATATATATATTTTTCTTTTTTCAGAAACACATAACATAAACAAAGATTTTCCCTCACGTTTGTTGTGCGTAGTTATTTAAGAGTCCTCACGAAGATAACATGACATAATGCAGTTTAAAAATAAACTTGTTTTATAGTCATAAATAGTACTTTGAATAAAAGTACAACAAAACATATTAAAGTTTTGATAAATAATGCAGTAAACTGATACAGTGACCTAGAGTCAACGCTGCTGTTGAATGCATCAAATACTGCATGATTGTCTGCAACGAGGGCTTCCAACTTTGAGATTTCACACTACACATTTTAAAGAGAAGCTGGGTAACTTTGTTGGCTACTAAGCCCTGTTAGATACTTATTCAGCTCACATTTATTTATGTGTCTCCTCTGATTTAATAATTTGCAATGCACCGACTGTAACTATAGGCATGTATTACCATTGCTTCAATTAAGATATATTTACCATTGCTTCAATTAAGGCAGAATAAGTTAAACAAACAGTGTAACCGCTCGTGTGAGTTAGCAGTCTTCCACTGATAAACATGGCTTTAGCTAACTTTGTGGGTGACCAAATGTAGCAATGGATGGCATTATAAGCTGCTGTAAGCAATGTTGCCAGAGAATTTTTAGAAGTGCCGAAGGAGAAATGATAGGACTGTTTATTTACTCACTAGAACTGCAACAACATTCCATAAATAAACCCACAGTCAAGTTTGTCAACGGCTTAGCCTACACCAGTCAACTACCATAACGTTAAAAGTAATTTTGATGTGTGACTGACGGTACCGGCTTTCACGTTACTGCAGCAAAACCAGGCATGGCAGACACGAATGTCATAACATGGTTGAATGATCCATCTGTAATATTCACAAATACAATTGTCACTTATCAGCCATTATAAATGCCGATACAGATTCATCTGCAATTGGGTCATATTGGCCGATAACATCGGCACGTCAATTGATCAGCTGGGCTCAAACACACACACACTCTCACACATACACACACACACACACACACACACACACACACACACACACATGAAGCATGAACCTACTGTACTTCACATTTAATGAAACTGGAAAAGTAAAATGGGGTAGAGGGATTATGTAACAGTCTTACTCTTGGACGTGTCTCCAGGGCTCTGGAGGTTAGAGGGTGCAGACACTCTGTATTACACATACGCACAAGCGCGCGCACACGCATACACACACACGCAGATAAACAAGTAGGAGCAGCAATGAAGAGTATTCAGAGACGGTATCCTGAATAGGAAAGACCTTCAAAGAACATCTACATTTGTTCACACATCCACATCCTATTGGGATTCTGAATGTAATAGTTAAAACCCATAAGGCAAATTCGACAATGAAATTTCCAAAGGAGGCAAAGCAGTTCTTGTGTTAATCTCAGCGGGTCCCCCCGTCCTAGCACAACCCGTTTACGCATACCTAAACAAAGAGTGATAGCAAGTTACACTATGTTCCAGTAGCATTAAAATGAAGTTAAAAAGCAGAGGACTATAGATGTGATTGTGAATGCATATACATATTTGAAATTCACCTCAAAATCATTTAAGTAGCTAGAATTATTCTCAGCCCAATCTTTGGCTGGATTTTCACCAGTAAGGGGCCTCTAGTTTCTATGGTGTATCCTTTTTTTATTTGACAAGCTTTACGCAGGTCCTCTGGGTTTGTGTCATTGATGTTGAGCACTTTAAGTAAAGCCCTGTCATAGATAAAGGAAACAAATGCACCAAGGACAGCGACTAAATCCTGCTCGTACCAAAATACAGCCCACATAACAGCCCTGTCCTTTTTCACTGACAGGACCTTTCAACAGATGACAGTATAATGGAGAGGTTAATTATATGTGACCTCATGTTTTACGAAGCGAACAGAGGAACTTGTATTCTCATCTTTAAGTTGCATTATTGTGTAGTGAAGTATAGACATATGAGCTCTCCTAAACACTCACAAATCACTTAAGATGGACAGAACACAATTAAAAGTAGTGACTTCACATGCATCTGTCCTGAAGCAGCCCTCACTGGATTTTTTTAGATAGCTAATCAAATAGGCACACACCCTTCAGTCAAAGGGTGAATGGATGGACATGAACATGACCCTGGCCCCATGCCCAAAAACACACACCAGCCTGACACGGTGCACATTGGCAAACAGTGTTGGGTACTTGGGCTGTGACAACCTACCCTAGGCATGCAGTCAACAAACAAAGAGTCAACACATAACACGCTTGTCTTTCCTATATATTTGTAGAATTCAGATGTGGCAGTGTAAACACAGTGACCTCAGAGGCTGCTTCAAAACACTGTACTGCTTGCATGCTACCCGAGTGTGACTTCACTGCCGCCATTCTGTCATCAGACTGTTATAAGTATTTTAGTCTTAATATCTTTTTCTCTCCTCTTCCCTCATCTTCTATTTTGATACCATGTTTTGTCTGAGTTACCTTTTAATGGGCATATTTGTTTAACTTATGTCAAAATATGAATACATAACACCTCCCATAATTAAAGGTAAATGCTTTGTGTTGCAAGTCTTTGTATTTGTAATCCTCCAGTCCTTGAGCAGTTAAACCATAAAGATGCCATGGAAGCACACCCCAGGCTAAAGTCACGGGGGTGAGAAAGAATTTGCCAAGTATAGTCTCCCAAGGACATATTATGCATGCCAGACATCTCCTGTCCTTCCTCCCAGCACCACAGTGTCACAAGGGGATAGTTCTCCTTGCTCTGCCAAGTGGAGTGCAAGTGTTTAAATTGTACTACACATGGAGATATTTGCCCTTATTGAAGGTAGCATTGCCTTTGAGGCTGACTGTTTAGGCAATTTGTCAAATGACTTTCAAGGTCAACAAAACAACCAAGGTGTCACTATGTAGACTACAATGGCAGTATTTTCAGATCTTACTACTGGAGGCCAACAGCTCTACATGTTTAGATCTCTCACTGTGCAAACACACATGTTTCAGCCTACAGTCTAGCAGTCTTTGTTGAGTTGAATCAAGTGTGTCCAAGTAGGGAGGATCTAAAATGCACTATGACTGGGAAACACTACTGTGATTTAAATTTAAGCATCAATAAATATCGATCACACATTGTCTTGGCTACACAGTAGTACTAATGGCTGCAGCAACTCTTTCTTGGGTTGGTCAAGTCAAGGAATTGCTTGCATTCTTCCTGGTACAAATGACCTATGAGACTTAGATAGAGTTAGAGCACACAGATTCGGATGGTTTTTTCCTCCTCGTTTTAAGTCCTTTATTAGCTCTCTCTGCAGTGGATTTTAAACCTCTTTCAGTGATGCGTTTCACTGAGGCTATTATCAATACATCGATCCCATCAGTGCCCGACTGAATCATGTCCCCTGAAGCTTCCAACCACACTGCGCTAAGGGGTGGAGAAATAGCGCGTGCCGAGCCATGGCGCATCACGTACATAATTCGCATAGAGGCATTGCAAATGATTAACTTTAGGTGCGTGATAAAAGCGACACATTAAAAATAAATTTGTCATGAATAAGTTTGCCTCACCTCTCTTCCAGAATGTCTTTCAATAGCTTTCTTAACTTTGCCGTAAGTCCCTCTTCCAAGCGTTTCCAGTAACTCGTAGCGGTGCTTCAGGTTATGTTTGTGGTGGTGTTTCTTCACGCCTAAACGTCTGCAGTCAGCCGATGACCGGGCCTCTAGCACTGCGGAGCCATTGGGTGACGGTGGCGGAGGCTGCTTGTCGTCCCTGGGTTTTCCCGCAGAGGGCTGATCAAGTTCAGGTTCATGACGGGATAGCATTTGAGATGATATACAGGCAGTTTCCATTTCCACAGGAAAAACTCCTTTAGATTCTTTTACCAGATTAAATGTTTGATTAGGTATCAGATGTCTATAATATAATAGTAATACGCGAAATATTACGCCAAATATTAATAAATAAATAAATTAAAGTGAAAATAACTTGAATATATAATTTAAGTTGTGATTGTCAATAATCACACTGTCCATCGACCTCTTGCTTTTCTTTTATATTAATGTGCTGTCTGCTCCACATTATTCAAAACGGTTTATTTATTAGCATGCTAAAATATGAACGTAAAGTGTATAAACTGGCGTCCCGAAAAATGTTATATTGCATATTATAATGTAACTATAAACTATGATATCAAGAATCAAATCAGACTCCTTGCCGCAAATCAGAAGCTACCATATCCAGTATCTCGGTTCTAATTCTCTCTAATCCATGGTACAGAGCGTTAGTCTACTGGTACGGTACAAAAACAACAGTCGTAACAAGAAATACATTTATCAAAAAAAAAAAAAAAAAAAAAAAAGAACTGGATGGAATTCTGCTAATATTCTCTTTCGATTGCCGAATATCGACATGATAGTTTCCTGTTTCTTTGTTACACAGGGCGGTGTAGTGTCTTTTAGCTACCATTAAATTCGACCAGTATCACCAAGTCACAGCTAAAAACCTTAACCGTCATTGCTTCCCGAGAAAGCAGCGACGAGGCCAGCGTTCTTGATGTAGATAACCCTCATTTTGTCGACAGACCAGGTAAAACGTCATTCAGTTGGATTCTGTCTAAGGTGCGCGTGATCCATGCCCAAATCGATGTCAAATGTGTGTTATGATCGGTTTGAAAACGCTGAGACGTGCTGAGTATTGCCATGTTCGTTGCACTCCTCTTGTCTCGCGCTCTCGTCCTCTCCCTTTCTTTCTACTCTTCTCCAGTGTGCAGTATATAAAGAATGTGCTAGGATTTAGCAGAAGGCGGAGTTCCTTCTCTTTGTACTCCTCTCCGCCTGTTTTTGGCCCCAGCGCTCACTCTCCTTTTATATATTAAATACTGAAGAGTAGCCTGCTGTACCAGATGAAAAACAAAAGCATCTACAAAAAAGTCATATGTTTATGTTTGATCACACGGCTATTAGATTTGAGATCTGTTTCAAGTCAAGGAGCACTTTCTTCTCTCCGCCATAACATGCTTAAACAACAGATTTAAACCTGAAACAAATAGCTTGTACAATTTTCCCTGTGGGAAACTGGAGGTCAGCATATTTCAATACATTTCATAACGAGTGACTACAGTCTAATAATATTATGCTCAATAATAGAAAATACTGTATTTCACCATTACCAAAAGTAGAGTACAATTTTTTATTTCACTCAAAGGTGTACCACCTGGTGTGTGGCCAAAAATGAACGACTCAGCTATGAAATGTAATACTGTGCGGAGGGACCCTGAAAAGAAAAAAAAAGAAAAGAAAAGGAAATATCTGCGAGGTGTTTCTGTCTGACCTTCTAAGCTAGATGATTTTGAATTTATTGTTTTGTTTCTTCATGGGACTGCACAGTATACACATAAATAAGAACAGTGTTTGCCTCTGTAACTTATATCTGAGACAAAACCTGCCCTCATTTGCACCCTACAGCGTAGGAAAAATCTTGTGTCATACATTGCCACCCAGTGGTAAAAAACTGCCTATTCCTTATACAACATATCCAAGGCTTGAACATATTTAAATTAGTGAGGTGTATCCTCTTTAGTGATAATTCAGTATCAGCATTGAGGTTTGTAGCCACATGGATCTCAATTGTCAAAAAAAAAACTTTGAACAGCTCAGTCTGTGAGTAAATCCTGAGTAAAAACTGTTTGGAATCCAAGAAAAAGTTTGTAAAAAGCATTAACAATCTGACTGAGTTTGGGGCATATCATATAATTCAAGGAACTGTGCTGTATGCAAATTGCATAAAACTGAATCTAAAACATGCCTCTTTAATCTGGTATTTTTGCAATAATAGTCAATTAGTAAAAATTAGTTTTTGGGTACATTACTTTTAAAATCAAAATGTTAAGACTGACAGTGCCACATCTTAAGATTGATAGTATAAACAATGATGACTTACACCATTGCTGTCTTGGGACAGCCTGTAAATAGTTATATTATATTACTTTATTGAACAGTTTTAAACCAGACACAATGCAAACTGAACAACAAGTACATTGCATGCTTCCACGTAAACTTATTAGATGGGCAAACCCAGATAATCAAAAGCTGATATGACAAAATCCTATTTGGGATGTATGGATTCAGTCACATCACTGAAATCTCAAATTAAACATCAGTACATTTTAGGCCACTCCAACATGAATATTTGCTCTCATTATTACAATGAAATCATAAAAAGTCTTTTTTTTTTTTGGTTTATTTACTTTGCTTTTGATGCATAAAAGCCATTTTACTTACTTGTTAATGATATTTCTTATGTTGCACTTATTTATTGTGCATACATGTTGTTTGCAGTCAAAGTGTTACTGAAACAAAATGTCTGCTGGACAGTTATTTTAATGAACTAATGTATCTCGAGTCATGAATTCTGCAGCTAAATATTACTGAATAAAAAACACACTGTACGTAACAAGTGTTACAAAATAATAAAAAATATTAATTATCCACATTCTTATGTAGAACACTTGACAGAGCAGCTTCAAGAACAAAGCGCTCCTTAAAATCTTAATATAAATATTGTATATTCCTCTGCCTCTGGAAACAACTGGCTGATGTCAGCTGTTTCCAGTTAATAAAACAATTTCAGTTTCATCAAAACTATCTGAATACTGAACAGACATTGTACATGTTTACTTGGATTCTGTGAATGATTGGACAGTTGGTAATCCCACTTTGCAGAGGTGGCAAACATCACTTCCATAGAAAAGAACTGAGAATATTCCTGTCAGCAAACAGACCCAAAGAGAGAAACATATTTAGGCAGACAGACAAACAGGCAGGTACACCTGAGAATATCAAGGGAGAAGGAGAGAGATGATTACGTTTTTCACCTTTATTTTATTTAAGGAGTACTTTTTTGATGTCTTAAGGACCTCAGATACCTAGTACCTAGTATCAGATATCTAGTAAGTATTACTGTCAAAGGAGGAGACCACTGTTTCTGTGGTTTTCTTTTGCATCTTGATCCAAAATATAAAATGTTCACATGTAATGTATTTACAATCACTTACGGCTAAATGGTTGTCCCATGTTGGGCAGCAACTAGGGGAGTTTTTACATTGCAATACACTGGCTAATAAATGTTTCACTGATTGTGATACTGAAAATAACATAACCCCCCTCTGTCCCTGTCCCTTTGGCCCTGTTTACACCTTGCATTATGATCCGATTTTGGTGATCCGATCACAATTGGACAGCTATAAGTACATCTGTTTATACCTGGCTTTAGAATCCGTGTCTCGAGTGACCACTTGAGATCGGATCTCACTTCTCCGCTCTATATGCAAATAAACACAAATCATTTCCAACACGTTACCCCTTTCATTGAATTTCAGTTTTGCTTTTTTGATTGGAGATAATGCTTATTACATGTGAGATGTCAGACACATTTGGTGATCATTGATCGCTGTTTTGGGACTCCTAGGATTTTGACTTTGATTTTTTGACCGGAGGAGGCGTCCCTGACAAGAGGTGTCTGAGAGAAATTTGGTGCATTTATCGCAGTTTAGGAACATGAAGCCACATTAAGCTTTTTCACGGTAAACGTCGTTGTTTTTAATTGTCGGGAACCGTCAATGCACTTGCCGTGCCAAGAGTGTCAGAAATTAAAAGAAGAAGAAGAAATCCAAACAATACCCATTTTGCAAGTTGTTGTTGTTGTTGCTGCCTGTTGTCGCACTTTAATATGACGCCGTTGGCGAGCGAATGTCTACATACACAAATGAGTTTGTACTTTTGTGTAAGCAGAGGATGCCAGTTGAGTAGGCGGTCATTCAATTAGCTCTTTTCCACTATTGCGGTGCTGGTGTTGGTTCTAGTTCCGGTGCGGAGCTGGTGCTGCCTTGGTGCCTGCTAAGCACCGGCACGCTATCCATAGGTTTGGGAACCGAACGTGACATCATAGCGCAGTTCATTCAAAACTTAAGAGAGTCGATTACATATGCCGCTGCCTTTGACATATAATCAGGAGGGGAAACACCATTTATCGATTGTGTGCGCCTGTGAGAAAGCGAGTTGCTATGGCGCTTTGGAAGCTGGCTACCAATGGCGAATACAAGACAGTGAGTCACCTTTTTGGAGTGGGCATAAGCACAGTATTGTAGGTGCAATAGGTTTAATAAATTTTAATCATTAATAATTGGTGTTTAATTTCTTATAATTAACCACTAACCTTAATGAAACAAAACAGTTATAACACTATGTTACAGTCTTAGCGGGTATTGCACTATTAATATTGACAACTACTGCTAAGTATGTAATACTCATGAAATAACTAAACTGATGAAGGCAATGGGAGTACTTTGTTGTCAGAGGTTGGCATTCAGTGGTTATTGTGACGAACAGACAGGGCACAGTTTATTTCAAAGATACAATTTATTAAAATAATCAGCACTACTTAGCCAATCAGTACTGATAGTGTATAATCAATAATGAGCAGCAGTATAATCATCAAGGCACAAATGAATAGGAGGTAGTGAGACTATGTGCAAGTTTCTTGTGTAGAATTGAATGAATATGTGAGTAGATACTGTTAGAGTGGGGGAAAATGTGTGTGTGTGTGTGTGTGTGTGTGTGTGTGTGTGTGTGTGTGTGTGCGCGTGCGTGCGTGTGTGTGTGAGAACGTGTGTGAGAGTGTGGGTGTGTGTGTGTGCATGTGCGCAGCTGCGCACTACAGGCAAAAAGAGGAGCGAGGGAGAGAGTCTGTATGCAGGTGCACAGAACAGGAGGGAGGAGAGGGAGGGAGAGTTTGTACACAGGCGCACAGGAAAGGAAGGAGGAGCGAGGGAGAGAGACTGCACGCAGGCGCACAGTCTAGAGGTAGGCGTGGTGTATGAGTGTAGTGCGTGAGCGTTCGTGCTAGGCACCAAAGAGAATGGGGGATGGGTAGCAAGAACTTGTGCACGGGAGAGGGACAAAGGATCTGTAATTCAAGAGCTAGTCTTGACTAGGCCCTAAACCCAAACTTCTATTCAACCCTTAGCTATTCCTGAAATCCCGAAGTTGAGGTGTGTGGGGCGACGGAGGGAATAGGAGAGAGATCAAAAGAACGCAGGCACAGTCTATCTAACACAGATAATAAACAGAGAAACAACTACAACACACGGTCTAAGACCGAAGTGAATCACAGCATATATATTCAAACCACAAATGAATTAAAATAAAAACACTTTTTTCACTTTAGCTAAATACAATTAAAACTAATATTTGCCCAGATGCCAGCCTTACTAGAGATCGCTCTTGCCTGGCGATAGGAGGTGTCTCCTGTTATCCGATGAACAGTGTGTAGCACAGGTCCAGGGAAACAGTCCTTTTTGTCCCAGCTCATCAGCTTCGGATTTTGTTGGTCGTCCGAGGATTTGGAAAAGGTTTTGCTTGCAGTTAGTCGACATCTTGGAGAAATGAAAAGGGATCCAGTCGCCTTTCCTTTCAATATGCAAATCTCCTCTAGCAATGTAGCAGCTGAGTTTAATGCACCAGTCAGCTAGCTGGCCGGTCCGTTTTTGAGTAAAAATCAATATTCAGCCCAGTTTTTAACTTCTTCCTTCCCACACCACTTTTCAACGTTTCTCATTTGCAGTCACTTTATTCCTTCTTCAGCTTCTTCAGTTTGTTTGTTATCTGTTCCATTGTTCTCCGGTAGTCTGCCATGTCAAAGTCGACACGTATTTCCTCATATAACTTGTACTTCCTCACCGTTGCTGTAAGTTTCTCTTGCATCACCGTAGAGGCCCAGATTGCCAGCAAAGCGTTGGTCTCCTCAATGGACCACTGCTGGTTGGACTTTTCACTGCTTTCACTCATGTTTTCCTCTTCTTTCTTCTTTCTGGTGACTATTTTGTGAATATCTTGCGAGTATCTTGTGTAGCCCCTCCCATAGCCATTGACGTCAGTGGTTCCCATCGTTGGACCAGCAGGTTTGCAGTACCGTGCCGTTGCCAGCTTTTTGGCACAGCACCAGTATTTTTTTCAAAGGGAAAGCGTGGCCCTGGTGCTAGATTGGGCACCGGCACCGGCACCGTGTCAGTGGAAAAGGGGTAATTGTAGTCAAGTTTGCATTCGCGTTTACACTAATATAAGAATGTGGTTATATGCGGTCCAGACCATCTCTGAATGTGGTCTGAGTGATCAGATCTCGATGTGACCTGAATGCGCGTTGGATGCGTTTACACCTGTACTTTTGAGCTGTCCACTTGTGATTGAATCACCAAAATCAGATCTTAATGTAAGGTGTAAACATGGCCTTTGATCCTAATTTGCCTCTTCCATGGCTCAAGCCCCCCTGCACTCAGAAACAATGCACATCAAAGCAAAAACTTAGATGTCATAACACCTAACAGACAGCATGCTCAACGACTTATCAATCCCAGTGAATACCAGATTACTTCAGAGGTTAGTTTCTCATGGGGACAGAATTCAAGTCCAACATTCCCTCACTCATTCACAAACTTTATAGAACAAATGAAAATTAAACTAACCTGTATGACATGGCTAAATAATCCCATGTATTGAGCCTGTAATAAATTATATAACCATAAATGTGCTGTAGGGCTTTTGAATAACTCCTGACCGATTAACCAGCAGCCAATTCTCAAGATGTGCCAGAAATCAAGCTGTTCATAAAGTTAGAGCAATCAAATTTCACATCACTCGGATGCATAAAATACTGCGGATACAAATGGCCTAAAATAATTTTTGTAGGGGTCGCCAGGCCCGTAAACCATACTATCCATAATTCCCTGCTTGACCTCATGGGTAATCTGAACCCATTGTCTCAGTTTTCAGTGTAACGGTATTGGGCACAGCAATGAAGCCAGACGCAATTTTCGCCATAAAACCGTGGAAAAATCCAAATTTTTGCTCTCTCCAATTCAAACACTCTCCAACTGTCTCTAGCAGCAGCTCGCTAGCAGCGGTTCGCTCTAGCAGTGGGTGTCTCTAGCGGGTGTTCCTACCTGCATAAAGAGACACCATTTTTCTGCAGAAGAAAAGAACAAAGAAACTACGAAGCGAGATGTTTGTACCGAACTTCCGAACTTAACACTGCGTGAAAAGTGGTGTATTTGGAAATGTCCGGACAAAGTAAACTTCTGCTAAACCTAATGTTTGCCGGAGGTATTCGGATGCCCGCAGAACTTTGTTATGCGGTCCTGAAAACTCCCGCAAATGTCCGAATACAGCTGTTACTGTACGTTCACACTGAATGCGGTGAGAGCGTCAAGAGTCGCCCAAACCTCCTTGCCAACGACGCTGTTGAACACTGCGGACGCTCTGACGTTGATGAAATAGGCGGGTACAAGTTCCTTCGGAAAGCTTGGTTATGCAAATGTTTTTTAAAGGGGCCACAAAGCAAAACAAACAAACAGGTCGAGCGGTATCTCTGTGCTGACTGACCACCAGTAGGCTATAAGTTAACCGTATGAAATATTTTAAATATTTTAAATGTGAAGGTGAGAAATCGATCGATGACAGAAATAAATTAACAATTCTAAGTACATATTTCGTAACAAAATAAACTAACGAAATACACTACTTGAAAGCTTTTTTGTTAATGCTAGGCTAGGTCAAATTCCAGCATGGAGTTTATAGGACACATTTACTTGCCTTGGTCTTTAATTAACACTAACGTTTGTGCATAACCTACATTACAGTAACTGTGGTCCTGTTCCCGCTTAAAATCGAGCGTTCTGGAGCGAAAATGTTGCCTATAAAATGTGTTCAGCTTCATATCAAATTCATCTTATCACTATGGACAACCAAGAGGTCGTTGTGTTCGGTGCTGCGTTGCTTTACCTGAGGCGAAGACGTCGGAGATCCGACTGGGTTCACCCGATTCTTCGGGCTCGTGAGCAGCTCGGGGAATATCACCGGCTGGTGCGGGAGTTACGGCTGGATGACGACAGGTTCCAGTCATACTTTAGGCTTGACAGGAGCCAGTTCGACAGCCTGCTCTCAAAAGTCGGGCCCCGGATTGCCCGGCTGGACACCAACTGTCGGCGTGCTATTTTTCCGGCTGAGCGCCTGGCAATTTGTCTACGGTGAGTTTATAAAGTTTTTTTTTTTTTTAATTTTTGTGTGTTTGTGCTTTAAATGGTCCTGCAATTTCGAATTTGGTTTTGTGTTTTCAATTGCCTGGACAGTAATTTCAGTGTTTTATGCCTATTTACTGTTTAGCAATATAGCATAATGCTGTATTTTTGCTAGTTCATTTTGCCTTACTGTAATTTTTTTTTTTTTTCAGATACTTGGCCACTGGTGATTCCTACCACACCATAGCTTTCAGCTACCGTGTCGGAGTTAGCACCGTGGCAGGTATTGTTGTAGAGGTTGCCAGGGCCATATGGGACGCCTTAGTGTCAGAGTTCATGCCAGTCCCCACCATTGAGGACTGGCAGAGCATTGCCACTGACTTTCTCCATCGGTGGAACTTCCCCAACTGTCTTGGGTCCATCGATGGGAAACATGTGGTGATCAGGGCTCCTGACAACTCAGGGTCCCTATTTCACAACTATAAGGGGACTTTCTCGGTTGTGCTCCTGGCAGTGGTAGATGCCCACTACTGCTTCTGGGTAGTGGATGTGGGCAGCTACGGGAGGACAAGCGATGGTGGTGTGCTGGCTAACTCCACCTTCGGCCAGGCACTCCGAGATGGGACCCTTGGTCTGCCACAGGATGCTCTGCTGCCAGGTGCAGAGCATTTGGGACCACAGCCATTTGTGTTTGTGGCAGACGAGGCCTTTCCGCTCCGTCGAGACCTCATGCGGCCTTTTCCAGGAACCAACCTCTCCAGCAGGCACAGGGCTTTCAACTACAGGCTGTCACGTGCAAGGCTGATTGTTGAGAATACCTTTGGTATTCTTACAGCTCAATGGCGTATGTACAGAAGAGTCATTGGCATCAGCCCTGCCAACGTGGACACCTGTGTGAAGGCTACCTGTGTCCTGCATAACTTCCTGAGGAGGACCGCAAGCACCACCAGGACGCTCCCACCATCGGCTGGAGACAGAGAAGCTGCTGGCCTACAGGAGGTCACCCGAGTGGGCAGCAACAACTCCACACGGGAGGCCATCCGTGTCAGGGAGACATTTGTTTCCTATTTCTCTGCAGAGGGAGCTGTGCCCTGGCAACCAGCGGCTTAATTCATGTCTACAAACGGCTCTTTTAAGAGCCACCAATAACTCAGAAAAAGCATTATTTCCATTTTCAGCACAATATTATTATGCAATTAATAATTCAATTACCCAATTTACTAATTGTTGCTGATAATTTTCCACCTTATGGAGCAGGTTATCAGAGGTTCACTCTTGGCTAATTGTTTTGCACTGAAATATCATGTGACAATGTAATGAACATGATATATGTGTCCAAAATTAAGTGGTTCCGTTTAGTACAGTATTTTCTACATTGACGTATTGTTAGGAAGTGACAACACCCGCTCACACTACACCTTTTCAATTAGAATGTGATAGATTTGAAAATAAAACACATAACCAGATATGTTTTCAAAAAATTTATTACAATAACCACGAAGTGGAGACAGAAGAACTGTGAGGGAGAGCACAAGGTGCAGCTGGCCAGACTGCGAGGGAAATAAGCTTACTAACACCCCTCACAGCCTTACCAGCTGCACCTCGTCACTCTCTTCATACTGTTCGTTGTCTCCAGCCTCCAGACATTTTGCTTGATAAATTAATGTGTATATTTGGAATTTTAAGTCCTGGCGCCTCCTTAAGGACAAGGTTCTGAAGTCCTCCAGCACACTTCTAAAGAAGAGGCGGTCACTGTCCTCTGGAGCAGGGCTGGGAGGGCGAGCTTTGCTGCTAACAGCCTCAATAGCTGTTAGCAGCCTCTCCTCAAACTCGGCACTGTTTGACCTCCTCCTGCGTTTCTGGCCCCGGTCATTCAGCTCTCTCTCGCTCTCTATCTCTCTCTTCCTCTCTCTCTCTCTCACTCGCCTTCCACTGGTCTTCAGTCTGATTGTGCCCGGCCACGACATCCTCTCTCTCCTCTGGAGTCATGGTTTCCTCAACCCCCCCCCATCATATTACTGGAAGTTGCTCTGTCTTCCAGGAAGGGGTTGAGGAAGGCCATGACCCCACTGTAGCGCCATGGCCGGGCACCGCTCGCCCCTGCTCCACTTCTCTTCCTCTCTACCTCCTTTCTCCTCTCTTTCCTATATGTGTCCCTCAGTGATTTCCAGCGCTTTTTGCACTCTTCAACTAGTGAAAAACGATAGAAAACACATATTCCATGAATACCTCATTACCTAATTACTCATATTTCAGAATAGCTTGTCTGCATGCTGTCTAAAATGGCATAGCTGTATGTGCTACTGTACATATTTAAGCCATGCATCGTTATTTTTGCCAGCTAAGCGAAGTCTGTGTGAACTCTTGGCAATGTATGATATGCTGATAAAAAAAATTGTTTAACTAGGTTCACATCAACGGTGCTCACGTAGCAAAAGTTTAAAATGTGCATTTCAGATTTACCGTAAATGACTCAATGTATAACACCGACACATTATTATGATAAAAACATATTTTAAAGCATGAAAAAAAGCATTAAACTAGGCCACGTTATGCATGTATGATGGCTAATAATGACACTTGCGCTAATTTTTTTATGGCGGGTTAAAGTAGGCTATTGTACAGCTCCGCTATTACCTCACGTTTGACAGCATCATCTATATACGTCGAATTTAAGTAACTAGCCGTATAATGTTTGTTCTAGTTGCACATTTAATTATAAGACGACAAAAACCGATGTTATAAATTGGTAAAGTAAACATTACCGAC
Source organism: Chanos chanos (assembly GCF_902362185.1). Taxonomy (NCBI): domain Eukaryota; kingdom Metazoa; phylum Chordata; class Actinopteri; order Gonorynchiformes; family Chanidae; genus Chanos; species Chanos chanos. The sequence goes on along the minus strand of NC_044499.1, from coordinate 27,131,458 downwards.
TGATTAACATCAACCAACTTTTCTGCCTGCTATGGCACTAAAATTAAGATGCAATTTCATTCAACCTTCACAAAATATATATATATATATATATATATATATATATATATATTATCCACTTCACCAACTTACCCGGAACACCAACAATTTCAGAGACCTTGACCCATGTCTCCTCTTTTTTTTGTCCCTGTATGCGAACAGGGACACGTCGTAGAGCATGGGGAAACCCGCCACAGATGTAATGAATTTTTCCTCCATTTTGCCTAGGACCAAAAGTTTTGTGGGAACAATAGTTTATACTGTTGTGTTCTCTAAAATTCTCTAGAGCGGAGCACTTCCAAATTCCTATTGGTTGCCGCCGAACCGCGTCATATCTCATTACCATAAAGTTAACCGAACTTCAACTGTATTTTGACGCCCAAACCACCCTCGCCGCGACGCCCTTTGCCGCGACGCTCTTCGCTGCTTAAAGACGCCGGCTCTCATTGAAAATGAATGACTTCCGGTCATTTTGACGCTCTCGCCGCGTTCAGTGTGAACGTACAGTTAGACAGAGGTTTTCGGGCATCCGCGTGACCACAGTCGTTAGCTGATGGCTTGGCCTTTCAAATGCTAATAACAGTCAGTGGTCTAGGTAGGACTGGGTATAGAAGCCTGCCCCCCTTCCTCACCGTAGCTTTCTATCAGTTAGCCTATATGTAATATTTAGGCTATATTTTGATAACCACACAAACTTGTTAGGTGTTGCATGGTGCATAATACAGCAGTGGTAGGCCCATGTAGCCTTTAATGTCATTGCTCTGGCGTGCAGCTAAATTACAATGGACTCTTCAAATGGAGTATACAAAAACACTGAAAACATAATTTTAAAAAAAAGTCTAAATGAGTGGTTCATTAATTACATATTTGATGATTATGCAACTGTCCTTTACTTGAGGTCATAGGTATAGGGTGACCAGATGCAAACAGACCAAATGGGGGACAAGTAGTAAGTTTGTGTGGGACAATGTGGGACATGTTACCAATGCTGAGAGACAATGTAAAACTTAGATATAATGTCAGTCTAACTGAGTAAGAAACACTTGTATACACTTGTATTGATAGACATCCAACATGCATTGGCCATTACAGGCCCATCAAAGGCAACTGTACTTAAGCAAAGTAGCAGGCATCATACAGCTCAAGTCTTTCAAGTTAAACCCCTGACCAAATCCAACTATAAGAATAAATAAGGCTCAAAATAAAATATTACATAAATAAAACAATTTCAATGCAAATCTTTATATCAAGCCAAAATCTCTACTGGATGAGTAGTATGGTCAGAAGGGATAAAAGAACTTTTTCCTTTCTTTTTGACCATGATGTCGGCTGACAGCAGTTACCTTCATATCTGTAAAGTTTTACTAAGTTTTGTTTTTGTGACGTAGCAAAGAAATTCGTCGGCCTCACAGTTTGATTGACGCCTGCCACAGCCTCTTGATGACCGCCCTCAATGCTCTCCTCAGCCATTTGGTGAAAGCAAGGCTTTTAAAAAAACTCGGCTATGTTGCATTTTTACTGCTTTTGACATAGCGCTATTAAATAAAGTAGAAACTATGCCACAATGGCATAACTGGCTCATGTACCGGGCGGGTAAAAGAATGGATCCATATATTTTTTTATTTCTGACAGTTAAAAAACCAAAGGACCAGCGAAAATGCGGGACATTATCTCAGTATGAGGGATGCGGAACAAAGGATACGGGAGTTTTTTTTTTTAAAGTTTACAGGGCACAGGGCACCTGTTTGTTTGGAATGTTTCTCCACAGTATGAGGATGCGCCCCGTTTTCAAACCACCCACTTAGAATCTAAGGTTGAGTCCTGTCCAATCAGTTTTCTGTGCGTGCATGGCATAGAGTGACAGTAACCAATAGCATTGAGTGCAACTGCAGCGCGGAATCTGCTTTGGGGGAGGGGTTACCAGTATGTAGGAGAAGCAAGTCACTGAAGGAGTACAGAAGTTGTACTCCACATTCTGTCGATAGTGTGCATTTTGAAGATGGCCTGCAAAAGAACACTTGAGTTTTTTAATGGACAGCAGAGTGGAGAGGCTACTCGTGCGCCAGGAATATCCAATTTTTCCAACGCCGAGTCCGAACGAAAACAAACAACTGGTGTCCCCGTTAAATGCATTTTTAAGAAGATGTCTGAACAGCAGTAAACGCTCATGGAGAATGTTATTCGGCGGTTGGACAGGATGGAGTCCCATCAAAGAGGCGCAAGAGGAGTCTGCCCAAAAAAAGAAGACGAATGGGAAATAACTCTGTTTTGGTAAGTTTATTTCTGTAGCCTTCTGGCTTTTGTCTTTGACTGGCGCACATTCTGATACGTTCACATTTCTCTATCTGCTTTATCCCTTAAGCTGGCTGAATGGCTGAATTTAATGAATGGCTGAATTTAACTCTTGTACTAACTTTGCTTCTACAGGAAGCTGTGCGGAGAATGCATAATGCTGAAAACAACAAGCACACAGACAAGGTAAGACAACGTGTTTTGTTGGTAGACTACATCGTTGCGATTGTTTCATAGCAGTGCCTAGAATTCTAAAAAAACTTTATCAATCATCCTTTCTTCTCCACTTTTTTTCTCTCTCTAGCATTCTGCAAGACCTATTGAGACTATTCGAAAGAGTCACAGGATGAACCAAGAAGGGAATCTAGAGAACAAAGAGGGGGGCAGGATTGCCACTCGAACGAGGCAAAGGAGGAGAAGAGTAAGTCAAAACATCATTTCCCCAGTAGTTCTTAGACTTTTTCTCCATTTGCTGTTTTCAGCGATCTAATTTCTGTTTTCACTGTGTTTTGCAGCAGCACATGGCCAGAACTAGTGTTCTTTAAACTGAGGAAGAGGCTGCCATATTTAGGACCTCATCAGTAAATATAATTTCTGAAGAGGAGGATGCCATCTTGAATGGAAGGCCAGCGTGGGTCCTCCCGCCTAGCACAGAGTTGTCTGCACTGTGTGGGGTGCTACAGAATAGACTGGACAAAGACCAAAAATATGTTGTGAATCACCATGCACGAGCTGGTGCGGATAGATTCACAATGGAGACCACGGAAGCTTGGTTGTTCTTGGGAATGCTCAACATTTAGAGTTTCATTTATGCTCCCAAAAAGCATTTATATTATATAGTATGATATTACAGTATATTCTGTTCTAATGTATTCTATTCTGTTATATGCTGTACATTGATATATACATATATATATATATATATATATATATATATATATATATATATATATATATATATATATATATATATATATAAATTGTCAATTTATACGCCTTATAATTTATATTATACTGTATTTTCTTTATTTATAATACATTTGTGTAATTCATTTTTGTTTGCCAGATTATCTATATAATCTACCTATGAACATAAAACACCACCACCAATGATAATAATAATAATAACAATAATAATATTAATAATATAAACCATATGAAATCATGTCTGGGGACCCACAATGGACCAATGGGGAAGGGTTTTAGAGGAGGGGCAAGACATTGCTCCACCAATCCAAAGTAAGACTTCTGACCAATTGCAGGATACATGGTGGCCCAACGTGTGAAGTGCAAATGTTCCCTTGCAGGCACCCCCAAGAGATTATTCACCATGGCAACTAAGGGCTCTAGGCAGACCCCCAAACCCGGTGCATATTCAGGCGTATTCCATGCCGCGTAACAGAGCTGCAAACTGCCGGATACAGCCGATTATCTGTGGAGTATCCGGAAATATATAGGAGTATTCCAGTCCGGATACACCTCTTTTCACGCAGTGTAATGTACTTTATCTTGCGCAGTTGCGACTTTAACTTCAACCGGCTAAACACTAACGCACACAGTATTCGACGGAAGAAAAGGCGATCCCTAGTGGAAATTCCAGTTGAAAAACCAGTAGCTAGTCTATTGGGATGGACTGGTCTCTAATGGTCTGTACTGGTTTCAATTGGTTCCAACTGGGTTTTCAGATTCTAATGGTTTGCCCAGTTAAGAATACCAGTTGAAACCATTTAAAACCCATTCAGACCAACAGAGCCATGGGCAGTGGCTGCTTCACCAGTTCCACCCAGTTGAAACAAATAGGATGTAACTGGTGTTGTCTGCTATTCATTTCAACTGGAAACAATTGGTCTCAACTGGTCTAACAAACCCAATACCTGCACTTGGTGAGAAAGTGCTGTACATTGAGAATGCACTCAAAAATAATGAAATATAATGAAATGAATTGTTTGATTCATCAATTAACAACGTACAAAGTGCACTAAAGAGAATACGTTGTTTTTTTGAAAATGTCAAGTCATTTGTAAAACGTTTTAACCGTTAGTGTTTCTTTTAAAAATAAATGTTTTTAAATTGAGCATGAATTCATATTCAATTTAAAAACACTAATTTTTAAAGTTGTATGTTGCTTAAAGAAAGTTCTCTGCCTTCCTACTGGTCAGTTTTTATTAATTATATTTTGCCGGCTATAAACTGACCAAAGAAGTGCACACACTGTCTATTTGGACATGATCACTACTTACTGAAACAATTATATTACATCAGAGCAAGTATTTAGATTACACGATCAGCTTGTCCTCCGTCTTGACTGAAGAGATACCTAGGAAGGGGGCGTGGCTCCTAGCCCTTCTTGAGTAATCTGATTGGTGTATTCAAAAATCCTTGCTGTTACGTTGCACGAAGGCAAGCAATCAAAACCCGCAAATTTTGCTTCGGTTAAACGCAGCTTTACAGTTACAGCCTACAGTTAGCCTTAGTTCACAGTAAAAAAAAAAAAAAGTTTGCTCTGGTAAGGTGCTTGGAAGATAATTATTGGGCTGTTGTTCCCTTTTCTCGTATAAAAAATTCGACGAAACACTGGGTGTTTGGACGACGGAGCCTACTGCCAAGGCCAGGTTTTGCTACCGGTAAGCTACTCATTGCATTAAGCGTTTAACATATCTTACTTAACTTACTTTAGCTTTTACATATGACAAAAACAAGTACTCACTTCTTGGGCTTGTATGCTAGTAGAGTTATACTGATAGTTATAACTGTAGTTAAAGACAGGTGATAACGTTACCGAATCTGTTCCTGTGTGTCCCCGTTGAGACTGTATATATCAATGTAGCACACACTTGCTACTGTTCATTTTTAGTTAACCATAATAGGCTGGCCAGATAACAGCTGTTTGTAGATACGGCTTTATATTGAGTATGCCTGCTGCTGTTAACACTAGAAGCGCCGGTCATTTGACCGCTGTGACGTCTTACTAGAAGCGCCGTGCTGGTTTGACCTACTTATATCTAGAAGCGCCGAGTGCTGGTCATTTGACCGCAGTGACCCAAAAAAAATAAAATCTTTGCACTCGGTCAAATTTCAGGACCGTACTTTCATGACTTTTCCTAGATTTGTGCATTTTATCACCCAGTATCCTTACATTTTCAAAATCACCCCGGTACAAGATAATTTAAAGGTATTTTGCTTCTAATTCTGTGAAACTGCTGTCAGCCTCGCGTTCGGCCTTGTTGTTTCCTCGATTCTCTTTTCTCGCAGCAGATGGCGCAAGGGTTCGCTCGTACGAGTTTTCTGTATATTTATATATATATATATATATATATATATATATATATATATATATATATCAGGGTTTTATATATATTAATATATATATATCGAGAGTTATAAGAGTCATAAATTAATATTACATAATGTGCAAAAATGACAATTTAATAACTATGAAGCGCATTTTTGTTTCATGTAGGCCTACATGGGCGTATCAATTGTCACTGATTTTTGCACTAGCCTACTTGAACCGTGCGTAATTAGTCATCATATGACTGATAGTTGGTGTGTAAACTTATTGCATTACATTATTTTAGAGCTGCAAAAATAATTTACAGTATTAAAATGCAAATGTTTTGTAAAGCAGATAAACGTAGCCTATAATAAATGCATTTTTGTTTCACGTACAGGGGCGTAACTAATTATTATATGACTTAGATAGTGAGCAGGAATTTTGCGAATGGTAATTCATTCAATATAATAACCCACCTACGCAAGAGACGGCACAGTAAGGGTTGAACAAACTGCTGGCGCGAGAGTGCAATGTCATGAGAGAAACCCCAGGGCCCACATGTTATGCCAAGGACAATGTTACAAGTCCATTGGGCAGTTTAGTGTGTTTGACTGACACAGAAATGTGGTGAAAGATTCTGAAATACTCTGAAGCAGAAACTGATCGAAATGATCGAAAATAAGTTCAAACTGCAGGTCTCCTTTATTTGGGAGGTATTACGGGCGGTAAAATCATAAACCCGGACGACTACTGGTCTGCTAACGTGGGAAATCCCATTTTCAGAGACGGAAATCCCATTATCGAGATTCCACGATATCATGCGCTATCTGCGCTTTGATGACAAGAATGCAAGGGCTGCCCATCTTGTGACAGATAAATTAGATTTTCGATAAAGTATTGCTTCTTACATACCTAGTGAGAACATAACTGTAAATGAACAACTGTTCTCTATGAAGTTGTTACTGTGTCGTTTCACACAGAACATGGCCATTAAACTAATTTGCTATTAAATTCTGGGTGGCCGATGACGTTGAAACAAAATACATGTTGAACGCAATTCTCTGTCTAGGGAAAGATGACAGTAAGCCGGCAGTAGGCCGAAAATTTCTTCACCTCGTTGGCACTGGCCAACAAGCTTTTGGTCTACGTTGAAGGGAGTTGGTTGACCAAGTGATTCATGACGCGGTCGTTGGGAGGGGGTTGGGATCACACCTAGGCTATTGTTCTAGGCTGCTGGTCGAATATCTCTCCACTTGAATTGGGAACACAAAACATCGAGGTACAACATTCCCTACTTGGACAGGCTGTGTAATAGTGGTTACAGCATCCCGACACACAGGATACTAAATAGCTTGAAAAGTTCTTTCTGTTTATTTACTTAGTGCATTTCACTGTATACACTATCTCGTGTATCTATCGTGTGTAATGTATATTTCATTCTTTAAGTATTTACTGTAAATAAACTACACAGCTGTCAATTTACCAAAAAGAAGGGCTTTTTTCATGCTGTAATTTAGTTTCAATAAATGGTAAAAATTCGGCCATCTTATGCTACGTTATTTACTCTAAAAGCCTACACACCTGACACAGCTTTGTTTACAAAAATCCATTGCGACATACATATTTTGTAAAAACAACATCCATGCATATTTATTCATTTTCAAGCGGTGCCTACATTTTCTATTACATGTGTGGAATTACATTTAGCTGTGAGTCATGATAGACAGTGATAGGCCACTCGTGGTATGAACTAGTTTTGGCCAAATCATTCTAGTGCGGGAAACTAACAATAGACTATAGCACTTTATTGGGAGGGGGTTGGGAGGTGTTACTCGTAGGTTGCTTGGCAGGCTAGGTGTTAGGCTTCTCATAGCCTACTGAATGCCTTGAAAAGTCGTAGTGTTTGCTTCTATCATGGCATAGAATGATCTGTTAGTTGTGGTAGATAATTAATTTATTAAAATGCAAGTGTAAAGCTTGATATACTCGGCTGGGCTTATTATGGGGTATAAGCGATAATTTCACGGAGACAGACGAGTTCGGAACTGAAACGCTTTAGTCTACTCCTCCAGCGCCACCCAAAGCAGTCTCACACTCTAAACTTTCACGAGTTTTGATTTACACGCATTGTAATTCTCAACCAATTACTGCCTGTCTTGTCATTCCGATAGGTTGTTCTATTGAGTAAGTATAGAGTCCAGTTTATAGCTTACTCCATCACCCGACATGTCGCCCAACAATTAGAATGTTCAAATCTGTAATCGCTCCCTACAACAGTTAACTTACAATCACAATTGTCTCTGATTTTTGCACTACCTGGACCGTGCCCTTACAATAAATTAATCACTAGGGGCAACGACGTGATCATTGTCAGTCGACAACTGAATGTTGATACAGTCGGGCTACGCATTTACAGACCAACCGCAGTCTAACTCGCAACGTGTGTGACATGCCGTATAATAAACTAATTCTCCAAGGTAGAAGATTAAATGTTAAAAAACAAATACTATGAAAAAGTTGCCTGATCTAGTCTTGTTCAGATGGTTTTCTCAGTCGAATTTGATCAAGACTTCCTCCGGAATGTATGCCTTTGAAAACACGGTTGCCACAAATAAATAATCAAAACATTATGTTGAATGATGGAAGGGCTGGACAACAAACGTTCTAATGAAATAATAATCGACTGCTAACACTGAAATGAATGATACATTGGCCGAACGCGCGTTGATCTTGTACGCAAACTATTTGCTTCGTGCAAGAAGTGCCATCTAGCGATCATTATGTGTCAGTAACAGTGTCCTTGTCTAATGACTCGGCGGTCATTTGACTGCCTAGCCGCACTTTAAGTAGGTAAAACTAGCACGGCGCTCCTAGTAGGTAGTCACAGTGGTCAAATGACCGGCACTCGGCGCTTCTAGGTATAAGTAGGACAAACCGGCACGGCGCTTCTAGTGTTAAGGTAGCGGAGGTGTTTTCGTCATTGTCTGTTGCTAGTTTGTTAGTCCTCTGTGAGTAGTTTAGATGCTATGAGTGTATATAGCAGATGTGCCTTAGTTCCACCTAAATCCTAATTAATTCAATTTTAGAGTCATTCTGTGCCACTTGAATTTGATTGCTGTAATAAATGTTTACATTTGCATCTCTATTCTTCGAGTACATGAAAAATCATTTCCTAGTTACTGAATATGGTGACCCAGGAACTTAACTAGAGTTGTTCGATTTTAGCAGTATTATTGTACTTGCTATTTTAATGCTATTATTTACTGTATGTTTAAGCCAATGAAGAGTTATTCTGAATCATTTCTAGGTTTAGTGTTCAGAGTGCTGAGCTATAAATAGAGTTTTCACAATGACTGTAATTTCACCAGATTCAGATTCTCAGATAAGGCTATGGCGAGAGCTATGTGATATTATTATTCAGTCTAATATTCACAGTGAACCATTAGTCAGAATTTATCTATACCACTGGCATGACATCAGTTTCCTGTAAAGTGTTTGGAATGACAACAACTTAATAACATAAAAAGCAGCAACATTTTTACAGTAAGGGTTATAGATATGATAAAAGTTTATGGTGGGTGAGAAGAGCGAAAAGTTGAATGTGTGAGGGCAGAAAATTCTCAAGAAAACAGACCTTTTTTATTTTATGATTTTTGGAGAGCTGCAGCCAGGAGAGGTGCAAGGAAGCCAACTGCTCAGATGGATCTGCTCCTTGGATCGACAGCGGCCATACTAAAAAGGTAAGTAGAGCCTTTTTCCAAAATTCGGCTGTTACGTCCCCGGTGTAGTGCGATATCTAGGGGTATGTAGGGGGGACGTAGCATAAAGAAACCCACCACCTGTGCTGGTTTTGGGACGGTGTGATGGGGGAGGAAAACACGGACACTGGGAATTGATGTAAAAGGAAGTGCACGATATATTTGGAATATTTACAAAGTGAGATTTACAAAATATTTACAGGTATATATTTACAAGGACACACAAAACACACGAAGGTGGGAGAGGACGCCAGACGGTGCAAAAGAAATGAAACTAGTAAAACAAAAACCACCCTAAATGTCTACACCGAAAAACACACACTAGACTACAAAACAGAAAGGTGGCAGAGCCAAAGGAAACCTGACTACACTAACTAGTAACAAAAATACAAGAGTGGCACCCGCCTCTAACCTACCCCTATACAGCGTGATCTCTACCGCAGGGATCCCCTTCCTTACCTGTCCTTCTCCCCGCGATAACCAAAACACCAAAGCCAGAGCGCAATCCACAAACAAAGTCAATAAACGAAAATTCAGGGTCGAACACAGAATGGCAAGTTTGTAATTAGCAGAAAACACACGAAAGGCAAAAATGCAAGCAACGAGACCGAAATCTAACACACGGCGCATCCAGTGTCTTTAAATGTTGGCGTTCCGCATCTGGTTGGCTAAACCACGAGGGACACTCCCTCCCTGGTTGGTCGAACGGGAGGGGGGGGGCGGGGCACAACATCAGGCCAGATGGTATTGCCAGCTCGCCACAGCTGGGTACCTGGAGAGAGAGAGAGAGAGAGAGAGAGAGAGAGAGAGAGAGAGAGAGAGAGCGCGACAGAGAGAGAGAGACGCAAACTGAACAAGGGACACAAACAAAATGCACAGTGCGCCGCGCGTAACATCAGCAAGTAATTGTCAAGACTGAGAGCAGTGGATCTGCCTCTAAAAGAATCGAAAATGTAATAAGAGTCTGATGCAGTAATATGCAGTAACATGCAGTGTGTGTGTGTGCAATTGAGTGTGTAAAACTAACTGGCCTGTATTGTTTAAGTAGGGGCTGCTTACATTATGTGTGCTGAGGGACTGGTATACCGAAGAAGGTGCTTGCTTTTGGTTTGGGTGTGCTTCCAGTAGAAGCTTGGTTCTTCCCTGTAAATTTCACTTGTGAGGGGGAATCGTAGGAAAATTAACCCGCTGAATGACGTTGACCCCTGGGAGTCTAATCCTGTAGAAGCTTGGTAGCCTCCTGAAGGGTTTAGGCTTGGTGAATACTGAGCGTGAACAGGTAAGGAGGATATCTGCTGGAAGTGGACTCCCACCCGTGGCTGTCTGGGAGGTGACGCATTGCACGGTATCTGCCTCCCGGGCCCTGGGTAAGTAGACTGAGGAAACCTTGCGGTGTTAACAACCAGTCTGCTTAGGTAAGTATCCAGCCATCTGTGAGTCCCCTTGGGACAACACACACCGGATGGATGGTCTGGGGCCAACAGACCTTAAATGGGGCCCAGTTTTCCATCGGTGACTAGCACCACTCACACACCAGCACACAAAAACACCTTCCTCTGGATACCGCTCCCACTGTGTTGAGGAAGTGTATCAGTGAGAGATCTGCACGGGCAGGAAAGGTGTAGATTAAAATCTAGGCTAGCTAAGGGGCCTGTTTAGGATAGCATCCCAGTAGTCGCTAGGGGGTCTACAGGATGGTAACTTTTTTTACATAGTAATTTTGTATTTGAAACTTACCATTTCAAGTAGGTTATGGTACAACCAAGACTTGAATCTTGGAATATTAGGCCAGTCTGGGTGCCACCCTGACTTCCTATGTTTGTTTTTTTTTTTTTCTTTTGTCTCATCAATCTCTCTTTCTTTTTCCCTCTCCTCTCCTGCTCCCCTTGCCTGAATACTTTCATCTCCTTGCCTCCTCTCTTCTCTGTCCTCATCTGTTCCTTCCTGAACTCTATTTTCCATCCCTAATCCATGTTCCCTCTCTGTCTATGGAGGTAAACAAACACTTAATAATTATATGAATTACTATAGGCTAGTTATTTTTCAGTGATAGTTATAACTATGTTTTTTTAGTGGTTGCTAAATTAAGTCCTCAACAGTTCGCCCATCTCCAGTGCTTCACTCAACAATGTAACAACAGCCTGACTGCACCTGTTTATGTTTTTAAGTCTAACTTAGAGGGTTTGTTGTGGGAATTGAGTCTCTCCTTGGGGGTATTCCAGAAAGCGGGTTTAGTGGAAACTCAGTTAACTCAAAGCAAACTTCCTAATAGAAGAGCCCTATGGCTTTGTTTTGCTAGGAGAATGAGGCCATAAAGCTCTTCTATTAGGAGATTTACTACTTACTCTGAGTTAACTAACTCAGAGTTTTCACTAAACCCACTTTCTGGAATACCCCCCTGGTGTGTGAGAGAAGTACCAGCATGTTGCTGCAGCCAAAGAAAAGTCTATGCCAGTAGCGGTAGTCAAACTACTTTAGTCGGCCATAAAGTATTTAGATAAGCTCAGGTTGCAGTATAGTAGTTACTGAAAAGCTGTTACTGAAGGAGAAGAGAGCCAGAATAAGAGCTAAACTAACCCAGCTTGGACCTAAGAGAGCGAGGAGAAAGATGCGTCGTCGCCCCCCACCTAACTAAATGCCTGCTCAGTTTACCTACCTCATCTGTTTTTTTTTCCTTGGAAAATACCTAAGTAAGCTCACTTTATTAGAGCTTTATAAGAGCGTCTGCTAAAGGACAATGTAATATAGCCTATTCGTGCTATTAACCAACTGAATTCCGTAATGCGTGCATGGGGGCGGGTTTAGGATTCAGGCTTTCAGTCACCAAGGCATTGGATTAGATGACTGATTGGTTGGATTGATTTTTTTTTTTTTTTTTTTGCCATGGTGGGCCTCCACGGAGAAATGTTAACAGCAGATACACTAATTTTGGTTTTCCCATTCATTCAGTAGTGTTTGTACCGTTTTTTGTGTTGTATTACACATTATGACATAATGACAAAGATAATAATAAAATTTCAACCACAAAGGAGCGTAGCAGTGTGATAGCATCTGTGTGATGCTATATCACTTTAGACTGCATGAAAACACACACAAAATATATAGTCGTTTAAATGAAAAACAATGACTATGAACACAGTGTAGGAGCTGCTAGGCCCGTAGCGCATAATCCCCTGCTCAACCTCACAGGTAATCTGAACCTATCTTCTCAACTTTCACTGTAACGGTATTAGATACAGCAGTGAAACCAGATACCAGATACAGTGATGACGCAGTTTCGCCTTAAAAACTGCGGCGAAATTCTTTCTCTCTGGCAGTGGACATCCCTAGCGAGTGATCCTATCTTTAGAGATACCCGTTGCTCTCTGGCCAAGAATTTCTCACGCATAAAGAAGAATGCAGAAAGAAGAATCAAGAACAAAGAAGCGAGCTGTTTGAACCGAACTTCTGGCCAAAGTTTAATGTACTTTATCTGGCTCAGTTCCGACTTTCATTTCAACCGGTTAACTATACTGTAGCCCACACAGTATTCGAAGAAAGAGAAGGCGACCGGATCCCTTTTCATTTCTCAAAACGTCAACGAACTTTGATTAAGATTCCTTCAAAGATCATCGGACAACCTACGGAACCTCGAGGATCTTCAGCTAACGAACTGGAAAAGAACTGTTCTGCCTGGACCTGCTTTCCGCGCTGTTCACCAGACAACAGAAGGTGCACCTTCGGTCGCTACGCAAGAGCGATCTCAAGTAAGGCTGGTATCTGGGCAATTATTAGTCTTAACTGTGTTAAATTAACGTGAGGAAAGTTGTTATTTGAATTCATTCTTTGTTCAAATGTACACACTGTAATTAACATGAGATTCGGTCTTAGACCGTATGTTATGTTCTTCCCTGTTTACTATCTGTATTAGACAGACGGGCATGCTTTCCTTCTCTCTCTCTCTCTCCAACTCCCTCCGTTACATCACACACCTCGACACTGGAATTTCAGGATTAGCTAAGGGTTGGGTAGAAGTTTGGGTTTAGGGCGTAGTTGAGACTAGCTCCTAAGTTTGAGATCCTTTGTTTCTCTCCCTCGCACGTGCTTCTTGTGCCCATCCCCACTCTCGTTGGTGCCTAGTACAGATGCTTGCGCACTACACTCACATGCCACACCTACCTATTGCCTGTGCACCTGCACACAGTCTCTCTCCCTCGCTCCTCCTTCTCTCTCCAGTGTACAGCTACACACACACACACACACACACACACACACACACTTCTTCTCTCACTCACTCCACTCCACTCATACACTCATCTAATCCTACACTGTAAAACTTATGTAACCCTTTTCTTCCCTGGCGCCGGAAGGTACTCACGAGTCACAGTCCTATTGATATAACAAAACAGAATCCTGGGTTCCCTACCGAGAATGGTGAGCTGGCTGGATCTCCTGTCTACCACTAAAATTGGGACTGGCAGGTCTAGGGCTAGAAAAGGGTTGGATGGCAAATACTAATTGGCGATAACAAAAAGAAAACTTAAGCAAGATGAGAATAAACTAAATAGCGTGGTGCCTCCACTGAAGAAGTACAATACCAGTGCTACCTGGCAGAAAAGCTGTAGATCTTCAGATATAGTTAACATGAAAGCAATAAGTAAAATGAATGATCCCTAATATCAGTATTTCAGTTACACAACAGTGATGAAATGACACGTTGATGAAAGTTAACAAATTGGTGACATTTATTTTACCCTTTTTAACTCCCCATGAAATAAAAAAAAGAGTGTGGATATGTTCTTGCATGCATGTATGTGTGTGTGTGTGTGTGTGTGTGTGTGTGAGAGAGAATGTGCATGCGTGTGAAACTGTGTGCGTCTAATATGAAATAAAACATTAAATAACAAATATTCTTTCAAACAGATTTGTCACCATACCCAATTACGTGGAAACCTGACAAATAATAACTCTTGGTAACAGAAAACAATTGCAACACGAATGTTCTCCCTGCACTCGCTATACTAGGCAATTAACTTCACAAAATGGCGGCGAAACAATACAACTGTAACACAACGGTTTTACAATGGATACTGATCACAAAACAAAATACAATGAACACACAAGTAAAATTTAGAGTCTTCACTACACCCTTTGCAAGCTTGCAAAATAAACGTTGGGGCCCGTTGTGTTGGTGCACATTGAGATAACTCACAGTTCGTGAAACTCCGAATAGCGAATGAGATCCGACATAGACGGCATCAAAGTTCACTCACTTGGTTTTGCAGTCGCGCTTACCCCACGGGACGAAAAACAGTCTGGCCTCACGAATTAAACACTGTAGGCTCCTCTCGAGCAGCAGTTCCTCAGCAGGTCAGCTACAATGTGGCTTCACAGGCTGGCAAAGTCCGCTTTCACTCGATCTAGTCCCCGGTTTTTCCGACAGCAAACTTCGTGTCACCAACTCCAACTTCTCTCCGCACTTCTCTCTGTACTTCTCTCTGCAGCAGTAGCTTCTAGATCCTCGCTTAATGTCTCACAGTCTCTGATTGGCTCAACGCACATCACAACTTTAAACTTGTACAGGATTGGTTACATCATTAGGCTTTTTCACAACTTTGCGCGGGCAAACACACAGTATTACCAAATAAGGAAAACAAAGGATTATGGTAGATGTAGTTATCTTCAATATACAATGTATGAAGCATTGTTATCAACTAAAATATAATTAAAATTATAAAGGGCCTTACACTTATACATAGCCTCACTACCTCTTATTGTTATTTGTGCCTTGATCATTCTATTTGCTGCTGATTCTTGATTGTACCATATCAGTATTAGCTAATAAGTAGTGCTGATTATTTTAATAAATGGTATTTTTGGAATATACTGTTGTCCTGTCTGTTCTTGATGCAATATTCACTGAATGCCAACCTCTGCCATCAAAGTGCTCCAATTGCCTTCATCAACCTGGTTTTTCATGTGTGTTATAGCTTTAGTAGTGTAATTGCAATACATTAGTACTACAATACTCACTAAGACTGTAGCACAGTGTTACAGCTAGATTATTCTATTAATTTTAGTTGTTTGATTATGAAGTATTAAACACCAAAATTAAAGGTTAATAATTTTATGAGACTGATTTATATCTTTGTCAATCCAAAACATGTATTTCGCAAGGAGAAACACTGGTGAATGTTATGTAATTACATTCAAGCAACCTTTAAAAAAGTAATCGAAAGAAAAGAAGTCGGGGGGGGGGGGGGGGCAAAACAAAACACAATTCAAAATGCAACTTCATCAATTTGTTGTGTTCCCATGTGGGGAAGTCTTGTTTTCAGTGAAAAATATTCATTTTCAGTAAACTTTCAACAGTTAAATGAGAAAGTGTTTTATTCACTAGGGTAAAAACTTTTTTGTCAGTTTGGAGATTTTCCTGTGAGGAAGAACATGTTTTAAAGATAAAAAATTTAGTCCGTGTAAACACAGTAAAAGTCACAACAAGTACAGAAACCACTTATTTAAAAGGAGAAATACTTTTTATGTGGTTTTCATTATCTGTGTGAGCAAAAAAAGTTATTTCAAGTATAAAACATTAGTTTTGAAGAAAACCATGAAGACTTGCAAGGACTAAGTGAAACAATGTCTAATTCACAAGGACATATGCTTTAGATTGTTAAACATTAATTTTAACTTAAGACATTGAAACATGCATCAAAGTGAGAAAACATCATTCACAAGGACAAATGCTTTTTATTTGATTTGCCGTATTTCTGTATGGGATAACATGAAACACTTTTTAAACATTCGCATTGAATAAATTTTTCTGCAATGAAATGAGTAAACATAATTCACAAGGATAAACAGTTTCTTCATTCAGCAGTGTTCCTGTGAGGAATAACTTGAATTCCATAAAAATTAATGTCTTATCTTGAAAACATTGAAACTTGTCACAATTATGTTAGACAACATTTAATTCAGAAGGCAAAATGCATTTAACTTTAGTATATGATAACACTGAAACTTGCAAATACTAAGTGAAATGTAAAATTGTAATGGAGAAATGTTCTTGAGTGTAAAGCATTGAACTTAAACATTTAAAGTTGCAACAAGAAAATGAGGAAATTTGTAGTTAACAAGGATACTTTTCTTTGTGTTAATTTACAATGAGTGTTTTTTTCTATGCAAATATTCATTCTGTTTGAACCTTTTGATAAATAGGTGATAAAAAAAAGCTAAATTCAAAGGGATACATGCTTTTTATTGCAGTGTTCCTGTGAGGAAGAACCAGCATGCAATGTAAAACATTCATTTTAACTAAAACTTTTAAAATATTTAAATGAGAGCAAGAAGACAATTAAATCCAATTTGCAGTGTTCCTGTGAGGAATAACTTCTTTCCGGGTTCGATTCCCAGTTCAATCGTTACAGCAAGACTGAGTCATGGAAATAGACCCAGCAGAGCCGCATCCTCCTCGACGCTCACAGATAGACCAGATCTCCGCCGCGGTGTCAAGTCACGATGCCACTGTGCTTCGACACGAACAACAACTGGCCACTCACCGTGCTACAGTTGACCGACATGAGCGTGCATCTCAATGAGATTCTCCAAACCCTACAGACCTTAGTGAATCGCCAACCCTCTCCAGCTCCTCCTGATCCCCCACGTCAGCCTGTCTCCGAGCCTCGACTCCCTGCTCCCCAGAGGTTTGATGGTAACCCGAAGGACTGCCGTGGTTTCCTGACTCAATGTTCTCTTTCTTTCGAGCTCCAGCCCACTACCTTCCCTACGGATCGGACATGAATCGCCTACATCATCACTCTCCTCACTGGAAAAGCCCTGGCTTGGGCCACAGCCATTTGGGAACAGCAGGGTCCCACTTGTAACAACTACAACACCTTCACAGATGAAATGAGGAGAGTATTTGACCATCCAGAGGGAGGCAGAGAGGCAGCTAACAGGTTGTTCCAGCTGTACCAGGGCAACACCAGTGTGGCTGAATATGCTGTTCACTTCCGCACCCTGGCTGCAGAGAGTGGTTGGAATATGAAGGCTCTCATGGCTGCTTTCCATCACGGTCTATCAGGTTAAATTAAGGATGAATTAGCAACAAGAGAGCTGGCCATGGATCTGGAGTCACTGATTGACCAGGCTATTCGACTGGATAATCGACTGAGAGAAAGAAGGCGGGAACGAAGGCCTGAGTTCCATCACAGCAACAGGACTGGTGGTTCCGCTTTTATTCCGTGGCAGTCGTCTCAAGAACCCCAGCACATTTCCCTTAGTCCCGAAGAACCCGTGCAGCTTGGAAGAACACGTCTCTCGCAGACTGAAAGAGGCCGTAGGATGAGAGAGAGGTGCTGCCTCTATTGTGGTAAGCCTGGTCACTTTAGATCATCCTGTCCTGATCTTTCGGGAAAAGCACAGTCCGGTCCAGAAGGGGGAGTACTGTGACGGGAGCAGCCCTTACTCCCATTACCCCCAACTCTTGCCTGCAGATTCCTGTTGTGATTTCCTGGGGTCACCAGCAACACCACAAGCTACAGGCTCTCATAGATTCTGGTGCTACCGGTAATTTCATGGACATGACCCTGGCCAAAGACCTCTACCTCCCTGTGACCAGCTTGGATCACCCTCTCTCAGTGACAGCCCTTGATGGAAGACCCTTGGGACAAGGTACGGTTGACCACCTTACCGCTCCTCTCCTTTTGTGCATTGGGGAACGTCATCAAGAGAGAATTCAGTTTAACCTAATCCAGTCTCCCGAGTTCCCAATAGTGCTTGGTTTCCCCTGGTTGACTCTCCATAGTCGCCACATTAACTGGTCATCTGGAACAGTGATTGAGTGGGGCCCCTCTTGCCAAGCCACTTGCCTCCTCTCTAGAATCTCGAGTTTCCCTCAGAAGTCTCTTAGTCCTCCTGAGTTGTCCCGAGTCCCTCCCGAGTACCATGATTTGAGTGAAGTTTTCAGTAAAAAGAGAGCCACATCACTGCCCCCTCACCGGCCTTATGACTGTGCAATTGATCTCCTCCCTGGAGCTATTCCTCCCAGGGGAAGAATCTTCTCCCTTTCACCCACATAAACCAGGGCTATGGAAGAGTACATCAAGGACTCTCTGGAAGCTGGGATCATTCGCCCATCCTCTTCTCCTGTCGGTGCTGGTTTCTTTTTTGTGAGTAAGAAGGATGGCGGCCTACGGCCCTGCATTGACTATCGTGGTTTGAACAAGGTCACGGTAAGAAACCGCTACCCCTTACCCCTGATGTCATCTGCCTTTGAGTAACTCCAAGGGGCCACAATTTTTACCAAGTTGGACCTCCGCAATGCCTACCACTTGGTACGTATCAGGGAGAGGGATGAGTGGAAGACGGCTTTTAACACTCCAACTGGCACTACGTGAAAAGTGGTGTATTCGGAAATATCCGGACAAAGTAAACTTCCGCTAAACCTGCTGTTTTCCGGAGGTATTCAGATGCCCGCAGAACTTTGTCTTGCGGACCTGAAAACTCCCGCAAATGTCCGAATACAGCTGTTAGACGGCGGTTTTCAGGCATCCGTGTGACCACAGTCGTTAGCTGATGGCTTGGCCTTTCAAATGCTAATAACAGTCAGTGGTCTAGGTGAGACTGGGTATAGAAACCTGCCCCCCTTCCTCGCTGTAACTTTCTATCAGTTAGCCTATAATATTTAGGCTATATTTTGATAACCACACAAACTGGTTAGGTGTTGCATGGTGTATAATACAGCAGTGGTAGGCCCATGTAGCCTTTAATGTCATTGCTCTGTCGTGCAGCTAAATTACAACGGACACTTCAAATGGAGCATACAAAAACACACTGAAAACATAATTTAAAAAAAAGTCTAAATGAGAGGTTCATTAATTACATATTTGATGGTTATGCAACTGTCCTTTACTTGGGGTCAAAGGTACAGGGTGACCAGATGCAAACAGGCCAAATGGGGGACAAATAGTAAGTTTGTGTGGGACAATGTGGGACATGTTACTAATGCTGAGAGATGATGTAAAACTTAGATATAATGTCAGTCTAACTGAATAAGAAACACCTGTGTACACTTGTATTGGTAGACATCCAACATGCATTGGCCATTACAGGCCCATCAAAGGCAACTGTACTTAAGCAAAGCAGCAGGCATCATACAGCTCAAGTCTTTCAAGTTAAACCCCTGACCAAATCCAACTATAAGAATAAATAAGGCTCAAAATAAAATATTACACAAAACAAAACAATTTCAATGTAAATCTTTATATCAAGCCAAAATCTCTATTGGATGAGTAGCATGGTCAGAAGGGATAAAAGAACTTTTTCCTTTCTTTTGACCATGATGTCGGCTGACAGCGTTTACCTTCATACCTGTAAAGTTTTACTAAGTTTGGTTTTTGTGACGCAGCAAAGAAATTCGTCGGCCCCACAGCTGCACAGTTTGATTGACGGCTGCCACAGGCTCAATGCTCTCCTCTCAGCCATTTGGTGAAAGCAAGGCTTTTATTAAAAAAAAAACTCGGCTATGTTGCATTTTTACTGCTTTTGACATAGCGCTATTAAATAGATTAGAAACTATGCCGCAACGGCATAAGCGGCTCATGTGCGGGCGGGTAAAATAATGGATCCATATATTTTTTTTTATTTCTGACAGTTAAAAACCAAACGACCAGCGAAAATGCGGGGCATTGTCTCAGTATGAGGGATGCGGGACAAAGGATACAGGAGGTTTTTTTTTTTTAAGTTTACAGGGCATAGGAGTTTTTGTTGCTGTTCCTCGCTTTGTTTGGAATGTTTCTCCTCAGTACGAGGACGCGCCCCGTTTTCAAACCACCCACTCAGAATCTAAGGTTGAGTCCTGTCCAATCAGTTTTCATGGCGTAGAGTGACAGTAACCAATAGCATTGTATGCAACTGCAGCGCGAAATTTGCTTTGGGGAAGGGGTTACCTGTAAGTAGGAAAAGCAAGTCACAGAAGGATTACAGAAGTTGTACTCCACATTCTGTCGATAGTGTGCATTTTGAAGATGGCTTGCAAAAGAACACTTGAGTTTTCGAACGGACAGCGGAGAGGAGAGGCTACTCGTGCGCCGGGAATATCCAATTTTTCCAACGCCGAATCCGAACGAAAACAAACAACTGGTGTCCCCGTTAAATGCATTTTTAAGATGTCTGAACAGCAGTAAACGTTAATGGAGAATGTTATTCGGCGGTTGGACAGGATGGAGTCCCATCAAAGAGGCGCAAGAGGAGTCTGCCCAAAAAAAGAAGACGAGCGGGGAATAACTCTGTCTCGGTAAGTTTATTTCTGTAGCCTTCTGGCTTTCGTCTTTGACTGCCGCGCATTCTGAAACATTCACATTTCTTTATCTGCTTTATCCCTTAATGTGGTTGAATTTAACTCTTGTATTAATTTTGCTTCTACAGGAAGCTGTGCGGAGAATGCATAATGCTGAAAACAACACGCACAGACATGATCCACGGACAAGGTAAGACAACGTGTTTTGTTGGTAGACTATATCGTCGCGATTGTTTCATAGCAGTGCCTGGAATTCTAAACAAACTTTTAATCAATCTTCCTTTCTTGTCCACTTTTCTTTCTCTATTGCATCCTGCAAGACCTATTGAGTCTATTTGAAAGAGTTACAGGATGACCCAAGGGGGGAATATAGAGAACAAAGGGGGGGGGGGGGGGCAGGATCGCCACTCGAACGAGGCAAAGGAGGAGAAGAGTACGTCAAAACACCATTTCCCCAGTAGTTCTTAGACTTTTTCTCCATTTGCTGTTTTCAGCGATCTAATTTCTGTTTTCATTGTGTTTTGCAGCAGCACAAGGCCAGAGCTAGTGTTCTTTAAACGGAGGAAGAGGTTGTCATATGGAGGACCGCATCAGTAGATATAATTTCTGAAGAGGATGCCATCTTGAATGGAAGGCCAGCATGGGTCCTCCCGCCTAGTACAAAGTTGTGAGGTGCTACAGAATAGACTGGACAAAGACTAAAAATATGTTGTGAATCACCATGCATCAGCTGGTGTGGATAGATTCACAATGGAGACCACGGAAGCTGGGTTGTTCTTGGGAATGCTCAACATTTAGTTTCAGTTATGCTCCCAAAAAGCATTTGTATTATATACTATGATATTACAGTATATTCTGTTCTAATGTATTCTATTCTGTTATATGTTGTGTGTGTGTGTGTGTGTGTGTGTATATATATATATATGATTGTCAATTTATATGCCTTATAATCTATATTATACTGTATTTGCTTTATGTATAATAAAATTTGTGTAATTCATTTTTGTTTGCCAGACTATCTATACAATCTACCTATGAACATAAAACAACACCACCACCAATAATAATAATATTAATAATAATATTCATAATATAAACCATGTGAATTCATGTCTGGGGACCCACAATGGACCAATGGGGAAGGGTTTTAGAGGAGGGGCAAGACATTGCTCCACCAATCCAAAGAAAGACTTTTGACCAATTGCAGGATACATGGTGGCCCAACGTGTGAAGTGCAAATGTTCCCTTGCAAGCACCCCCAAGGGATTATTCACCATAGCAACTAAGGGCTCTAGGCAGACCCCCAAACACGGTACATATTCAGGAGTATTCCGTGCCGCGTAACAGAGCTGCAAACTGCCGGATACAGCTGATTATCTGTGGAGTATCCGGGAATATACAGGAGTATTCCAGGCCGAATACACCTCTTTTCACGCAGTGTGGGCATTATGAATATCTTGTGATGCCTTTTGGGTTAACCAATGCTCCAGCTGTCTTCCAGGCTCTCATCAATGATGTCCTGAGGAACGTTGAACCAGTCTGTCTTTGTCTACTTAGATGATATCTTAATATTCTCTAAGTCCCTACATGAGCATGTCCACCATGTCAGAGCGGTCCTCCAGCGGCTTCTTGATAACCACCTCTTTGTTAAGCCTGAGAAGTGCGAATTCCATGTTTCTGAGATCTCCTTCTTGGGGTTCATTCTTTCTAAGGGAAACCTCTGTATGGACCCTAAGAAGACTCAGGCTGTCCGTGACTGGCCCCAACCCACATCCATTAAGGAGATACAACATTTCCTTGGCTTCGCAAACTTTTATAGGAAGTTTATAAGAAACTTCGGTATGGTGGCTGCTCCTCTCATTAACTTGACCCGAAAGGCGTCTGGCCCATTCATCTGGTCTCCTGAGGCAGAACAGGCCTTCAAAGAGCTTAAGGTGAGGTTCACTTCAGCCCCAATCCTAATCTTACCTGATCCCCCTCTCCCTTTCCTAGTTGAAGTGGATGCCTCGGATGTGACCTTGGAGGAATGGCGGCATTGGCTTGAGGGGGCCCAGCACCCTTTCATCGTTTGGACAGACCACAAGAACCTTAAGTATATCCAGAATGCCAAATGTCTCAACCCCCGGCAGGCAAGGTGGGCTCTTTTCTTTAATCGTTTTGATTTTGTTTTGACTTATCGCCCTGGGTCCAAGAACCAGAAACCAGATGCTTTGTCCAGACTGTTTCCAAACACAGAGTCTGAGGATACACCTGAACCTATTCTCCCGGCCTCCAGGATTGTGGCTCCTGTCCGTTGGGGAATTGAGACGGTAGTTTGTCAAGCACAGCAGAGAGAGCCAGATCCTGGTAATGGCCCTCCAGATCGCCTGTTTGTCCCAGCTTCTGTGCGATCTCAGGTTTTAAAGTGGGGGCACTCCTCGGAGCTAACTAATCATCCTGGTACTGGCAGGACATTAGAGTTTCTGAAAAGGCGGTTCTGGTGGCCTGGTATGAGCGCTGATGTCCGGTCCTTTGTCGTTGCCTGCTCCATTTGTGCGCAAAACAAGAGCCCTCACACCCTCCCCCACGGTCTTCTTCATCCCCTCCCTATCCCCAAACGCCCTTGGTCCCACATCTCCACGGACTTCATCAGTGGCCTTCCTCCCTCCCAGGGGAACACAGTCATCCTGGTCATCGTGGACCGATTTTCCAAGGCCTGCCGTTTTGTACCCTTACCCAAATTGCCCTCTGCTCAAGAAACTGCTGAAATTGTCTGCCAGCAAGTTTCTAGGGTTTTTGGTCTCCCTGCAGATGTGGTCTCTGACCGGGGACCTCAATTCACCTCACAGTTCTGGAGGGCCTTCTGCAAGCTGATTGGAGCAACTGCCAGTCTTTCCTCTGGTTTCCACCCGGAGTCTAATGGTCAGACAGAGAGGCTAAACCAAGACCTGGAGACAACCCTCAGATGCCTGACCTCCACAAATCCCTCTTCTTGGAGCAGGTTTGTCATCTGGGCAGAATATGCACATAACACCTTGTGCCGTTCCTCCACAGGTCGTTCCCCATTCGAGTGCCTGTTTCCAGACCAAGAGGTTGATGTTGGAGTCCCGTCAGCCCAGGACTTCATCCGCCGCTGCAGACGTGTCTGGCGGAGGGTTCGGTCTGCCCTACTTAGATCTTCACGTCGCCACCAACGCCAGGCCAACCGCTGCCGCAGGCCTGCACCATCGTTACGCCCTGGACAAAGGGTCTGGTTGTCCTCACGGGACCTTCCCCTGCGGGTAGAGTCCCGCAAGCTGGCTCCTCGGTTTGTGGGACCATTCAAGATCCTGAGGAGGGTTAATCCAGTCTCCTACCGTCTACAACTTCCCCGGGCCATGCGGATCAACCCCACATTCTACGTCTCTCGTCTACGACCTGTTTTCACCAGCCCCCTTGCTCCTGCTACTCGACCACCTCCACCCCCTCGGATCATTGATGGCCTGCCCGCTTATACAGTCCGCCGCCTTCTTGACTCTCGTCAGCTTCGGGGAAGTCTGCAGTATCTGGTGGATTGGGAGGGGTATGGCCCAGAGGAACGAGCCTGGGTTCCAGCCCGTGACATTCTGGATCCCAACTTAATCAGAGACTTCCATCAGAGACACCCTGATCGTCCCAGAAGGAACGTCGGGAGACATTCTTAGGAGGGGGCGTCCTGTCATGTTTTTTGGGATTGTAGTTCTTTTTTTTCCATGTGGGGTCCTCAGTCTTAATTTTGGTTCCTGTTTAGTTCGTTATTGTTGTATTGTTTGCACCTGTGTCTTGTTCTGTCTGTCTATTTAAGTCTTCAGTTCTGTTCAGTTCTTTGCTCAGTCTTGAGTTGTTACCCTGTGTGCAATTCCAGATCAAGCCTTCTTGTAAGCCCTGAGTATTTTTTTGTGTGTTTTCTTGGATTGCCTTCCCTGTTGCTGAACCTGTTTTGCCTGTTTTGTTTGACCAAGATTCTGCCTGCCGTTTTCCCTGGTTTTGACATTGGATATCTTTGCTCCCTGGTTTTGACTTCTGCCTGGATTTGTTTTCTGACTTTTGCCTGACCCCCTTGGATACCTCTGCCCAGATTTACCTATTAAAAGGAACCATCTTACTGAATCACTTTTGCCTTGCTCTCTGCTTTTGGGTCTACCACTTGGTGGCACAGGGGTAAGGCTCTGGGCTTCCATGCCAGAGCCCCGGGTTTGATTCCCAGGTCAACTGTTACGTGGACAATGCAGCCATTGTAGCCTTTGCTTGTTTCTGCTACTGTATGTGTGTACCATTGGCACAAACTACTTGTTGGTTGTTAGAAAAGAACTGTGAGGAACAAAAAGTGAGAACTGTGAGAAAAAAAGTTGGAATTGCAAGGGAAAAGAAGTTGGAATCCCAAGGAATAAAGTCAGAATTCCATGAAATAAGGTCGGAATTCTGAGAAATCAAGTTGCAATTAAGCAATTTTCTTTCCACTGCGGCCGAAACAAGCTTCCATAGATGTCTATGTGTGCACATGGCCCTCCGGTCTCATGCCCTTTTATGGGGATTAGCAGGGCGTTTACCTATGCTAATTAGGAACAACTGGCACATGCCTTCAATTTATGAGGACAGTGGGATTCATCATTATCAGATGAACAATTCTGCGATTTAAGAACACGTCATGCATCTGATGTTGACTTTTTCTTGGAGTTTCTCAAGAACAAATTTAAGACAAAACCTAGGAAGATATTGGTGAATGAGGCCCATTGATCCCAAAGTGCTACATATGCTTATATTAGGCACAAACTTAGCACCAATAATCTGAGAGTAAGAATTTCATTAGTCTATTTTTGTTTAAATCAACTGTACACGTACACTTTTCAAAAACCTATTTTCTGAGGTGCTGAGATATTGTAAAAAAAAACACATTATAAAACTTTCTGGCCAAGACTTTTCTGGCCAAGACTTTTTGCTCTAAACCTTGTAAACATAGGTGCTAGCTACAAATAAGTGATTAAAGCATTCAGAAATTTCATGTGGTTTGACTACTAAAGGTTAGAACTTTGGAGTGATGCCATTTTTTTTCAAAGACAGTGGCCTTCACAATGAATATTGATGAGGTAGGTGTCAACACACCTGTAATAGTCCCCCGCACCCCTGTCAAATGTAATGGCCCATCAGTCTGGAATGTCATTGTGGCGCATCTCAGCCCACCAAAAATGTTAGAAGTTGCCCTTTCATCATATGTTAATCTATTTACAAATTAAAACCAAATTCACCATTCACGCATTACAGCAGCCATGAAACATATTTACAAGTATTGTGATCATTTACACCTGACATATACATTACAATAGCCTACACTAATGAGACTAATTGTCACAATAAGGGCAGTATAACCTCCATGAGTCGGATTTAGCTGGCTCCAATGATTATAACAACCTTATTTTGTATGGCACACAATATTACACTACAGGAGCCTGATATGATGATGACACATAAAATAATTTGTCAGTGAGAGGGCTACTCTGAATATTAGTGCATTGCAAATAACAGAAGGGAGCAAAGACTGAGAAGGTACATTGGAAAGAATGAAAAACCTGGATCGCATTATCTAACTTTAGCCTACAGGTATTGAATGTGTTGACTTTGCAGGCTGCAATATGTATGACATGATACAGTTTTACAATCTGCTGTGCTGACAGAGAAGATATAGCCCATTTACATGCAAGCTAAGCTTTATGACAGAAGTTTAAGCTATAGAAAGAGACATGATGTGCTATGTCTGTGCAGAGCTGACGGAGGTAAAATAATTCACTCAACTCTGAAGATGTGTGTACTGTGAAACGCTTTAGGCTGTGTTCACATGTAGTGTCTTTTTTTGATGAAACCCGCTGGCCAGAGTATTTTTTTCAGGCAGAAAAAAACGCTGGCAGCATTTGTTCCAAAAAGCAGTTGGGAGCGTCTTTTGTTGCCATAACAACAGCTAACAGGTTAGTTTTGCTAAAAACAAGCAGTAAACACAAACACTTAGCAGAAACTCCTAGGATCCATCCAATTTGACTTGAAACAGAGAGATGCGTGATTGCGCCATATTGTAGCTCCTCAGTCAGTGTAAAAATAACCCAAACGTGCTCTTCTTTATAGAAGTCAAATTGGGCATTTTCATGTTTTCTTGCCTCGTAACGATCCAATAAGGACTGCCGAATTACCATGCCGTTATCATATGAATAGCTCTATTTGCAAATGGATGGGCCATCAAGAGCTGCTTTCTGACTCAGAGACTAAAATGTGCATGTTCTTTTTATTCCCCTCACATAGTTCTACAAAATAAATTCACTCTCTAACTATATACAGTTTAAATTAAACTGTTAAAGGTTTCGGAGGATGCTTTTTTTATGTTTGTAGGACAAGAACTTGCAGAATTTGTGTCCCTAATACAATCAGCTAATCAAAGGAACTGTTCATCTGGTTTTGCATATATATACACTTGTGAGTCATATATAAATAATAGCTAAGGCCATCCTTACGGATGACATCTTCTAATGGTAGCAACATAAGGAGAACAATGAGGGACCTAACACAGAGCCTTGTGGCACACCATATTTAACTTGAGTGATATCTGACAATTCCCCTTTTACACTTACAAAGTGGTGGTGGTCTATCAGGTAAGATTTAAATCATGCTAATGCCTGTCCACCAATGCCAACGTGCTTTTCAAGCCTATCCAGTGGTATACTGTGGTCTACAGTGCTGCACTAAGGTCTAGTAATACAAGTAGTGAGATGTATCCACTCTCACATGACAAAAGTAGGTCATTAATTTGACCAGTGCTGTCTCTGTGGTATGGTGGGGCTGAAATCCAGACTGAAAGTCTTTGTGTACACCATTTCTCTGAATGAAGGAGCACAATTGAAAACACACATCTTTTTCTATTACTTGGGACATGAATGGAAGGTTAGAGATCAGTCTACAGTTTGTCAAATCATGTGTCAAGATCTGGTCTCTTGATAAGTGGTCTAATGGCTGCTATTTTGAATGCACTAGGTATGTGTCCAAGGTTTAAAGAGGAATTAACAATGTTTTTTAACTGTTTTGAAACTGCAGGAAGCAACTTTTTTAGTAGCGCTACCCACTGCACCACCATGCTGCCCTATATCGAAGCTATGATCTGTAATTTCATTTACAATGTTTGCTTTGGGAGTAACAGATGCACGAGACAGACACAGTCTGAATTTGAAGGAACCTATGTGATGTCTCAATGCAGAGAAGAAATGGTTGGTTGAGCCAGTTTGTCTGCTTCTTTGTCTGGCCCCTGGTGAGTCAAATGTTGATTGCAATAATACTCTTAGACCAGATTCTTAGAGAGGAGATGTCGGTTGCCTGCGCGCCTGGGATGTATTTAACTATGGTTGTTGGTGTTGTTGGGGATTAGCGTTTCTTGGTCAAAATAATAAAAAGGTGCGGAGATGGTTTTTGGTAGTATTCTTCTTTTACTGAGGCTCAATGATGGTACAAACAAAGAAAAGAGTACACTTGCCCCAAGACTGAAGCAGGTGTACTCTACTTAACCCTCCAGGTTACGTCAATTTTATTGAGTTACAATTTGCTTATTTGAATGGGAGGAGGTGTAGATACATGGATATATGGATGCATATGTGTTGCATGTTCATGTTGATATGCAAACACATTTGTGTGAGGATATGTGAGTGTCTCTTCTGACCCTAATATCCTGCTAGGCCCCACAGTGTCTTTATAGTCACTTTTCATAAAATGGAATCGCCTATAACCAAAGCTTTTAAGCGGACTACTCAGTGGATGCATCACTGAGTGTGGAGAACTTGTTTGTAACACAGAACAGTGATGGGTGTCTCTTTGCTGTCAGATTTTGACAATACCTTGAAGTTCTCACCTATTTGCCACACTGTGAAGGCTCTGCCACCCGAGATATATTAGCTGTCCTAAGAGCGTCTGCAACAGCTAGCAGTGACTCAGGGAAAGAGTTCCGAATATCGTTAATCTCACTAATTTCTAGACATGCATCTGTAGTTCAGTAGTCTTCTCCATCAGCCTAGCTCTTAATCTATGTTTCTCACATACAAAACTGATGGAAGAAGAATAGCTAAACATGCTGGACTCTATACAAGAAACAAGTTTGGAAGCCATGACTTACTACCAAGTGGGTGGAGGGAGTAAGTTTCTGGGTGCTTAGGATCAGCCGTGTTGGTGTTAGGAACAGTAAAAAGGCGGAAAAAAAACTGCAAGAAAAGAGTGCACAGTAACACTTTGATAACTTGTGAACTTTATGAAGCTAAGCAGTATTACGTGGCATTGATTATAATTTGGAGAATGTTGCACATTCCTGGGTAAACAAGTAGGAAGCCATACCCAAAACAGCACATCAGAGACAGGAAGTCAAGTTTTAGAGTGAAAATGGTTTTTTTTTAGTTTTTTTTTTTTTGCTACAGAATTTCTGCAAATGACACAAAAAAACTTTTTTTGAGTCCTCATAGTTGCTACATGATACCACACTATGCCACACTGCACCACACTATACCACACTTTACCACACTGCACCACACTGTACCACACTATACCACACTGTACCAGACTATGTTCAAGTTCAAGTTCAAGTTCAAGTTCAAGTTTATTTAGAGCCCAATATCACCGTTTACAGTCTCAAAGGGCTTTACAGGCCACAACAGTCAAATCAAAATATGACGGCACCCCCTGACTTAATCCTCATGGCACACTGTACCACAATATACCTCCCTGTACCACACTGTACCACACTATGCCATACTGTTCTCCACTGTACCACACTGCACAACACTGTACCACACTGTACCACTATACTGTGGTTTAGTGGGGTGTAGTGTGATGTAGTGTGACAGAGTGTCATATTGTGTGGTACAGTGTGGTATAGTGTGGTGCAGTGCGGTGTAGTGTGATAGAGTGTGGTATAGCGTGGTGCAGTGTCGTGTAGTGTGGTACTGTGTGGTAGAGTGTGGTGTAGTGTGGCTCAGTGTGGTATAGTGTGGAATATTGTGGTACAGTGTGGTGTAGTGTGGTACAGTGTGCAACAGTTTGGTACACTCTATTTCAGTCTGGTGTAAATTGATACAGTGTGGTGTAGTGTGGTACAGTACGGTACACTGTGGTGTAGTGTGGTGCAGTTTGTTGTAGTGTGGTGTGGTGTGGTATAGTGTGGTAGTGTGTAGTGTGGTACAGTGTGGTGTAGTGGGGTAAGGTATGGTAAAGTCTGGTACAGTGTGGTGCTGTGTGGTACAGTATGGTGTAGTGTGGTACAGCGTGGTACAGTGTAGTGTAGTGCGGTAAAGTGTGGTATTGTGTGGTACAGTGTGGTCTAGTGTGGAGTATTCTGGTACAGCGTGGTGTAGTGTGGTGCAGGGGGGTACAGTGTGGTACAGTGTGGTATAGTGTGGTACAGAGTGGTATAGCGTGGTATAGTGTGGTACAGTGTGGTGTAGTGGGGTACGGTGTGGTAAAGTCTAGTACAGTTTGGTGCTGTGTGGTGTAGTGTGGTTGTGGCAGGGTGAAGCCGAACAGAGGTGCGGGTTGCCTAAAACACACCAAAAACAAACAAAAAAAATGGCTCCGCTGCAAATAGCACGTAAGTGCAAGATGTTTTATTAACAGTGCAAAAAAAACAAACAAAAAAAACGGTCCCAACCAAAGTGAAGAAAAGTGAAAAAAAAGTCCAAAATGGCAAATATGTACAGTGAAAAAAATATGTTTATATATATATATTTACAAGAAAAAAACAAAACAAAACAAACAAACAAAAAAATAGATAGATTAACAAACAAATCGCTACTTTCAATTTTCAAATCAAATTCACTTCAACATAAAGACACACCGTTACTTTCTGGCATTGGATCTCTCTGGCGAGTGATCCTATCTGGATAAAGAGACACCATTTTTCTGCCGAAGAAAAGAACAAGAAACAACGAAGCGAGATATTTGTACAGATATTTGTAAGTTTTAATGTACTTTCTCTCGCGCAGATGTGACTTCAACATCAACTGGCTAATTACACTGTAGGCCTATTCGATGGAAGAAAAGGTAACTGGATCCCTTTTCATTTCTTAAAACATCAACGAACTAAATCAAGAGTCCTTCAAGATCATCAGACGAGTAACGGAGCCCCGAAGATCTTCGAGCAACTAGGAAAAGAACTTCTCCCTGGACCTGCGCATCGTACTGATCATCAGCCCACCAAAGACCCATCTTAGGTCGCCACGCAAGAGCAGTTCAAAGTAAGGCTGGCATCTGGGCACACTTTAGTTTTAGTGATGTATGTAATTAACGTGAAGAAAGTGTCATTATTTTAATCCTTTTGTGATTTAAATGTATACACAGTATTTCATGCACAATTCAATTTTAGGCCGCTTGTTATTCTCTTTTGTTTATGACTCAGGAAGAATAGATCTTGCATGTGTTCTTTCCCTCTCTCTAACTTCATTTGTCTAATTACATACACTTCAACTTTGGGATTACAGTGCGAGTTAAGGGTTGGGTAGAGTTGTTGAGTTTAGGGCCTACTTGAGACTAGCTCTCAAATTGGATATCCCTACTCTCGGTGGTGCCTAGCACTCACGCTTGCGTACTACATTCTCATACCACACATCTTCCCTGTATTCCTGCGCACAGCCTCTCTCCTTTGCTCCTCTTTCTCTTCTGTGCAATTCTTCTGTAGATCACACAAAAGCACTTTTTCTGATTGATTTACAACATTTCCCACTTAATTCTTGCAGTTTCCCAACTTTTCTCTTATGTTGACACTTTTTCTACAAAAGACTGTTTGTACTCTCTTACAGGCCAAATGAGCTTTCTTTAACACAAACATTGAATATGACACAAAAACTGTTTCTTCAGCTTAAATACATGTTTTCTCAGCATGTACTTGCAAGTTTCAATGTTTTTACCTAAAGTGAAAGCTTTAAAGTTAAAACATGTTCTTCATAACAGACAGACTGCAATTCACACAAAAACACTTTTTCTGACTGATTTACAACATTTCACACTTAGTTTCCCAACTTTTCTCTTACACTGACACTTTTTCTACAAAAGAGTGTTTCAACCGGTCAAAAGGACGTATCTCGCTGAGATAAGCGTTTCTGTGCAATGCTTCACTCCAAATGCATCTCTTAAAGGCCAAATAAGCTTTCTTTCACACAAACATTGCATATGTCACAAAATGTGTTTCTCCAGCTCAAACACATGTTTTCTCAGCATATACTGGCACGTTTCAATGTTTTTACCTAAAGTGAAAGTTTCACAGTTAAATGTGTTATTCATAATAGAGACACTGTAAATCACACAAAAACACCTGTTCCACACTACACAACACTGTACCACACTTCACCACACTACACCACACTGTACCACACTATACCAAACTGTACCGCACTACACCACGCAAGACCAGACGGTACCACACCACACCACACTATACCACAGTACACCACACTATACCACACTATTCCACACTCTACGGCACTACACCAAACTGTACCACACTCTACTACACTGCACCACACTGTACCACGCTAAAGCACACTGCACCACACTACACCACACTGTACCACACTACACCACACGAGACCAGACGGTACCACACTACACCACACCATACCACACTGTACCACACTACACCACATTGTAACACACCACACAAGACAAGACGGTACCACACTGTACCACACTACACCACACTACACCACACTATACCACACTACACCGCACTGAACCACACTATACCACACTGTACCATGCTACAGCACACTGCACCACGCTTTACCTTACTATACCACACTGAACCACACTACACCACACTGTACCACACTACACCGCATTATACCACACTATTCCACACTCTACGGCACTACACCAAACTGTACCACACTCTACTACACTGTACCACGCTACACCACGCTATACCACACTGAACCACACTACACCACACTACACCAGACCGTACCACACCACACCCCACTACACTACACTGAACCACACTGTACCACACTACACCAAACTACACCACACTGTACTGCAGTACACCACACTATAACACATTATAACACACTTTACCATGCTACTCCACACTGTACCGTACTATGCCACACTGTACCACACTACACCACACTGCACCACGCTGTATCACACCACACCACGCTGCACCACATTGAATCACACTATAACACACCGTACCACACTATACCACATTGTACCACACTACACCACTCTGTAGCACACTGTGGAACAAGTCAGAAACATCCACCAACAAATGGAAAGAATGAAATGCCTTCAGGAAACAGAATGAACACTGCACATCCAATGCAAACAATCTTGCATAAGCTCAAGGATAGTTGCTATGTGTCATGCTTTACTTTAAAGACTAATTACAGGACATTAATTGGTTTTGTTGTGGAACAGACGTTGCCTCTGTTTCAGTCAATGACATGATATTTCATTTAGAGGCATATTTTGTTACATTAATGGTTTTTAAAAATGTAAATCTGTAAAACAGAGAGACAGGAGATTGTTCTGGGGCGAGTTTAACACCACTGGGTTGCAAGCATGTCTGGTGTAGTGTGGTACTGTTTTGTGTAGTGTGGTATTGTGTGGTGTAGTGTGGTACAATATGGTGTAGCATGGTGTAGTCTGGTACAGTGTGGTGCTGTGTGGTACAGTGTGGTGTAGTGTGGTGTAGAGGGGTACAGTGCGGTACAGTGTGGGGTAGTGTGGTATAGTGTGGTAAAGTGAGGTATAGTGTGGTTTAGTGTGGTTCAGTGTGGTGTAGAGTGGTGTAGTGTGGTACAGTGTGGTATAGTGTGGTGCAGTGTGGTGCAGTATGGACTAGTGTGAAACAGTGTGGTGTAGTGTGGTACAATATGATGTAGCGTGGTGTAGTCTGGTACAGTGTGGTGCTGTGTGGTGTATTGTGGTACATTGTGGTTTAGTGTGGTACAATGTGGCGTAGTGTGGTATAGTGTGGTTCAGTGTGATGTAGAGTGGTGTAGTGTGGTGTAGTGTGGATGTAGTTTGGTACAGTGTAGTGTAGTCTGGTGGACACTTATGTGGTATAGTCTGGTGTAGTGTGGTGTAGTGTGGATGTAGTATGGTACAGTGTAGTGTAGTGTCGTACAGTGTGGTGTAGTCTGGTATAGTGTGGTTTAGTGTGGTACAATGTGGTGTAGTGTGGTTCAGTGTGGTGTAAAGTGGTGTAGTGTGGTGTAGTGTGGATGTAGTGTGGTACAGTGTAGTGTTGTCTGGTGGACACTTATGTGATATAGTCTGGTGTAGTGTTGTGTAGTGTGGATGTAGTATGGTACAGTGTAGTGTAGTGTGGTACAGTGTGGTATAGTCTTGTGTAGTGTGGTTTAGTGTGGTACAATGTGGTGTAGTGTGGATGTAGTGTGGTACAGTGTAGTGTAGTGTGGTACAGTCTGGTGTAGTCTGGTACATTGTGGTGCTCTGTGGTGTAGTGTGGTACACTATGGTGTAGTGTGGTATTGTGTGTGGTGCAGTGTGGTGCAGTGTGGAGTAGTTTGGTACAGTGTGGTATAGTGTGGTGTAGTTTGGTGTAGAGGGGTACAGTGTGGTGTAGTGTCGTACAGTGCAGTTTAGTGTGGTAAAGTGAGGTATAGTGTGGTTCAATACGGTACAGTGTGGTGTAGTTTGGCACAGTGTGGAGCAGTGTGGTGAAGTGTGGTACACTGTGATGTAGCGTGATGATGTCTGGTACAGTGTGGTGCTGTGTGGTGTAGTGTGGCACTGTGTGGTTTAGTGTGGTACAGTGTAGTGTAAAGTGGTACAGTGTGGGGTAATGTGGTGAAGTTTGGTACAGTGTGATTTAGTGTGATACAGTGTTGTGTAGTCTGTTAGACATTTATGTCAATGTAAGAGAAAAGTTGGGAAACTTCAAGAACTAAGTTGGAAATGTTGCAAATAAGTCAGAAAAAAGTGTTTTTGTGTGATTTGCAGTGTTTCTGTTATGAAGAAAAAAAAGTTTAAACTGTGAAACTTTCACGTTAGTTAAAAACATGAAAACTTGCAAGAGCATGCTGAGAAAATATATATTTAAGCTGAAAAAAGACTTTTGGTGTCATCTGCAATGTTTGTGTGAGAGAAAGCTTATTTGGCCTGTAAGAGATGCATTTGGAGTGAAGTGTTGCACAGAAACGCTTATCTCAGCGAGATACGTCTTTTAAACAAGCAGAAACACTCTTTAGTAGAAACAGTGTCAGTGTAAGAGAAAAGTTGAGAAACTGCAAGAACTAAGTGGGAACTGTTGTAAATCAGTCAGAAAAAGTGTTTTTGAGTGCTTTGCAGTGTCTGTGTGATGAATAACATCTTTTAACTGTAAGACTTTCACTTTAGGTAAAACCATTGAACCTTGCCAGTACATGCTGAAAAAACATGTATTTGAGCTGGAGAAAGAGTTTTGGTGTCATCTGCAATGTTTGTGTGAAAGAAAGCTTATTTGGCCTGTAAGAGATGCATTTGGAGTAAGGCGTTGCACAGAAACGCTTATCTCAGCGAGATACGTCTTTTAAACAAGCAGAAACACTCTTTAGTAGAAACAGTGTCAGTGTAAGAGAAAGGTTGAGAAACTGCAAGAACTAAGTGGGAACTGTTGTAAATCAGTCAGAAAAAGTGTTTTTGAGTGCTTTGCAGTGTCTGTGTGATGAATAACATCTTTTAACTGTAAGACTTTCACTTTAGGTAAAACCATTGAACCTTGCCAGTACATGCTGAAAAAACATGTATTTGAGCTGGAGAAAGAGTTTTGGTGTCATCTGCAATGTTTGTGTGAAAGAAAGCTTAATTTGGCCTGTAAGAGATGCATTTGGAGTAAGGCGTTGCACAGAAACGCTTATCTCAGCGAGATACGTCTTTTAAACAAGCAGAAACACTCTTTAGTAGAAACAGTGTCAGTGTAAGAGAAAGGTTGAGAAACTGCAAGAACTAAGTGGGAACTGTTGTAAATCAGTCAGAAAAAGTGTTTTTGAGTGCTTTGCAGTGTCTGTGTGATGAATAACATCTTTTAACTGTAAGACTTTCACTTTAGGTAAAACCATTGAACCTTGCCAGTACATGCTGAAAAAACATGTATTTGAGCTGGAGAAAGAGTTTTGGTGTCATCTGCAATGTTTGTGTGAAAGAAAGCTTATTTGGCCTGTAAGAGATGCATTTGGAGTAAGGCGTTGCACAGAAACGCTTATCTCAGCGAGATACGTCTTTTAAACAAGCAGAAACACTCTTTAGTAGAAACAGTGTCAGTGTAAGAGAAAAGTTGAGAAACTGCAAGAACTAAGTGGGAACTGTTGTAAATCAGTCAGAAAAAGTGTTTTTGATTGCTTTGCAGTGTCTGTGTGATGAATAACATCTTTTAACTGTAAGACTTTCACTTTAGGTAAAACCATTGAACCTTGCCAGTACATGCTGAAAAAACATGTATTTGAGCTGGAGAAAGAGTTTTGGTGTCATCTGCAATGTTTGTGTGAAAGAAAGCTTATTTGGCCTGTAAGAGATGCATTTGGAGTAAGGCGTTGCACAGAAACGCTTATCTCAGCGAGATACGTCTTTTAAACAAGCAGAAACACTCTTTAGTAGAAACAGTGTCAGTGTAAGAGAAAAGTTGAGAAACTGCAAGAACTAAGTGGGAACTGTTGTAAATCAGTCAGAAAAAGTGTTTTTGAGTGCTTTGCAGTGTCTGTGTGATGAATACCATCTTTTAACTGTAACACTTTCACTTTAGGTAAAACCATTGAACCTTGCCAGTACATGCTGAAAAAACATGTATTTGAGCTGGAGAAAGAGTTTTGGTGTCATCTGCAATGTTTGTGTGAAAGAAAGCTTATTTGGCCTGTAAGAGATGCATTTGGAGTAAGGCGTTGCACAGAAACGCTTATCTCAGCGAGATACGTCTTTTAAACAAGCAGAAACACTCTTTAGTAGAAACAGTGTCAGTGTAAGAGAAAAGTTGAGAAACTGCAAGAACTAAGTGGGAACTGTTGTAAATCAGTCAGAAAAAGTGTTTTTGAGTGCTTTGCAGTGTCTGTGTGATGAATAACATCTTTTAACTGTAAGACTTTCACTTTAGGTAAAACCATTGAACCTTGCCAGTACATGCTGAAAAAACATGTATTTGAGCTGGAGAAAGAGTTTTGGTGTCATCTGCAATGTTTGTGTGAAAGAAAGCTTATTTGGCCTGTAAGAGATGCATTTGGAGTAAGGCGTTGCACAGAAACGCTTATCTCAGCGAGATACGTCTTTTAAACAAGCAGAAACACTCTTTAGTAGAAACAGTGTCAGTGTAAGAGAAAGGTTGAGAAACTGCAAGAACTAAGTGGGAACTGTTGTAAATCAGTCAGAAAAAGTGTTTTTGAGTGCTTTGCAGTGTCTGTGTGATGAATAACATCTTTTAACTGTAAGACTTTCACTTTAGGTAAAACCATTGAACCTTGCCAGTACATGCTGAAAAAACATGTATTTGAGCTGGAGAAAGAGTTTTGGTGTCATCTGCAATGTTTGTGTGAAAGAAAGCTTATTTGGCCTGTAAGAGATGCATTTGGAGTAAGGCGTTGCACAGAAACGCTTATCTCAGCGAGATACGTCTTTTAAACAAGCAGAAACACTCTTTAGTAGAAACAGTGTCAGTGTAAGAGAAAGGTTGAGAAACTGCAAGAACTAAGTGGGAACTGTTGTAAATCAGTCAGAAAAAGTGTTTTTGAGTGCTTTGCAGTGTCTGTGTGATGAATAACATCTTTTAACTGTAAGACTTTCACTTTAGGTAAAACCATTGAACCTTGCCAGTACATGCTGAAAAAACATGTATATGAGCCGGAGAAAGAGTTTTGGTGTCATCTGCAATGTTTGTGTGAAAGAAAGCTTAATTTGGCCTGTAAGAGATGCATTTGGAGTAAGCCGTTGCACAGAAACGCTTATCTCAGCGAGATACGTCTTTTAAACAAGCAGAAACACTCTTTAGTAGAAACAGTGTCAGTGTAAGAGAAAAGTTGAGAAACTGCAAGAACTAAGTGGGAACTGTTGTAAATCAGTCAGAAAAAGTGTTTTTGAGTGCTTTGCAGTGTCTGTGTGATGAATAACATCTTTTAACTGTAAGACTTTCACTTTAGGTGAAACCATTGAACCTTGCCAGTACATGCTGAAAAAACATGTATTTGAGCTGGAGAAAGAGTTTTGGTGTCATCTGCAATGTTTGTGTGAAAGAAAGCTTATTTGGCCTGTAAGAGATGCATTTGGAGTAAGGCGTTGCACAGAAACGCTTATCTCAGCGAGATACGTCTTTTAAACAAGCAGAAACACTCTTTAGTAGAAACAGTGTCAGTGTAAGAGAAAAGTTGAGAAACTGCAAGAACTAAGTGGGAACTGTTGTAAATCAGTCAGAAAAAGTGTTTTTGAGTGCTTTGCAGTGTCTGTGTGATGAATAACATCTTTTAACTGTAACACTTTCACTTTAGGTAAAACCATTGAACCTTGCCAGTACATGCTGAAAAAACATGTATTTGAGCTGGAGAAAGAGTTTTGGTGTCATCTGCAATGTTTGTGTGAAAGAAAGCTTATTTGGCCTGTAAGAGATGCATTTGGAGTAAGGCGTTGCACAGAAACGCTTATCTCAGCGAGATACGTCTTTTAAACAAGCAGAAACACTCTTTAGTAGAAACAGTGTCAGTGTAAGAGAAAGGTTGAGAAACTGCAAGAACTAAGTGGGAACTGTTGTAAATCAGTCAGAAAAAGTGTTTTTGAGTGCTTTGCAGTGTCTGTGTGATGAATAACATCTTTTAACTGTAAGACTTTCACTTTAGGTAAAACCATTGAACCTTGCCAGTACATGCTGAAAAAACATGTATTTGAGCTGGAGAAAGAGTTTTGGTGTCATCTGCAATGTTTGTGTGAAAGAAAGCTTATTTGGCCTGTAAGAGATGCATTTGGAGTAAGGCGTTGCACAGAAACGCTTATCTCAGCGAGATACGTCTTTTAAACAAGCAGAAACACTCTTTAGTAGAAACAGTGTCAGTGTAAGAGAAAGGTTGAGAAACTGCAAGAACTAAGTGGGAACTGTTGTAAATCAGTCAGAAAAAGTGTTTTTGAGTGCTTTGCAGTGTCTGTGTGATGAATAACATCTTTTAACTGTAAGACTTTCACTTTAGGTAAAACCATTGAACCTTGCCAGTACATGCTGAAAAAACATGTATTTGAGCTGGAGAAAGAGTTTTGGTGTCATCTGCAATGTTTGTGTGAAAGAAAGCTTAATTTGGCCTGTAAGAGATGCATTTGGAGTAAGGCGTTGCACAGAAACGCTTATCTCAGCGAGATACGTCTTTTAAACAAGCAGAAACACTCTTTAGTAGAAACAGTGTCAGTGTAAGAGAAAAGTTGAGAAACTGCAAGAACTAAGTGGGAACTGTTGTAAATCAGTCAGAAAAAGTGTTTTTGAGTGCTTTGCAGTGTCTGTGTGATGAATAACATCTTTTAACTGTAAGACTTTCACTTTAGGTAAAACCATTGAACCTTGCCAGTGCATGCTGAAAAAACATGTATATGAGCCGGAGAAAGAGTTTTGGTGTCATCTGCAATGTTTGTGTGAAAGAAAGCTTAATTTGGCCTGTAAGAGATGCATTTGGAGTAAGCCGTTGCACAGAAACGCTTATCTCAGCGAGATACGTCTTTTAAACAAGCAGAAACACTCTTTAGTAGAAACAGTGTCAGTGTAAGAGAAAAGTTGAGAAACTGCAAGAACTAAGTGGGAACTGTTGTAAATCAGTCAGAAAAAGTGTTTTTGAGTGCTTTGCAGTGTCTGTGTGATGAATAACATCTTTTAACTGTAAGACTTTCACTTTAGGTAAAACCATTGAACCTTGCCAGTACATGCTGAAAAAACATGTATTTGAGCTGGAGAAAGAGTTTTGGTGTCATCTGCAATGTTTGTGTGAAAGAAAGCTTATTTGGCCTGTAAGAGATGCATTTGGAGTAAGGCGTTGCACAGAAACGCTTATCTCAGCGAGATACGTCTTTTAAAACAAGCAGAAACACTCTTTAGTAGAAACATTGTCAGTGTAAGAGAAAAGTTGAGAAACTGCAAGAACTAAGTGGGAACTGTTGTAAATCAGTCAGAAAAAGTGTTTTTGAGTGCTTTGCAGTGTCTGTGTGATGAATAACATCTTTTAACTGTAAGACTTTCACTTAGGTAAAACCATTGAACCTTGCCAGTACATGCTGAAAAAACATGTATTTGAGCTGGGAGAAAGAGTTTTGGTGTCATCTGCAATGTTTGTGTGAAAGAAAGCTTATTTGGCCTGTAAGAGATGCATTTGGAGTAAGGCGTTGCACAGAAACGCTTATCTCAGCGAGATACGTCTTTTAAACAAGCAGAAACACTCTTTAGTAGAAACAGTGTCAGTGTAAGAGAAAGGTTGAGAAACTGCAAGAACTAAGTGGGAACTGTTGTAAATCAGTCAGAAAAAGTGTTTTGAGTGCTTTGCAGTGTCTGTGTGATGATAACATCTTTTAACTGTAAGACTTTCACTTTAGGTAAAACCATTGAACCTTGCCAGTACATGCTGAAAAAACATGTATTTGAGCTGGAGAAAGAGTTTTGGTGTCATCTGCAATGTTTGTGTGAAAGAAAGCTTATTTGGCCTGTAAGAGATGCATTTGGAGTAAGCCGTTGCACAGAAACGCTTATCTCAGCGAGATACGTCTTTTAAACAAGCAGAAACACTCTTTAGTAGAAACAGTGTCAGTGTAAGAGAAAGGTTGAGAAACTGCAAGAACTAAGTGGGAACTGTTGTAAATCAGTCAGAAAAAAGTGTTTTTGAGTGCTTTGCAGTGTCTGTGTGATGAATAACATCTTTTAACTGTAAGACTTTCACTTTAGGTAAAACCATTGAACCTTGCCAGTACATGCTGAAAAAACATGTATTTGAGCTGGAGAAAGAGTTTTGGTGTCATCTGCAATGTTTGTGTGAAGAAAGCTTATTTGGCCTGTAAGAGATGCATTTGGAGTAAGGCGTTGCACAGAAACGCTTATCTCAGCGAGATACGTCTTTTAAACAAGCAGAAAACACTCTTTAGTAGAAACAGTGTCAGTGTAAGAGAAAAGTTGAGAAACTGCAAGAACTAAGTGGGAACTGTTGTAATCAGTCCAGAAAAAGTGTTTTTGATTGCTTTGCAGTGTCTGTGTGATGAATAACATCTTTTAACTGTAAGACTTTCACTTTAGGTAAAACCATTGAACCTTGCCAGTACATGCTGAAAAAACATGTATATGAGCTGGAGAAAGAGTTTTGGTGTCATCTGCAATGTTTGTGTGAAAGAAAGCTTAATTTGGCCTGTAAGAGATGCATTTGGAGTAAGCCGTTGCACAGAAACGCTTATCTCAGCGAGATACGTCTTTTAAACAAGCAGAAACACTCTTTAGTAGAAACAGTGTCAGTGTAAGAGAAAAGTTGAGAAACTGCAAGAACTAAGTGGGAACTGTTGTAAATC
Source organism: Chanos chanos (assembly GCF_902362185.1). NCBI lineage: Eukaryota > Metazoa > Chordata > Actinopteri > Gonorynchiformes > Chanidae > Chanos > Chanos chanos. The sequence continues at coordinate 27,090,312 of NC_044499.1, read as the reverse complement.
AGTCAGAAAAAGTGTTTTTGAGTGCTTTGCAGTGTCTGTGTGATGAATACCATCTTTTAACTGTAAGACTTTCACTTTAGGTAAAACCATTGAACCTTGCCAGTACATGCTGAAAAAACATGTATTTGAGCTGGAGAAAGAGTTTTGGTGTCATCTGCAATGTTTGTGTGAAAGAAAGCTTATTTGGCCTGTAAGAGATGCATTTGGAGTAAGGCGTTGCACAGAAACGCTTATCTCAGCGAGATACGTCTTTTAAACAAGCAGAAACACTCTTTAGTAGAAACAGTGTCAGTGTAAGAGAAAAGTTGAGAAACTGCAAGAACTAAGTGGGAACTGTTGTAAATCAGTCAGAAAAAGTGTTTTTGAGTGCTTTGCAGTGTCTGTGTGATGAATAACATCTTTTAACTGTAAGACTTTCACTTTAGGTAAAACCATTGAACCTTGCCAGTACATGCTGAAAAAACATGTATATGAGCCGGAGAAAGAGTTTTGGTGTCATCTGCAATGTTTGTGTGAAAGAAAGCTTATTTGGCCTGTAAGAGATGCATTTGGAGTAAGGCGTTGCACAGAAACGCTTATCTCAGCGAGATACGTCTTTTAAACAAGCAGAAACACTCTTTAGTAGAAACAGTGTCAGTGTAAGAGAAAAGTTGAGAAACTGCAAGAACTAAGTGGGAACTGTTGTAAATCAGTCAGAAAAAGTGTTTTTGAGTGCTTTGCAGTGTCTGTGTGATGAATAACATCTTTTAACTGTAAGACTTTCACTTTAGGTAAAACCATTGAACCTTGCCAGTACATGCTGAAAAAACATGTATATGAGCTGGAGAAAGAGTTTTGGTGTCATCTGCAATGTTTGTGTGAAAGAAAGCTTAATTTGGCCTGTAAGAGATGCATTTGGAGTAAGGCGTTGCACAGAAACGCTTATCTCAGCGAGATACGTCTTTTAAACAAGCAGAAACACTCTTTAGTAGAAACAGTGTCAGTGTAAGAGAAAAGTTGAGAAACTGCAAGAACTAAGTGGGAACTGTTGTAAATCAGTCAGAAAAAGTGTTTTTGAGTGCTTTGCAGTGTCTGTGTGATGAATAACATCTTTTAACTGTAAGACTTTCACTTTAGGTAAAACCATTGAACCTTGCCAGTACATGCTGAAAAAACATGTATTTGAGCTGGAGAAAGAGTTTTGGTGTCATCTGCAATGTTTGTGTGATAAGAAAGCTTATTTGGCCTGTAAGAGATGCATTTGGAGTAAGGCGTTGCACAGAAACGCTTATCTCAGCGAGATACGTCTTTTAAACAAGCAGAAACACTCTTTAGTAGAAACAGTGTCAGTGTAAGAGAAAAGTTGAGAAACTGCAAGAACTAAGTGGGAACTGTTGTAAATCAGTCAGAAAAAGTGTTTTTGAGTGCTTTGCAGTGTCTGTGTGATGAATAACATCTTTTAACTGTAAGACTTTCACTTTAGGTAAAACCATTGAACCTTGCCAGTACATGCTGAAAAAACATGTATTTGAGCTGGAGAAAGAGTTTTGGTGTCATCTGCAATGTTTGTGTGAAAGAAAGCTTATTTGGCCTGTAAGAGATGCATTTGGAGTAAGGCGTTGCACAGAAACGCTTATCTCAGCGAGATACGTCTTTTAAACAAGCAGAAACACTCTTTAGTAGAAACAGTGTCAGTGTAAGAGAAAAGTTGAGAAACTGCAAGAACTAAGTGGGAACTGTTGTAAATCAGTCAGAAAAAGTGTTTTTGAGTGCTTTGCAGTGTCTGTGTGATGAATAACATCTTTTAACTGTAAGACTTTCACTTTAGGTAAAACCATTGAACCTTGCCAGTACATGCTGAAAAAACATGTATATGAGCTGGAGAAAGAGTTTTGGTGTCATCTGCAATGTTTGTGTGAAAGAAAGCTTAATTTGGCCTGTAAGAGATGCATTTGGAGTAAGCCGTTGCACAGAAACGCTTATCTCAGCGAGATACGTCTTTTAAACAAGCAGAAACACTCTTTAGTAGAAACAGTGTCAGTGTAAGAGAAAAGTTGAGAAACTGCAAGAACTAAGTGGGAACTGTTGTAAATCAGTCAGAAAAAGTGTTTTTGAGTGCTTTGCAGTGTCTGTGTGATGAATACCATCTTTTAACTGTAAGACTTTCACTTTAGGTAAAACCATTGAACCTTGCCAGTACATGCTGAAAAAACATGTATTTGAGCTGGAGAAAGAGTTTTGGTGTCATCTGCAATGTTTGTGTGAAAGAAAGCTTATTTGGCCTGTAAGAGATGCATTTGGAGTAAGCCGTTGCACAGAAACGCTTATCTCAGCGAGATACGTCTTTTAAACAAGCAGAAACACTCTTTAGTAGAAACAGTGTCAGTGTAAGAGAAAAGTTGAGAAACTGCAAGAACTAAGTGGGAACTGTTGTAAATCAGTCAGAAAAAGTGTTTTTGAGTGCTTTGCAGTGTCTGTGTGATGAATAACATCTTTTAACTGTAAGACTTTCACTTTAGGTAAAACCATTGAACCTTGCCAGTACATGCTGAAAAAACATGTATTTGAGCTGGAGAAAGAGTTTTGGTGTCATCTGCAATGTTTGTGTGAAAGAAAGCTTATTTGGCCTGTAAGAGATGCATTTGGAGTAAGGCGTTGCACAGAAACGCTTATCTCAGCGAGATACGTCTTTTAAACAAGCAGAAACACTCTTTAGTAGAAACAGTGTCAGTGTAAGAGAAAGGTTGAGAAACTGCAAGAACTAAGTGGGAACTGTTGTAAATCAGTCAGAAAAAGTGTTTTTGAGTGCTTTGCAGTGTCTGTGTGATGAATAACATCTTTTAACTGTAAGACTTTCACTTTAGGTAAAACCATTGAACCTTGCCAGTACATGCTGAAAAAACATGTATTTGAGCTGGAGAAAGAGTTTTGGTGTCATCTGCAATGTTTGTGTGAAAGAAAGCTTATTTGGCCTGTAAGAGATGCATTTGGAGTAAGGCCGTTGCACAGAAACGCTTATCTCAGCGAGATACGTCTTTTAAACAAGCAGAAACACTCTTTAGTAGAAACAGTGTCAGTGTAAGAGAAAAGTTGAGAAACTGCAAGAACTAAGTGGGAACTGTTGTAAATCAGTCAGAAAAAGTGTTTTTGAGTGCTTTGCAGTGTCTGTGTGATGAATAACATCTTTTAACTGTAAGACTTTCACTTTAGGTAAAACCATTGAACCTTGCCAGTACATGCTGAAAAAACATGTATATGAGCCGGAGAAAGAGTTTTGGTGTCATCTGCAATGTTTGTGTGAAAGAAAGCTTAATTTGGCCTGTAAGAGATGCATTTGGAGTAAGGCGTTGCACAGAAACGCTTATCTCAGCGAGATACGTCTTTTAAACAAGCAGAAACACTCTTTAGTAGAAACAGTGTCAGTGTAAGAGAAAAGTTGAGAAACTGCAAGAACTAAGTGGGAACTGTTGTAAATCAGTCAGAAAAAGTGTTTTTGAGTGCTTTGCAGTGTCTGTGTGATGAATACCATCTTTTAACTGTAAGACTTTCACTTTAGGTAAAACCATTGAACCTTGCCAGTACATGCTGAAAAAACATGTATATGAGCCGGAGAAAGAGTTTTGGTGTCATCTGCAATGTTTGTGTGAAAGAAAGCTTAATTTGGCCTGTAAGAGATGCATTTGGAGTAAGGCCGTTGCACAGAAACGCTTATCTCAGCGAGATACGTCTTTTAAACAAGCAGAAACACTCTTTAGTAGAAACAGTGTCAGTGTAAGAGAAAAGTTGAGAAACTGCAAGAACTAAGTGGGAACTGTTGTAAATCAGTCAGAAAAAGTGTTTTTGAGTGCTTTGCAGTGTCTGTGTGATGAATAACATCTTTTAACTGTAAGACTTTCACTTTAGGTAAAACCATTGAACCTTGCCAGTACATGCTGAAAAAACATGTATTTGAGCTGGAGAAAGAGTTTTGGTGTCATCTGCAATGTTTGTGTGAAAGAAAGCTTATTTGGCCTGTAAGAGATGCATTTGGAGTAAGGCGTTGCACAGAAACGCTTATCTCAGCGAGATACGTCTTTTAAACAAGCAGAAACACTCTTTAGTAGAAACAGTGTCAGTGTAAGAGAAAAGTTGAGAAACTGCAAGAACTAAGTGGGAACTGTTGTAAATCAGTCAGAAAAAGTGTTTTTGAGTGCTTTGCAGTGTCTGTGTGATGAATACCATCTTTTAACTGTAAGACTTTCACTTTAGGTAAAACCATTGAACCTTGCCAGTACATGCTGAAAAAACATGTATTTGAGCTGGAGAAAGAGTTTTGGTGTCATCTGCAATGTTTGTGTGAAAGAAAGCTTATTTGGCCTGTAAGAGATGCATTTGGAGTAAGGCGTTGCACAGAAACGCTTATCTCAGCGAGATACGTCTTTTAAACAAGCAGAAACACTCTTTAGTAGAAACAGTGTCAGTGTAAGAGAAAGGTTGAGAAACTGCAAGAACTAAGTGGGAACTGTTGTAAATCAGTCAGAAAAAGTGTTTTTGAGTGCTTTGCAGTGTCTGTGTGATGAATAACATCTTTTAACTGTAACACTTTCACTTTAGGTAAAACCATTGAACCTTGCCAGTACATGCTGAAAAAACATGTATTTGAGCTGGAGAAAGAGTTTTGGTGTCATCTGCAATGTTTGTGTGATAGAAAGCTTATTTGGCCTGTAAGAGATGCATTTGGAGTAAGGCGTTGCACAGAAACGCTTATCTCAGCGAGATACGTCTTTTAAACAAGCAGAAACACTCTTTAGTAGAAACAGTGTCAGTGTAAGAGAAAGGTTGAGAAACTGCAAGAACTAAGTGGGAACTGTTGTAAATCAGTCAGAAAAAGTGTTTTTGAGTGCTTTGCAGTGTCTGTGTGATGAATAACATCTTTTAACTGTAACACTTTCACTTTAGGTAAAACCATTGAACCTTGCCAGTACATGCTGAAAAAACATGTATTTGAGCTGGAGAAAGAGTTTTGGTGTCATCTGCAATGTTTGTGTGAAAGAAAGCTTATTTGGCCTGTAAGAGATGCATTTGGAGTAAGGCGTTGCACAGAAACGCTTATCTCAGCGAGATACGTCTTTTAAACAAGCAGAAACACTCTTTAGTAGAAACAGTGTCAGTGTAAGAGAAAGTTGAGAAACTGCAAGAACTAAGTGGGAACTGTTGTAAATCAGTCAGAAAAAGTGTTTTTGAGTGCTTTGCAGTGTCTGTGTGATGAATAACATCTTTTAACTGTAAGACTTTCACTTTAGGTAAAACCATTGAACCTTGCCAGTACATGCTGAAAAAACATGTATTTGAGCTGGAGAAAGAGTTTTGGTGTCATCTGCAATGTTTGTGTGAAAGAAAGCTTATTTGGCCTGTAAGAGATGCATTTGGAGTAAGGCGTTGCACAGAAACGCTTATCTCAGCGAGATACGTCTTTTAAACAAGCAGAAACACTCTTTAGTAGAAACAGTGTCAGTGTAAGAGAAAAGTTGAGAAACTGCAAGAACTAAGTGGGAACTGTTGTAAATCAGTCAGAAAAAGTGTTTTTGAGTGCTTTGCAGTGTCTGTGTGATGAATAACATCTTTTAACTGTAAGACTTTCACTTTAGGTAAAACCATTGAACCTTGCCAGTACATGCTGAAAAAACATGTATTTGAGCTGGAGAAAGAGTTTTGGTGTCATCTGCAATGTTTGTGTGAAAGAAAGCTTATTTGGCCTGTAAGAGATGCATTTGGAGTAAGGCGTTGCACAGAAACGCTTATCTCAGCGAGATACGTCTTTTAAACAAGCAGAAACACTCTTTAGTAGAAACAGTGTCAGTGTAAGAGAAAAGTTGAGAAACTGCAAGAACTAAGTGGGAACTGTTGTAAATCAGTCAGAAAAAGTGTTTTTGAGTGCTTTGCAGTGTCTGTGTGATGAATACCATCTTTTAACTGTAACGACTTTCACTTTAGGTAAAACCATTGAACCTTGCCAGTACATGCTGAAAAAACATGTATTTGAGCTGGAGAAAGAGTTTTGGTGTCATCTGCAATGTTTGTGTGAAAGAAAGCTTATTTGGCCTGTAAGAGATGCATTTGGAGTAAGGCGTTGCACAGAAACGCTTATCTCAGCGAGATACGTCTTTTAAACAAGCAGAAACACTCTTTAGTAGAAACAGTGTCAGTGTAAGAGAAAGGTTGAGAAACTGCAAGAACTAAGTGGGAACTGTTGTAAATCAGTCAGAAAAAGTGTTTTTGAGTGCTTTGCAGTGTCTGTGTGATGAATAACATCTTTTAACTGTAACACTTTCACTTTAGGTAAAACCATTGAACCTTGCCAGTACATGCTGAAAAAACATGTATTTGAGCTGGAGAAAGAGTTTTGGTGTCATCTGCAATGTTTGTGTGAAAGAAAGCTTATTTGGCCTGTAAGAGATGCATTTGGAGTAAGGCGTTGCACAGAAACGCTTATCTCAGCGAGATACGTCTTTTAAACAAGCAGAAACACTCTTTAGTAGAAACAGTGTCAGTGTAAGAGAAAAGTTGAGAAACTGCAAGAACTAAGTGGGAACTGTTGTAAATCAGTCAGAAAAAGTGTTTTTGAGTGCTTTGCAGTGTCTGTGTGATGAATAACATCTTTTAACTGTAACACTTTCACTTTAGGTAAAACCATTGAACCTTGCCAGTACATGCTGAAAAAACATGTATTTGAGCTGGAGAAAGAGTTTTGGTGTCATCTGCAATGTTTGTGTGAAAGAAAGCTTATTTGGCCTGTAAGAGATGCATTTGGAGTAAGGCGTTGCACAGAAACGCTTATCTCAGCGAGATACGTCTTTTAAACAAGCAGAAACACTCTTTAGTAGAAACAGTGTCAGTGTAAGAGAAAGGTTGAGAAACTGCAAGAACTAAGTGGGAACTGTTGTAAATCAGTCAGAAAAAGTGTTTTTGAGTGCTTTGCAGTGTCTGTGTGATGAATAACATCTTTTAACTGTAACACTTTCACTTTAGGTAAAACCATTGAACCTTGCCAGTACATGCTGAAAAAACATGTATTTGAGCTGGAGAAAGAGTTTTGGTGTCATCTGCAATGTTTGTGTGAAAGAAAGCTTATTTGGCCTGTAAGAGATGCATTTGGAGTAAGGCGTTGCACAGAAACGCTTATCTCAGCGAGATACGTCTTTTAAACAAGCAGAAACACTCTTTAGTAGAAACAGTGTCAGTGTAAGAGAAAGTTGAGAAACTGCAAGAACTAAGTGGGAACTGTTGTAAATCAGTCAGAAAAAGTGTTTTTGAGTGCTTTGCAGTGTCTGTGTGATGAATAACATCTTTTAACTGTAAGACTTTCACTTTAGGTAAAACCATTGAACCTTGCCAGTACATGCTGAAAAAACATGTATTTGAGCTGGAGAAAGAGTTTTGGTGTCATCTGCAATGTTTGTGTGAAAGAAAGCTTAATTTGGCCTGTAAGAGATGCATTTGGAGTAAGGCGTTGCACAGAAACGCTTATCTCAGCGAGATACGTCTTTTAAACAAGCAGAAACACTCTTTAGTAGAAACAGTGTCAGTGTAAGAGAAAAGTTGAGAAACTGCAAGAACTAAGTGGGAACTGTTGTAAATCAGTCAGAAAAAGTGTTTTTGAGTGCTTTGCAGTGTCTGTGTGATGAATAACATCTTTTAACTGTAAGACTTTCACTTTAGGTAAAACCATTGAACCTTGCCAGTACATGCTGAAAAAACATGTATTTGAGCTGGAGAAAGAGTTTTGGTGTCATCTGCAATGTTTGTGTGAAAGAAAGCTTATTTGGCCTGTAAGAGATGCATTTGGAGTAAGGCGTTGCACAGAAACGCTTATCTCAGCGAGATACGTCTTTTAAACAAGCAGAAACACTCTTTAGTAGAAACAGTGTCAGTGTAAGAGAAAAGTTGAGAAACTGCAAGAACTAAGTGGGAACTGTTGTAAATCAGTCAGAAAAAGTGTTTTTGAGTGCTTTGCAGTGTCTGTGTGATGAATAACATCTTTTAACTGTAAGACTTTCACTTTAGGTAAAACCATTGAACCTTGCCAGTACATGCTGAAAAAACATGTATATGAGCCGGAGAAAGAGTTTTGGTGTCATCTGCAATGTTTGTGTGAAAGAAAGCTTATTTGGCCTGTAAGAGATGCATTTGGAGTAAGCGTTGCACAGAAACGCTTATCTCAGCGAGATACGTCTTTTAAACAAGCAGAAACACTCTTTAGTAGAAACAGTGTCAGTGTAAGAGAAAAGTTGAGAAACTGCAAGAACTAAGTGGGAACTGTTGTAAATCAGTCAGAAAAAGTGTTTTTGAGTGCTTTGCAGTGTCTGTGTGATGAATAACATCTTTTAACTGTAAGACTTTCACTTTAGGTAAAACCATTGAACCTTGCCAGTACATGCTGAAAAAACATGTATATGAGCCGGAGAAAGAGTTTTGGTGTCATCTGCAATGTTTGTGTGAAAGAAAGCTTATTTGGCCTGTAAGAGATGCATTTGGAGTAAGGCGTTGCACAGAAACGCTTATCTCAGCGAGATACGTCTTTTAAACAAGCAGAAACACTCTTTAGTAGAAACAGTGTCAGTGTAAGAGAAAAGTTGAGAAACTGCAAGAACTAAGTGGGAACTGTTGTAAATCAGTCAGAAAAAGTGTTTTTGAGTGCTTTGCAGTGTCTGTGTGATGAATACCATCTTTTAACTGTAAGACTTTCACTTTAGGTAAAACCATTGAACCTTGCCAGTACATGCTGAAAAAACATGTATTTGAGCTGGAGAAAGAGTTTTGGTGTCATCTGCAATGTTTGTGTGAAAGAAAGCTTATTTGGCCTGTAAGAGATGCATTTGGAGTAAGGCGTTGCACAGAAACGCTTATCTCAGCGAGATACGTCTTTTAAACAAGCAGAAACACTCTTTAGTAGAAACAGTGTCAGTGTAAGAGAAAAGTTGAGAAACTGCAAGAACTAAGTGGGAACTGTTGTAAATCAGTCAGAAAAAGTGTTTTTGAGTGCTTTGCAGTGTCTGTGTGATGAATAACATCTTTTAACTGTAAGACTTTCACTTTAGGTAAAACCATTGAACCTTGCCAGTACATGCTGAAAAAACATGTATTTGAGCTGGAGAAAGAGTTTTGGTGTCATCTGCAATGTTTGTGTGAAAGAAAGCTTATTTGGCCTGTAAGAGATGCATTTGGAGTAAGGCGTTGCACAGAAACGCTTATCTCAGCGAGATACGTCTTTTAAACAAGCAGAAACACTCTTTAGTAGAAACAGTGTCAGTGTAAGAGAAAAGTTGAGAAACTGCAAGAACTAAGTGGGAACTGTTGTAAATCAGTCAGAAAAAGTGTTTTTGAGTGCTTTGCAGTGTCTGTGTGATGAATAACATCTTTTAACTGTAAGACTTTCACTTTAGGTAAAACCATTGAACCTTGCCAGTACATGCTGAAAAAACATGTATATTGAGCTGGAGAAAGAGTTTTGGTGTCATCTGCAATGTTTGTGTGAAAGAAAGCTTAATTTGGCCTGTAAGAGATGCATTTGGAGTAAGGCGTTGCACAGAAACGCTTATCTCAGCGAGATACGTCTTTTAAACAAGCAGAAACACTCTTTAGTAGAAACAGTGTCAGTGTAAGAGAAAAGTTGAGAAACTGCAAGAACTAAGTGGGAACTGTTGTAAATCAGTCAGAAAAAGTGTTTTTGAGTGCTTTGCAGTGTCTGTGTGATGAATACCATCTTTTAACTGTAAGACTTTCACTTTAGGTAAAACCATTGAACCTTGCCAGTACATGCTGAAAAAACATGTATTTGAGCTGGAGAAAGAGTTTTGGTGTCATCTGCAATGTTTGTGTGAAAGAAAGCTTAATTTGGCCTGTAAGAGATGCATTTGGAGTAAGGCGTTGCACAGAAACGCTTATCTCAGCGAGATACGTCTTTTAAACAAGCAGAAACACTCTTTAGTAGAAACAGTGTCAGTGTAAGAGAAAAGTTGAGAAACTGCAAGAACTAAGTGGGAACTGTTGTAAATCAGTCAGAAAAAGTGTTTTTGAGTGCTTTGCAGTGTCTGTGTGATGAATAACATCTTTTAACTGTAAGACTTTCACTTTAGGTAAAACCATTGAACCTTGCCAGTACATGCTGAAAAAACATGTATTTGAGCTGGAGAAAGAGTTTTGGTGTCATCTGCAATGTTTGTGTGATAGAAAGCTTATTTGGCCTGTAAGAGATGCATTTGGAGTAAGGCGTTGCACAGAAACGCTTATCTCAGCGAGATACGTCTTTTAAACAAGCAGAAACACTCTTTAGTAGAAACAGTGTCAGTGTAAGAGAAAAGTTGAGAAACTGCAAGAACTAAGTGGGAACTGTTGTAAATCAGTCAGAAAAAGTGTTTTTGAGTGCTTTGCAGTGTCTGTGTGATGAATAACATCTTTTAACTGTAAGACTTTCACTTTAGGTAAAACCATTGAACCTTGCCAGTACATGCTGAAAAAACATGTATTTGAGCTGGAGAAAGAGTTTTGGTGTCATCTGCAATGTTTGTGTGAAAGAAAGCTTATTTGGCCTGTAAGAGATGCATTTGGAGTAAGGCGTTGCACAGAAACGCTTATCTCAGCGAGATACGTCTTTTAAACAAGCAGAAACACTCTTTAGTAGAAACAGTGTCAGTGTAAGAGAAAAGTTGAGAAACTGCAAGAACTAAGTGGGAACTGTTGTAAATCAGTCAGAAAAAGTGTTTTTGAGTGCTTTGCAGTGTCTGTGTGATGAATAACATCTTTTAACTGTAACACTTTCACTTTAGGTAAAACCATTGAACCTTGCCAGTACATGCTGAAAAAACATGTATTTGAGCTGGAGAAAGAGTTTTGGTGTCATCTGCAATGTTTGTGTGAAAGAAAGCTTATTTGGCCTGTAAGAGATGCATTTGGAGTAAGGCGTTGCACAGAAACGCTTATCTCAGCGAGATACGTCTTTTAAACAAGCAGAAACACTCTTTAGTAGAAACAGTGTCAGTGTAAGAGAAAAGTTGAGAAACTGCAAGAACTAAGTGGGAACTGTTGTAAATCAGTCAGAAAAAGTGTTTTTGAGTGCTTTGCAGTGTCTGTGTGATGAATAACATCTTTTAACTGTAAGACTTTCACTTTAGGTAAAACCATTGAACCTTGCCAGTACATGCTGAAAAAACATGTATTTGAGCTGGAGAAAGAGTTTTGGTGTCATCTGCAATGTTTGTGTGAAAGAAAGCTTATTTGGCCTGTAAGAGATGCATTTGGAGTAAGGCGTTGCACAGAAACGCTTATCTCAGCGAGATACGTCTTTTAAACAAGCAGAAACACTCTTTAGTAGAAACAGTGTCAGTGTAAGAGAAAAGTTGAGAAACTGCAAGAACTAAGTGGGAACTGTTGTAAATCAGTCAGAAAAAGTGTTTTTGAGTGCTTTGCAGTGTCTGTGTGATGAATAACATCTTTTAACTGTAAGACTTTCACTTTAGGTAAAACCATTGAACCTTGCCAGTACATGCTGAAAAAACATGTATTTGAGCTGGAGAAAGAGTTTTGGTGTCATCTGCAATGTTTGTGTGAAAGAAAGCTTATTTGGCCTGTAAGAGATGCATTTGGAGTAAGGCGTTGCACAGAAACGCTTATCTCAGCGAGATACGTCTTTTAAACAAGCAGAAACACTCTTTAGTAGAAACAGTGTCAGTGTAAGAGAAAAGTTGAGAAACTGCAAGAACTAAGTGGGAACTGTTGTAAATCAGTCAGAAAAAGTGTTTTTGAGTGCTTTGCAGTGTCTGTGTGATGAATAACATCTTTTAACTGTAACACTTTCACTTTAGGTAAAACCATTGAACCTTGCCAGTACATGCTGAAAAAACATGTATTTGAGCTGGAGAAAGAGTTTTGGTGTCATCTGCAATGTTTGTGTGAAAGAAAGCTTAATTTGGCCTGTAAGAGATGCATTTGGAGTAAGGCGTTGCACAGAAACGCTTATCTCAGCGAGATACGTCTTTTAAAC